>NC_045959.1:116739807-117339807 GCF_010909765.2 Amblyraja radiata
CCCCCCCCTTCTCCGACCCCCCCCCCTTCTCCAACCCCCCCCCCCCTTCTCCGACCCCCCCCCTTCTCCGACTCCCCCCCCCCCCCATAGAAGTGATGTATAAGGGAGAAACATACCATACTGGTGAATCTGTGGAATTCTTTGCCACAGAAGGCTGTGGAGGTCAAGTCTATGGATATTTTTAATGCAGATAGATATAATGCAGATAACTCAAATAATAAATAACTGAATAGTAGCCATTTCAGTATATGTAGAATGTTACAATTACACTTTGTCCAACTTGCTGCTAGATTCATTGATGCTTGCAGATTGGCGGAGAAAACCATTGGGAATGGGAGATTGTCTGTGCTGTGGGTCAATTTTGCCTGTGGCACTAAATAATATTGGTTATTATTTTGGTTATATGTTATATGGTTATATGGTTATTATTTATTTCCTGTTCAAGATTGAGTTGACTCATTTCAAGATTCCTCTGGGGATTTTATAACTAGGCAATTATTGCTGTTACTGAGGAAGGAAAGCTGAGGAGTTCCCTTTACAGTGCAAGATGACCCTTGCTAAAAAATATAAAGATGGAATAAGTTACAGTGGAGCTGCACGTTTAAACCATTCAAAGCAATTTTGATCATGCCCCCAGAACAGTAACAGCTTCAAGTTAGTGTTTATTTTGACACACTGCTCTGCGCTATTTACTTTTTTACATGTATTAATATTGAATGAGTGGCGGAATTTATTTTGATGTGGGAATATCACCAAGCCAATTAAAGGGTGGCTGTGGTGTGTGTTTACATCCTCAAATGTTTATTTTAAATGCTTTAGCACCGAACTGCTCCAACTATTTTTTTTAAGGACTCTATTTTTCTATCATTCCCAGACTGATTCATTGTGTGTCAAGAATGTTTTTAAAGAGCTGATGCTGTGGGATCACACACTGAAGTTGTTGAGTTTGTGATTCTTTTTAAAAAAAATCCAACTCTCTAGTTGCAATGTAGACCTTGTGTGAGGGAGAAATTATCCTTGGGTGATTCAGTTGTTTTGCTCATGTGATGGTCAAATTGTCTGAAATGTTACCTGTCCATTCCCTCCGCACATGTTGGCTTGACTTGCTGAATTCCTTCATCGCTTTGGCTTTTAGTCTTGCCTGGGGTTTAATCGGATGATTATTCTCCTTTGTCCATAAAATTTAAGCCTTGGCAACATAAACATGCGATACTATAGTCTCTTTTTAAAGTACAATGTACAATGAATTCCAAGACTAATATTTCACACACAAATCAGTACATACATGAGAGAATGTCTATAACTCATTGTGCTGATTATAGTTGCTAATTATTTTCCCTTACAGGATCTGCAAACCTAGCGATTGTCTAACCCAGTCCAAGACTGAAGTCCAATCTTTCATTGCCTAGGGCCTGAGCTTTCATGGTTATTGAAGGGGCTTTGAGAATTATGTAAAATCATATTAACCTTTTCAGAGGGTCAGTGACAGAAGGTTGTGTTCCTCCATTTAACACGTGGTGATATTGTGATCGTCATGTAAAACTATTTAATAGTCCAGTACTTAATTGATTTGTTTTAAATCAGGATATTATTATTTTTTTCAATTAAGATTTCCAGTGTTCAAGTCGGCTTTAATCATTTTTTTTTTGCTAATGGATTTTTATTTGGGAGTTTTGGCCTGGGACCTACCTCTTTATCCAAATATTTTATTCAAATCTTGGCATTTTCTGGTCCGCACAGATGTTGTGGGCTGTAATCCTCGGGGACAGGAAATTTTATAACTTACCTAGGGTGAATCCTAGGACTCTGGCTACGTCATTTTATCTTCTTGCCTGATTCCAGCTGTCTTCAGTTATTCTGTAGATGACACTTTTCTCCTGGAATATTTTTCTCTTGTTTGCTGTATGTAGGTTGCAACTTCACAGCCCTAATCCTTGCACATTTTCGTCCAGCTTTAAATATTATTCAAGTAAACATAACTCCTTATGATAGTCCATATGTTCTAGGAGCAGAATTAGGCCATTCGGCCCATCAAGTCTACTCTGCGATTCAATCATGGCTGATCTATCTTTCCCTCTCAACCCCATTCTCCTGCCTTTGCCCCATAACCCCTGATACCCTTACTAATCAAGAATATGTCAATCGCCACCTTAAAAATACCAATTGACTACCTCCACAGCCGTCTGTGGCAATGAATTCCACAGGTTCACCACCCTCTGACAAAATAAATTCCATCATCTTTCTCAGAATAAAAGGATGCATCTTTAAGTTATGGCCTCTGGTCCTAGATTCTCCCACGTGGAAACATCCTCTCCACCTTCACTCTATCCAGGCCTTCTGATGATCACAGAGGAATCTGTTCCCATATACATGGAAATTATCCTGAACTGCTATTTTACAATGCAGAAATACCTCCCCCCTTCCCCCACCCCTACCTTCGTACCATCCTTATTCCGTTTGTTCCGCCAGGGTAGAGAAATCCAAAAAAATCGCCACCTTCATTGCTAACTCTATTTTAAATGTCTATTATCACATAAGTACATGATTTAGTTGTTTTGATGAAACAGTTTATATTACAAATATAAAACTGACGATGATAGAAATTTAAAATAGTTAACAAAGTGGGTGCTGAATTTTTTTTGAACACTGTTATGTGGGCACGGTGGGCTATGGATGTCCATTCATTGAGTTTATATAAAAGAGTGGTCTATTTAGATTTCTGGATATAATGGAAATTCAAGAATAGGAAAATAACAAACTGATAGAAAATCGGCAATGATCGTAATGAATGGTCTATCAGGCACGAAGGGTCATGAATGGCCTGCTTTTTGTATAACCATACAAGTTTTACTTCAATATAATTGGACATTTCTGGCAAAAGGAGCATAATGTGGAAAGATGTGAAATTGACTATTTGGCAAGAAAGGTAAAGTATATAATAAAAGGTAAGAGATGTGTAAAGTTTCAAATTGCAGAGGGATCTTTGTGCATGATTCTCAAAAGGCTAATTTGCTGGCACTGGAGGTAATTAGGAATAGCAACGTTTATTGACTATTCCTTGGTAAATTGAATACAAGATGATGCTTCACTGTGGTATGGGGCTCCTTATTGAATTATTGAAAGGGGTCAATTATTTGGGAGCAATTCAGAGGCAAATTTACCAGATTAATAACACGAATGGGTGGTTTGTCTTATGAGAAAAGGTTGCACTCGCTGGGCTTATCTTCCAAAGTTTAGAAGAGACATAATTAACTTGATTGGAATCTAGGATGCTGAGTGGTGTTGATAGGACATTTCCTTATCCTTTTGTAGGACAATGCTTGGAAGCAGTATTTAAGAGACGAATCAAGATATTTTCTCTCTGAATTGTCTGTCTTTGGAGCTATCTGCCTCGAATGGTGGTTAAAGCTGAGTATTTGGATATTTTTAAGGCAGTCTTAAACGGATGTGGGGGGAGGAGGGGGTGGCGTGGGGGGAGGAGGGGGTGGCGTGGGGGGGGAGGGGGTGGCGTGGGGGAGGAGGGGTGGCGTGGGGGGGGGAGGGGGTGGCGTAGGGGGGGAACTCCACTCAGCGGCTTTCCCGACTCCGCACAGTGGCTTTCCTTACTCCACACTTGCTGACTCAATCATCACGACTGGTTTACTCAGCCCCGCCTCCGGGGTTTTATTCTCCAGCGGGTGTCGGAAGGAAGACCAATCTGCTGATCTCACGTTTTTTAAACCGTCAGAACTTTTCTCCTATTTCACCGATCAGAACAAAATTTGGTGGCTTAGAGCAGAGGAGAACAGTGCGTTAGTTGGCGGAAAAATCCTAGCGATATAGGGTACCGTTTCTGTGCAAATTTAATTACAACGCAGACCGGAAGTAGTCAAGATGAGAGTTTTAGTAATAGTATAGATAGATTACAAAAAATATCTTGTTGCAGAAGGATTTGATCCCCAAACTTTGAGTTAGCTATTCTCAGCTGTGTTAATCAAATTCATTAGGCTTTATTTACCCTGAACCAGGAGGGGAAATACCCAACAGAAAATTTGCTATTGATTTCTTCCTGCTAACTAATATGGGAAAGGTTACCCTTGTGGAAATTGAGGATAGGATTGGGTTTAGCTGTAGTATGAGTACAATGACATTGCTAAGTGCATAGATAGTTATTGGGCTTGAAACATTGGAAAGAAGAATTGTAATATGTACATGTAAAGGAGAATGAAGTAGTCTTTTTGTTGGACTGAGTTTTGATTGTCTCAAATACGAGGAGACATGACATCTCTAAGTTGAAGGTTCCCAGTGTTGCATCGGTCAGCATATATTACCTCCAGGGTTTGTGACATTCATCCTTCTGGATAATATAAGCTTGTCAATGCCATGGAATCTCTTGGTGCAGATGGAAGGCTATTGACCTAGTAGGATGCTGCTAGGCTTTGAGGGAACTTTTGTGCTTGGTCCCTTGCACCTGTTGTTGTCTGTAAGTGCCATTATCCACAAATGTCGGTCTTTCATCGGAGCAATAATGGAATCTGGTTTCACCACTACCTCATAACTGCTTACTACTTACAATGTTAATTCTCCCATAGTGCCTCACTCCTCGTTCCGCCAGCAGACTCAATTTGCCATACCTCTGCAAATTTAACAATCTTGGCACTTTTTGGTGATGTCTACACATCCTTGTTGTCATCTACTGAGTTGCTAAGCTACATATATTCTGCAAGATTTATGACATTGCTACTTGTACTTCATTCCAGACAGTGTATTTATAAAGAGGAATAGACCCGAAGCTTCATCCTTGTGGACCCCAACCATTTTGAAAGGCATTCACCTCTCTTTGTCACAAAATTAACTTCCAGACCGCACTATATCAATACTATTGACTTCCATATTTATAATTAGCCTGTTTTAATGTTATGAAAGTCCAGTTTTTGTTGCCCTATCTCAGTTAGCAAAGAAATTGATCAAAATTAAATTATTTTGCTTCAACAAAAATGTGATGATGTTTCTTAATTAATCTTTGCCTGATAGTGATTTCTTACATGAAATGTTCTGTGGAATAATGTGCTTGTTTCTCTTTAGAAAATGGCTAAATGTTCAGAAAAGAATGGATTTATAAAAAAACACAAGTTCAATGCCACATCCCTGGAGCCTGCAACTGTGTGGGTGGGGGTTTGGTATCTAAAAAATGCTTGGAGGTGACCTGCAAAATATGGTTAGGAAATATTTCCTGTAGTGTAATGAATATTATTTTTGGAAGGATGATTACTTTTTTGTCATATGCACGAGTGCAATAAGGTTCAATTAAATCTTGCATGCAACAGCATCACAAGCACAGAGACTCAGACAATAGAATTGAATTGAATACATTTTATTAGCCAAAATGTATACATACAAGAAATTTGCCTTGGTGCTTTGCTCGCAAGTAACAACACGATATACAGTAGACAATTAAAAATAAAACATAATTTAAACACGTGAAGAATTAAATAAGATACCAGAACACAAGGAGGCTACAGACTTTTGGCTGTTGAGTAGAGCTACTGCTCATGGGGAATAAAGCAGTTTTTATGTATGGCTGTGGTGGCTTTGACAGTCCGGAGTCGCCTTCCAGAGGCAAGTGCTTCAAAGAGTTTGTGGCCCGGGTGAGGGGTCAGAGATGATCTTATCCACTCTCTTCTTGGCCCTTGCAGTGTACAGTTTGTCGATGGGGGGGGGGGGGGGGAGGTTGCAGCCAACAACCTTCTCGGCTGATCGAATGATGCGCTGCAGCCTCCGGATGTCGTGCTTGGTGGCTGAGCCAAACCAGACCTGAGGACAGACTCTATGATGGCAGTATAGAACTGGACTATCATTGCATGTGGCAGATTGTGTTTTCTCAGCTGCCGCAGGAAGTACTTCCTCTGTTGGCCTTTTTGACTATGGAGTTGATGGTGGTCTCCCATTTAAGGTCCCTGGAGATGATGGTTCCAAGGAACTTAAATGACTCCACAGATGCAACTGGTATTGTTAATGATGAGTGAGGGGAGGGGGAGCTCTCCTAAAGTCTACAATCAATTCCACCGTCTTAAGAGCATTGAGCTCCAGGTTATTGTGATGGCACCAGGACGCCAGCTGTGTCACTTCCTGTGTGTAGGCAGATTCCTCCCCATCCTGGATCAGTCCAATCAGGGTTGTATCGTCCTCAAACTTGAGAAGCTTGACAGAGGAGTCTGTGGAGGTGCATTTGTTGGTGTAAAGAGAGTAAAGGAAAGGGGAGAGTACGCAGCCTTGCGGTACTCCTATGCTGAGGGCCTGCGGGTCCAAGATGAGCTTTCCCAGCCTTGCATGCTGCTTCCTGTCTGTCAGGAAGTTGATGATCCACTGACAGAGGGGTTCAGGCACAGTCAATTGGGAGAGTTTGGACTGTAGTAGCTTTGGCACAATGATGTTGAATGCAGAGTTTAAATCCTCAAACAAAATCCTTGCATAGGTCCCCTAGGTGCTGGAGGATGAAGTGCAGGCCTAGGTTGACTGTCATCCTCTAATCTGTTTGCCTGGTATGCAAACTGCAGGGGTGCAGCGGTGATATTTTTCAGGTGGGCCAGCACAAGTCTTTCAAGGGTCTTCATGATTACAGAGGTCAGTGCAACAGGCCTGTAGTTATTAAGACCAGTAATACTTGGCTTTTTGTGTACGGGAACAATAGTGGAGACTTTGAAGCAGGTAGGGACAGTACATGTTTGCAGGGACCGATTGAAAATGTCTGTGAAGACTGGTGCCAGGGAAACATTTAACATATAAATTATATTATACATAAATTATACAAATTCTGCAAGGCAGCAATAAAAAAGTAATACTCCAAAAAATAGACATTGATGCAAAACACAATTGCAGGGGGGGGGGGGGGGGGGGGGGGACACATGGTAATGCTCTGGTGCTGCACAAAAAGGCATTTTGGGACAGATGGGGAGAGGCAACTATGTTAACTTTTGCGGAGAGAGTAATTTTGAAGTTTGAGTATCTTAATTTTTCTCCGCCTAAAAGAAATGCCTCAACAGCAGCTGCAGTCTCTAGTGCCTTGCGAAATAATCAGAATTTAGTTATGAAGGTCGTTTTCTGGATTCCTGTGGCTGGTGGCCAGAATTTATACTGGAGAATCCTCCCTCCTAATAAGTTGCCTGCAAGCTCCCAAGACTCAAATATTATTGACTCTTTACTGAGTGAAGTGGAAGTGGGTGGGAATTTCCTGAGGTTTTTCCATAATTGTGAATGGTAGGATTCTTGGCAGGGACTTGATAAAAGAAAGACACTGGCATTAATATATAGTATGTGTAGGAAGGAACTTCAGATGCTGGTTTATTATACAAAGTTATGGAGTAACTCAGCGGGTCAGGCAGTATCTCTGGAGAAAAATGATGGGTGACGTTTTGGGTTGGAACCTCTTCAGACTATAATATATAGTAGCCTTTATGAACTCTTGGACATCCTAAGGCAATTTTAAAATTTCCGGTCACACTTTTAACATATGAAAAGTGAAAACCAAATGTACACGTTAATTTATATAAAATGGCTGATAATCTCTTAGTTTTTGTTTGTTAAAAGATGCAACTGAAAATTTCAGTAGGCCTTGGTGGGCCGAGTATAAGTGTGCAGTGAAACGATTGCAAAGTCTACACTTGGTCTTGCTGATGTACAGGAGGACACATCACGTACACTGGATGCATTAGAAGAGGTTAGAACCTCTCTCACCTGGAAGGACTGCTAGGGTCCCTGGATGAAGGTGAGGTGGTATAGGGGCATGTGTTTCTATAAGTATTGACGTTATGATTATACCCATTAAATCCAACTTTGAATAATTAAGTGATTCTCCAAAATTTGTTCCTATATTTCTGGGTTCAGTTTTAAGTAATCATGCTGTAATCCAAAAGACAATGAAATACCTGCTGCTTTGAGGAAGTCTCAAAATGAGGTGGCTCTTTTGGTGATAACCACGGTACATACACCTCCCAAAGAATATTTTATAATTTTGTTCAAATACGTGATACAATTGCAGCCTGATTTGCCTGTAAGGAAATAACAGAAATTGGGAACCTTCAGATCACATTGAAGAAGGAAAATCTATAGCTCCTCCAAATGTGCTTTTGGTGTACAACTGCAAATTCGCTGCTTATAGTAAGTAGTACATTACGTGTAGCACATGTTAGAAACCTTAACAAAGCATGCATCTGCAGGACATTGAATACTTTTTATAAACTTGCCAGCTGCAGCTTTATAGCCTAGATAAGTGCAAGTCGGCTCATTTGATGCACTAATGGTTGACTAATTAAACAAGATGAAAAAAAAAAACTTGTAAATGACTGTTATTACTATAAAGCTGCCTCATATTGAAACTTGCCCAAAGCAGCAGATATTTTATGTCTTTTGAGTTGCAGCCGGATTACTAAAAACTGGAAGACATCCAAAAGTATCAGAACTAATATTGGAGTCTTATCTGTGTAGGAAAGAATTGCAGATGCTGGTTTAAATCGAAGATAGACACAAAATGCTGGAGTAACTCAGCGGGTCAGTCAGCATCTCTGGAGAGAAGGAATGGGTGAAGTTTCGGGTCGAGATCCTTCAGACCGATATCTGAAGAAGGGTCTCGACAGGGTGGAAGATTGCAACCTTCACGTGGTCGGCCCTGTTTCGACTAATGCAATCAACTCGACGTGCACAAACGGAAGATCAAATAGAACAAAGAAGGAAAAAGGCAACATTTCAGGCCGAAACCCTTCGTCAGACTGATCGGGGGTGGGGGGGCGGGGAGAAGAAAGGAAAAAGGAGGAGGAGCCCGAAGGCTGGGGGATGGGAGGAGAGCAGGAGGGCTGAGGAAGGGGAGGAGACAGCAAGGACTAACAAAATTGGGATAATTCAATGTTCATGCCCCTAGGATGCAGACTCCCCAAGCGGAATACGAGGTGCTGTTCCTCCAATTTCCGGTGTGGCTCGCTCTGACCTTGGTTAAATCCCTCCCTACCTATATTCAAGGCACCTCAGACACTCTCTGTCGTCTCCGCACATTCCATTCTCTAGGCCCTCACCCCCTCATCTTCACCATGGACGTCCAGTCACTCTTTACCTCCATCCCCCACCAGGATAGTCTCAAAGCCCTCCAGTTCTTCCTCGACCAGAGAAGCAACCTATACCCAGCCACTGACTCTCTCCTCCGCCTAGCGGAGCTGATCCTTACCCTCAATAACTTCACGTTTGACTCCTCCCATTTCCTCCAAATACAAGGCGTAGCTATGGACACACGCATGGGCCCCAGCTATGCCTGCCTCTTTGTCGGTTACGTCGAGCAATCCTTGTTCAATACGTACCAGGACCCCATCCCCGACCTCTACCTCTGCTACATCAACGACTGCTTTGGTGCCACCTCCTGCACCCGCACACAACTGACTGACTTCATCCACTTCACCACTAACTTCCATCCGGCACTCAAATACACCTGGACCATTTCCGACACTTCCCTACCATTCCTTGACCTCACTATCTCCATTGCAGGTGATAGACTTCTGACCGACATCCACTATAAACCTACTGACTCCCATGGCTATCTGGACTACACTTCTTCCCACCCTGCTTCCTGTAAGGACTTCATCCCCTACTCCCAATTCCTCCGTCTACGCCGCATCTGCTCCCAGGGTGAGGCGTTCCACACCAGGGCATCTGAAATGTCCTCATTCTTCAGGGAACGGGGATTCCCCTCCTCCACCATAGATGAGGCTCGCACCAGGGTCTCTTCCATACCCCGCAACACTGCTCTCTCTCCCCATCCCCCCCACTCGCAACAAGGGCAGAGTCCCCCTAGTCCTCACCTTTCACCCCACCAGCCGTCACATACAACAAGTAATCCTCCGTCAGTTTCGCCACCTCCAACGTGACCCCACCACTCGCCACATCTTCCCATCTCACCCATATCTGCCTTCCGCAAAGACCGCTCCCTCCATAACTCCCTTGTCAATTCTTCCCTTCCTTCCCGTACCACCCCCTCCCCGGGCACTTTCCCTTGTAACTGCAAGAAATGCAACACTTGTCCCTTTACCTCCCCCCTCAACTCCATTCAAGGACCCAAGCAGCCGTTCCAGGTGCGACAGAGGTTTACCTGCATCTCCTCCAACCTCATCTATTGCATCCGCAGATCCATAGATGTCAGCAAATCTATATCGGTGAGACCAAGCGGAGGTTGGGCGATTGTTTCGCCATATTCTGGATATAGAATAAACTGGAATAAAAGTGAAATCATGACATTAAAACCTCAAGAACCTACACACTTATTGAAGTTCCCCTTTAAAATCGCAACAGAAAAATTTAAATATTTGGGTGTTCAGATTACTAGAAAATATAAAGCATTATTCAACGCTAATTTCATACCTTTATTAAATAAACTTAATAAGCTGATTAAATTTTGGAAAACACTTCCTTTATCATTATTAGGTAGAATAAATGCAATAAAAATGATCTTCCTACCACAATTACTATACCTATTTCAGTCTATACCGGTATATATACCAAAATATATATTTTTTAAATTAGACTCTAATATTACTAATTATATTTGGGACTATAGATCACATAGAATCACAAAAAAACACTTATGTAAACCAAAAGAGGTCGGGGGACTTTCACTTCCGAATTTTATGTATTATTACTGGGCAGTGCATATTAAGAATATGATTTACTGGCTGGATAGTTCTACCCAACAGACAGAATGGATAAAAATGGAGAAAGAGGATTATCATCCTTGTAATATAGGAACGATCCTCTTCTCCCCGAAAAAACTGAATAACACAATATATAAGAAGAACCCAATTATATATGGTACAATAAGAAATAAAATTATCTTTAAAATTAAGAAATCTATCATTGTTAATGCCAATAGCGAATAACCCTTTATTTAAACCATCTCTTATTGATAAAACATATAACCAATGGGAAAGTCTTGGAATTAGGATCGGGGATATGTACGAAATCGGAAACCTACTATCATTCCAACAATTACAATTAAAATTTAAACTGAAAAACAACCAATATTTTAAATATCATCAGATTTGCTATTTCATGAAAAAATATATACAAGGATATCAAAAAATAATTCCTGAATTATTGGAAGAAGCAATGAATATTGAAGCTGACTCACAAAAATTAATATCATATTTATATAATAGTATTCTAAATATAGACCTACCATCGACAGAGGTACTTAGAGAAGAGTGGGAACGGGAACTAATGATAAAAATCACGAAGGTTACATGGGAAAAATACTTGATATATATTCACAAATGTTCGATTAATGTAAGACTTAATCTAAATCAATTTAAAATTGTACATAGATTATATTATTCAAAAACAAGATTGAACAAATTTTATCCAAATATATCCGCCATTTGTGATAAATGTCTAGCCCAAAATGCAACTATAACACACTCCTTAGTTTCCTGCATAAAACTTTATAGATTTTGGAGTGATATTTTCAAAATATTTACAAAATTATTCAAGATAAGAATGGAACCTAATACTGAAATGATTATATTTGGCGTAATGGAAGATGGGAATAAATTGAACACATCTCAAAATTTATTCTTTAACTATGGTTTAATAATAGCAAAAAAATTAATACTTAAATTTTGGAAAAATACATCAATACCAACGCTTAAAATGTGGATTGCAAGTATGTTGGACACCGTACATCTTGAGAAAATGCGATGCCTCCTAATGGATAAATCAGACCAATTCATAACGAGTTGGTCTCCATTCGTCGTTTTTTTGGAATCATATGGTGCAACACAATTGTAAAAAATAACTGTTTCAGGACTGGACGAGGGTTGGTCAAGATTATAAACAATGATCTTCCTTTTTTTTTTTTTATGTTTTATTTTCTTTTTCTATTTTCTTTTTCTCAATTTTCTTCACTTCATCTTTTTTCTTTTTCTTCACACACTATATATTTCATGTCTTTCTATCCTTTAGTATCTAACTTATTTTTCTTATTCTAATCTTTCTTCAATATAACAATTTAAAAAAAAGAAGCTGTACATAAAATGTATTATGAAAATATATATTAGGCACTTTGGTGCCATATGATTGTACTTCTAATAAAATAAAATAATTAAAAAAAACAAAAAACTCTGTACCTCGGTGATTGCTAGTCGCCCCCCCCCGGACACTCCTTTCTCCAGAAAAATTGCACTACTACGACTGTATGTACGTATATATATTTATCGCTCATTCTATGTTCGCTCTTCTGGGGAGATGCTAACAGCATTTCATTGTCTCTGTACTGTACACTGCACAATGACAATAAAATAAAGTTTGAATCTGAATCTTATTTTTCACACCTTACATGTGCTTTGTATCCTTCCATATCTCCAGTTTCCCTCTCCCCTGGCTCTCAATCTGAAGAAGGGTCTCGACCTGAAACGTCACCCATTCTTTCTCTCCTGAGATGTTGCCTGTCTGAGTTACTCCAGAATTTTGTATTTATCTCTGCCAACATCTGCAGTTTCTTCCTACACTTTCAGTCACCTTAATTGTGTGGATCAGAATCATAGTCGGAGAATCTGGTTTGAGAGAAATTCAGTTTATACAGTTTGATTCTTTTGAATATTAAATATAGCGAAAAAAGGCTTTTTATGTTGTTACTGTCTTGTTTTGTACGCAGAATTTGAATGCGTTCAGGACACTGCTTTCGATATGTGTTGAGATTCTTGTAGCACTGGGAGTCAGGGAAGATCAAATACTGACCAATTTTTTCCTGCTGTTATAATTACGGGTGGTAGATTGACTGGTCACTCAATCAATTACTGTTGGTGGATATATGCTGTAATTCTTATTTATTTATTTATTTGTAAACGGGGACAGTGCATATTGATAAACATTTACATGTAAATATGCAAGATTATAGCCAGTAGCTAATTTCCATCTTGAGTCCCTTTGGCAGGTTGATGTTAAATAAACAAGTTTAGTTTCTGCAGCCATATAACAAAAATAAACAATTTTACAAGACACACAACCAACTCAATTCACACAGACATCCATCACAGTGAATCTCCTCGCTGTGATGGAAGGCAAAGTCTTGTCTCTCCCCTGCTCTCCCGATGTTAAAGCCCCTGGCGGGCGATGGGAAGTCCCGTGTCCGTTAAAGCCGCGTTGGGCGATGTCAGGCCCCGCTCCGGGTCATTTTCATAACAAATAAAATAGTTGATATGGTAAAAGTTGGCTATGTTGCAGAACTAATTTGGAGACCTGAACTAATTCAGTATGGAAATTCCAAGCATTGGAAATTGGGAAAAATTGAAATCCTGACACAGAATTTGAAAGCAAAAGTAGTAATCATAAAGCTGTAAAGCAATTGGGCAGAATGAGATAATGAAGGTGGTTAATGAAAAACTCTTAAGATTCCAAGGGAGGGCTGACAGAATAGATGCTGCAAGGATGTTTCCTTTTAGTTTAGTTTAGAGATACAGCACAGAAACATGCCCTTCGGCCCACCAAATCCACGCCGACCAGTGATCCCCGTACACTAACACTATTCTACACACACTAAGGACAATGTTACATTTATACTAAACCAATTAATCTACAAACGTGTACATCTTTGGAGTGTGGCAGGAATCCAAAGACCATAGAGAAAACCCACGCAGGTCACAGGGAGAACGTACAAACTCCATACAGACAGCACCCCTGGTCAGGATTGACCACGGGTCTCTGGCGCTGTAAGGCAGCAACTCTACTGCTACGCCACCGTGCCACTTCAAGGGAGTTTAGAAATGAGGGGAAAGTTGTGTGGGAAGTAATTTTAACAGAAAATAGCAATCACCTTTAATGAGGTGAAGAAAAATGTCTGAGCTTGTGAATCGGAAGAATCCCCACTCCAGAGTGCTGTGGATGTGTGCCGCTAAGTGTATTTAAAGCTGAGAGATATTTTGAATATATGGAATTAATACTAAGAATCTGATCTGCAATGATCTTACAGAATGGGAATGATCTGATGGCCTTTAGGACCAACTCATTCTAATGTTCTTATCTTGGCATGTATCTTGTTATGCATCACTTTATCTCTGGGATAGAGTTCTTGCCCATGTTTGTAACAAGGCTTTAATAAGCTTTCAACCATGTTGGCCTTTGCCTGTGTTGATAATCAGGACGGTAGACACAAAATGCTGGAGTAACTCAGCGGGACAGGCTATATCTCTGGAGTGAAGGAATGGGTGACGTTTCGGGTCAAGGCCCAAATCGTCACCCATTCCTTCCCTCCAGCGATGCTGCCTGTCCCGCTGAGTTACTCCATCATTTTGTGTCTACCTTCGATTTATACCAGCATCTGCAGTTTTTTCTTGCACATTATGATAATCGGGACCTCGTGTCCCGAGCATGCTCCTTGTCTTTCTGTTGCTTGATGATTTATTTTCTCAATTCCTTCTGTTTTTCTTTCCGTCTGTTCCTCTGCACTCTCCCCCATGTCACTGCCTTATAGAGCACCTTCTCCCTACGTTGCTCCTCGAGATTATCAAGGTAATTGACTCTTCTATTCTTGCAGGCCCGCATCCTACATGACAAATAACACATGATGGCATTTCTGTTTCGATGAGCTAAACATCCCCATTATCTCCTCCGCATCAATGTTGTGTGATTTTGCTGATGCAGTCTTCTCCTTCAGTTTCTCAGTTAGATCAAGTTCAAAGTATTTACTATACTGCCTCTCCAACACAGTGATTGATAACAGCTTGAAGACAGCTCCTCATCTTTGAACTGAACTGTGGATGTACTGGTAGCTCCCGAAATTTTGTCAACATGGCATCAAGATGCACCTCCTCACCGAAGAAATCTTCCCTAGCCAATATCAAGTTCTCTGGATTTTCTGTGGCTTCCTTTAGAGCAGCAATCATCCCTTTAACCACTTTGATGGCATCAACATGGTTGATCTGATTCTGGCTTGAAGTGTAGAAGTGCTTCATCCAAGGTCCAGTCAGATATTTGCCAAGTAAGCCTAATATCTGAAGTTCCACTTTTGCTTCAGCCTGGGTGAAGTCATGGAGGATGGCGCTTCTCAACCCCCCCCCCCCCCCCACAGGATGTTCTGCTATTCAGCAGGGCAACAAAGTCATCATAATGTTCTATGAGCTTGCCACTAATATGTAAAAGTATATGCAATCTGTTGCCACGGTACCGTGGGAGCACACCTCGGATGTTCCTTTCATCTAAAAATGCAACAAATCCTTTTGGGTCCCCTTTTCCATTCTTGTACTGAAGTTTGTTCATCTGCAATATGACATTTACTGCTAGACAGTCTTTCCCAAACAAGAATTTTCTTCTGGATTGTTTCTGCATTTTGAGGGCTCAGTGAACTGATGTTGCTGATGGAGTCAAGAGGATGCAAGTGGCAGTAGAACTCATTCAAAGATTTACCCCACTCACTACTCACAATCCTAATAGCAGCATGATTAGCTGCACACCTGTCACTCAGTGTATTTGAAATGTTGTCGATTATCTTTTGCCTGGTGTCTTGGAAATCTGCTTGCTCATTGAAATAAGTGCAAGTTTTACACAAATTGTCAACTGTTTCACAAATATGTTGCGCATAATCCTCAGCAGTCCCACCAACCAATTCATCGACTGCTACAGAAAGACATTTGTTTGTGGTGGTGAAATGAACACTATTAATATGGGTCTCTTCTTGGGTGGTTGCATCAAAACCCACAGTCAAAATCTTTGTTGCTAGGATCATCTCTGCTGTCTGCAACTCAGCAATAGCTCCCAATTCTCGGGCCATAACTTCAACTGCACTGCATCGAGGAGCATGATCCAGATGGAGTCCTCTCCGCTTGTAGAACTGGCTTATCAGGATTGGAATGTTTGCTGTGGGAGTTTTGTTTACAATACAGTCAAACACATGCATTCTTGTTGTTGAGGAGTAAGTCTTCTGGTCCACCTTTGACTTGACAATACTGACAGCCTGCAGAGTTTCGATTGTTTCTTTGAGGACAAGATTGTCAAATTAGAGGCGTCTCACGTCCTCTTCCCTGTCCTTTAGTTTTTCATTAACTTTTCCTTTTTTTACGAAGGAACTGCAGTGCTGGAAAATCGAAGGTAGACAAAATGCTGGAAAATCGAAGGTAGACATAATGCTGTCTACCTTTTTTTTCATACTGCCATGAAACTTGAGCAATTGCCTGTGTGCTTTTTTAAGTCTCAAACTTAAATCTATTTGGTTTTGCTTTCTCCTTATGGCTTGATTAACTACACGTTTGGGAGTTTTCAACTGTGCCCTAAGTTCACTGATCTTTGTGTGATACTTTATTGCAAGTGCGACCTTGGATGTGGACAGAAAGTTTAGTCTTTTCTTCAATTTCTGTTTCCTAGGTGAAAGACTTAGAAATTCTCTGCTACATCTTGTTGAAACACTAGATGTCGATGGCATTGGTTCAGGTCAGGCAGCAGCTGTCGTTGGCGTTGCTAGATTCAGTGGAGGATGCAGACTATGACTTTCATCGCCCATGCCCTCAGTGTCTTGAAATATGGGCACTTGGCTTTCGGCTGATTTCAAGGATTCAGGATCTTGAGCACCAGGCGGTGGAATGTCATCTAAAGAAATGTGTTGACTGCCTTCTGGAAGTTTAAAAGTTTAATCACAAATTTTCATAAAAATGCTCCAAGTTCCTTGGGATTGCTGAGTTTTTTTAAACTTAAGCAAAGTGTGGTTAACGAGAGTCCTCACCCTTGAGTTAACAGCAGCAAATGAATAGGCCATTTGGAAGAGTGGGCTGAAAGATGGCAGATGGAGTTTAATGCTGATAAGTGTGAGGTGCTACATCTTGGCAGCACAAATCAAAATAGGACGTGCATGGTAAATGGTAGTGAATTGAGGAATGCAGTTGAACAGAGGGATCTAGGAATAACTGTGCACGGTTCCCTGAACGTGGAATCTCATGTAGATAGGGTGGTAAAGAAAGCTTTTGGTGTGCTGGCCTTTATAAAAGAGCATTGAGTATAGAGGTTGGGATGTAATGTTAAAATTGTGCAAGGCATTGGTGAGGCCAATTCTGGAGTATGGTGTACAATTTTGGTCGCCTAATTATAGGAAGGATGTCAACAAAATAGAGAGAGTACAGAGGAGATTTACTAGAATGTTGCCTGGGTTTCAGCAACTAAGTTACAGAGAAAGGTTGAACAAGTTAGGTCTTTATTCTTTGGAGTGCAGAAGGTCAAGGGGGGGACTTGATAGAGGTCTTTAAAATGATGAGAGGGATAGACAGAGTTGACGTGGATAAGCTTTTCCCATTGAGAGTAGGGAAGTTTCAAACAAGAGGACATGACTTCAGAATTAAGGGACAGAAGTTTAGGGGTAACATGAGGGGGAATTTCTTTACTCAGAAAGTGGTAGCTGTGTGGAGTGGAGGTGGTGGAGGCAGGTTCGATTTTATCATTTAAAAATAAATTGGATAGTTATATGGACGGGAAAGGAATGGAGGGTTATGGTCTGAGTGCAGGTAGATGAGACTAGGGGAGAATAAGTGTTCGGCACGGACTAGAAGGGCCGAGATGGCCTGTTTCCGTGCTGTAATTGTTATATGGTTATATGAATAGCCTTCTGCATCTGACAAAGAGAAATGTGAACTCGGCGATTTTTCTGTTTCAGACAGACTTTTTCCAAATGACGTATACAAGTACAAGATGTGTCAATTTTTAAGATCCCTCTTAGACTCCGGCATGACAAAGAAATTCACTTCAAGGCGAACTCTAGCTATGCCTGGCTGGGCTTTTGGATTGACAGTTATTAATTTCTTCTTCGTAGACATCTGTTTATAATGTAAATAAAAAACACTGAACAGCATTAACAGAAACAAGTTTTGCAGTTTTAGAAAAAAAGGTAGAAATGATAAAGTTAAATGCTGAAACAAATAGTAAATACCCAACAAAAAATTCATATTCATCAGTTTCATCAAATCAATATTCATCAAATTCATCAATTAAATTCATCTAAATTCAATTACTAAGTTTAAACATCTATCCATTTCTTAAGAAAATGCTCATTCTTTTAAATAGCCTAAGTATCCAAATAACAAACTGATCCCATTCACACAAGAATTCACAATATAACATGATTTTTAAATCTTACTGTCATGAACTTATATGCCAAATGGAAGTAATTTAATGTTTAATTCCCATAAATATATCCAGAAACATCCACTCTCAATATAATCAAAATTATTTTTTTTTTGCACAATACGTGTGACTAAAACTGTTGTGGATATTTAGTATAAAAATATTGATCATGGATAGACAATAACACAAAATATAGATGATTTAGATGCTCTTAAGACATGATTGTCCAAAAAAAAAGAGGTTTTTAATCATCTTGAGAGTGGGTGTTTCTGGAATGTGATCGATTGGAACGTTGCCGTTGCCGTACATTTTAAGCCCATATCGGCAGGCAAGACACGGCAGATTCGTATGGGGCCTAAATAACATTTTCGCATTATAAGATTAGACTAAAGAAGCAAGATTATATGTGAAATTACATTCCTTTTGTTTTGACCTGATATTGCAATCCGTGACGTTGAAGGCTTTTTACTTTAGTCCAGCGATTAAATCGTCCAGTGATTATTTATTTTTTTATAAATCGAAATAAACAAACAAATAAATAAATAAATAAATAGATAAATAGGCCGGGAACGGAAGTCTGATCGATTTTTCTTCATCATCTAGCAGCCCGAGGAAATCCCTCTCCAACAAGCAATACAAACCTGCATTTTAATTTCACCCCCCCTAAATAGGAATAGTGTATTTATGGTTGGCTTTGATAGTGGGCTGAAAGACTAAAATTATGGATTGGAAATTTCCACTGCTTCAAATTATTTTATTTGCTGCATACAGTGCTATGATCTGGGATATTGTTCTTCACACAGTGATCAGCACTTAAGATGGACTTGCAGGCAGAGTTGCAATGACAGATCATCAGCCTGAAATGTCAACCTTGTCGGCACCGATGCTGTGTTAAACTGTAATGTGTTTCCAGGATTTTCTATTTTTCTATTTCTAATGTCAGCATTATTTTGCTTTTTGTGCTGGGCAAATGGAGTGAAATGGGACTGCATTTTGAGGATACATTGGATGGTTGTCTAATTCTGCAGTATATTTGCCAATAAGCAATTTGCCAGTATGACAACAGTAGGTTTGTACGAAACACTAAATCAGCAAATGTTCTTGCAATTAAGAGACGTTGTTACCCCATGTTACTTTTTATGTAACATGTTATAAATATTGTGCGTTTCAGTTGTAAGCCACAGCTTTCAATAATTCAAACAGTTTACTAAAGGGAGACTTGCTATTGTCTGAAGAAGGGTTTCGGCCCGAAACGTCGCCTACTTCCTTCGCTCCATAGATGCTGCTGCACCCGCTGAGTTTCCCCAGCAATTTTGTGTACCTTGCTATTGTGTGACTTGTTTGGAAACACTTTTTCTCACAGAGTGGTGAGTCTGTGGAATTCTCTGCCTCAGAGGGCGGTGGAGGCAGGTTCTCTGGATGCTTCCAAGAGAGAGCTGGATAGGGCTCTTAAAAATAGCGGCGACGGGGGATATGGGGAGAAGGCAGGAACGGGGTACTGATTGGGGATGATCAGCCATGATCGGCCAAATGGCCTACTCCTGCACCTATTGTCTATTGTTTGGATAGCAGTAACATAATCGGTCCAAGACAGCATGGATTTACGAAGGGGAAATCATGCTTGACTAATCTTCTGGAATTTTTTGAGGATGCAACTAGGAAAATGGACAAGGGAGAGCCAGTGGGGATGTAGTGTACCTGGACTTTCAGGAAGCATTTGATAAGGTCCCACGTAGGACATTAGTGGGCAAAATGAGGGCACATGGTATTGGGGGTAGAGTGCTGATATGGATAGAAAATTGGTTGGCAGTCAGGAAACAAAGAATAAGGGTTAATGAGTCCCTTTCAGAATGGCAGGCAGTGACTAGTGAGGTACCGCAAGGCTCGGTGCTGGGACCGCAGCTATTTACAATATACATCAATGATTTAGATGAAGGGATTCAAAGTAACATTAGCAAATTTGCAGATGACACAAAGCTATGTGGCAGTGTGAACTGTGAGGAGTATGCTATGAGAATGCAGGGTGACTTGGACAGGTTGGGTGAGTGGGCAGATGCATGGCAGATGCAGTTTAATGTGGATAAATGTGAGGTTATCCACTTTGGTAGCAAAAACAGGAAGGCCGGTTATTATCTAAATGGTGTCAAGTTGGGAGAAAAGGGAAAGTACAACGGAATTTGGGGGTCCTTGTTCATCAGTCAATGAAAGTAAGCATGCAGGTACAGCAGGCAGTGAAGAAAGCGACTGGCATGTTGGCCTTCATAACAAGAGGAGTTGAGTATAGGTGCAAAGAGGTCCTTCTGCAGTTGTACAGGGCCCTAGTGAGATCACACCTGGAGTATTGTGTGCAGTTTTGGTCCCCTAATTTGAGGAAGGACATTCTTGCTGTTGAGGGAGTGCAGCGTAGGTTTGCAAGGTTAATTGGCGGGACTGTCATATGCTGAGAGAATGGAGAGGCTGGGCTTGTATACTCTGGAATTTAGAAGGATGAGTGGATCTTATTGAAACATATAAGATTATTAAGGGTTTGGACACGCTAGAGGCAGGAAACATGTTCCCGATGTTGGGGGAGACCAGAACCAGAGGCCACAGTTTAAGAATAAGGGGTAAGCCATTTTGAACAGAGATGAGGAACACTTTTTCACACAGAGTTGTGAGTCTGTGGGATTCTCTGCCTCAGAGGGCGATGGAGGCCGGTTCTCTGGATACTTTCAAGAGCAAGCTAGACTGGGCTCTTAAAAATAGCGGAGTCGGGGGATATGGGGAGAAGGCAGGAACGGGGTACTGATTGGGGATGATCAGACATGGTCACATTGAATGGCGGTGCTGGCTCGAAGGGCCGAATGGCCTACTCCTGCACCTATGGTCTATTGTTTATAAACATAACGTCCTAATACTTTAACTATACATTGGAAATTAACAGAAAATAGTTTTATTTGGGCACAACTGTTTGTTTCCTAAAGTATAGGCCTGGTTTTCTTTTATTGGGGAAGATATGCTGTCTTTGGATTGTGGGTTGCCAGTGGCCTGGGCCAGTCTTTCTGCCAGTGTTATCCTGATGGACACAATGCTGGAGTACCTTGATGGGTCGGGCAGCATCTCTGGAGAAAAGGATTAGGTGACGTTTGTGGTTGGAACCCTTATTCAGAAGATGGAGGTGGTAGGAGGAGTCTGGAGGTTGAGAAAAGAACAGAACAAATCAGTGTCAGCAACAGATGATGTCAGGAAGGATGGAGTCCATAATGGCCCATTGTTGGCTGAAGAAACGTCCTGACCCAAAACATCACCTATACGTTGCCTATTTCCTTCGCTCCATAGATGCTACCTCACCCGCTGAGTTTCTCCAGCATTTTTGTCTACCTTCGATTTTCCAGCATCTGCAGTTCCTTCTTAAACATCACCTATACTTGTTCTCCAGAGGTGTTGCCTGACCTGCTGAGTTACTCTAGCACTCCCCCACCCTGGTCGTCCTACCAGTTCCACTTCACATCCTTGCATCCCTCTCGTTAGCTCATCTTCCCTAGCCAATAAATCATCGGGACTGCTCTCTAGTTGTTGATAGAATGGTTCAATTGCCTGATAGCAGCTGGGAAGAAACTGTTCCTGAATCTGGAGTTGTGCATTTTCACACTTCTGTACCTCTTGCCTCATGGGAGAGGGGAGCAGAGGGTGAGACTCGTCCTTGATTATGCTGATGGGCTTGGCCTTGCCGAGGCAGCATGAAGTGTAAATTGAGTCAATAGAAGGGAGTCTAAAGACGGCTCGACCCTAAAAGTCACCCATTCCTTCTCTCCAGAGATGCTGCCTGTCCTGAGTTCCTCTAGCATTTTGTGTCTACCTTCAATAGAAGGGAAGTTGGTTTGGGTGATAGTCTGGGCCACGTTCAGAACTCTCTACAATTTCTTGCTGCCTTAAATAGAGCTGTTCCCAAACCATGCTGTGACGCATCCCGATAAAATGCTTTCTAAAAATCATGAAACATCTTAATATATCAAAACCATCAGTGTGCCCCATTGCATGAATGCTATCGAGGCTTTGGAAATGGTACAGAAGAAGTTTAACAGAATGCTGCCTGGAATAGGGGATATTAGATATAGGGAGAGGTTGAACAGACTTGGGTTGCTTTCTCTGGAATGTCGGAGATTGTAGACAGACCTGATGGAAGTATAGTCAAGAGTATTTTATTGTCTCTTCGAAAAAGTCACCCAGCCACCTGTCTATTTTCTCCAGAGACGCTGCCTGACCTACCAAGCTACTCCATTTTGTGTGTATCTACAGTCTTTCCTAATGTCTGTATATCTTAACCGTCAGAATCCTTTTGTGTCTACCTCAAACGTTAGGCTTGCTGTCCTATAGTTCCTGGGTTTTTCTTCACAGCCCTTAAATAAAGGCACAACATTAGATATCCTCCAATCTTTATGAACTTGCTCTTGAATGCACTGTTTCACTATGTCACGATCAATTAGTTATTAACCTTCGCAGAATCATTTGGGACTTCTTTAATAATAATAAAAATGATTACATTAAAAGCCTGCAGTTTCATTGGCCTCAAACAGTCATCTGTGGAAAGACAAAACAAATGCCCAGCTTCTGCAGTTCCTTGTTTCTAGTCGTCCATACCAAGAGAGGAGAAACTATATTTTTTAAACTGCAGACATTGGAAAGATTAAACAAAAACAGAAAATGTTGTGAAAGCCTTCATTGGAACAAAGGGAAACGAGGCAAAAGGGACAGGTGGAAATTCCACTGCAAAACGCAGAACAACATTCACAATGGCTGTGTCGAACATGATGCCAAATTAAAGTAATCTCCTCTGCCCACATGTGTCTCGTATCTCTCCGTCTCCTGCATATTCATGTGCCAATCTAAAAGCCTCTTAAATGTCACTATTGTATCTGTTTCTACTTCCACTTGTGTTCCATGCACCCACTACTCTGTAAAATGGAAACTGTACCGTTTTTGTACAACTCCTCTTAAACTTTTCCCCTCTGACCTTAAAGTTATACCATCCAGTAATTGTTTAATTCCAGTAAATTTTATAAACTTCTATCAACTTCGAGATTAACAAGTGGCAGTGAATTAAACAGTAAAGAGAAAACACAAAATCTGCAGATGGAGGCAAAAAATACCACTAATACTTATGTGCTCTCCACACTTCTAGCCTCCAATCGTTTCTGATAGTTCTCAGACCCGAACTATTAACCGTTTCTCCTTCCAGAGAAATGGTATGGCCTGAGATTCTTTTCCAATATTTTATGATATTAACAATAAAATCATCATGACGATATTGAAGATGTGAGGATGTATGCAGCTGAATCACTTTGTAAATTTTGCCTTTTCGAAATGTTTTGTGCTCGAAGAACTCTTGGCTGACATAAAAAGGATTGCTTATGATAAACACCGAGCATGAATCTTCTCTCCATCAAAATGATGGGAGGTGTTATTGCCAATGCAAACAGCAAGGCGATCATTTAAAAGTGATGAGAATATTGTAAATGTGTTTTTTTTAAATCAATAAAACAAATGGAAAAAAGTCTTGCCAAATGGGGGGCTTGGATAAAGGAATGAGCTACAAATGCCAAAATTCGCCCACATTCCAAGAATATATTAAAATAATTTTAAAGTTAGTATTTTGGGAGCAAAAGTATACATTTTCTATGCAAGGATGAAAATTTGGAACAATATAGAAAAGGTAAATGAGGATAGAAAGGCCATCAGAGATTTTAAAAAAAAGACTTTGGAAATGAGGTTATGAAATGCCAAAGCAATGGGAAAATGTGTGGGAGAAAGGAAGGACGGAAATGTGAACTGTTTTGTGCTGATATTACCTAGTTATTTGTATTATTAGATTTAGCGCTCAGGGCTTAAGGAAATCAAGGGATATGGGGCAAAAGCCAGAACGGGGCTCTGATTTTGGATGATCAGCAATGATCATATTGAATGGCGCTGCTGGCTCAAAGGGCTGAATGGCCTACTCCTGCACCTATTTTCTATGTTTCTATGATTTTAAAGTCGTGAAAGACATCCTTCTATTGTGCATCTCAATAGGAGGTAGCAGAACTGATTAAACGTATCCGGAGGTGATTTTTGTTCTTTAATTTCAAAGCACGCTAATTTTGGAAACAGGTCCTTAAGAGGCACGCATTTAATGAAGCGGCAACACACGACTGCATGTGTGCTAAAGATGAAGCAATGTGAACATAAGCAATAGACGGATGGGCGATCTCGCAACTAATTAATCGGATTGAAGCTCCATTGTCCTAAAACATCTAACCATGAATGATTGGACTGTAAATGGCTAGTGGGAGAGTGGTTTGAGAAACCTCCCGATCGTCAGTGATGATAATATCTAACATATGGGTGCTAAAGGAGAGGCTGAAATATTCCTAACCATCTTCTGCCCGAAGTACTAAGTAAATGATCCATCAGCTTCTTCGCAAGATCACCACCATTCCAGAAGATTGTCTTAAGCCAATTAATTTTCCACGTTATATTAAGAAAGGTATGAGAACAGTGGATGCAACACCAGGAAACATACTGAGTGTATTACTGAAAGCTTGCACACCAGAACTAGCTACACCTTTAGCCAAAACATTCAAGTATGTTTATAAAACCTGCATCTACCTGATGTGGAAGTTGCAAAGAGTAAAAATGATCCAATCTGGCTTAATGTAGCTTTCTCCCAATCTGCAAAGTGAAGAAAAGTGTCAGTAGTGGTGCAATCAAGTGGCACATACATCTTGAAAGGTTGTAATAACAGTGTAACTCTTGTACTCGGTATATTGACTGATGAAGGAAGGCAAGCATGCCAAATGTCTTTTTTCACCGCACTGTCTCACAGTGTTGCTTCTTTCACAGAAATATGTTTCCTTATCCTGTGGTGTCTGTTCTGTAACACTACTCTTGACTACACAGGGCTCTTCCATTTACCACGCAAGCCCTATCCTGGTTTGTCGTACCAAAATGAAACATCACATTTATCTGAATTAGATGCCATCTACCATTCCTTGGATTATTGACCCAGTTGACCAGGATCACACAAGTAATTTTGGATAACATCCTTAATTGTCCATTAGACTACCATTTTAGTGTCATCTGTAAATTACTATTCATGACATTGACATCTATCCGATCAAGGGCGGATGAGCTTCTAGCGAGCCAATGGCCATGCACACTTCAGCAGAAGTTGCGATCACTGTCGTACATAGCATTGTAAGAAATGATGATAAAGCACACACACAAATCCTATACTTCCAGCGGCGGAAGTCCCCAGGAATTGGAGGACAGAGATGTGTGGTGCGTCTGGCACTGTTCCCGTTGGAAACCGGCACCACTGCATCGCTAATGTTTTCAACGCTGATGAATGACATCAACATCTCACGTGGTGTCTTGCTAAAGTCCATATAGACATCTTCCACACTGCCCTCATCAATCTTCTTGGTCACTCCCTCAAAATACTCTCATTCCCCATGCCATGCTGACTATCCATAATCGTTCCTTGCTCTTCCACATACACTTAAATCTTGCCTCTCAGGTAGACACAAAATGCTGGAGTAACTCGGTGGGACAGAAGGAGAGAAGGAATGGGTGACGTTTCGGGTCAAGACCCTTCTTCAGACTGATGTCATGGGAGTGGGCAGTACAAAGATAAAATGAAGTCGGAGACAGTAAGACTGGTGTGAGAACTGGGGAGGGGGTGGAGAGAGAGAGGGAAAGCAAGGGCTACTTGAAGTTAGAGAAGCCAATGTTCATGCTACTGGGGTGTAAGCTACCCAAGCGAAATATGAGGTGCTGTTCCTCCAATTTGCTCTGGGCCTTACTCTGACAATGGAGGAGGCCCAGGACAGAAAGGTCAGATTGGGAATGGGAGGGGGAGTTAAAGTGCTGAGCAAGAGGGAGATCAGGTAGAGACCACAGATTTTAAAAATTGTAAGGAATACACTTGGAATATTGTCTTCAGTTTTGGTCACCCGGCTGTAGGAAAGATGCCATTAGGCTGGAAAGAGTGCAGAAAAGATTTACCAGGGCTTGAGGGACTTATATAGAGTGGGGCATGTTAGGACTTTGGAGTGCAGGGGGCTTGGGAGTGATCTATGTAGTGGTGTATAAAAATTATGAGAGGACTGGTCTTTTTACTGGATAGGGGTGACAAGAACTAGGCATAAGTTTAAGGTGAGAGCAGAAAGATTTAACAGGAATCTGAGGGACATCATTTTGCATGCAGGGTGGTATGTATCGGGAATGAGCTGCCTGAGGAAGTGATTAAGGTGGATGCAATAATATTTAAAAGATATTTGGACAGGTACATGGATAGGAAAAGTGAGACGAGATGGGCTGAAGGGCCTGTTTCCGTACTGTGGCTCTACTGTGGCTACAAGAGCGCGTGGAAAGCTGAGTATCTTTCGACAAATGACTGATGGGGTGAGTAATAAATACCAACACTAGTCTCACACTTGCCATATGCCCAGTTACCAAAAGAAGCAAATTAATAAAGGCTTATTGTCCTGAATTTACTTCCATGTTCTTATGGTATATTCTATAAATTTCCATTTCATTCAGAACTGCATTTATTAAATAAAAAGCTACAAAGTGCACTGCTTTTCTCAAACTCGAATTAAAACACAGCTCATTTAGGTGATTAATACTTATTCTGCTGATTGAGAGGAAGGGCAAGGCATGTTTCTGATAATTTCTTATTGAGTCTAATGGTAGTATTGAAAAACAATATTATGTTCCATCTCTTAAAGGTCATACGTGTAATCTTCAATTAGCTTGACATTGCAAGCAAGCAAAAACACTGACAATTGTTTATAGAGGAAGCAATTCAAAATTAAGAGGAAATTGTCCAAGTCAGCAGAGGTTTATAAAAGGCATATCATGCACAAATTTGCTGGAATCTTTCTAGGATATGATGTTGGATGTTTTGACTTTCAGACGCTAAATACAGATGTACTGTCTGTTGAGACTAGGAAAGAGTGCCAAGAAATGTAGAATTCAAGTGTGGTGTTTAAATTGTAGCGTTCTATAAAGAAATATCACAGCATGATTAAAAATCAACGTCAATGGTGAAACCTTTAATCAACCTTTTAACAGAAAGGTCTTGAGATTTGGGAAAGGTCATGTTAGTTTTCTTGTATCTTAACTGTAGCAATTTGCTATTTTGATGCTTTCGCAATGGGGTTGGGTGGTGAAATGTGCTGCTGTCACATTTTACAAATGATGAATTGGAACCATTGTAGCTCATGCAAACCTTTTGCTGGTTTTAATTCAAATTGACGTAAAGGGCACTTTCTAATCTACCATTAGCACTTTGTATTCTCTCCTTTTACCCGTCCATTGGCATTCCACAAAGACGCATGTTATCATGTCTATATCAATGATTTGGATGAGAATATACAATGTAAGGTTAGCAAGTTTGGAGATGAGACAAAATTGGGTGGTTTTGCAGGTGGAGAAGATGGTTGTGAAAAATTGCAGCAGGATCTTGATCGATTGGCCAAGTGGGCTGAGGAATGGTTGATGAAATTTACTGCAATATAATGTGAGGTGTTGGATTTTGGGAAGTCTAACATGAATAAGGGGTGGGCCATTTAGTTAATCTTTCTAGGATATGAGGTAGACCATTTAGAACTGAGATGAAGGAAAACTTTTTCACACAGTTATGAATTTGTGGAATTCTCTGTCTCAAGAAGGCAGTGGAGGCCGATTCACTGGATGCGTTCAAAAGAGAGTTAGATAGTGCTCTTGGGGTTAGCGGAATCAGGGGGCATGGGGAGAAGGCAGGTACAGCAGGCAGTGCAGAAAGCTAATGGCATGTTGGCCTTCATTGCAAGAGGATTTGAGTTTAGTAGCAAGGAGGTCCTATTGCAGTTGTACAGGGCCCTGGTGAGACGGCACCTGGAGTATTGTGTGCAATTTTGGTCTCCTAATTTGAGGAAGGACATTATTGCTATTGAGGAGTGCAGCTTAGGTTCACCAGGTTAATTCCCGGGATGGTGAGACTGATGATGAAAGAATGGGTCGACTGGGCTTGTACTCACTGGAATTTAGATGAGAGGAGATCCTATAGAAACAAATAACAATCTTAAAGGATTGGACAGGCTAGATGTAGGAAAAATGTTCCCGATGTTGGGGGCGTCCAGAACCAGGGGTCACAGTTTAAGAATAAGGGTTAGGGCATTTAGGACTAAGATGAGGAAAAACCTTTTCACCCAGAGTTGTGAATCTGTGGAATTCTCTGCCACAGAAAGCAGTGGAGGCCAATTCACTGGATTTTTTTCAAGAGAGAGGTAGATTTAGCTCTTGGGGCTAAAGGAATCAAGGCATATGGGGGGAAAAGCAGGTACGGGGTACTGATTTTAGATGATCTGCCATGATCATTCGAAGGGCAGAATGGCCTACTCCTGCACCTATTTTCCTATGTTTCTATGTTGTTTAAATAATACTTGGGAGTGCCCCTGCAACCTAGTCCCATCCTGTTAAACTTGGTATAACTAGGTATATGATTACTAACTATGCGTATTTGCTGAGTGGATGCACCACCAAACATTAATTGTGACTATTATTTTGCTAAAGTAATTTCCATAACGTATCTGCTCATAAAATATTGAACTTTCTATTTGTCTTCTTTCAGAACGCGGTTGTACTTAAGATGGCCGACTTCAATCTGATTGATGCACTACATGAAACTACACCCAGTGTTGAAATGGAAATAAAGAGGGATTTCATTTCTTCTCTGGAGGCAGAAAAATATGATGATGTTGTTGGAGAAAGCGTGACAAAAGAAAGTTATATTCCATTGCTGGATGATGAGACAAAATTACCTCCTTCAGAGGCTGATGGCAAAGCAGTGGTACACTCGTATGGAGAAACAATACCTGAACAAGCAACAAATGGACGACAATTGGCAGAACGTGAGTGTGGATAATATAAGCTATAGGTCCGGCCTGTGTGTGGAAGCCAGACTAACATTTGCCTGTTGAACTTTGCAACTGAATGAACATCCATATGCATCAGCCCATCTTAAACTGCTGTTCAACACAAAATGCTGGTGTAACACTGGGTCAGGCAGCAGCATCTTTGGAGGACATGGATTTGTGACATTATAGGTCAGGACCATTCTTCAGAGAGAATTACTCTGTTACTGCAGAACGTTGTTGTTTGCACAATTCCAGCATCTGCAGTTCCAGTGTCCCTCTCTTAAACTATTCATTCTGTGTCCAATGCAATTTCATGAAAATATTATGGCAGAGATTAGAATAAGACATTGCTATTCATCCATATGTCAATTCCTACTTTCTATCCATGTTCTCTAGGGGTGCTGCCTGCCCTGGTGAGTTACTCCTGCATTTTGTGTCCATCTTTGGTATAAGCCAGCATCTGCAGTTGTTTGTTATTGCATTAAATTGACATAATTTCTTGATAAAGCTTCACGATTCTGCCCACTGTTGAGCCACTGGTCATCTTTGTCAGCATTTGCTCGGTTTGAGGAAGATTTGTATTGCCATGTGGGCGTTTAAATGACTGGAATCTGGAGAACCACAGACTCGCCTTAAGAAGGTGTAGACCTTTTCCCTTGCAGGTCAGGTGCCTGCTGGCTGGTGTTCCCTTCTTTGCTTCATTCTCTCTCGTATTAGATTTGAGAGCAGTGCACTTCTTATTAAAGTGACTCACTGCCTGTGGATCATTTGGCACTATTGACGCCAGGTGATGCCTTGTTTCTCCCGGTGTAGGATGCTTATATTGGGTTTCATGCCTTTTGTGGATCTTTAATCATGGGTGACCTTGAGAGTGGAGCTTTATTTGGGCTGGGTAGGGGGAAGAAAATAATTTGGCATTAGTGCACTGTCTGGTTCAGCAGAATTTGTGCACAGGAAAGACACGTTAATGACACTATTATTGCATTCTTCAAGATTTTCAGTAGTTTAAGTGGATAGCCATTTGGCACTGTCTTACTATCATTAGCCATAAAATATTCTGTATGCGCATTAGTCATAAATGTGACTAGGCATTGCTTCACCTTGCCTGAGGTAATTTAAGCCTGATGCTTAATTCACTTTATTTGTATGAGATAACTGGATAGATGAAACTAAACCTTAGATTTTTTTTTCGTCAATCCTTTGGCTCAGCAGCACATCAGCCAATGTGGTGCTGAAACTGAAATTATCCTAGCACTGTTGAGTATATGTCCCCTTAAGCTTCAGGGGTACTGACCTCATTCTGGCTGATTCCATTATGCTGCTTCATTTTAAATTACTTACTGTACAGATTTTCAAAAATGTTTGTCGTATATACTGAAACGGAACATTGAAATGACTTGAAGCAGCACAGCAGGTCTGTAAACACAGCACTCAATAGATAACGTAATATACAAAAACAAATTCAATAAATAAACCCCCCCTATTAGTGCAAAAACAAAAGAAAAAACGTAAATCTCAAGTACAGCCAAGGTAGTTCAAAGTTTCGTTCATGCTTGTCCTGTTCAATAGCCTGATGGTTGTCGGAAAGTTGTTCTTAACCTGGAGGTCATGGTTTTCACACTTTTATACCTTCTTCCCAATGACAGCAGTTGAATGAGAGCATGGCCAGGGTGGCGTGGTTCCTTCATGATGCTGGCTGCCTTTTTGAGGCAACTCCTCCTATAGATTACTGTGGTAGGGAGGTCAGTACCAGTGATGGACAGGTAGTTTTTGTAACCTTTTTTTTCCCTGGGTGTTCGAGTTGCCGAACCAGGCCATGATGCAACCAGTCAATATGCTCTTTGCCACTCTCCTGTAGAAGTTCAAGAGAGTATTTGTCGACATACCGAACACCCTCAACACACAATCTTCTCAATCGTCTAAGGAAGTAGAGGTGTTGAAGGGCTTTCTAATGATTGCATCAAAGTGCTGGGTCCAAGACAAATCTTCAGAGATATGCATGACCAGGACCCTGATGTTGTTGACTGTCTCCACAACCGACCCGTCGATGAAGACAGATTTGTGGATCTTCGACTTCCTCTTCTAAAGTCAACTATCTGCTCATTGGTCTTACTGATGTTGAGAACACCATTTGATCAGGCGATTGATCTCCCTCCAATATTCTGATTCATCATCTGTAATTCATCCACCAACGGTGGTGTTGTCAACGAATTTAAAGATGTAGTTGGAACTGTCTGGCTACACTATCATGAGTATAGAGCAGGGCATTGAACACACGGCCTTAAGGTACCCTTATGCTGATGGTTATCAAGGAGGAAGTATTGTCAATTTGTACCAAATGCGTTTTAATGACTGTTTTCTTGATAAAGTAATGTGAGCACATCATTTGGCATTTCATAATGTATTCAGAAAAACATTAGCAGACTGAACCAAAAGACTCATTTGGAGGATGAAGGTGAGTTGGGCTGTGTGAATGGCCTTGGTCGAGAGAGACATGGGGGAAGTAGGTTTTGGAGAGGGAGCTGTGGCCCTCAATGATTGATGCCAGGACTCCCCAGAGGAGGATTAATTTGAACAGGGCTTGCACAAAACATCACGAGTGTTGCAGAGTTCTCGCAAGAACTAGGAAATGTAGCATTTGGTGATTGTCAGGATGATGATGATCAATGGGACAGGATATTGAGTGCCAGAGGTGTGGGAGTTAACTTTCATATAGGGATGGTGGATGAAAGGAGTATGTAGGAGTTGGTCACACTGGAATGTACAAAGCCATGAGTAAGTGTTTAAACAGCAGATGAGCAGAAGCAGTGTCAAAAATTGCTAATGCCATTGACACAAGAGTAGACACTAAGAATATATAGGATTGGAAGCTCAAGCGATCTGATAGGGACTGAAGTTGAAAGCAGTCTAGAAAGTGGAATGTAATTGATAGCAGCTGAAATTGATTGGTTTAATCAGAGAAAAATCTGGCAACAGGGAATCAAAGCTTGTTTCAGGGAATGTATGTTTCTCATATTGTTATAGTTACAGTTTAGTTTATGGTCAGGTGTACGGAGGTACAGTGAAATGTTTTTGCGTGCTATCCAGTCAGCGGAAAGACAACACAAGATTACAATTGAGCCATTTACAGTATATAGATAGATGTACAAGGTAAAGCCAGCATATTCCGATCTAGGATAGTCCAAAGGTCACCAATGAGGCAGATAGTAGTTCAGAACTGTTCTCTAGTTGTTGTAGGATGATTCAGTTGTATAATAACAGTTAGGAGGAAACTGCAAAAGGGATGACAGCTGATTTTGACATTGTAGTTGCTTTGCAAAACTGAGATAGTTGGTGTTCAGGTGGAAAACAGGTCAATATTATTTAGGGTGGTGGCTTGATTCCGGGTACATTAAGAGTTAAAAGATGGCTAGGAAAATAATAGGTCCCCTTAAAGATCAGTATGGCCATCTTTGTATGGAGTCACAAGAGATGGGGGAGATATTAAATGAATGTTTCTTAAATGTTTTTACTGAGTGAAGGATTGTGGCAACTAAGGAGTTGAGGCAAAGGAGTTGTGATAATCTTAGATAAAATATGAATTACCAAAGAGCAGATATTGGCGGTTTTTAAAATGCGACAAATCCACAGGGCCTAACCAACTACATCCTCTGAGTCATGCATAAAGTGAATGTTCAATCTTTTCCCCAGAATACAGGATTCTAACACTAAAGGGTTGAAGGTGAGAGGGGAGAGGTTTAAAAGGAACCTCAGGGGCAACTTTTTTGTCTATATCTGGAATGAGTTGCCAGAAGAAGCTATAGTTGTGGAAACAATTATGACTTTCAAAAAAACATTTGGGTGCATCTATGGATGGGGGGGGGGGGGTTAGACTTTGGGAAAATGCAGACAAGTGGGACCAGCCCAGAATGCCAATTTGGTCGACATGGAAAAAGTGGACTGAAGACCCAGTTTCTATGCTATATAGCACTGTGACTCTTAACTGCACTGCAGGCATGACTTGGAGAAACATCAACATAGGATAACTGATATGAGAAATAAAGTCAAAAGTGAAGGTGAAAGTCGAGAAATGTGTGGGTAGGGAAAGAAGTTGGAATAAAGGGAACACTTTGCACTTTTAAAGAATCGCCTATTACAGACTCTCGCAACCTAGTTGACAAACACTAGATTTGACTCGTCTAGCCATCACAAATAAGTGAATGTGATGATGAAGACCTGGCTAATATTATTTGACTTGGCCAATAGGTTTTCCAGACACTAATAGTCCATTTGTTGTTTTTCTTCCCATTTAAGGCTAGCACATATAAATTTTCTATTTTGAGAACTATAGTTAAGAATACTGTGATTCGTGTCCTTCGTGTGACTCACTGTAGCATGTGAAATTTTACAGGTTCTGAAGCAGGTGAACAAGGACCAGGGAAGTTGCCCAATGGTGGAGGACAAGCCGATAGCACAGGTATGTTGGAACCAAACATTTCTATATCCCTGCTTTCTGCAAGAATCCTTGCTTAATCTTTTTTGGCTGTGTTGTCTCATTTGTCTTGGGAAGGAGGCTGTCTTTGGATGAAAATCCTTTATCAACTTTCTCCAGATCCCATGAGCAAGATTCAACAAGTGTTTTTAACCTCTTCCAGTGATCATAATGAACATAGGAGCAGTGAGTGACCAAATCATGTTGTCCTCTAAGCTTTGTAGTAGGTTGTTGACCTGTCCAGGCCTGTGTCTGCGTGATTCTGAAAATTGTTAGGTCCTGACACACCATTACTTTTTTCCCCTGAAGTGAGAATCTTCTCGGGTTACCTGCAGTGCTCCTATGGCTACATCAGCGAGTTCTTGCAAACAAGAAGATTTGTTGTTCTACTTAACATCTTAACCTGTTCAGTGCCACCCCTGAGTATACTTGGGTCAGTATATACAAGTGAAAAAAATCTTGGCATCTTATTACTCTGCTTCAATCATCGGCAGCCGTGTGTTTGGGGAGTGGTTAGTGTGTGTGTGACGCCACTGCCCTGCCCACCCCGCAACCGAGTGTTGAGGGGACGGGACCCAACGGGTCCCCCTTGGTCTAGTGTTCTATAAAAATATGTTCTAGACAGCAATGTCACAGATCATTTTAAAGCTTTTCAAAGGTGGCTGATATACTAAACATTACAAAAACATTTTCTGCATAGCATTTTTATTTTTTTCTGAAAATACATAACTTGAATCCAAAGCAGATTTAAAAAAAAAATTTTTTTTTTTAATTGTTCTGGTGAAGTGTAATGATCGCTTGATTTTTTTTGTTGGGAATTGGAAGAAGAATGGAATGGCTGTGGATTAGTTATAGTACTGGCAACCTGATATTGAGGGTTGATTTTCTACAATCTGGCGATTTAGGAAACTGGTGTTAACTTGCATCATGTTGTAAAATGTTGCAAAGAGAATTCCAGAGGCATCGTCAAGTGCAGTTATATGGCAAGTAATCCATCTGGCAGTGGCGAGGGGCCTCATTGGCGATGCAGAAGCACCTCTTATGTCTGGGAACTTGCACTTAATATTTTGTCGCAATTCGATACAACTGAATAAGTTAAGCCATTTCAGAGGGCAATTAAGGGCTGATTGTAATACAGTAAAACTCCGATCACCCATCATCCTATTTCTGTTGGTTTGGCAAGTGGCTCATCTGGTTCTGTTTACGGTGCTCATTTAAAATTTACTTGGGCCGTGTCCTATGCTGCTTTAAAACGATTTAGTTTTCCCCCATGTTCTCAATACCGAAAATGTATTATACATCTATATAAAGAATTATGTGTTGATTTATTAGTGGTAGTAATTTCCAGTTCTCTGGGAAACCTGCCACTCCGGCACCAGAAATGCCAGAGGTGCTGCCGTATTAGAATTTTACTGTAATACAATGTGAGATGCTACATATTGTTTCATTGGATAAGCATAATATTTCCTTCTGTATTTTAACACATTCCAATATTTTCATGTTCACTATTCAAGTTAGTTTTAAATTCTAGATTACTCAATTAACGGAGTTTAAATGTTCCAGATTTAAGCGTATATCTTTTTTTAATTGATTGTCCATGCTTCCGGATCATTAGTTCAACCATCTGACTGGGTTACTTTTCCCTTATTGCTTTAAATATGAATTAATCCATACCCTTCCTTTGCAACTTCTCTGACTTAATAAATGTCACCGTGAGGAGACAACCTATTCGAAGCAAGGTCAAATCCATCCTCGTTTTAGCGTTTGCAGCTCTGAGATACCTGCACCCTTCTACTGTCCTTTTACTCATTCTCAATTTTATTTCTTCTTCTTCTTAAACCCTTTGCTCCTCTAGGGAGCATAGGCCATTGACAAATGTCCTCCACCTCACTTGGTTGTTGGCAGTTCCTTTGAGATCTCCCCAGTTGAGCCCACTCTCAGACATTTCTGTCTGGACACCTCTTCTCCAGCTGTTCCTGGGGCGACCTATTTTCCTTTTTCCTTGGGGGTTCCATTTCAGGGCTTACAGGGTGATGTTTGTGGCAAGTTTCCTGAAGGTCAGAATCAGAATCACACTTTATTCGCCAAGTATGTTTTGCAACATACGAGGAATTTCATTGGCCGGGTCAGTCATACAATTAAAAGCAACAGATCAGTCAAAAACACATTTAAACATGAACATCCACCACAGTGGCTCCTACACATTCCTCACTGTGATGGAAGGCGAAATAAAGTTCAAGTCCTTCCCTTAGTTCTTCCTCGGTCGTGGGCCGGATGGTAAGTCCACGTTGGGTGCGATCCCAGGCAAGGGATCAGCTCCGATGTTAAGCCCCGCGATAGGGCTCAAAGTCAGTCCGAGGAGGCATCCAGCTCCATCGATGGAAGGCCGCAGAGCGCCCGGAGAATGTGATCCGAAAATTAATCACATCTCCAGCAAGGTAAGAACCTGAAAAAAAGTTTCCCCCGATCCCCTCCCCCCTCCCCCCACATAAAACAAACCGAAGAACATTAAAACAAACTTTTAACACTAAAAAATAACAAAAAGAATGACAATACGAACAGACTGCCGACAGGGCAGCCATCTCCCCGGCGCCCCTGGTGGTGTGTCCAATCCAACTCCATTTTCCATTTTGAAGGTTGAGATGAGGTGAGCTGATGGGTTCCCATGCCGTTAGAGCCTTTCTCGCGTCCTTCATCATCATGATGGCCACTCCCTCCTCTTCCTGTCCGGAGTAGATAATGGACTGCCCGCTGACCAATTTATTTGCTGCCCTTTATTTGCCTTGTATTTGGTTAACAAGGCCCCACTCTCTGGGATTAATTTCCAAAGCCTCGTTACCTCTCTTATTTAAAATATTCTGCAGAAACTATTTTAAACAAGCATTTGTCAACTGTTCTAATAACATATGCCATGATAGGGATATGGGGGAAAAAGCCAGAACGAGTACTGATTTTGGATGATCAGCCATGATCATATTGAATAGCGGTGCTGGCTCGAAGGGCTGAATGGCCTACTCCTGCACCTATTTTTTATGTTTCTATGATATTAATTTTTAATTCTATAACATCCCCTCAAGGTCTATATTCTTCTGCATCATACCCTTGGATTTTCATACAATTTTAACAGGCATGGTCTTTAATCTGGTATCCAATATTTCAAGAGGGCTTGTATACAAAAACAGGGATGTAATGTTGAGGCTCTATAAGGTGCTGGTAAGGCTGCATTGGAATATTGTGAGCAATTTTGGACATTATATCTGAGGAAGGATGTGCTGGCTCTGGAGAGGGTCCAGAGGAGGTTTACAAGAATGATCCCAGGAATGAGTAGGTTAACCGATGATGAGCGTTTGACTGTACTCAAAAAGGGGGCGCTGTCCTGTGCGCGGCTGCCCTGCCAGCAGTTGTCTGTCTTTTCACCGTTTTATTTTTATTTTTAGTTAGTTAAAGTGTTTTGTTTGGAGGTTTAGACTTTTTTGTGTGGGGGGGGGGGGGGAAAGGGGGGGAAAGGGGGAAACTGCCTTTCAGGGTCCCTACCTGGTCGGAGAGGCAGCTTTTCTCCGGGCTGCAGTTTCGACCCGTCCTCGCGGCCTACCAGCTGGCCTGGAGCGGCGTTTCCTGTCGCGGACCGCCAGAACCTCGGCTTCGGTGGCGGCACAGCGCTGGAGCGCTATCGTGGAGCGGGCGATGCCTTGCCCGGGTCGCCGCGCTGGAGCTCCGGTGAGCTGAGACCGTCGGGAACAACATCGCGGAGCTGCGGAACTGTGGAGCGGCCAGCTGCGGGCGGCGGCGCCGAACTTTACACCGGGAGCCTGGGATCTCGCGACGAGATCGCCAGTTGTGGAGCTCCATCCGGCGCGGCCTTGTTGGCTTCGGAAGCCGCGGCCTCCAGTACGGAGGCGGCCGTTCCAGGGTTCCCATGCTGCTGTGAGGACTCTCCCGACGCCGGAGCACCACCACCCGGTGAGAACGTCCAGGAACATCGGGCCTCCGTAGAGGCAACTGTGGAGGCCTCAATAGGCCCGACTATGGGTGAACTGGGGTTGGGGACTGGACTTTGTGCCTTCCCTCATGGTGGGAACCATTGTGGGGGGATGTTCTTTGTGGTTAAGACTCTCATTGGTGTTATGTCTGTATTCTTTTGTGTACTGCAAAATGGCAAAAAGCATTTCACTTCATTACACCTCGGTGTATGTGAATGTGACTAATAAAAACCTTTGAATACTTTGAATACTCGCTAAAGTTTAGAAAAATGAGGGGGGGGGACTTCATTGAAACATACAGACAGAGTAATGAAAGGCTTGAATAGAGTGGATGTGGAGAGGATGTTTCCACTAGTGGGAGAGTCTAGGACCAGAGATCATAGCCTGAGAATTAAAAGATGATCTTTTAGGAAGGAGAAGAGGAGAAATTTCCTCAGTCAGAGGATGGCGAATCTGTGACATTCTTTGTCACAGACGGCTGTGGAGGTCGTCGGTGGATATTTTTAAGGCAGAGATAAATAGATTCATGATTAGTGCAGGTGTCAGAGGTTATGGGGAGAAGGGGGGATAGCGTGGTGGGAGAGATAGATAGATCAGCCATGATTGAATGACGGAGTAGACTTGATGGGCCGAATGGCCTAATTCTGCTCCTATCCCTTATGACCATAATATAACCACCTGATACATCTTAGAATTCCAGCAAATATAAATGCAAATAGGGAAATTATAGGCTATTCATAATTGAATATTTTGGGGACATTTTCATTTAAACGTAGGTTTTGATTTTGTTGTGTGGACGTGCTTTGCAGCCTACAAATCAATAAACTGCTATAATTGCCCAATGAGCAGTGACAGATGTCGGAGACTGGCACATCTCAACCAATGGCTAATTGGGCTGCAGAGCAGGGAAATTATGTGTTTTGTAAAACCCCACCCAAAAACAGATGTCAAAGAAAGGATCTGCCCTTAATTTCTAACTGATGAATTGGATGCTTCTTCTGGGGAGAAGGCAGGAACGGGGTACTGATTGGGGATGATCAGCCATGATCACATTGAATGGTGGTGCTGGCTCGAAGCGCCGAATGGCCTACTCCTGCACCTATTGTCTATTGTCTTGATTTCGTTTTAGCTTTAATGTCTATATTTTGGTGTCTAATCCAGTTAATTTTAAGAAATAATATGGGGAATATTTGTTTGGGCATTAGCTGTTTTGTTTTTTGCTCTGAAAACTTGAAGTTGTCTTATGTCATCACCTCTAATTTTTAAAAAATAATGCTGTGCAGAAGTGGTAAACTTGTATGTGTAGGAAGGAATTGCAGATGCTGGTTTGCACCGAAGATAGACACAAGATGTTGGAGTAGCTCAGCCGGACCGGCAGCATCTCTGGAGAGAAGGAATGGGTGATGTTTTGGGTTGAAACCCTTCTTCAGGCTGTCAGACAATGTTTTGCATAAATATTGAACATTAACCTCTAATCCTACAACTTGGGAACATAAATAGAAACGGAGTAAAGTGCGTTATTTAATGTGGATGGTAGACAAAAATGCTGGATAAACTCAGCGGGTGAGGCAGCATCTATGGAGCGAAAGAAATAGGCAACGTTTCGGGTCGAGACCCTTCCTTGGACTGATGTGGGGGTGGGGTGGGCGGGAAGAAGAAAGGAAGAGGCGGAGACAGTGGGCTATGGGAGAGCTGGGAAGGGAAGGGGAAAGCAGGGACTGCCTAAATTTGGAAAAGTCAATGTTCAAATTTAATGTGGATGGTCACTTTAAAACCTTTTTTAAAAGATTTGCGCTTGAATGCAATTCAAGAATTTGCAATTGAAAGATTGGCTCAGATGCTGGAGTAACTCAGCTGGGGAAGGAATTGTGGGTTTGGTAATAATTGGTTGTGTGCTCTAACCTTGCTGTTGCCAAGGTAACCGATTTGAGGTTGATAGCCTATGCTGGCTTTGCTGGAACTGCAGATGACTTTTTTGTAAACTTTCATGCGCAGTTCCTCGTATCCCAATAGTCAGTCAATCTCCCGAGGTTGTTAGGTTTGTTGAGGTCAGGCCCTGTGTCCAACCTAGAGGGTGGTAGGGAATGGTGAGAAATCATGTCCTTGGGGCACATGGATACTAGCTATAATGAGCAAACAGTAAACTGGGGTTTGTATCAGAAAAAGGTCCTTCTGCAATTGTACAGAGCCCTAGTGAGACCACACCTGGAGTATTGTGTGCAGTTTTGGTCTCCTAATTTGAGGAAGGACATTCTTGCTAATGAGGGAGTGCAGCGTAGGTTTACAAGGTTAATTCCCGGGATGGCGGACTGTCATATGCTGAGAGAATGGAGCAGCTGGGCTTGTACACTCTGGAGTTTAGACGGACGAGAGGGAATCTCATTGAAACATATAAGATTGTTAAGGGCTTGGACACACTAGAGGCAGGAAACATGTTCCCGATGTTGGGGGTCCAAAACCAGGGGTCACAGTTTAAGAATAAGGAGTAAGCCATTTAGAACGGAGATGAGGAAACACTTTTTCTCACAGAGAGTGGTGAGTCTGTGGAATTCTCTGCCTCAGAGGGCAGTGGAGGCAGGTTCTCTGGATGCTTTCAAGAGAGAGCTAGATAGGGCTCTTAAAAATAGCAGAGTCAGGGGATATGGGGAGAAGGCAGGAACGGGGTACTGATTCGGGATGATCAGCCATGATCACATTGAATGACGGTGCTGGCTCGAAGGGCCAAATGGCCTACTCCTGCTCCTATTGTCTATTGTCTAAAATCTTCTTTCTTGCCATGATCATTTTATTAATTATATGTAGAGAAAACCTGGATAGTTTTTAGAAACAGTTTACTGAAAAAATTATGCATTAAGTTTTAAAACATCAGTGAATGATGAGTCATAGCCAGTATTTATACTGTCTGCAATAATTTGATGTTAAACAAAGTTTTCAGATGATGGTTAAATGGGCACCTGGCCAATTTGAGTGGAATTGAACTACGTTTTAAATATGCTATACTTTCTCAGCATCGAGTAAGAGAATAAGTGCATTGGTGTAATTTTATTTGATTTTCTGCTTTGTAATATACTAAAACCAAAAATAGGTACTTCACTTCAATCTGTATTTAGATAGACACCCTATCCAAATGTATTAAAGTGCTTGGGATTGCATTAGAACTTTGTCAGGCAGAAACACAAACAAGCCTACAGGGTATGTGCTGAGTTAATAATGGTGCAGAAGCTACATTTGGCCATTATAACGGCGCAGAAAATTGAGATGTTGGGCTTCTTTGTTCATGATTACGATTAGCTGGAAAAGCACATGTGTGAATGTTAGATTAAACTCGGCTGTGATCTTCATCTTCTGACCCTGTCAAGACTCGCATATGAAAATCTAGCAATTGGATGAAACGTCAAATGGCAGTTGCTGGCTATGGAATTGAGTTGGAGACTTTAGAGGAATGGGAAGAGATTGGAGTGTATGTATATTGCATGCTTCACTGGTTTATGATCTAATGTTTCTGGGAAGTTTTGTCTATTTTAAATAATCTGTTGTCTATTTCTGTGCACTAACTTCCTGTGCTTTTTGTGCTTCTTTTCTCCTTTCCCCGTTTTTCTCTACCCTTATCTGATTATCTGTGTCTGGCAGCATAACATGGAGCTTTTTATCACTCAGCCCACTTCTCAACACATGAGAGCAGCTTCAGTGATTAAATGTTTGCACAACACGCCTCTACAGCTCTGAAAGTGTCATCTTGAAAAAGGTTTTTGCCAATTATTTCCAGTTCCACTTTTGGTGAGCATTAAAGATCTAAAGAGCATTTTTCACTTGGCCACCTGCTTTGTTTTTTTATAATGTTTTGGAATCTGCTGTGCATTGTATTACGAGACCAGAATTGGGAGAAGTTTAGCAAAGCTAATTGTATACTGTTAATCACTTTATTTTTAAAATACTTGGAAAGTTAAATCATTGGATTTATACCCAACTGTTCCAAACTTGCTTAGTTCCTTGTTAGGGCTTTACCTTTTGTATCTAGGAGGAAGAATGGTTTTGTGTTTGGGTGAGCATGTTTTTGATTGTAACAGAATACAAATTTTTGACCTTCCGGACTGCACAGAAATGCTGACTTCAATGATGACTGAACTGTTATGGAAACAACAGTAATGAAACTTGTATTAATCAATTTGTCAGAACAGTCGAAGTGCCAAAAGTTGATTTTCTTACAGTACTAATCTGAAATGCTACCAATATTATGATCGTTGGATTATCCAACTCCATATGTTACTACATGGGATTCCAAACTTTTTGTAAATAGCATATAATTTATCCTTGACTTTTACTTTTGCTCACTAGCAGTGAACCAGATAAATTTTAGTTATGACAGCACTTTGATCATATTTATTTACAGCTTTTATATTTTATTGGCAATTACAAGAAAAGATGGAAAGGGAGAGCAGAATTTGTTTGGATGTTTCTAAGATTATATTGAAGCCAGTTGTACTTTAAAAAATATATAGACATGCCTTTCTAGATATGAAAGTTTTGTGATGTCTTTCCTTGTTGTTCAATGGTATGTGGTTGGTCTCAGCTAGTTCACTACTTCTACTTGGTGAATGCAGTAGAAGGTAATGCAGTGTTGAATGCAGCAGAAGGTAATTTATTTTGCGACTCCTTGCTTGGCAGTGCATTGTTGTGGTTCAAAGTTTATAGAGCGGCTCCTAAAAAATGTTGATTTTGGTTCCTAACGTGTGGAAATGCCAGAGAGCTGCTGGTGTCATCAGAAGTATAACCTGACAGCTGGCAACTTCTGGTAGATATTAGTAAAACAAAATATTAGCCACACAAAATTCTACTGTGCAAACATGTTGAGTCCACAGATTCTTGCCATCTCTGCTCCATTCTGAATTTAACAAGCTGAAGTTTCTTTTTAACCCCCTTTCTGTTTCACTTTCCTTTCCTATGTTTAAACTAACATGATATAAACTGTATTCCAAAACTCTTTAGCGACTAACACTGAGGATAGCATCCCTAATCTAGCCCAGGAAATAGCTTATGACAAGAACACAGTTTACTTTTGATATTGGAAATCGTTTCCTTTTTAATTTGGAATCTCATGTACTCTGGGAGAGTTGTTTCCTGTTTGGGTATGCATTCTTTCTATTGGTGATAAGAAATTGTTAAAAACAGCCATCTTGGTATCTTTACAGTGTATTCTGGGTTTCAAAACTCAATTCAACTATTAACAGCCCAGTCGTAATCTTGCAAATTGTCTTGATGTGTTAGATGCACATTGAAAGAGAAATTAGTAGAGACATTAACATTTCAATGTTATTTTTTTTCTGTGAAAGTTAGTTATTTAGTAGTTTTTAACTAATTTGTCTCTTATTCTTCAATTTGTGATACATGAGAGGAATTGTTTGTTATCCTTTCATGTCAGGGCATAAATATTGACAGTTGCTGCTGTGTTAAAGGTTCAGATTTATTTTAATAAAATGCTCTCATGTTTGCTCACTTTCCCCACATTCCAAGTTTTGAGTACTTTGATCAGAAGTATAACTATACTGTGTGCTTTTGTTCCACTCCCTTAACAGCATTTAGTCATAGGAAAGTGATAAGAACCGTAGTTGCTAAATTTTAGACGTATTGCAAACAAGCAAGTCATGAAGAAGTCATTCTTGGATTATGAATCACAGAACTAGCCGATTTCCCTGACTATGTTATTTATATTAATACCCAAACATTTTAATTTTATTCTTTGGACATGTTACACAGCAGTGTTATAAATTTCCTAGTGATCCTGGTTCATTAAAGGAAATGGGAAATGTACAGGCACTTGGACCTGGCTCCAGCCAGAAACCTACCTGTGTTTCAGACCCTAGCCCCAAATCTAGACACATACCTGATCCACAGTTTGGACCCTGGTCCCAAAAGTGTCCGAACCTCCAGTTTACACCATACTCCCCACTTACATTCTGGATCTCTGGCTCACACTCTGGACTAAGGAGTGAGCCCAGATGTAGTACTTTCAGGATTTCTGAATAAATGGATGCTGGATTATTGAAGTTCTACTTTATCTTGCTCAATAGGAAGGGGATTACATTTTTGTGTCAAAATATTCTATTAATAAAGTGGTATGATATTAGACAATAAAAACAGTGAACATTCAGTGAATCTCATACTGATTCTGAAGTCCACCCCAGATGCTTTGCATTTAAATGTTGGATTCCACAGCAACCTGCAGCGTCCTAATAAATTCATAGATTCTTTCATGTCTCTTAAAATGTAATAATCCTGTGCCTTGCCACTGCTGGCAGTATGGTCCCAGTTACACTTATTAATACTGTATAAACATAGTATGACAGGATTGCATGGTGGATTCTAATAAAACCTGACTCTCGCACTAGGGACATGAATACATGTGTCAACCTTGGGTTAGTTTGGGTAACAAAATAATTATAAGTGATCAGATTTCTATGGTTGGGTAAGATTTTAGTTTTATATTTGAGCTGCTTTCACTGTTCAAATAAAAGTAAATGCAGAAACAGAATGATTTTTAAGTAAATGGGGACCTATTAGCTAACCACCTAACTATGATACTTGCTCATGACCAATGTTATGAAACTGACTAATAAGTGTAAAAAAAAACTAGCAAACTCCCCCGAAGTGCAGATTATTAGAAACAGTCCTCACCAGTGAGCATTATTGGGTCCACAGGTTCATAGCCAAAGAGACGGTAAATAAATTCCTAACTTTTTAAGGGCACTTTTAACATGTATCTGTTTTTATTTAATCTAATTTAATGATTTTTTTAATGACATTTTTGGCAAGAGCCTGCTTTTAACTTGATGTAACACTCAGACTTTGTGTATAGGTTATTTTACTCCTGTAAAATATTATTCATTATTGTTTGTAAGATGTGCTTTTGCTGATCCATAGTGTACTACCACTAATAAATATGATTTACTAACGATCTGAACAACTGGCATCTATCTGTCTTTCCTTTCTGTACTTGTGTCTGAATCGGACGTGTTATTGAACCACACACTTAGTCAGCGGGACAGGCAGCATCTCTGGAGAGAAGGAATGGGTGATGTTTCGGGTTGAGACCCTTCTCAGTCTGACCCATTTCTTCTCTCCAGAGATGATGCCTGTCCCGCTGAGTTACTCCAGCACTTTGTCTATCTTTGATTTAAACCAGCACCTGCAGTTCCTTCCAACACTTAAAGTAGTGTTGCTGCATACTCGCATGGCTGCAGCATCATTATCTTAGTCGTGTGTATAAATTTATAATATGATAGTGCAGGTAAGTGTACTTAGAAATAACTACCACATTCGGTAAACAAGGAAGGAAAGTACTCACAACTATGACTCTGTCTGAAGAAGGGTTACCTATTCCTTCATGTCACCGGAACGTCACCTATTCCTTCGTCCATAGATGTTGCCTCACCCGCTGAGTTTCACCAGCATTTTTGTCTACCTATATCGTCAAAATCACTACTGCATTATGTTTTGTGTTTTAGCTGGTTAAGTGGTAAGACAAAATGTCAGGGGTTATGGAGAGAAGGCAGGAGGGAGAGATAGATCAGCCATGATTGAATGGTGGAGTAGACTTGATCATAAGATCATAGAAAGAATTTCACTGTACCTGGTCATATGTGACAAAGTATTCCATTCCATTCCAAGATCATGTGATGGGAGTAGAATTAGGACATTCGGCCCATCAAGTCTACTCCGCCATTCAATCATGGCTGATCTATCCCTCCCTCCTAACCCCATTCTCCTGCCTTCTCCCCATGACCTTTGACACACGTCTTTAATCGAAAATCTATGCCTTAAGTATATCCACTGGCAAAGAATTCTGCAGATTCACCACCCTCTGACTAAAGAAATTCCTCCTCATCTCCTTCCAAAAAGAACGTCTCTAGTCCTCTAGTCCTAGACTCTCCCACTAGTGGAAACATCCTCTCTACATCCCCCATATCCAAGCCTTTCACTATTCTGTACGTTTCAATTAGGTCCCCACTCATTCTTCTAAACTCCAGCGAGTACAGGCCCAGTGCCATCAAATGCTCATCATATGTTAACCAACTCTTTCATGGGATCTTGTAAACCTCATCTGGACCCTCTCCAGAGTCAGCACATCATTCCTCAGATATGGTGCCCAGAATTGTTCACAATATTCCAAATTGACCTGACCAGCGCCTTGTAGAGCCTCAGCATTACATCCCTAATATAATGGGTGAATGGCCTAATTCTGCTGTTATCACTTATGACCTTATCAATTGTAGCTAGACAGCCTGTTTCTGTTATTAACCTTGAGCATGGCACATGTGCACCTCAGAAGGTTTATTTATTTTTCAGGATCCAGGCATGCAAAGAGTATTTAATCAGGCTAAAGGTGAGGTGTTCCAAACCAGGGCATCTCTCATTCTTTAGGGAACGGGGGTTCCCCTCTTCGGCTATAGATGAGGCTCTCACCAGGGTCTCTTCTATAACCCGTAGCTCTGCTCTCACTCACCATCTCCCCCACTCGTAACAAGGGCAGAGTTCCCCTTGTCCTCACCTTCCACCCTACCAGCCGTCACATACAGCAGATAATCCTCCGACATTTTCGCCACCTCCAACGGGTTCCCACCACTGGCCACATCTTCCCATCTCCTCCCCTTTCGGCTTTCTGCAGAGACCGCTCCTTCCGTAACTCCCCGGTCAATTCATCCCTTCTCACCCAAACCACCCCCTCCCCGGTAATTTCCCTTGCAACTGCAAGAAATGCTACACTTGTCATTTTTACCTCCCCCCTTGACTCCATTCAAGGACCCAAGCAGTCTTTCCAGGTGTGGCAGAGGTTCACCTGCACCTCCTACAACCTAATCTATTGCATCCGCTGCTCTAGGTGTCGGCTGCTCTACATCGGGGAGACAAAGCGTAGACTTGTAGATCGCTTCGCCGAACACCTCCGCTCAGTTCGCAATAACCAACCTGATCTCCTGGTGGCTCAGCACTTCAACTCCCCCTCCCATTCTGAATCCAAACTTTCTGTCCTGGGCCTCCTGCATGGCCAGAGTGAGTCCCACCGCAAATTGGAGGAGCAGCACCTCGTATTTCGCTTGAGTAGTTTACACCCCAGCGGTATGAACATTGACTTATCCAATTTCAGGTAGTCCTTGCTTTCTCCCTCTTTCCCCTCCCCTTCCCAGCTCTCCCACAGTCCACTGTCTCTGCCTCTTCCTTTCTTCGTCCCACCCCCACCTCAGTCTGAAGAAGGGTCTCGACCCGAATTCCTTCGCTCCATAGATGCTGCCTCACCCGCTGAGTTTCTCCAGCATTTTTGTCTACCTTCGACTTGTACGTTGTAGTGAGCAGAAGGGCTTGGGAGAGTTGGGTGAAAAAACACTCGCCATTGATTTCCGACCCCTGGCATCTCACGAAGCTGCTGATTTTGAGGCTGGTCTAGTTCAGATTCGGGTCAATGAGCCTTAGAATGGTGATGGGGGATTTGGCAATGGTAATGCCACTGGATGTCAAGGGACAGTGGTTGGACTCTGTGAAATGGGTGAATGTGTATTTCAATAATAATGAATTGTACAACTCTGTTTCTAGGAGTATTTTTTGTCCTATTGGTCCCGCATTAGGAAATTATATCCTTCCTCTGTTACCACTTTCCCTCGTTGTTCCGCCTATTCAATCCGCACGACTCGCTCACATCCCACATTAATGCGTTTTGGGTATCGTTCATTGTGAATTTCATTTTTCGTCCAATGATTTGTGAGCATTTCCATCAGATCTCTTGATACAATTTCTTTCTTCTTTGTAATTAAAACCTCAAACCAATCTCTAGCATTCTTAACCCATCCATTCGTAAGTATCCACAGACAGGCCAGTATTTTAATAGCCGCCTTTCAATTTTTTAAAATAAATAATGTACTATTTAACTTTCTCATTATGTTTTCCTATGGCTTCACTAACTCAAGTTTGTACATTATTTCTGCCAAATATACAGCATATTGTCTATCTACCCCTAAATACTCTTCCATGTCAATCTGAAATTAATTGTCCAATTCTATGATCCATGAGCACTATTTTGTTTTTTCTTAATTTATATTTCTGATGTTAGGCAATTTTGCAGGAAAGCAATACTAATTAGTATTAACGAGACATTAGCGTTGGGAAAGTGAGGTTTTTGACCAAGTGGAAAACAAGGTTGACATTATAGGAGACCTGAGTAGTGAGGAATCTGAAATAATCATGGGACTTGAGAATGAAAAATCACTCAAGACTTGGCTAGTCAGTTGGGAGGAAAAAATAGTTAAATGCTGATAATCTTGATCGTGTTAAGAGATTGTTTTAGGGAATACTTCCATATATTTATTCACGTCAAAGTAGGTTGAAATGAAAGCTGCTTTTGGTCTTGCAAAGTTACAACATTAATGTCAAATAACACGTGACATTTGAAGGGGGAGGTTCTATTTGGGCTGAAGAGACTGAAAAATCAATAGATTATCTGACGAATGATCATACAATCCAAAACAAGTTATTTTGAAGTCATTTGGGAGGCTCTCACTGGGAAAAAATGTCTCGTATTCAAGGCTGGTAAAACTTACACACAGCTGCAGATTTGTTAACCTAATATCTACATCCTTATTATAACTATAAAACTCTGATCTTGGATGTGTGTGTGTGTATTTATTTGTTTGTGTGTTTTCACATCTTCTCGAAAAACGAATGGGAAATGTTTTACATATTCCAGTAGAGATTTACCCCCTGAAGTCTGAAATCAGCTTACCTGAAAATGTTGTGCTTTATTTGAGTTATTAATAAAAATCTTCACAAATCCGATCATACTTTGAAATCAAAATGCCTGTTTTTCGCTGATGACATGACAATGGATCTACAAAGGACATTTATTATCACATACACCAATTGGTGTAGTGAAATTTGACTTGCCATGCAGCACACAAATAAAGATAAGACTCAACATTAAAGAATTTAACAATAAACATAAAAACATCCCCCCACAATGGTTCCCACTGTGAGGGAAGGCACAAAGTCCAGTCCCCATCCCCTTGTCCACCCATAGTCGGGCCTATTGAGGCCTCTGCAGTCGGCACTACGGCGGCCTGATGTTACAGGCCCTCTCGCCGGATGATGGTGTTCCGGCGTCGGGAGAACCCTCTCAGCGGCTTGGGACACCTAGAACGGCCGCTTCCTTGCTGGATACCGTGGCTTCCGCAGCCAACAGGCCGCGCTGGATGGAGCTCCACCACTGGCGATCTCGGCGAGAGATCCCAGGCTCCTGATGTTAATGTCAGCGCGGCTGACCGCTCCACAGACCCGCAGCTCCACGATGTTCACTTGCGGTCTCAGCATTCCCAAGCTCCAGCGCGGCGACCCGGGCAAGGCATCGCCCGTTCCGCGATAGCGCTCCAGCGCTGTGCTGCCGCCGAAGCCGTGGTTCTGGCCGGTCCCCTCAGGAAAACGCCGTTCCAGACCCGTTGGTAGGCCACAAGGACGGGTCGAAGATGCAGCCCGGAGAAAAGCCGCCTCTCCGACCGGGGTAGGGACCAGGAAAAGCAGTTTCCCCCTCCCCCACCTCACGCCCAAGATAAAAAGGAATAGACCTCCAAACAAAACACTTTTTAACACACTAAAAATAAAAGAAAGAAGTGAAAAGACAGACAGCTGCAGGCTGGGCAGCCATACCCAACTGGACGGCGCCCCCTGTCTGCCTACCTGCCGTCTGCTCGCACTGTGACTGACGTCACCTCCCACCCCTCCCTCCTCCTCCCGTTATACAAAAGTCGCCCTGTCGACTGAAGACCAAAGATCATAGCTGAAGACTGCGGCACGCTGCGAGTGAAGAACTAGCAAGTTGGGCCCTGTACTAGAGCTCTCGGGTCTGGTCCGTCGCTGCAGAAAAACCTTTGGGGGAAAAAAAAACCCAGCTGTCTTCTTGCTTGCGCTGTGGGTGACGTCACCCCCCCCCCCCCCCCCCCCCCCCCCGTACTCGGGCCCTGCCTGCAGCCTGGAACAAGGTTCTGGAACCAGCCCTCCCTTCTGATGACGCGCCCCCCCCCCCCCCCTCAAGCTCTACCCCCTCCCTCTCTCTGTGCCCCTCCCTTTGCCTCTGTGTCCCCCTCACTCTGCACCCCTCCCTCTCTGGCCCTCCTTACATTGTCCTGTGATGTAAATTAAACAAGTTTCGTTCAGATTGTTGGTATATTTTACAAGTTATTGACATATTTAACTTTACAAAAATCAGTTTTCAAACCACTTTTCCACTTTCCCTGCCCGTCAGTCGCATTCGACGTCACAATGACGTCACAAAAAAAAGAAGGAAAAAAATAGCCATTTGTTTCCCGTGTACTTGCCTGGCCTCACAACGGTGACCCAATGGCTCCACGGGTACGTTTCCTTCTACTTTACAAACGCCTCCACGGGTCCTCTGTTCACTTTAACTTTAACTTAATTTCAGCCGATAACGGCACAACTTTGAACATGGCAGCTGCACATGAGCAGTTTGGTGGAATGAGCAGTTGGAGGAGCGGGCCCAACGGGTCTGCACTTGATCTGCAGTGCTTTTTAAAAAGTAGAGCTGTGCTGAACTACTATCTATCTGCCTCTTTGAATACCCTCAGAATATCCTTAATCGGACTTTACCTTGCACTAAACATTATTCCCTTATCATGTATCTACACACAGTGAATGGATCGATTGTAATCATATGTTGTCTTTCTGTTGACTGATCAGCACGCAACAAAAAGCTTTTCACTGGACCTCGGTACACGTGACAATAAACTAATCTGATCTGAATTGAAGATTTTGAATAAAATGCAACGCAAAAGCATTTCATATTAATACTGCTTGTATCATCAAAAGATTACGGCATCCAGTAAATTGGGAGAAAATGAAAGATAAATTTGAAAGCTGATAGGTGTAACTGGTTGTAGCTGCAAGCAAGCAGTGTAGTGCCAAAATGATTTTTTTTCCTCTTTTATTCATTGCAATCAGTTTTAAGATCCAGTTCTTAGCAAGTATAAGCATTGTGCAGTTCCAGATTTTGTCTATGTCGGAATGTTGATAGCGTAAAGTTATTGGGGATAAAACTCACTGAGAAGACGAGAATAGAACTAGAGGAAAGTGGGAAGATGAGTGAGCTGTGTGAAATATTTCTCCTGATGTCTCTTTAAAAAAAAAAAAAACCTCATTCTGCTTTGAACCATCTACAATAATCTATAACATTACGAGGTCACCATGAGCGATAAATGAGCTCAAAATCTGAAACCAAGGCAAAAGATTCAGTTCATTAACTAGATTAAGTAGAGGGTGGTTAAAAAGAAAGATTAAATGAAAAGATTAGGAAATGTTTTTTCAAAAGTTAGATATAAAAGTTAATTCTGCATTCTGGCTTCTTGCCTGACAAGATTGTGAAAGTGAAAAGTGTTGAATAATTATTTCACCTCTATCAGACATAATGTCGGAGGTCAAGATCTTTAGGGTTGATCTTTAATAAACTAGACAGACTAAGCATAAAGCCCCAGGTGACAGATAACCTAGATAACAACAATCTTTGTTCCTACCATCAAAAAGAATACTTAAATGCTTAATGGTGGTCTGAGGGGGGAAATATGAAAATTATCAATCAAACGGTAATAGCAAAACACTCAAACTAAAAATAGAGCAAACATATTACATTTCAAAGGAAAAGTAGACACAAAAAGCTGCAGAAACTTAGCGGGTCAGACAGCATTTCTGGAGAACAGGAATAGGTGACGTTTCAGGTCGAGACCCTTCGGATTGAAGAAGGGTCTCAACCCAAAACGTCGCCTATTCCTTTTCTCCAGAGATGCTGTCTGACCTGCTGAGTTACTCCAGCATTTTGTGTTTATCTGCGGTTTAAAACAGCATCTGCAGTTCCTTAACATTTCAAAGGAAATGTCTTGGTTGGTCTACCTTGAATTATTTTAAACAGTGACAGAATAAACTGTTGATATGTAATGTACCTGGACAATTGGGTTCTGATAAAATGCCACACAGCAGACTCGACAAATGTCAGAGTATGTAGAATTTTCAGCAAAGCAGCTGGAAATACAAAACAGATTAAATAGTTTCACTGACCAGTGGGGGGTGAGAAATGGAGTTCCACAGGGCCCATCGCCAAGAATAGTATTTGTATTTAATAAAAGATATGGAATTGGAAGTGTAATAAAAGTGATTCTTAAGTATTGGGTGATACAGAGATCTCCTTCCATAAAAGTACTTCAAAACATTGTGATTGGGAGAATTATTTTGAAACTAATGCAGCAACATGTTCTGATGCAGTGTCTTGGCCCAAAACATTGATAATTCCTTATCCTCCATAGTTGCTGCTTGCCTCACTAGGGAAAACACTTCTTAATTCCCCTGCACTCTTCCTAGCCTGACATTATCTCCTGCCTGTCATGAATTGATGCACAGCTCCAAAACAGTTAAGGTAGGCACAAAATGCTGGAGTAAAATGCTTCAGACGGAAGAAGGGTCTTGACCCGAAACGTCACCATTCCTTCTCTCCAGAGATGCTGCCTGTTCCGCTGAGTTACTCCAGCATTTTGTGTCCACCATAACTTTTTGGGAGCTGTGCATCAACTCATGACATGTAGGAGATAATTAATGACAGGCAGGATTTAAACCAGCATCTGCAGCTCTTCCCAAATAGTTAATATTTCCGTTTCCAGTAGTTGTCACAGGACTGCATTAAGTTGTATGATAATGCTCAGAAACTATAATGAAATAACATAAGTGGGTGCCACATGGGTTGGCAATTAAACTGTAGTTGGACTACATTAATGCTAGGATATGTTTTTCAAAATCACTATTTCTGTAACTGTCAACTGTAATTAAATCTGATATTCTTAATGATTAGCCAAGCTTCCGCACTCTAATGAGTCTACATGTACAGACTTTTATATTCGGGAAACAGTGCTGAAACAAAAAAATCCTGCTACTGAAACTGGAGCAGTCTAGAAAGCCACTTGTTAAAACATCAGAGTGATGGTTGGTGATCTGGAAAGTGACGAAGAACAATTTTCTAAATAGAAGAGATATTCTTGGCAAATTATAACTCCACTTCTTGTCTCCCAGACACAAAAAGAAACAGTAAACCTGCTCCATGTAGTGTGAATGCAATAGAGGTGAATTCTTATTGCTATTCTGAATGTTCATAATGGCGTGAGTGTATCAGAGGTATTTATTATGAGACTACTTTTAATTGCAGACATGATGAGCTGTAGATGTTTTATACATGGACTTCAGTAAGGCATTCGACAAGGTTCCGCATTGTTGGCTGCTCTGGAAGGTTAGATCACACGGGATCCAAGGAGAGATAGTTGGATGGATAGCAAATTGGCTTCTTGGAAGCCAACTTTTTCATCCAGAGAGTTGTGAGTTTATGGAATTCCCTGCCACTCCTGCACCTATTTTCTATGTTTCTATGAAGCAGAGGGTGACGGTGGAAGGTTGCATCTCAGACTGGAGGCCTGTGACTAGTGGTGTGCCTCAGGGTTCGGTGCTGGTCCCGTTACTGTTTGTCATCTACATCAATGATTTGGATGAGAACATACAGGGCAAGATTAGCAAGTTTGCTGACTATACAAACTTGGGTGAAAGATTGCATCAGCATCTTGATCGATTGGCCAGGTGGGCTGAATGGTTGATGGAATTTAATACAGAGAAATGTGAGGCGTTACATTTTGGAATGTCTAACAAGGGCAGGACCTACACAGTGAATGGCAGGCCTCTGGAGAGTGTTGTAGAGCAGAGGGATCTAGGAGTACAGGTGCATGGTTCCTTGAAGGTTGAGTCGCAGGTAGATAAGGTGGTCAAAAAGGCTTTTGGTACATAGGCCTTCATCAGTCTTGAGTATTGAGTATAGAAGTTGGGAAGTCATGTTGCAGTTGTATAAGACATTGGTGAGACTGCATTTAGAATATTGTGTTCAGTTCTGGACACCATATTATAGGAATGATATTGTCAAGCTTGAAAGGGTCCTGTTGCCAGGACGAGAGGATCTGAGCTATAGGGAGAGGTTGAGTAGGCTGGGTATCTATTCCTTGGAGCGCAGGAGGATGAGGGGTGATCTTATAGAGGTGTACAAAATCATGAGAGGAATAGACCGGGTAGATGCACAGAATCTCGTGCCCGGAGTACGGGAATCAAAGACCAGAGGACATAGGTTCAAGGTGAAGGAGAAAAGATTTACTAGGAATCTGAGGGGTAACTTTTTCACGCAAAAGGTGGTGGATGTATGGAACAAGCTGCCAGAGGAGGTAGTTGAGGCTGGGACTATCCCAATGTTTGAGAAGCAGTTGGACAAGTACATGGATAGGACAGGTTTGGAGGGATATGACCAGGCGCAGGCAGGTGGGACTAGTGTAGCTGGGACATGTTGGCTGGTGTGGGCAAGTTGGACTGAAAGAATGTTTCCACACAGTATGACTCTATGACTCTACGGTAAAAAAGAAGTGGATTTAATGTCCTCAAAGCCAAAAGAGGTGAGGTGGATATCACTAAAGGTGCATGGTCATCTCCAGGGATGTATAGTTACAGTCTTTATTTGCACTGTAGAATCCCTCAAATTACAATGGGGATGATCATTTTGCTGCCTCCTTCCGTGTTTAATTGTCCATCACTGGGTATGGCATGCCTGGAAAGGTTTGCTTTGCTTGTAAGATGTTCTAACTTGGACTGTATGATGTTGTTCACTTCGCCATTCATCGAACCCCATGTTATTAGATCATCAAGCAAGAACTTGAATTTAAATTGTGATTAGTCCTTGACGTAATGATGGTAGAATATTCAGAACCGAGCTTGCATAATCACAATCACAATAATATTTTATTAGCCAAGTTTGTTTTGCAACATACGAGGAGTTTCATTTGACAAGTCAGTCAAACAAATAAAAAGCAACAGAACGCACAAAACACATCTTAACGTAAACATCCACCACAGGGACGCCACATTCCTCACTGTGATGGAAGGCGAAAAAAAAGTTAAATCTCTCCCCTTAGCCCTCCCGCGGTCGGGGGCCTTGAGCCTTCCGTTGATGGGACGATCTTCACTCCCGTAACCGGCGGGGTTTTGGGCCCTCCGCGCCGGGGCAATCCAGCTCCTGCATCGGGGGGATGTCAGCTCCCCCCCCCGCCGGGTGATCGAACCCGCGTCGGGGCTGATCGAGCCTCTGCGTTCGTCAGAGCTCCTGACTAGCCTCTCCCGAGACTGCAAGCTCTTGATGGTAAGTCCGCAGGCCATGGTTGGAGCGATCCCAGGCAAGGGATCGGCTCCGATATTAAGTCCGTGCCATGCTGTGGGGCCCAAGGTCAGTCCGAGGAGGCCTCCAGCTCCATCGATGAAACATCGCGTCTCCGGCAAGGTAAGAAACTGAAAACAAAATTTCCCCCACACATAAAACAAACCGGAGAACATTTACACAAACTTATAAAACGCACCAAAAAGTTTAAAAAAAGATGAAAAAACAGACTGTTGGCGGGGCTGTCAGTCGTTTGGCGCCACACAGACGTCTATAGATTGATTTTGTTCATATATAGGAAAAAACACGATACCACTGATAATCACCCATTGGGGAATGAAGCTGGTAGGTATAAAAGGAGAGACCAGGAACTGCAGATGCAGTAATCTTGAGCAAAGCGCAAATGCTGGAGGAACTCTGAGGGTCAGGCAGCATCTGTGAAGGGAATGGACAGGTGATGTTTCGAAGTCTTCTGGAGAATCTACATTTCTCCTTTCCTGACACTGAAGGGATCTGAGTCTAAAACCTCAGGCACCCAAAATATATCTTTTGTTTGTGTTGTGGGATGGCTCCTTGGATATACAACAGGCAGAATATTAATTGACAAAATAAACATGACCATGTGTATTAAGTGGCAGGGATATGTTTGATGAGGACAACATGCTTCTATCTCTGAGTTCACCCTGTGAAGAGATCCCTTGGAGAACTGAGCACTCGCTGACCAACGTCCACTGACTCCCCTTCCCCCGGCTGTTCCTGTGCCCGGGTTCACGTTCTCTGTTTCCTCCTCAAGGTATGCCTACTTTGAAGAAGTTCTCCTCTCTCTCCTCAAGATATGTTTTTAATGATGTGTTAATATAGGGAATGGTCACATAATGCTTTCCTTAATTTCATGTTGAAGACCACACTTCTTTATTTCCTCTGCCCATCCTAAGTCTTTGTGTGTCAGATGGTCTTTGCAGTTTTTCAGATGACTTCAGGAGGACTTTGTAAAATTAACTGGGCAAGGCATGCTTTTGCCACGGTGCTTTGTTTGAAGCAGAATAGTCTGATCAAAAGTGTATACATTTAAAAGTGATAGGAGCAGAATTAGGCCATTTGGGCCATCGTCTACTCCGTCATTCAATCATGGCTGATCTCTCCCTCCTAACCCCATTCTCCTGCCTTCTCCCCATAACCCCTGACATCCCCGAAAAGAATGTCTTTTAATTCTGAGGCTATGACATCTGGTCCTAGACCAACTAGTGGAAACATCCATCTCCACATCCACTCTATTCAGGCCTTTCACAATTCAGCAAGTTTCAGTGAGATCCCCCCCTCATCCATCTAAACTCCAGCGAGTAGAGGTCCAGTGCCATCAAATACTCATCATATGTTAACCCACTCATTCTTGTAAATTTCCTCTGGACCCTCTCCAGCACATCCTTACTCACAAATGGGGCCCAAAATTGCTCACCATACTCCAAATGCAGCCTGAACATCGCCTTATAGAGCCTCAGTATAACATCCCTGTTTTTGTATTCTAGTCCTCGTGAAATACACGATATAAAGACATTATGGTCATTTGCAGGTTAGACAATAGGTGCAGGAGTAGGCCATTCGGCCCTTCGAGCCAGCACCGCCGTTCACTGTGATCATGGCTGATCATCCACAATCAAATCTATGAAGGCCAACATATTGCCTTTCTTCACTGCCTGCTGTACCTGCATGGATACTTTCAGTGACTGATGTACAAGGACACCCAGGTCTCGTTGCACCTCCACTTTTCCCTAATCTGGCACCATTCAGATAATAATATGCCTTGTTCAAATCACCCATTCATGAATTCTATCCTACACACTAAGAAGCCAATTAACCTACAAACCTGTACGTCTTTGGAATGTGGGAGGAAACCCACGAGGTCACAGGGAGATTGTACAAACTCACAGTAGTCAGGATCAAACGTAGGTCTCTGGTGCTGTAAACCAGTAACTACACCGCTGTGCCACTGCTAATATTTCTATAAAAATAGTTATCCACTTAGTACTTCACGCCCAGGGAAATATCCTGATTTGAAGATACACAATTACCTAATAACTAATTGTCAGTTTCCAGTAGTTCTCAAGGGACTCATCAAATTGTATGATAATGCCCACAAATTATCTTATGAAATAACCAGTGCATTCTACATGGGCTGGCATATGGAGCAGTAGGTTGATTGGATTTATACTAGGATTGATTGAAATTTAAAGCATAGAGCAGGCCCTTTGTCCCACCAAGCCCACACTCACCATTGATCACCCATTCACTCCAGTTCAGTATTATTCTACTTTGACATCTCTCCCTATACACTGGGGGAAATTTACAGAGACCAATTAACTTACAAACGCGCATGTCTTTGGGAGGAAACCAGAGAAACCCACACGGCCACAGGGAGAACATGCAAACTCCACACAAACAGCACCCAAGCTTGGGATCGAACCTGGGTTTCTGGGGCTGTGAGGTAGCTGCTCCATGGATATATTTTTTCAACATCACCACTTTGTCCTTAACTGTCAGCTGAAATTAATTCTGATATCACTCGTTAAGTATAAATTGTGGGGCAAGCAACACAGAGCCAGATGGTAATGTGTTTGACTTTTTATCTGCCAAAAGAAGTTGGGCAGATTTATATTTGGGCTTAACAGTGACACCTTTGCAATCAACCGTTCTGCTTGTGCTTTTGTGTTCTATCGTCACACTTACTGGTGTCTAGGAGTGCCGCTTACTGGTGTCTAGGAGTGCCGCTTACTGGTGTCTAGGAGGGCTGCCAGCTCTTGTACAACTATATTCAATCATGAGTCACTGTACCTCTGTGCATGTGACAATAATAATCAAATCAAACCAAACATTTGTCAGAAGAGTAGAAAACATAAAAGGGTGGGGTTGTGGAGGGGAGCTGATGGGAATATGTTCTGTGATATAGCAAGTTTTAGATTTGGAGATACAGCGTGAAAATGGGCCCTTCAGCCCATCAGGTCCATGCCAACCAGCGATCACCTCATGCACTAATTCTATCCTATGCACAGAGGGACAATTTTATAGAAGCCAATTAACCTACAAACCTGTATGTCTTTGGAGTGTGGGAGGTAATGCATGTGGTCATGGGGAACATGTACAAACTCTGGACAAACAGCACCTGTGGTCAGGATCTCTGGCGCTGTAAGGCAGCAACTCTACCGTTGCGCTACTGTGTTGCCCTAACTCGGACCATCATTTTGGGTCAGCTGGACATTGTTGCTCTGAATATCTCCACCTGAGGTCTACTATAAACAAGTGTAATGTGCAATATGTTTTGTTTTGAATGAATCAATACCGTTAGCTTTGTATTGATGGAGTGAGGGATGCAATAAAATTCCTTCAAAATTACTTTTACATATTGGTGAGTCAGCGACATGAATTTTACATATCAAGTTTAGCTTGGCTGCAAAATTAATTGGCAGTTAATTAAGGAATCCACTTCTTAATTTCCTTGCACTCACCTTTGCCTGACATTATCTCTGGCAATAACACCAATTATTGAAAAAGATCAGTGCAACAAGGTGTATTTTATGCTTCCATGGAATTAGAAATGTATATTTTATGAGCATGACCGGCAATTGAAGTGCCTGAGGAATTGGAGTTCGACATTAACAAGTCCTGAACATTGAGTAAGTGAAACAGAAAAATTCCTTGACTCCTGTTGCAGCTGACACCACGGAACCTACAAATGAAGAAAGTGAAATTAATAATCCGTGACCCTTTACTTTCCAAACACAAGCATGTTCTTGGTAGTTATCAAACCGACCAGGGATGTGAAATAAATTAGCTTGTCAGAGTTCCACATACTGAAGAGCAGTTTAAAATGAGCTTGGAAACCTATTTTTCCATTTTAGTTTTTTTGGGTTCCTTAAAATGATCTTGTTTTCCCCACCACCCCATCACAGATTATAACTTTTTGAGACATTTAATGTTCGGCTTTTCCCAACGCATCAATATGTATTTCCGTTCCAGCTTTTCTTAAATGCCCTCTAGCCAGCCCTTCTGTTCTATCATGAACTGCAGATTGAACCAAAGGCATAAAACCATTTGCAGCACCGAATAATGGAACCTAAAAACTGGAACGTCTAGGTTCAGGAACAGCTTCTTCCCTACAGCCATTAGGCTATTAAACACTACAACCTCAAATAAGCTCTGAACTACATAGATAATGATGCAATGATGATCTATTTATTTATTTATTTATTAAACAGGGACAGTACATATTGATGAACATTTACATGTAAATATGCAAGATTATAGCCTATAGCTAATTTCCATCTTCAGTCCTTGGCAGCAAAAACAAACAATTATACAAAACACACAACCAACTCAATTCACACAGACATCCATCACAGTGAGTCTCCTCCCCACTGTGATGGAAGGCAAAGTCTTGACTCTCCCCTGCTCTCCATCCTCTCCCGATGTTGAAGCCCCCTGGCGGGCGATGGCAAGTCCCGCGGCCGCTGAGGCAGCGCCGGCGATGTAAGGCCCTGCTCCGGGTCTTAATGTTGGAGCCCCCGGCGGGCGATGGTATGTCCCGCGGCTGTTGAAGCCGCGCCGGGTGATGTCAGGCCCCGCTCCGGGTCTTGATGTTGGAGCCCCCGGCGGGCGATGATAAGTCCCGCGGCCGTTAAAACCATGCCGACCGATGTCAGGCCCTGCTCCGGGTCTCTTTCAACCTCGCAACTCGGGCAGGGGAAGCTGCCGCCGCGGGAGCTCCACAAAGTGGTCTCCCACCAGGGACCCGCGAGCTCCCGATGTCGCCGTCCACAGGCCTGCAGCTGGAGCCCCCGAAGTCTGGTCGCAGCCGCGCGCCACCACAGCTCTCCACGCTCCGAGGGCGGCCAGCCCAACGATGGTAAGTCCGCAGGCTCCGCGACTGGAGCCCCCAGGTCGTTCCGGCTGGAGGCCGCTCCATGGTGTTAGGCCCCAACGACGACGGAGACCCGACAGGGAAAAGGTCGGGTCTCCCGTGCAGGGAAGAGATTTAAAAGTCTCCCCCACACCCCCCCCGCCCCCCACATATACACAGCTAAAAACAATATAAAAGCCACGGCAAACGGGACCAAAAAAAAGGGCAGACGAGCTGCAGGGGCCGCGCCATTACAGCGCCGCCATTTCCTATTGCTTGTTTGTTTTTAATATGTATGTATCCATGTGTGTGTATATACACATACTGAACTTTTGTTTTCTCATTTATTATATTGTTTACAGTGTACTATGTTTACATATTCTGTTGTGCTGTTGCAAGTAAGGATTTCATTGTTCTATCTGAGACATATGACAATAAAACACTCTTGACTTGAACCTTGGTGTTGGTTTTTGACATTACTGCATCAACCACTCAAAGTTCTCTTTGCAGGGGACGGGATGAATAAGCCATATATTAGACAGGCATGACAGTAATTGTAAATGTGGACAAATTCCAGGCAGCTCTATCACAGTCCTGACAATGTCTTGATATGTGCATTGTTAATGGCACTCTAATTTACAGTTAAAAGGGAACAGTCTTTGGAGTTCTCACTAATCTATCATAGTGAAGATATTCTCCATTGAGTAATCTGGTTCAATGGGAATAGAGAAATGTAGAAACAAGGAATCGCAGATGCTGATCTACAAAATGTAACAGTACTGGAATAACTCAGCTGGTCAGACAGCATCTCTGGTGAACACAGAAAGGTGATGTTTCAGGCCGGGGCCCTTCTTCAGACTGAAGAAGGGCCAGACCCGAAATGTCACCTATCCATGTTCTTCAGCGATGCTGCCTGACCTGTTGACCCTGATCAGCCATGATCACATTGAATGGCGGTGTTGGCTCCAAGGGCCAAATGGCCTACTCCTGCACCTATTGTCTATTGAGTTACTCCAGCACTTTGTGGTCTTTCAATGGGAATAGGCTGGGAACTGAAATCTGCCAACTCCATGTTCAGCTTTTGTGAGACATTATATGGAGCTGCAAAGCAGTATTCTGCCACAATCCCTACACTGATGGCCTGGCATGTTACTCGCTTTACTAGAAACTCCTAATTTTACCTTGAATCAATGTGCAACCTCCACACAGAAATGCCTATTTTGCTGACTGGCAAAAGCTGCAGGTAATAGACATTCATTGTATCTCTCATAAAGGAAGTTAGTTGTTGGAGGTGAATCATCTCAGTCTGAGGAGTTCCCCAAGTCAGTGTCCCAGGTTCAATCATGTGCGGCAGCCTCATCAGTGATATTCTTTTCACTCCAAGGCTCGAAGTGGTGATGTACACACAGTGAACCATGTTTAATTCCATATGCATCTACCAGTATGGTGGCCACTAGAACTGGTTAGATACTTCCCCCCCCAAAGCTTCCACCTTCTACAAAGGACAGAAAAGTGTGGTGGATTGTACTCTACTTGTCTGGATTAGTCGTTTACTTTGGCAGTTCCTCAGAACTAAGAAGAATTTACTGCTGCTCCATTTTTGTGGATTCTGAGCTAGCTAAAGAGGCCATTTTAGATCTGCAGACTGATGGGGCAGGAGGTTTGGTAGATTGTGAGGTGTTACGTTCTTAATGCTTATCACACAAGGCGTATTTGTGTTCTGATGTATGCCCTCTGTTCATAGTACCATCTCAAAACTCAGAATAAAGTGCAGCTCAAGTAACACTTCAGAAACTCAAAGGTTATGGGGGCATAAAGCATCCGGCTTATTAATATTACATCCACTATCATATCCATTGGCATTCTCAATCACTGTAGACTAAGTGGACGTCTCATTGATATGCACTGCAGTTACTCGCCTAGGATAGTTCAAGAGCTCTTTCCACATTGAAAATCACTATCTAGAATATGAATTAGATCAACACCGTCACAAAGAGATTACCCATTAAGTCATGTGTAGGAAGGAACTACAGATGCTTGTTTAAACTGAAGATTGACAAAAAATGCTGGAGTAACTCAGCGGGACAGGCAGCATCTCTGGAGAGTAGGAATGGGTGACGTTTCGGGTTGAGACCTTTCTTCAGACTAGACTAGGTGAGATATTTAGGTTATTAACTGAAATGGTGTAAGTAGCTGAACTGAGGATCAGGAACTGAACTGGATAAAGTACATTTGTGCTTGTAGGCTAAAAGGGGTGAATGAACTGAAAATAATAAGGTTGCGATGAGCTTTCAGTGACTGAATAACGTTAGTGGAGGGTCAAGTTTAGTTGGACCTCCCATTGCATTGCCACCCTGATTAACTATGTGTATGCATTAAGGATGATTGTGTGTATTGAGAGCTCAATGATGTCATCATCTTAAAAAAAAATCATAATAAAAATATTTGAATCCCAGATAGCAAATTAATATTGGACAATTTTGATTAATTTGACAAGATTTAGAATGCTATTGTAGAGAAACAAGCAGTATTTAATAGTAGCATATATATATATATATATATATATATATATATGTATATATATATATATCTCGCATACAGTATATTGGCCTAGAGCTTCATACAGCCAATGTAATGTGATGAGAAATGAGAGATTGTGACCTCAAGCTGAACTTGCTGCTTGGAGGCCTGAATAATTCTAAAATAAGCCATCGAATAAATAGAGTTGCTGCCGTATATTTTACTTTTATTTCCACCTTGTCGTCTCCCATCTAATCTGACTCACAAGAAGTATCAAAACAGATTGTAAGAGTTGCCACAAATATCCCGAAAGGAAGTGATTAGTGAAAAATATTCATGGAATCCTTGAAGGCAGAGATAGGTTAAAGCATCTCTGACAAATTTCCAGACTGCAGCTGCAGTATCGTGCACAGAGCTCATCTCCCTACCTGAGAAAGGATATACTTGCAACAGAAGGAGTACAATCGTTAGCTACAAACAGTGCTGGAGATTCTTTGCAGACAAGGCAGCATCTGTGGAGGGAGATGGACAGACGATGTTTCAGGTTGGGATCCTCCTTCAGCTGAGTCCAATTATTAAGGCTAATTCCTGGGATGGTGGGATTATTGTTTGAGGTGAGATACGGATACCGAGCCTATAAATTTCTAGCATTTAGAAGAATGAAAGATGACCTCATTAAAATGCTCAAAATTCCATTAGTTCAGTTTATTGTCACGTGTACCGAGGTACAGTAAAAAGCTTTTGTTGCGTGCTATCCAGTCAGCAGAAAGACAATACATGATTACAATTGAGCCATTTACAGCGTATAGATAAATACATGCTAAGCGAATAATGTATAGTGCCGGGGTCGGCAACCTTGTTCTGCATGGGAGCCAGGACCCATGTCGGGCCACATCTATCGTCATAGTTAATAAATAATTAATGCTCGTTTTAAAGAATCGCAACAAAAAGACAATTACCCCCCGCGACAAACTACAACTAAAGTGCAACACTGGCTAGCGCGGAATTCCTCACCGACCCCGCTGACCCCACCGACCCCTGGTATAGTGCAAGGTAAAGCTAGCAAAGTCCAATGAAGGATAGTCTGAGGGTCACCAAAGAGGTAGATGGTAGTTCAGCACTGCTCTCCTGCTGTGGTAGGATGATTCAGTTGCCTGATACCTGGCTGAGGTACCTGGAACCATGTGCCAGTCTTAAAATAGGAGACTGATCATTCAGAATGGAAATGAGAACAGAATTCTTTATCCAGATGTTAACGGCGTGGTCGTTGAATATGTTCAAGGTAGGGATCAATAAGTTTTTCGATATTGAGGAAATCAAAGAATATGGGGTTAGTGCAGGGAAGTGGGGTAAAAGACCAGCAAGACATTTAATGACGAAGCAGGCAGCAGGAGACGAATCGCTTTCCGTTTATCTTGCCCTTACATTTTCTTATTCTTCTGAAGCCTGTTCTGAGCTATCACTATTTCAAAGACGTTTCCTTAATTATGGCCTGATAACGGCGAAAAAACGAATACTTAAATTTTGGAAACATACATCAGTCTCTACTCTTAAGATGTGGATTATAAACATGTCCGAGACACTACATCTTGAAAATATCAGACTTGTCTTGGCAAAAAAAACAGATCACTTTTCCAAGACATGGACACCCTTCATTGGTTTCTTACAAGGATAGTATGGTGCAACACAACTTTGGATTTAAATCTAACTATGGGTTGGGTGAGGTGGGTGGGGAGGGATAAGAGGCAGGTATATCACCACTTTTCTTCCTCTTTTTCTTTTTGTCTTTTTATTTTTTTCTATTCCTTTCTTTCTTTTATTCACTCTTTGGCGACACTACTTCGGTAGTCTAGGGGTCCTATCTTTGCACATCTCACTCTTTCTCTTTCTTGCTTTTTCTCCTTCCTTTTCTTCTAATTCAAAGTTAAAAAGTTAAAATTGAAGCTGTACAATAACTGGATAATTTTATATGCCGTTGGTTCTACTTTTGTACATTTGCTACTAATAAATAAAAATATATAAATAAACATTTTCTTATTTCCCAATACGATCTCACAATATTTTGTTTAATTTTTGCCAGAGGATTAAAGAAAAAGGAATGCAGAGTTTAGTATTTTTGATGGACTAAGTAATTTTAATATCAATAAAAGTACTGAAGAAATTAATGGTTCAAAATCTGATACATTATGTGGACCTAATACCCACTGTATTAACCATGGGATTTTAAAGATGTAACAAATACTTTGGTTTTCCTATCAAGAATTTCTGGTTTTAGAATGTGAATTAGAAAGAAGCAGACATAATCACTTTTTTTAAAAAGATAGGGAGAAAAAAAGGGGGCCTGGTGTGAACAGCAAGGAATATACTGGATTTTTTTCACACAAAGGGTCGCAGATGTATGGAACAAGAGAAGGTAGTTGAGGCAGGGACTATCCCAACATTTAAGAGGCAGTTGGACAGGTACATGGATAGGACAGGTTTGGAGGGATATGGATCAAATGCTGGCAGGTGGGACATGTAGGCCGATGTGTGCAAGTTGGATTGAAGGGCCTGTTTCCACACTGTATCACTCGATGACTCAACAGCTTCCAATTCTTCCAACTTTTTTGTGGCTGTCTTTCCATTATAGGTTTTCTTTGCCAGAACTTTATTCTTTGATTCTGGAATTAAAGAATCAGAGCTGTATGAATAGGTGGAGGTTTATTTTTTTTAAATGTCGGAATGGTCTAAGAAGCATTTTGATAGAAGCAATCAAAATAGTGAAGCACCTTTATTAGTCCGAAAAGATTAGATAAATATTTTATCCACATTAGATAAATATTTTCATTGCTTATCAAGCCTTTTGCCAAAGGGCATAGAATTAAGATGATAGGCAAAAGAAGCAATGTTAACAAAGAGAATGAATTGAAAGTAATGAATGTTTATGGAAGATAGACACAAAATGGCGGAGTAACTCAGCGGGACAGGCAGCATCTCTGGAAAGAAGGAATGGGTGACGTTTCGGGTCCAAACTCTTCTTTAGTTTACGATTGGGATTAATTGTGCCGGAAACTGACACAATAAAAACTTTCAAAAGATAATTGGATAAGTATTCGAGAGATGAAAACTGCAGTGTAATGTTTGAAGAAGAAGGCAGTGAAAACAGACTGTGTTGGAAGGAACTGCAGATGCTGGTTTATTTTTTAGCCTGAAGAAGGGTCTCGACCCGAAATGTTCCCATTCCTTCTCTTCAGAGATTCTGCCTGTTCCGCTGAGTTACGTACACCAGCATTTTGTGTCTATCTTCAATGAAACGACCTGGCATGCCCTTTGATAGATCCAATATGGACTCTAGGCTGAATAGCTTTCCCTGTGCTCTTGTTATCCCAGCCACTTTCATTTCTGTATAGGTCACAGGATATATAGTTGTCCAAATCTATTGGAGACGCAAGGAAGTGCAGATGCTGGAATCTTGTGTAGAACACAGTGCTGGAGTAACTTAGCAGGTCATGCAACTTCTGTGGCGGTCGCAAGCACCTAACGTTTTGGGTCAAGATCTTTCTTCAGACAGAAGAGGTTCCCAACCTGAAACATTGCCTATCCATGTCCTCCAGAGATGTTGCCTGACCCACTGAGTTAGTACTCCAGTACTTGGTGTTCTGTCCAAATCAGTTATTCCACTCACTGGATTTATACACAAATATCACTGCCTAGGTGGAGCAAGGGTTAACATGGTGTAATGGAAGCTGACTTAAACTTGATAATCGCGGGCACAGTGCCATTGAAAAGGTGAGAAATGTGGAAATCTAGATGGAACTTGCAGGTCTGATGTTTGTAGGACTCGTGAAAGTTGAAGCTAGGGTAGATGAGATTATGAATGGTTTTTAGAGGAACGATGAGAATTTTAAAATCAAAGCACTTGTGTGCGGATAGGCAGTGTGGATCAATAAATGCAGGGGAAATGGGTGGCTGTTCGCATGTAGTTAGGAAAATATGTGGTTAAGGTGGGGGATCATCTGGAGAAGATAAATAATGCTCAGTGAGATAATGATAATCAATGTAGTTAACATACCCATGTACTGGGGTCTTCAATTACCAAAATCAATTATGAATCTAGTAGAACAGGCAAATGTTCAGTTTTATATGAGTAGTGACTTGCCCACCGACTACCATCTGGATGACAAGACTTTCCACGTGTGGATTAGCAGATGCAGATCAACCATTTTCAAGATGGATGCTATCCAGTAAAAGGCAGTTCATTCATTGGCAGCCCACCCACCCATGTACACGCCAATAGAATTTAGATAGCTCATCAAGCGTTATTCTTTCAAACCCCTTTCAAAACATTGGTCCCGTGCCATCCTGAGGTAAAGGACAGCAAACGCAGAGATGCATTATTATGTCCAATTTCTTCTTCGAGTGATGTTGCAATTCACTTGGAATATATTGCCAATTTTATCCTAAATGAGTCAAAATGTTGGAACACTCCATGTAACACATAAACACTGTCCAAACTGCAGTTCATGAAGTCAACTGACCATTATATTTTGGTATGAACTTTGACCTCCAATTTCAGGTAGTCCTTCCCCTCCCCTTCCCAGCTCTCCCACAGCGCACTGTCTCCGCCTTTCCCTTTCTTTTTCCCGCCCCCCCCCCCCAAACATCAGTATGAAGAAGGGTCTCGACCCGAAACATCGCCTATTCCTTCACTCCATAGATGCTGCCTCACCCGCTGAGTTTCTCCAGCATTTTTGTCTACCTTCTATTATATTTACAAAGGCAACTAGGTATCTATATTACTAAAAGTCTGATCTTGACCACTTTTGGCCCACTGTGCTGCGATTTCCAAAAGAACGGCGCCACCTACTGCCGTCATTTTTGGCCACCTCGCTCAGAGCCCCCCTCCGCCTTCCGGGACCGGAGAATTTTTCCCATCGATGAAACATCAGAGAGATATTGAAGGTACACAAAAATGCTGGAGAAACTCAGCGGGTGCAGCAGCATCTATGGAGCGAAGGAAATAGGTGACGTTTCGGGCCGAAACCCTTCTTCAGACTGAGAGAGATATTAATGTTTTTTTTTTAATTGCCATTCTCTCTGCTGCCCCCGCTGGCGGCAGGAGGGAGGGACTATAAAACCCGGAAGTGTAGTGCCTCACTCAGTCTCTGCCAGACCCAGGAAGCGAGAGGGTCACGGCTCTCTGAGCTGCGAATAACATTGAACTCCACGGTGAGTCCCCTCGATGCGGCTGTAAAGTGGCTGCTGCCCAATTGTTTGCCTCGCCTTTTTAAAAAGTTTGTGTTCACAAAATGAATTTTGGTTGATAGGTGCCTGCTGTCCAATTGTTTCCCTTGGCTTGGCTTTTAAAATCGTTGCAACAGTTGGCTGCCAGACCAAGAATCCATTCGGCCCACAATGTCTATACCAGCCCTCTGGAAACCAGTACCTTCGGCCCCCAACACCCATACTAGCGCAACAGATTCCCCCCCCCCCCTTACTGGCGAGCAATATTGCAATTGGTGGAGAGGTGGAATATTGCGTTGGTGACCAGCCCTCCGGTGTGATGCTGGGACCCAACGGGTCCCACTTAGTCTAGTAAACTATATAATTAGTTTTTTCATTATTGTACAGAATAAACTTTTAAAAAATGTTTTATATAAATTCATCTTTCTATAAAGTATTTTGGTTTGAGCTTTCCTACTTAAGTATTTCAAAAGAGAGCCAAAATAATATTGCACAGACTGGTTTTCTTTGGAAACTGAATAATGATTAGCACGTAATGAGTTAAGGAATTTTAGAGAGCAGCATTCAATTTCTCTGTGCAGTTTTTTAATAATGGAAGTTTTCAGGTCGTCATTGCACTGCAGTTGCTATTTTTAGAATGCAATTTTCTCTCTGTCTGTCATGTTTCCCCACTGAGTACTTTGTGTAATACGGCAGAGCTTCTCTGCTATCATCGAGCTTGCTTTAACTGTTCGTGTACTGAGAATCTATTAGCCATCTGTGTCTTTTCCCTGATTTTATGCAGTGTTAGGGATTTAATAAATTTGAAATCAAATATTTTGTTTCAAGTGGAGACGTGTAACGTACTCGTCTAACAAAAATTATTAATTTTTGACCTTCAAAAATCTCGAGAATATTTTGCATGTTATGTTGAGGTGGAATACCAGTGGTTACCAGATTTGTTGCCAGATTGGTTTGTCAGCTGTGTGGTACACGTTGGATGAATTTAAGATTGTTTAACGTTATTACTCCTGACATGGATTGGTACTCATTTAAATGTGTAACTTAATATAAGGAAGCAATCCCTAATATTAGTGGTTACTAGACTAAGTGGCCTGTCACACAGGAGGCTTGGTCCCCCAACGCAATATTTCACCACTCACCCATAGCCCCCTACTGCACAAGCACAGCTCATTTTCCCTCATCCCTAGCACTCTTTCCATCATCTTCAATCACTTCTTCTCTTCCTACTCCTCTCCTCCCAATCCCTACCTCACCTCTCCCTCTCGTTCCATACCCGCGCACTCCATCCATTCCCTCCATAACTAACTATACCAGCATACCCAACCTCTATCTCCATCTCCACCACCCCCTCCTCTCCCTAGATTCACCCCTCCTCCACAATCTCCTCCTCACCTCCTCCCTTTCTTTTACCTATCTCGTACATCCCCAAATCCCTCCTAACCGCGCCTTTTCCCTACCCTCAGTCACTCCCTCCCTCCATAACTCCTCTCCCTTCCCTACCCTCCTCCCCCTCTATCCCCTCTCCTCCCCCACACACCCTCCTCACCTCCCCAGGATCTCGTGGTTGCAAAGTACTATTGTTTGTACTTTATACTCAATAAACCTGGTAACTAAAATCTTGTGGAAAATTTGCTTTTCATGGTACTTTGAGTATGCTAATTGGCTACTGCATTTCCTACTTGAGTGCCAGAGCAAAATGTAGTCCAGTAGATGTAAATTATATTGACACATAAGAGGTTGTGAAAATATATTTTGTTTGGATTATTTAATGAAATGAAAGAATAATGGCAAGTGTGTAGAGCAATGCAATATGGATTACTGTGGAAGTCTGGAGTTTACGGATGATTCTCAGGAATGGAGCACTTGCCTGATCCTGCCACAGCCTGTATTGTATTCGAATGAATGAATGAATGAATAAGTTTATTGGCCAAGTATTCACATACAAGGAATTTGCCTTGGTGCTCCGCTCGCAAGTGACAACATGACATACAGTGACAGTTAAGAATAATACATAAAACATTAAACATTAATAATAAAACATGATTGATTAAACATGAATTAAATAAAATACCAGAGCAACAGGAGGCTACAGATCTTTGGTTATTGAGTAGAGCTACCACTCGTGGAAAAAAACTGTTTTTATGTCTGGCTGCGGCAGCTTTGACAGTCCGGAGTCGCCTTCCAGAGGGAAGTGATTCAAAGAGTTTGTGGCCAGGGTGAGAGAGGTCAGAGATGATCTTACCCACTCGCTTCCTGGCCCTTGGAGTGTAAGAGGCCCAGATGGAAGATGACTATCTTTGGCCGGCCCCACTCATGCTCTGACCTCCGTGTTTGGCATCCTACGTCATTCCAAAGATGCCTTTTGTAAACTTGAGGAACAACACCTCGTATTCCATCTAGACACAGTATGGCCCTGGGAACTCCATATTGAATCAAACAGTTTTGGTTAACCAACCTTTTTTTTGAGCTAGATATTTTGGTTTAGATTTGCGTCATCTAAACAAGTCCCCTTTTCACCAATGTGTAGGAAGGAACTGCTGATGCTGGTTTACCCCAAAGGTGGACACACAATGCTGTAGTAGTTCAGTGGGACCGGAGAGAAGGAATGGGTGACCTTCCTCAGTCTTCAGAAGGGTCTCGACCCAAAACGTCACCAATTCCTCGCTCCAGAGATGCTGCTTGTCCTGCTGAGTTACTCCAGCATTTGATGTCTAGCTCCTTTTCCCCATTGTGGGTTTAAGTGCCCCATGAGTTAAAACCCATTTCTCCCTCACAATCATTGATCCACATGTTCAATTCTCTGAAATTATTGATCCATTGCCAATTTGCTGAGGCTTTGGTAGTATATCATAGATTAATATATTTTATGAATCAATAGACAATAGGTGCAGGAGTAGGCCATTCGGTCCTTCGAGCCAGCACCACCATTCAATGTGATCATGGCTGATCATCCCCAATCAGTACCCCGTTCCTGCCTTCTCCCCATATCCCCTGACTCCGCTATCTTTAAGAGCCCTATCCAGCTCTCCCTTGAAAGTATCCAGAGAACCTCCACCGCCCTCTCCAGCTCTCTCTCTCTCCAACGTGTCCAAACCAACAATCTTATATGTTTCAATAAGATATCCTCTCATCCTTCTAAACTCCAGTGTACAAGCCCAGCTGCTTCATTCTCTCAGCATATGACAGTCCCGCCATCCCGGGAATTAACCTTGTACCTTTAATCTACCTTTAAATTTAGACCTCACTGTTATCCTTTCTGTGTTGTTAGTATTCATATGAATCATGGCAACTGGATCTTTCTTCCCACTCAATTTCTCTTTAGCTCAAGGGTAATGCCTAGCTCCTTTTCATTCCTGCAATTAGAATAGCTTTCTGTACTAAGTCAAGTCAAGAGAGTTTTATCATGTGTCCCAGATAGGACAATGAAATTCTTGCTTGCTGCAGCACAATAGAATATTGTAGGCATAAATACAGAACAGATCAGGGTGTCTATATACCATAGAATATATATATACACATAAATAAACAGATAAAGTGCAATAGGCTGTTATAGTTCAGAGTTTGTTTGATGTTGTGTTTAATAGACTGATGGCTGTGGGGAAGAGGCTGTTCCTGAACCTGGATGTTGCAGATTTCAGGCTCCTGTACCTTCTACCTGATGGCAGCGGAGAGATGAGTGTGTGGCCAGGATGGTGTGGGTCCTTGATGATGTTGGCAGCCTTTTTGAGGGAGGGAGGTCAGAGCCGGTGATGGCCTGGGCAGTGTTTACAGCTTTTTGCATCCTTTTCCGCTCCTGGGCGCTCAAGTTGCCGAACCAAGTCACGATGTAACCGGTCAGCATGCTCTCTACTGTGCACCTGTAGAAGTTCGAGAGAGTCCTCCTTGACAAACCGACTCTCCGTAATCTTCTCAGGAAGTAGAGACGCTGATGTGCTTTCTTTATAATTGCATCAGTGTTCTGGGACCAGGAGAGATCTTCGGAAATATGCACGCCCAGGAATTTGAAGCTCTTGACCTTTTCCACCATCGACCCGTTGATATAAACAGGACTGTGGGTCCCACACCTACCCCTTCCAAAGTCCACAATCAGTTTCTTGGTTTTGCTGGTGTTGAGAGCCAGGTTATTGTGCTGGCACCATTTGGTCAATCGGTCGATCTATACAATCAGTGATTCTTCCCACAACAGTGGTGTCGTCGGCGAACTTGAAGGAGTTCACACTATGTCCGGCTATGCAGTCAGGAGTATAGAGTGAGTAAAGCAGGAGGCTGAGCACGCAGCCTTGAAGTGCTCCCGTGCTGATTGTTATCGAGGATGACACATTTCCACCAATACGGACAGATTGTGGTCTGTGAATGAGCAAATCGAGGATCCAATTGCAGAGAGATGCGCAGAGACCCAGTTCTGCGAGTTTGGTAACCAGAGGGGATGATATAATTAAATGCCGAGCTGTAGTCAATGAATAACAGCCTGACATATGAGTTTTTGTTGTCCAAATGGTCCAGAGCGGAGTGGAGAGCCAGTTAGATCGCATCTACCGTTCATCTGTTGTGGCGGTAAGCGAACTGCAGTGGGTCCAGGTTCTGGTCGAGGTAGGAGTTGATTTGCTCCATGATCAGCCTCTCAAAGCACTTCATCACCACAGACGTTAGTGCCACTGGTCGATAGTCATTGAGGCACGTCACCTTACTCTTCTTGGGCACTGGTATTATTGATGCCCTTTTAAAGCAGGTGGGAACCTCAGACCTCAGAAGTGAGAGGTTGAAAATGTCCAATTTGCAACTTGCATCTTTTCAACTTTTGCTCGCATTCATAGAAGCTGCATGAATCTTGCATTTCTCAGACACTTGACAATGGCTGTGGTTCTTGCAGTGCTATTCTCTGGATTTTCATCCTTGCCTCACTCTTTTGTCCCTACTGAATCACCATTTCTTTAATAGGTGATTCAAAGTGTTACTACATCTTGAGTTAGCCTGTTCAGAACACCTTCCCCTCACTGACACAAAGCAGTATCTGATCTCAGACTCCAGCTCATCAGCTCTTGAGTTGAAGTTCCTTCTCTGCAGATATTACGGATGTGGCCACAATGGTTTCCATCAGCTCCCTTGTGCCACAGCCACAACCCATCACCAGCCTGGCCTTGTCTGAGGAAGTAATTACATTATTATTTTAAAATAAAGTTTCACAATTACAATTACTTCGCTGAAGTTTACACTCTCTCAATACTGTACACAGTGGACACTGTGAGCTGTGCTAAAACACTTGCTTTTGTACAACCCGCAGAGAAATTCCCTGGGAGAAGACATATTTAAACTTGGAAGTGTTCCGTTTCATCACTTCTGTTCTGTGAGACTGAGACGTGATACTGATAGCGGCCTAATAACGAGTAGGGTTGCGATTTCACTTCCACCACAGCTGGTGACAAATTTAATTCAGTTGATGCCAACACAACAATGATTATAAAAGCTGCTAATTTGTTGTGAAAACGCTAGTGATTTTCTGATAGCCTTCAGGAAAATGAATATACGCATATATCTGTAAAATCCAAAATGATGACCTTTTCTGAATGTTTCTCAAACTAAAACTAAAATCATTCTGTTCAAATATTACTTGATATGGCCTTCATTGTAATTAATAAAATTCTTTAAAAACACATGGCTTAGAGCCCAAAGCATCGTTCGGGATCGTTTTATTTTAAACGTTTTATTTTACTTCTAGCCAGACTCTTATGATCTTGTAACACGGAAGAGACAGTTATAGCCCGTCTCACAGTACGAGTTCATTCCAAGAGCTCTCCCGAGTTTAAAAAAAATCAAACTCGTGGTAAGCACAGAGAATAAACGTAGCGGGTATGTCGGAGCTCGGGGACGTCTCTTAGCGGTTCGTAACACTAACGGCAGGTACTCGGGAAGACTCGCTAACGGCAGGTAAGCACGGGAAAACTCGGGAAGATTTTTCAACATTTTGAAAAATGTCCACGAGAGCCCCGAGTACCGACGAGTGACCATTACCATAAATTTCCGAGTTTGAATCAGGACAAACTCGGGAGAGCTCTTGGAATGAACTCGTACCGTGGGACTGGGCTTTTATTCTGAAAATACGATCCCAAGTTTGCAGGAAGAAATTACAAGCATCTTTGTAAAGAAATCAATTTAAAACAAAAACTTGTTTTGCCCATTGATTCTACCTGACCTGCTAAAATGCTTCAAGCAGTTTATTATTATTAGACAATAGACAGTAGATGCAGGAGTAGGCCATTCGGCCCTTCGAGCCAGCACTGCCATTCAATGTGATCATGGCTGATCATCCACAATCAGTACCCCGTTCCTGCCTTCTCCCCATATCCCTTGACTCCGCCATCTTTAAGAGCTCTGTCCAGCTCTCTATTGAAAGTATCCAGAGAACTAGCCTCCACCACCTTCTGAGGCAGAGAATTCCACAGACTCACAACTCTCCGTTCTAAATGGCTTACCCCTTATTCTTAAACTGTGGCCCCTGGTTCTGGACTCCCCCAACATCAGGAACATGTTTCCTGCCTCTAGCGTGTCCAAACCCTTAATAATCTTACACGTTTCAATAAGAATCCCTCTCATCCTTCTAAATTCCAGTGTATACAAGCCCAGCCGCTCCATTCTCTCAACATATGACAGTCCCGGGAATTAACCTGGTGAACCTCTGCTGCACTCCCTCAATAGCAAGAATGTCCTTCCTCAAATTGGGAGACCAAAACTGCACACAATACTCCAGGTGTGGTCTCACTAGGGCCCTGTACAACTACAGAAGGACCTCTTTGCTCTTCTACTCAACTCCTCTTGTTATGAAGGCCAACATGCCATTCGCATTCTTCACTGCCTGCTGTACCTGCATGCTTACTTTCAGTGACTGATGAACAAGGACCCCCCAGATCCCATTGTATTTCCCCTTTTCCCAACTTTACCCCATTTAGATAATAATCTGACTTCCTGTTTTTGCCACCAAAGTGGATAACCTCACATTTATCCACATTAAAGTGCATCTGCCATGTATCTGCCCACTCACCCAACCTGTCCAAGTCACCCTGCATCCTCATAGCATCCTCTTCACAGTTCACACTGCCACCCAGGTTTGTGTCATCTGCAAATTTGCTAATGTTACTTTTAATCCCTTCATCTAAATCATTAATGTATATTGTAAATAGCTGCCGTCCCAGCACCGAGCCTTGCGGTACCCCATTAGTCACTGCCTGCCATTCTGAAAGGGACCCGTTAATCCCTACTCTTTGTTTCCTGTCTGCCAACCAATTTTCCATCCTTGTCAGCACTCTACCCCCAATACCATGTGCTCTAATTTTGCCCACTAATCTCCTATGTGGGACCTTATCAAATGCTTCCTGAAAGTCCAGGTACAGTACATCCACTGGCTCTCCCTTGTCCATTTTCCTAGTTACATCCTCAAAAAATTCCATAAGATTAGTCAAGCATGATTTCCCCTTCATAAATCCATGCTGACCTGGACCGATCCTGTTACTGCTATCCAAATGTGCCGCTATTTCATCTTTTATAATTGACTCTAGCATCTTCCCCACCACCGATGTCAGGCTAACTGGTCTATAATTCCCTGTTTTCTTTCTCCCGCCTTTCTTAAAAAGTGGGATAGCATTAGCTACCCTCCAATCCACGGGAACTGATTCTGAATCTATGGAACATTGAAAAATGATCACCAATGCGTCTACAATTTCTAGAGCCACTTCCTTAAGTACCCTGGGATGCAGACTATCAGGCCCTGGGGATTTATCAGCCTTCAGTCCCAGCAGTCTATTATTTTATATTTCCAGCATCTGGATTATTTTGATATTGGCACATTTTCTTTTAATAGAGTTGGAGAATAAACTTGGCTATCAATGTCAGATGATTTCAAAGGAAAACATTGTAGTTTATTGTCATTTAAAACATTTCTGTATTTATATGCTAGGAGAAGCCTTGGTGCAAGTTATACATTTTTTGTAAACAAAAAAATAAAATATTAAGATAAACGCAAGCAAAAGAAAATTGTATTATAAATTTTAACATCATTGAAATTTGAGAGCTGCAGAAATCATGAATACTGGTGAGTCGTGTGTAATAAGGCCATTAGGGTTATGGAACTGTGTTCTTACGTAATTCATTAATCACTATAGAAAAATCAGAGATGTCAAATAAACTTTGCTCCTATGGGGGAAAAAACATGTCTGTTTTTTTTAACTGGCATTTCTTGACTGCTGCAGTTAATGTGGCTTTTTTAGTGTGATGGGTTCGCTTTGCTGTCTAACCTTTTCTTTTCAAGCACTTTTATGCTTTACCCTCGAGATGTCTGAAACAGGACCAGCAAGTTTAGGTACTCGCTGGAGTTGAGAAAGATGAGGGGGGGGGGGGGGCCTTATTGAAACTTACCGAATAGTGAATAGAGTGGATGTGGAGAGGATGTTTCCACTAGTGGTCTTTGAAGAGTCGGCAATGAGACATTTGATATTGCCATTAAAGTCAAGACGAAGGGTTAGGAGATTTCTTTGTGTGTAGATTTTTGATTGCTGAAATGGTTTGTCGTTGTAGTTGAAATAAATATTGTTGCAATTTTTGAAGGAAAGTTAAGCTAATATTTAATGCTAAGGAAAACATTAGGCTCCATGGAGAAAACTGCAATCAATTTTTGGTTGTACCATTTTAAGAGTAATCAATTGTTTAATGTGCCAAACTGTAGCGTCTTGTGGTGGCAAAATGGTGGTCTTGTGCTGAAAATAGCTGTTCCCATAGCGACACAAGAGACTGTAAATACTGGAATCTAGAGCTGAAAACAAACTGCTGGAAGAAATCGGTAGGTTGAGCATCGTCTGCTGGGGGGGGGGGGGGGGAAGAATTCTTAACGCAGGTCAAGTCCCTGTATCAGCGCTGATGCAGGGCCTCAACCTGAAAAGCTGACAATTTCTTCTTCAGCCCTCCTCTCTCCACCACCCATCTCACTCTCCTCACTCCTTCCCCCATTGTAAATGCTGCTTGACCTGCTGAGTTCTTGCAGCAATTTGTCTTTTGCTTTTGTTTCAACAGATACCAGATCTGATGTTGTATATTCAATTGCAAGCTATAACTGAGCAACTCATTTTGTTTAGGCAAAATATGGGAGATTATTATGAACTAAATGCGAAGCATAACTACAAATATGGGGCTGCTGTGTATTTAGAGTAAACTTCTGCAGTATTATTGTGCATCACCCGTTATCAAAAAGTGCCTCTAATTTCCATTGTATTCCTTTTATGTGGATTAGATAAATGAAAAGCACAAGAGAGTTAAAAGTTTTTAAAGAGTGACATTGACTTATTATTACAGTTTCATGCAGCGCTTATTTTGAGGAAAGTAGGTCAAGAAGACTTTTAAATACATGCACCTTGCTGTCTAAAAAAGTTTCAAATTGTACTTCCTTTGAAACTCGCCCTGGCCTTAAATTAAATTCTTAGATAACGATATCTGAAGAATGATTCAAACTTAAAATCTTGCACTCCACAGATGCTGCCTGACCCGCATTTGCTCTTCCTTGTGCCAGATTACAAGTGCTCTGTTTTCCCCCTCCTGATGTTACTTTGCTATCAAGTAAAAATGTAGCCCTGTAATATACATTATTTCACTTCATACATTATGCACACACGTATGATCAATAAATTCCAATAGATGTTACGATCTTATGGCCTACATTATATACTAGTAAAGTCTTAGAATTGGGAACTAGGTTTTTAATGAAGACTTGGATTTTGAATTATATATTCATGTTGATGCATGTATTATCTTTCAGATAAGATTAGTCAAGACAAGAGTGTTTTATTGTCATATGTCCCGGACGGGACAATGAAATTCTTACTTGCTGCAGCACAACAGAATATGTGAACATGTAAACATTGTATATAACAGGAAAAAAAAAAAAAAGTTCAATAAATAACAAATATAGCACAAATAATGAAAAATAATATAGTCTTTTGCAGTTCAGAGCTCATAGCTTATTCGTTGTGTTTAATAGCCTGATGGCTGTGGGGAAGAAGCTGTTCCTGAACCTGGACGTTACAGTTTTCAGGCTCCTGTACCTTCTTCCTGATGGCAGTGGTGAGATAAGTGTGTGGCCAGGATGGTGTGGGTCCTTGATGATTTTAGCTGCTTTTTTGAGGCAGCGACTACGATAGATCCCTTCGACGGTGGGGAGGTTTAAGCCAGTGATGGATTGGGCAGTGGTCACAACTTTTTGCAGTCTTTTTCGCTCCTGGACGTTCAAGTTGCCAAACCAGGCCACGATGCAACCAGTCAGGATGCTCTCTACCGTGTACCTGTAGAAGTTAAGGAGAATCCTGTTCGACATGTCGAATCTCCGTAATCTTATCAGGAAGTAGAGTCGCTGATGTGCCTTCTTTACAATTGCATCGGTGTGTTGGGTCCAGGAAAGATCTTCTGATATATGCACGCCCAGGAATTTGAAGTCATTGACCCTCTCCACCATTGTCCCGTTGATATAAACAGGATTGTGGGTCCTCATCCTTCCCCTACTAAAGTCCACAATCAGTTCCTTGGTCTTATTGATGTTGAGACCCAGGTTGTTGTGCTGGCACCATTTGGTCAGTTGGTCGATCTCACTTCTATACTCTGACTCGTCCCCATCTGTGATTCGTCCAACCACAGTGGTGTCATCGGCGAACTTGATGATGGAGTTCGCACTATGACCGGCTAAGCAGTCATGGGTATAGAGTAGTAAAGCAGGGGGCTAAGCACGCAGCCTTGAGGTCCTCCCGTACTAATTGTTACTGAGGATGAAGTGGTTCCTCCAATTCAAACAGACTGTGGTCTGTGGATGAGGAAGTCGAGGATCCAATTGCAGAGGGATGCGCAGAGGCCCAGTTCCGTGAGCTTGGTAACCAGCTTGGAAGGGATGATGGTATTAAACGGTGAGCTGCAGTCTATAAACAACAGCCTGACGTAGGTGTTTTTATTGTCCAAGTGGTCCAGTACGGAGTGGAGAGCCAGTGAAATTGCATCTACCATTGACCTGTTGTGGCGGTATACGAACTGTAGTTGGTTGAGGTTCTTGTCGAGGTGATGTGCTCCATAACCAACCTCTCAAAGCACTTCATCACCACAGACATTAGTGCCGCTGGTCGATAGTCATTGAGGCACATCACCTTACTCTTCTTGGGCACCGATATTATTGATGCCCTCTTAAAGCAGGTGGGAACCTCAGACCTCAGAAGTGAGAGGTTGAAAATGTCCGTAAAAACTCCAGCCAGTTGGTCCACAATGGTTTTTCGAACACGGCCGGGTTTACCATCGGGTCCAGGCACTTTCCGAGGGTTCACTCCCCTGAAGGATCTTCGGACGTCGGCTTCTGTGACTATGACTGTAACACCGTCCGAGCGAATAGGGGCTCGGGAAGGCACATCAATGTTCTCCCTATCGAACCGTGCGTAGAACGCATTGAGCTCGTCCGGGAGTGATACTTCGCTGTCGTTTGAGCCGCCTCCTGATTTCGCCTTGTAGGAGGTAATGGCATTCAAGCTCGGCCATAGTTGCCGAACATCCGTCTCATCCTCCAGCTTAGAGCAGAAGTCCCTTTTGGCCTTTTTGATGGCCTTACCAAGATCGTATCTGGACTTCTTATAGACCTCTGCATCGCCAGACCTGAATGCCCGGGATCTTGCCTTCAGAAGAATGCGGATCTCATGGTTCATCCAATGCTTCTGGTTAGGAAACACTCGGAAGATTTTTGTTGGAACGCAGTCCTCCATACATTTCCTTACGAAGTCTGTAGCGACTGTGGCGTAATCAGTCAGGTCCGTTGCCGAGTCCCTGAACATTGCCCAGTCTACAGACTCTAAACAGTCCTGTTGTTCCCCTGGAAGAAGCAGCACGGCTGAATTGTCGGATTTTCCGAAGTGAGGGCGAGGGATAGAGCGATAGGCGTCTTTGATGGTCGTGTAGCAGTGGTCAAGGGTGTTTGATCCTCTGGTGCTGCAGGAGACATGTTGGTGGAAGTTAGGGAGCGATTTCTTCTGCTTGGCTTTGTTGAAGTCCCCGGCTACAGTGATAAATGCCTCGAGGTTAGCCGTCTGGTGCTTGTTGAACATGGCCTGCAGCTCCTCCAGTGCCAGACGGACATCTGCCTGGGGTGGGATGTAGACCGCGGTCAGGATGATGGAGGAGAATTCCCTCGGTAGGTAGAAGGGACGGCACTTCACCGCCAGATGTTCGAGGTGTGGAGAGCAGGAGTTGGATAGGACTACCACGTCTGAGCACCACAAAGAGTTGACCATGAGGCAGACGCCCCCTCCTCTCCCTTTCCCAGATGCCTGCGTACGGTCAATATGGTGGATGGAGAAACCTTCAGGCTGGACCGCTGAGTCTGGGGAGCTGGGGGTGAGCCATGTCTCTGTGAAACAGAACACAGAGCATTCCCTCAGCTCCCTTTGGTAAAGCAGCTTTGACCTTAAGTCCCCCACTTTATTTTCTAGTGACTGTACGTTGGCCAGTTGGATGGTAGGGAGAGGGGGCCGAAGTCCCCTCCACTTCAGTCCTACTTGTAGTCCTGCCTGACAGCCACGTTTCCGTACTCCATGAAGCCCTCCTCAGTGTTTAAAGGTACAGTACTTGAGAGTCTCCACGAAGTCGGGGATTCCCCTGAGATTCCCCTAAAACTATTCCTCCATTATGCAACCGTTCAATTATATAAATATGGCATTGACAAATGCAACTAAGTCAAATCAATAAGTTTCAATTGGGATTGAGATCTGCGTTGGGCTGGTCATGACATGAATAGCTTTGGAAGCGTGTTATGGAAAGGTTGCCATTCCTGATGTGCTTTGACCTGTTTAGAAGTATCGGGAGGAGATATATCTGGAAATAATCTGAATGTTGTGCTTCGTGTAAGCTATACAAGTTTCTTCACAGCTTAAAAAATTAGGAGGGTAGGAAACGTTGTGCCTCTATTTAAGAAGGGCTGCAGGGAAAATTCTGGCAACTACAGGCCAGTGAGTGCAGGAGGATGAGGTGTGATAGAGGTGTATAAGACCATGAGAGGAATAGATTTGGTAAATGGACAGTCTTTTACTGGTGTAGGGGAATCAAGAACCAGATAACATTGGTTTGCGAGGGGGGGGAAAGGAGGAACCTGGGCCTGTTTCCACACTATAACACTCTATGATTCTATGACAGAGCATAATTTCACAGAAAATCATGAATAGAATACAGTATTCTATGACTAACGTGTAGATAAAAGTAACATTGATATTAACTTTTAATCGATTAGCTAATTAGTTAAAAAGAAAACTGGGATTGTAAATAAATGACGCAAATAGTTAGCCAATAGAGATCCCAATAATAGCTTTACTAATGGATCAAGTACTCTGCATTCCTGACAAACGTTAAATGGCTACCTGACTAAACGAGCAATCCCCACGCATTGGTGGCATGAAGTAGAACATTTTTTCTTTCAGCAGCTAATTCCCACACTGATCAAATTCCCGACTTTTGGACTGTATTCAGATTGGACGTGCTCTGTGAGCACTCCATGCAGCAATGAAAAGTATTTTCGTTATTTTTGTAGCTGTATCTATAACCGCCACCAGAATTACTTGAACTGATCTTAGCACCTACTTGCATTAATTGTCATTTAGTGAGGCAACCAATTCTAAGTGGCACCTAATTGATTGTTAACTCTTCATTTCCACGCTGGTGATCGCCATTTTTTTTTCTCTTTGCTCTTCGGACAGTGACCTGCGGACTTACATCCACCCCAGGACCATGATTACTGTATGTTGTCACTTGTAAAACTACTAAATTCTCAGATAATGTTAAAACTCCAATGTCTAATGTAATGTACAAAACACGGTGGCCACTTAACGGTTTATGAGTTTAGGAATACAGCGTGGAAAGAGGCCCTTCGGCCCATTGAGACCTCACTGACCATCGATCTCCTGAGAGCTCCCACAAATAGCCCTGTAATGATCAAATAATTTTTGTTTAGTAATGTTTAGTAAATAAATTTAAAAATAAATGTCAACGGGCATCGCCATGGATTATTCCTCTGTCTTTCTTTGAAAGATTGCGTTGCGACTTCATGTGTACCCAAGAGAATAGAGGGGCTCTAGTTTTACTTTTCATCCAAAAGATAATTTGCTGTTGCTGTGGATTGGATACTCCACAAAAATAGAACAATAGTACGTTGAACAAATGGGAGTGTGGATTTCTCATTTGCAAGCCTGAAAACCCTATTTTTATTCTACAAGAAAACTAGGTCACCCTCATCCCTTATGCTGCTGAATGCAACCAATAGCTTGCATATGCATTGACTGGAGTGTTACTTTGCTGTAGGGTCTTCAGTTTAGTTTAGGGATACAGCGCGGAAACAGGCCCTTCGGCCCACCGGGTCCGAGCCGACCAGCGATCCCCGCACATTAACACTACCCTGCACCCACTAGGGACAATTTTTACATTTATACCAAGCCAATTAACCTACAAACCTGTATGTCTTTAAAATGTGGGAGGAAACCGAAGATCTCGGAGAAAACCCATGGGGAGAACGCACAAACTCCGTACAGACAGCACCCGTAATCAGGATCGTACCTGGGTCTCCGGCGCTGCATTCGCTGTAAGGCAGCAATTCTACCACTGTGCCACCGTGAGCGCCAGCGTGTCTCTTTTGTATATTTCAAAGATATTTTGTTTGAACAGATTGATTATTTTATGTATGCAAAATGATAGCTGTACTGCCATTCGCTGCTTTGTCATTGATCAGTTGAACTGATTTGCAAAGCAAATTAGTGCAGTTTTGTTTAGTGCTCTAAATTTGTCCTTCGTCGTTGAGGAGGTGTTTCAGAATAAAATGGCCAGCGAACGTTTAAAAATAGTTTTCCTGATGATACCAGAGACCAGGTGGAGAGGTTCTGAAGCAAAGTTTGCGTAATGAATGTGTAGCTTTCTGCAGATACTTACTGAATTTGTTGCAAGCCCAGCAGCATAGTAATCCACAATTCTTGATGAACAGTACCCTCCATAATGTTTGGGGCAAAGACCCATCATTTATTTATTTGCCTCAGTACTCTGCACTTTGAGATTTGTAATAGAAAAAAATCACATGTGGTTAAAGTTCACATTGTCAGATTTTATTGAAGGGTATTTTTATACATTCTGGTTTCACCATGTAGAAATTACAGCAGTGTTTATACACAGTCTCCCCCCCATTTCAGGGTACCATAATGTTTGGGACACATGGCTTCACAGGTGTTTGTAATTGCTCAGGTGTGTTTAAATGCCTCCTTAATCCAGGTAGAAGAGAGCTCTCAGCACCTAGTCTTTCCTCCAGTCTTTCCATCAACGAGGATCAAAGTTGTGTCAATGAAAGTCAAAGAAGCCATTATGAGACTGAGAAACAAGAATAAAACTGTTAGATACATCAGCCAAACCTTAGGTTTACCAAAATCAACTGTATGGAACATCATTAAGAAGAAAGAGAGCACTGGTGAGCTTACTAATCGCAAAGGGACTGGCAGGCCAAGGAAGACCCCCACAGCTGATGACAGAAGAATTCTCTCTATAATAAAGAAAAATCCCCAAACACCTGTCTGACAGATCAGAAACACTCTTCAGGTGTGGATTTGTCAATGACCACTGTCCGCAGAAGACTTCATGAACAGAAATACAGAGGCTACACTGCAAGATGCAAACCACTGGTTAGCCGCAAAAATAGGATGGCCAGGTTACAGTTTGCCTCAATATGTTAAATGCTTACATATTATTTCCCAACAGTTGCAATTTTAAGGAAATATTAAAATTGTACAGGAATAAGGCAGTAGTGATGGCAGGTGGAATGGTGCAATGTTTCTCCTGCAGGATGTAGGAATTCAGGAAATTGCTGGTGTCCCTGATGAGGACACGTGTGGGAATTGTGTCCAAGTGCAGCTCCTTTTGGGAACTGGAGCTGCAGCTGGACGACCTCGGGATCATCTGGGAGAATGAGCGCTTCATAGATAGGAATTTCATCATTGTTCAACTTCTGTCAAGGAGAAGCTATACGTAGTCGCAGCATGGGACCCATTCACAAATAAAAACATTTCTTCCATCGAACGTGTCCAAAGACAGGCAGCTCGATTTGTTACTAACACCTATGAGAGAGAGAAGCGAGTGTCACCAAACTTCTGAATTCTCTGGGGTGGAACCCTCTCCAAGACAGACGTGAAGCTCACCGTTTGACCTGATTTTACAAAATGTTAAACGGTCAGCTCGACATAGATTACAAGACCTACACCAAACCCAAACCAATTAGGAGCAGACGAGGGCATTCGATCCAATTTGTGATCCCAGCTACAAAGACAGATGTGTACAGCGATTCGTTCTTCCCCCGCACAATTAAAGCATGGAATAATCTCCCCCTTACTATAGTTACCCAACCAGATGCAACTAAATTTAAAGTAGCTCTTTCTTCCCAATAACCCTTTCTGGCTTAAGTCCTCCCTCCACCACCTCCAGTTTAAATTCCATTTGGAATATTTTGGAGGACCAAGAAACCAAGAACCAAGAACAAGAATTATTGCGAGGTGATCCTGCCTAAGGTGCAGGAAGAGAGGTGGTGGGTGACCACAAGGAAAGGAAGTAGACAGAGTGTAGGTGACCCCTGTGGCCATTCCCCGTTGAACCAGGCATACCCTTTTGGATACTGTTGGGGGAGAGGACCTGTCAGGGTGAGCAGCAGTAGCAGTCCGACTGAGAGGGACAGGACTGGCAGGGTACAGGTGCTACAGGGGAGATAGAGTTGAGGGTAAAAGATTATTGATTTAGCAGAATGTCACGGAAGTAGTCCGAGATGTCATTACTAATGGTTCATCCAGTGAGGCCGTTTGTGTGGAGCTGAGAAATAGAAAGATGTAGGGAGTGGGGTATAGGCCCCCAAATAGTCAACAGAAATAAGAAGAGTAAATATGCCAGCAGATTGCAGGAAGCTGAAGGACTAATAAGGTTGTCATAGTAGGAGATTTTAACTTTCCCAATATAGATTGGGACCATCACACTTCCAAGGGCTTAGATGGAGTGGAATTTATTGGGGCTAGGAGGATTTGGGTGCTCCAAGTATTAACAAATCTGTAAGTCTCACTTTCTGTGAGAATATTTTAAAAGTCATCGCATCTTTTTGCTTAGACTGCTATTGATATTGATATTTTGCCCATGCTATGTAAAGGTGGAACATGGGAGCCAAAATGAATGGCAAGTAGGAAATGTGGGATGTGGGCAAGTAGAGAACAGGCTATTACCCAGCTGGCTAAAATGAGTTGGATGAGAGAAATCTTCACAAGAAGCAACAAGGCAAAGGCATACTTCGCCTTTCTCAGCCTTGCTTCAACAGAGTGTTTGTGAAACCTCATCACAACAAGATATCAGAAAATATGCTCCAAAAAAACCCAAATATATATATATATTTTTAAAAGCAGCATTGACTTGAAACCTTGGCTGCTATTCTCTCCATTATTGCTGCCTGACCTTCTATGAGCAGAATTAGGCCATTTGGCCCATCCTGTCTACTCTGCCATTCAATCAAGCTGATCTATCTTTCCCTCAACCCCATTCTCCTGCCTTCGCCCCACAACCCCTGACATCCTTACTAATCAACCTCGACGACTTTGACGAACACTGCGTCTGTCTAAATATTTGCAACAACGTGTTGGGGTGGCGCGATGGCGCAGTGGTAGAGTTCCTGCCTTACAGTGGCAGAGACACGGGTTCAATCCTGACTACGGAGCTGTCTTTACGGAGTTTTGTACGTTCTCCCTGTGACTGGGTGGGTTTTTCTCTATATGCTCTGGTTTCCTCCCACTCCAAAGGCCTACAGGGTTGTAGGTTAATTAGCTTTGGTAAAAGTGTAAATTGTCCCCAGTGTGTAGGATTGTGCTAGTGCTAGGGTGATTGCTGGTCAGTGCAGACTCGGTGGGCTGAAGGGCCCGTTTCCATGCTGTATCTCTAAACTAAACTAAAACAAAAGTGTTCTTCTTTCAGATTTCTACCATGCTGTGTGTTGCTTTTGTAGTAGGATAATAATGGTAAGTTTTGGTGAAGAACTCCAGCAACCCAGCAATGAGTTGGAGAAAATAGGCTCCTAATTTCCGACCTCCTAATTTCAAATGTTCCTTTTGGTTCAAGTGCTGAGAACCAGAGGAGATATATATAGATAGAGAGGATGAGCTCACTGACTGATGTTTGTCACAAGCTCATTTGCATACTCCCAAGCTGCATCTACTTGTAGACAAGAATATTATATTATTAATTGAAGTATAAATATTAGTTCTGATAAATAGTAAGAAGTTTAGTTCCCTTGATGTACACAGTTCTGATCAACATTTTACCAAGATAGACACAAAACCTGGAGTAACTCAGGTATTTGTGAAATACTTATTAGTTACATACTGGTTTTTCAACTTTATACAATCCTTCGAAACGTTGATTAATAATTATGATATGTTTGAGGCCAAAGATCATTCTAAATCTTTGCCGTGCACATATTAATGGAAGGATGACTTTGGTGGATGGACAGTGGAAGGCTATTTAAGGCTATCTTTGTGCATTAGACACGGTTTTTTAAAAGAAAAGTTCTCAGTTCTCCAAAATGCTAGTCATGAAGTTCCAGATGTGTGCCAGTAAATGCGAGGATTTACCCAGAATTTCCTGTGCCAAGCCTGGCAGTAGAACCTTCTGCAGACTTCCCAAATCCTAGATAGATACAAAATGCTGGAGTAACTCAGTGGGTCAGGCAGCATCTCTGGAGAAATGGATAGGTGACGTTTCGAATCAGGACACTTCTTCAGACATTTTGTGTCTGAATAATAAAATAGCATCTGCACTTTTTATTACATATTCCCAAATCTTAGGTGTGATTGCCTGGGTTAAACCATGCAAGAGTTGCGCTTCCCATTCAAATAAATTGAAGGCATTGGCCACGGGGATGAAAATAAAAGAAATATAGAGGTTCAAGTTGGATGGTAAATCAACCGTAATCAGTGATGATAGATAACAAAGCATCCTCTATGATAATCCTCAACACTGGTACCCTGCAAGGATATGTTCTCAACTCTACTATACTCCTTACACACTCATAGCTGTGCAGCTAAATATCAATTCAACTCCATTTACAAGTTCACAGGTGACACCACCGTAGTGGACAGACTTTCAAATAATGACGAGGATTGCAGGAAGAAGATTGAGAACCTCGTAACCTGGTGCCGAGACAACAACCTCTCCCTCAATGTCAACAAGGCAAAGGGGATAGTGATAGCAAAGTAGTACACACCCCCGGTACTAGTTGATGGCGCTAAAATAGAGATGGTCGAAAGCTTTAAGTTCTTTGGAATAAATATCACCAGCAAATTGTCCTGGACCAGCCACATCGAAGCTATGCCCAACAAAGCACATGGACACCTCTATTTACTTAGAAGGTTTAGGATGTTCAGCATGTCCCCAACAACCCTCACCAATGTCTACAGATGCGTTGTAGAAAGCATTTTAGCGGGGTGCATCACAGCCTGGTTTGCTAACAGCTCCACCCACGACCGTAAGAAATTGTAGAGAGTTGTGGACATGACCCAGAACATCACACAAACCAACCTTCCTTCCATTGACTCCATCTACAGTTCACTCATCCTCTGCAAATCCACTAGATTAATCAAGAACCAGCCTCACCCCGGTCACTCCCTCTTATCTCCTTTACCATCAGGCAAGAGGTACAGAAGTTTGAAAACGCGCACTTCCAGATTCAGGGACAGTTTCTTCCCAGCTGTTGTCAGGCAACTGAACCATCCTATCACCAAAAAGAGTGAGGTCCTGACCTCCCATCTACTTTCTAGGCGACCACGAATTATCTTTAATCGGACTCTGTCTTGCTTTAAATGTTGTACCCTTTAACCTTTATCTGTACACTGTGGACGACTTAATTAGAATCATGTATAGTCTTTTATTTAACTGGATAGGACACAGCAAAAAGGTTTTTCACTGTACCTTGGTACACATGACAATAATGAAATAAACTGAATTAAAAATAATCCTAAAAATGCTTGGGAACAGTGAGCAAAGAAGCTAAATGTTGTCTGCTAATTGAGCCAAATTAGTGAGGTAATCTTGTCACTTTATAAATCAATGATGGAAGATCACTTAGAATACTGTGCACAGATTTAGTCACCAGAATATAAAAATAATATTGTAGCTGTTGAAAGAGAATGGATTGAAGCTGGAATGATTGGAGTGAATTTAATTATGAGAAGTGGTTCTGTAAATTAGAAATGTTCTCTTGGTAAAAATAAATTGTAAACCTCTTTATGATTTTGAAGGTAATGAATTATGTAGACCACCTAATTCAATTTATTCAGAACAATTGAAACTGCAGCCAACAGCCAGTGATTGAAGGAAACAAATATAAAGCTCATTATGGGAACAGTATTCGTTGGGCAAGTGATCATGAAACACACTCACAAGCTGATAGGAAAAGTGGTATTAATTCAGATACAATTTAGATTTACTTTGGAAAATAACTTGTGAAATAGATTACACAACCAACTTGAGAATGAGAGGGGTCAAATGGCGTATAATTGCGAGGCACAAGAGACATTAGATCTTGAGTTCCATTTTTTCTCGTTGATAAAGGTTTTCTTTGAATCAATCTGGGCTATTGAGGACTAACTGAAAGGGATGTCTTTGATTAGGCACAGCTATTGTTATTGTATTACTTGTATCTTGTGACAAGTTGAAGACAAAATAAATGAGCATTGTTTCATCTTTCATAATAATCAGGAATTGCTGCAAATGCGTAGCAGGTCAGTTGGCAATCGTGATAAGGGAAATAAATAGAATTAATAAGGACATAAACCAGTTAAGCTTTATTTCGTCCCAAATTCTGCAAAACTGTTTTCAAACTGAAAAACAAACTCGATTTCTCTTTCCACGGTTGCTTTCTGATGTTGTAATTGACTGTTATTTGTTAAATACTGCCAAAGAATAATTTGTACCAGAAAATAAAGTATCAAGTCAAATATTGTTAATGATTTTAAAGATATTAAATGTTTTCCTAAACAATTGCTCTTTGTTCCTCACTGTAAATTTACTAGTTTCTTCCTGTGCGTGATTTAAACGGTGAATTCATTCATTCTAATTCACTTCCCATAACTTGTATTGTGTTTCTCATTGAGTACTTCAGACTTTGTGAAGACTGACATAGGAGTTCCTGTCGAGTGAAGGTTATATTGAAAGGAAGGAAATTACTTGATTCAGATGCATTAATTCCAAGATTGATGATGGGCTTTAGGTGAATATTGCAAGTGGGTCTGCCATAATCTATTTGTGCTGTGTAGGAAGGAACTGCAGATAGACACAAAATGCTGGAGTAACTCAGCGGGTGAGGCAGCATTTCAGGAGAGAAGGAATGGGCGATGCTTTGGGTCGAGACTCTTCTTCAGACTCATGTCAGGGGAGGGGGCGGGACAAAGATAGAATGTAGGCAGAGACAGTAAGACTAGTGGGAGAACTGGGAAGGGGATGGAGAGAGAAAGCAAGGGCTATCTGAAGTTAGAGAAGTCAATGTTCATACCGCTGGGGTGTAAACTACCCAAGCAAAATATGAGGTGCTGCTCCTCCAATTTGCGCTGGGCCTCACTCGGACAATGGAGAAGGCCCAGGACAGAAAGGTCAGATTGGGAATGGGAGGGGGAATTGAAGTGCTGAGCCACCGGGAGATCAGGTCGGTTAAGATAGACTGGGCGGAGGTGTTCAGTGAAACACAAAGGAATTGCAGATGCTGGTTTAAACCAAAGATAGACACAAAAAGCTGGAGTAACTCAGTGGGTCAGACAGCATCTCTGGAGAAAAGGAACAAGTGACGTCTCGGGTCTTGACCCTTCTTCAGACTGTCCTGTTTGGGCAGTGGGGCAGTGCTGACAAATGGAAAATAGTAGATGTAACATCTTGGTTCAAACATCATTGACATGCTTTAAAAAATATTTTTTTAATGGACCTACAATTGGCTCATGAGGTAAATATTTGTTAGCCATCCCTAGTTGCCTTGATGGTGAGCTGCTGCCTTGAACCACTGCAGTCCTTATAGTAAAGGCACTCCCCAATGCTGCAGAGTGGGAAATTTAGGATTTAGGCATACTAATAAAGGACTGGCGATATATTTCCAAATCAGACTTGAAGAGGATATTGTAGATGGTGGGGTTCCCATGTATCTGCTGCTCTCCATTTCGGGATAGAGATTGCAGGTATCAGAGGTTCTGGTGGAGAAACCTCGTCATGTGCATTTTATAGATGGCGCACATTGTAGCCATTATACTGTTTAGATACATAGACAATAGGTGCAGGAGTAGGCCATTTGGCCCTTCGAACTAGCACCGCCATTCAATGTGATCATGGCTGATCAACCCCAATCAGTACCCCGTTGCTGCCTTCTCCCCATATCCCTTGATTCCGCTAGCCTTAAGAACTTTATCTAAGTGGGGGATGAAGTGTCACTCATGAGGGCTGCTTTCCCTTGTGTGCCATTGAGCTGCTTTCAGATTGGTGGAACTGTTCTCCTCTGGGATTTGGGAATATTTCATTACATTGCTAACGTGCCTTGTAGATGATAGGATAACTTTGGAGTGTCATGGATGATGCACTCCTCACGAGATATTGAGCCTTCAACCTGCTCTTGTAGCCATAGTACAGGTCCACCACCGATTTACCGGCCACTGGTGATCCCGTACCTCCTTTAATCCAGACAAAATTACCAGAGTGCACTTGAATTTCCCTGGAAGTCCCCTGAAAATGTGGCGCCTTGGGATGGGGTGATGCAGCCAATCTCGACCTTGCATCCGTGCCGATCGGCAGGTCAAATCTACCCCCTGCGGCCGGGACTCTGGAACTCCAGCCCAGCCGTAGCCAGCAGCCCATAACTGACTACCGTGGCCAATTGACGGGTTGTATTTGCCAGTCAAGACAGAGTTCTGGAACTTCAGCCCGGCCGGAGCCGGCACATCCTTTCCCATAGCCGACTTCCGCGGCCGACTTTGCAGACCTCCCAAGATCGCAACCTCTGTAGATCAAGCAAATCGGATAATATGCCAAGGCCTTGGAACCAAGGGTGCTGGAAATCAGTGGCGAACCTGTACGTATGTGGTTAGTCTAATTTAGTTTATGGTCAATGGTGACCACCTGGATGTTAATACTTGGGGCAATGGCATTGAATATCAAGCCGTGAGTGGGGCTAGCTACTGCCTTTTGAGGAACATCTGCGGCAATATCCTGGGGCTGAAATAATTAACCTCCGACAACCACCAGCATCTTATTTTGAAGGGATATTTATCTGACTGAACATTCTGAAAGAACGATCCTTTTGGTGTACTTGGAGGAGAAGGTTTGTCTGGTGATGGATATTCACTGAAGGTGGTAGAATAAGGATGCAGCAGTTACTAATGCTACTTCATAGCTACAGGACCCACATTTTACCCTAATCTTGGCCACTGTCGGTGTGGAGTTCACACATTTTCTGTGACTGCGTGGACATTTCCAGGAGTTCAGGGCTCCACTTTCCTCCCATGTCTGGTCAGTTAATTGTCTATTGCAAATCATCCCGAGGTAAATTAATGGCAAAAGTAATCAAAGGGACGTTTATGTGCAAGAATAAATTGCAAGTTTCAAGGTAAATAAGGTGGGATCGATTGATAGAGAAGCCTCCTCTGTGCCGTTACAAAGTGAGAAAATAGTGAAAGATAACCCTTTGAATGGTTTCATTGAAAATTGTATTGTAATTCATTTATTACCCAAGTATGTAAAAACATACAAGGAATTTGATTTGCCATACAGTCATCCCAAAAAAGCACCAAGACACACAACTACATTACAACTACAATAAACATCCACCACAGCGCACTGTGATGGAAGGCAAGAACGTATTATCTTCTTTCCTCCTTTTCTCCCGCGGTTGGGGCAGTCGAACCATCCGCAGGCCGGGCGATCGAAGCTCCCGCAGCCGGCGATCGAAGCTCCTGCAGCCGGCGATCGAAGCACCCGCAGCCGGCGATCAAAGCTCCAGCAGCCGGCGATCGAAGCTCCCGCAGCCGGCGATCGAAGCTCCTGCAGCTTGGAGCTCCTGAAGTCGGTCTCTAACCAAGGGACCGCGAGCTCCACGATGTTAAGTCCGCAGGCTCCCGCGGTTGGAGCTCCCAAATTCGATCCCCAAGCAAAGGGACTGCCAGCTCCTCGATGTTGGGCCACAGTGCGGACGGAGATACGATACGGAAAAGTTGCATCTCCGTCGAGGAAAGAGGAAAAGAAATTTTCCCCAACCCCCCCCCCCCCCCCAACCCCCCACATAATACAAAACTAAAAATACACTAAAACATCCATTTAACAACAGACTAAAAAGCAGAAAAGAAGAAAGGGACGAGACAGACTGTTGGCGAGGCTGCCAGCGTGCGGCGCCACCTGGTGGTCTAAATGAGGATGAAGGGAACTTTGCCCTTGCTCTGGCCAGGAGGAGAACGGTTCAGGATCCTTGAAGTGAGAATGAAACATGAGAATGGTCAGAGGCAAGTGAAGGGAGAAAGATCTGGTGGAGTATTAGAGTTAGAAGCATGTTGAAGACAGTGATCATAGACATCTGAAAGGAAGGAGAAAGGTCTTCTAATGCAGCTCCAATGTGTGGCGGATATTAAGGTGGCATTGCAGCGCAGTGAGAGAGTGAGTGAGTCAGTGTTGTTGCACGGAGGGTCAAGGGTATGCATGACTTTAATCATTGGTGTATTTTCCCTTTTATGGGCTTTGACTTCAAATCTATCAGGGCACTTTTGCTACACACAGTGAAATACTGTCTTGGTGTCGCTCTTGTCTTCCCATCAAGTTCCGGTCTTTGATCCGGGTTTGGACCAAGGCTGTGAAGTGGTCTGGAGCCAAGTGGTCCTGGCAAAACTCCAATTTGGCAGTAGTGAGCAGGTTATTGTAAGTAAATGCTGGTTGATAGCTCTGTCAATGATACAGTCCATCACTTTGTTGATAATTGAGGCAAGCCTAATTAGGCAGTTATTAGCCGATTGAATTTGTCCTGTTTTACCTTTGTGAACAGGATATATTTGGGTAATTTCTCACTTTGTTGGATAGATGCCAAAGTTGTAACTATTGGAATAGCTTGGCTCTAGATACAGCTACTCTGAAACTCAGGTCTTCAGCATTACAACTGCGATAGGTTTTATGATTTCCAGTGCACTTGCCCTTGATGTCACATAAAGCAAGGTGAACATAGAAACATAGAAAATAGGTGCAGGAGGAGGCCATTCGGCCCTTTGAGCCAGCACCGCCATTCATTGCGATCATGGCTGATCGTCCCCTATCAATAACCCGTGCCTGCCTTCTCCCCATATCCCTTGACTCCACTAGCCCCTAGAGCTCTATCTAACTCTCTCTTAAATCCATCCAGTGATTTGGCCTCCACTGCCCTCTGTGGCAGGGAATTCCATAAATTCACAACTCTCTGGGTGAAAAAGTTTTTTCTCACCTCAGTCTTAAATGGCCTCTCCTTTATTCTAAGGCTGTGGCCCCTGGTTCTGACCTCGCCCAACATTGGGAACATTTTTCCTGCATCTAGCTTGTCCAGTCCTTTTAAATTGACTGAAGATTAGTTTTGTGACAGTGAGGATCTCGTGATAAAACCAAGTTAGAAAAGCTAATCGACACTTCAGGCTGAACAAGTCTCTAGCATTTGCAGGCTGGTCCTGGCCATTATTGTAGATGTGGACATCCTTGTAGCCTCTTCCTTTGTTAGCTGTATAATTGTCTGACATCATTCATCACTGGATGTGGTAGGCCTGCAGAGCTTTGATTGAATCCTTTTAATGATGGTTCTATCGATTGCATGCAACTTAGCATGTATGTAGTCCTACGTTATAGCTGTTTAAGAAGGAGCTGCAGATGATGGAAAAATCTAAGGTAGATAAAAATGCTGGAGAAACTCAGCGGGTGAGGCAGCATCTGTGGAGCGAAGGAAAAGGTGATGTTTTGCGTCGAGACCCGAAACGTCACCTTTTCCTTCGCTCCATAAATGCTGCCTCACCCGCTGAGTTTCTCCAGCATTTTTTATCTACCTATTTTATAGCTGTATCAGTTTGACTCGTCATTTAGTTTCGTTTATTATGTATAGACCCATACACCAGGCTTCAATGAAATTCCTTGTTTGCTTGAAGCTCCTAGAGTAAACAATGTAGACACAAAGTGCTGGAGCAACTCTGGGTCAGGCAGCATCTCTGGAGAAAAAAGATGGATGACGTTTCGGGTCGTGACCCTTTTTCAGACTGAAAGTAGGAGGTGAGAGCTGGAGACGAGAAAAGACCAGGACCAATCAGGGCTGGCAACAAATGACCTCAGGCAGGGCAGTACCCAGTAGGTTCATTTTTGGCCAGGGCAGGTGTGATCGCAAAAGAAACAATGTGGGAAACTGTAGAACTGGTAAAACGACTAGGGTGGAGGAAGAAGAAAAGAGGGGAGGGAATTGGTAATTTAAGAATAAGGGGTAAGCCATTTAGAACGGAGACGAGGAAACACTTTTTCTCACAGAGAGTGGTGAGTCTGTGGAATTCCCTGCCTCAGAGGGCGGTGGAGGCCGGTTCTCTGGATGCTTTCAAGAGAGAGCTAGATAGGGCTCTTAAAAATAGCGGAGTCAGGGGATATGGGGAGAAGGCAGGAACGGGGTACTGATTGGGGATGATCAGCCATGATCACATTGAATGGCGGTGCTGGCTCGAAGGGCCGAATGGCCTACTCCTGCACCTATTGTCTATTGTCTATTGTCATTAATAAGGACAGGGTTGTGTTGAGCTTACTTAGGTCACCAACTCATTAATTTTGCTGACGTTAAGGACAAGGGGGTTGTTCAGAAACCATGACGCACAGTTTGCAATCTCATTCCTGGACTCTATCTCATCATCGTTGATCTGACAACACTGGTGTCATTGGCAAAGTTAAAGATCGAGTTGGCATTGTACACAGTCTTGGGTTTGAGGAGCAGCAGTGTTAAGGATCAGGCTAAGGAGAAAATGTGATGACCAATTCTCGCTGACTGAAGTCTACTGGTCAGGAGGTGGGGAACTCAGTTGCAGATGGAGTGCCCCAAGGCTGAGGTTCAGGAGATTAGAGATGAGCTTATTCGGCATTATGGTGTTGAAGGCTGAACTGTAGTCTGACATGGGTGTTCTTATTGTCTAGGTCATCCAGAGCTGAAAGTAGTGTAAGAGAGAAGGTGTCACTTTATTGGTATGCCTGGTGGTGCTCCTGGAACACTCTTCTGCGCATCTTGTTGAACCAGGGTTTATTCTCTGGCTTTATAGTAATGGTAGAGTAAAGGGATATGTTGGGTCATGACGTGACAGATTGTAGTGCTATACATTTCTGCTCTTGATCATTCACAACACTTCATGATGCACAATTGTGAACCACCAAAGTGCAACCTATTTCACAGGAACTTTTTGCACAATCGTTTTATGCTGCAGAGGGAGAAATGGAGTCAACATTACAAATTAGATTATATATAATAAACCATTAGCCAACAGAGAAAAAAACATATTTAAGGCTGATGATAATGATATAAAGGATATCTGAGGATTTTTTGTTTTAAACTGAGGATCCTGCTCTCAAATGAATGAGTTTCAAGAGGGATATGCACGAGGAGAAATGGTTTGTAGGGCCTAAATGATCAAAGGAATTAAACTGGGTTGGTTAACTCAGAATTAACACAGAATACATAGACTGAATGGCCGCCCCCCTTCTGAGTCATTGCAATTCTATCATTCTGTGAAGTTTACTTATTTACTTTTTATCATTGAAAGAATTTGAGATATTTAGGTTTCAATTGAACTATTTCAACATATATTTAGCTTCTCCAGTTGCTTTATTGCAGTACACGATGAAGTATTTTCAAAATACACAGTTCTTACTGATGAAAGTAGTTCTATAATTAACTTGTCCCTTACTGACTCTTGTACAAGCACAATTTGCAAAGTCTGGAATTTTATAGCATGGATGATGTGCAAAGGGCAACAAAAGTAATGTTCCATTTATGTCCTGTTGGTTGGTGCTCGTGTTTCACAGCTTACTTACTTCATGATGCTAACCAAGAAAGTTTGATTTAACTCAGACTATTAAGATTTGCTCCAGGTTTGGCTTACTTATGAAAGCCCAAACGGCCTAATTCTGTCAAAGGTAGAATTTCTAGATTCAGGTCAGGTTCCATTCGAGTGGAAAAACGAAATGGTAACTCCTTTTATTTAAAAAAAGAATGGTGTTATAAAGCAGGAAGCGACAAGTTTATTTGCAAGTGGTATGGGGAATGTTAGGGAATGAATTATAAAGGCTACAAAGCAAGATCTGAGAAAGATTTTTGATAGGTAAACTTTGCATGGTTTGAAAGGGAAATAATGTTTGAAGTATTGCAGCTCTTTTGTGATGAAGTGACGTGTGCTGTGGATGAAAGGGATCCAGTGAATTTACCAGAGTACCAGAAAGGTATTTGATAAGGATTTGCATCAAAGGTCATAGTGAAACTTGTGAAGAGGACATGAGGAGGTTATAAAACGACATACATTGATTAAATGCGTAGGCAAAGGCCTAGCAAGTAGAGTTTAATATGGGAAAATATGGAACCATCCCTCTGGCAGGAAACATTTAAAAATAAATACTGAGATAATGCAGAATGATCTGGGTGTCCATGATTCACTAGAAGCTGGTATGCAGGTGAATAAATAATAAGGAAAGAGAATGTGTTGTTTATCTTTCCTAATTATTTCCTAATTGTTATTGTTTTTTGTGAGGGGAATTGAATATAAAAGTTGGGAGTTTTGATTTAAAAAAAGACACAAAGTGCAGGAGTAACTCGGCGAGTCAGGCCATGTCCCTAGAGAACATGAATGCTTGGGCAAAGGTGAGTAGACATCTATAATATTGTATACAGTGACCAATCTCCTTATTTAAGGAAAGATGTAGATGCTTTGGAAATGATTCAGAGGAGATTTACTCGAGCAGTACCTAGAGTAAGCAAGTTCCTCTTGAACGATTGAGCAGTTTGTATCTGTTTAGAGGAGAGGAAGTTAATTCGTATAAGATATGTATAAGATCCGGAGGCGAATTGACAGGGAAGATGCGAAAAGGATGTTTTCCCAAGAAGGAATCCAGAACTAGAGATCACTGCTTTAAAATGAGACCTCTGCTTAAAAATAAGGTTTTGCGCCATTAAATCAGAGATGAGACAATTTCCTTAAACGACAATCCCGGCAGTACCTTCAAATATTTTTCAGGCAAATGTTTATAGCTTGCAATAGAATAAGAGACAGAATGAAAGGTTACTGGAGCAAGCACAGTTGAGAGTAGACAAATGGAGTTTAGGCTGCAGTCAGATCATCAGTGATCTTTTTGAATCGTGATACAGGCTCAAGTGGCCAATTGTGCCCTATTCCTTCAACTAATTTATATATTTAAAGAACTGAATGGGGGATTTAACCCATTGTGCTGTGTCGGGATTTAACAAAGCTGATCAATTTATTTAAACACTACTACATTTTCCTTAGAACCCCCCAAATTTATCAAATGACTAGTCCAAGTGCGGACCCGTTGTTCCTGCTCCCCCACGCCATATTCCACCAAACTGCGCATGTGCAGCTGTCACGTTCAAAGTTGTGCCGTTGTCAGCTGAAATTAGGTTAAAATTAATAAAGTGAATAGAGGACCCGTGGGGGCATTTGTAAAGTAGAACAAAACTTACCCGTGGAGCTGTTGGGTCCCCGGGTAAGTACGTGCAAAAAAAAGGCGTTTTTTAAATAATTAAATTCAGGATCCTTTTGTTACGTCATTGTGACGTCATACGATGCTGACGGGCAGGGCAAGTGGAAAAGTGGTTTAAAAAGTGATTTTTGTAAAGTTTAAAATGTCAGTAACTTGTAAAATATAACATAAATCTGAACGAACCTTTGTACTGCACATCCCAGGACAATGGTGAGTAAGGTGGGCCAAAAATTGTAGCGCTATCGTGTACTGTTTTGGCAGAGTTTCGGGATCTCACACACACGCATACATACCCCCACTCCTCAACTCCCCCCTATCCCAACCCCCCACTCTCCCTCCTCACTTCCCCCACCACCCTCCCCACCCTCTATCCCCCAATCCCTACCTCCCCCAATCCCCCCTCCTCTCCCTCTATCCCCCCTCCTCACACACTCTCCCTCCCCACCTCCCCAACTTTCCCCTCCCTCTCCCTCCCTACCCCCCTCCCTACCCCCTCTTCTCCCTCTATCCCCCTGCTCCCCCACTCCTCACCTCCCCGCTATCCCACCGCCCCCTTAATGAAAATTACGATGTTTTAAAATAAAAATAAAATTCTCAATGAAAAGCGGGTATTTTCTTTAAAATAACCTAAACACAATGTTAGCTGTAAATGAAAACGGACGAACCTGATTAAAACAGAGTATTTTTTTAGAATAAAATCAATGTCAATGAAATTCGGGATTCCCATTGTGACATCATGGTGACGTCGAACGCGGCTGACGGGCACGGCAAATGAAAAGTGGCTTTGTAAAGTGGTTTTTGTAAAGTTTAAAATGTCAATAACTTGCAGGGGAGGGGGGGGGAGAGGGGCGGCGAGAGAGGAGGGGAGAGGGGGGAGAGAGAGGAGGGGGGAGAGAGCGGGGATGGGGAGAGAGGAGGCAGGAGGGGGGAGGGAGGGGAGGAGGGGAGGGGGGGTAGAGAGAAGAGAGAAGAGGGGAAGAGAAGGGGGGTGGGGGAGTAAAGATGGGAGAGGGGGAGGAGGAGAGAGAGTAGAGGAGTAGGAGGGGGAGAGGGGAAAGGAGAGAGAGGAGGAGGGGAGAGGTGTGGGGGGGAGGGGGAGAAGGGGGTGAGTGGAGGGAGAGGGGGTGAGAGAGGAGGGGGGGAGGGGGAGAGAGAGGAGATGGTGGAGAGGAGAGAGAGGATGGGGAGAGAGGGGGGGGGGTAGAGGGGGAGAGAGAGGGGGGAGAGGAGGAGGGGAGCCGTGCGGGCTGCGGGGCCCACGGCGAGCGGGCGGCGACCGAATGACTGCGAGTCGGAGGGGGAGGTGACGTAACTCAATGCGAGTGGAAAACAGTGCGCACAGGCCGAGCGACAGACCCATCGTAACGTCATCAGCTCGTTTATTTTCTAAGTTATTCGAAATTTTTTAACATTTTCATAAATAACTCGAGAAATAATGCATGAAATTTTCAGATAAGGCGATTTTTGACTTCACAGCGTAAATCTATTGGAATATGTAAAAATGTCACCGTTAGTGCGTCGTGTTTTCGAGGAGATGTGAATCGCACACGAACATCACACAAATAAATACACATCCAAGATCAGAATTTCCTTTCACTAGTATGTTACACATCCTAACATTCCAATTTATGGAAGTGATTCCGACAATTATTTTAAATCAATGATACCTGATTGCTGAACTCTATGCTAGAGGAAATTATTTCCTATGAGTTGCTTTGTCAAAGCTCTTTGTTATTTTGAGCACGGGTGTTGAATTTATTTTTTAATTTTCTCTATACTTGGGAGAAAAGCTCCAGTTCTTTCAATGTCTATGTGCAATAAAATATACCTTGTCCCTGATATCACATGGGAGAGCGAAAGCAGAGGTTCCAAGCCAAAATGGAAATAATTGAAATGCTGGAAGAAATTAGAAAGCATTTGTAGAAACATTGAAGTGATTTGACCAGAAATTTAGAAATCGGGTATGTTTTTATATTTTCGAGGAGAGAACAAAGGGAATTTGTACGATAGGATGAAGTTAGAGAAACTAAGTGATATATCGTGCCAGCTGGCTTGGATTATTGAAGGCCTGTGATCACAGCTGATCACTCTGGAGGACATGTGAACAGAAGGAGATAAATGAGGAGAGAGGAAGGAGAGGAAAACACAATGTTGGAAGTGTGAGATACAATATATTGCAGATTTAAAATTAGACAATGTTCGAAAAACTCGGATCAATTGACAAGTGTGATTAGAAAAATAATACATCACACATTCATAACTTTTGGTGAGAATTGGCCAAGGCTGATACATGCTGTGAAAGCTATTATTTGAAATAGTTGAACTCAGCTGTTGTACACTGCCGGCCGTGATGTGGAAGGTCAGATACTGTTTATTAACCTTGCATTGAATTTGTTTGAGGCCAAAGGCAGCGAGGCCATAGTGGAAATGGGATAGAAAACTAAAGTGGTAGGCAGTTGTGAGGTGTGGAGGGTATCTGGCAATGTGGGATCCTTGCAGATGGATTGGAGGTGTTGTACAGAGTGGTAACCCAACCTGTGTTGGGTTTCTCAAATGTAAGGGAGACATCATTGCGAGCACCAAATTCAGCTCAGTAGACTGGAAGAAATTGGAAGAAACCTGTAGTCAGGATCGAACCAGGATCTCTGGCGCTGTAAGGCCGCAACTTTACCTCTGCGCCACTGTGCCATCCCCAGTGAGGGGGTGATTGGTGCATTGATTTAACATAAATCCAGGATAATACCTCCCCCAATATGCTCTTCATTCTGCATTGGGAAAGGCAGCCTAGTTTTTCTCCTTGTGCAATGTGTGCTCATGAAATTGTAGCATTCTAGTCGTGAGAGTACCTCTGCACTCTTATGTCAGTACCATGTGTGAGACATGCTTTCCCCTCTTTTAACTTCTTCATTCCCAACTGAACATCCAAAATCCTTTGTCTGAAGAAGTCTGAAGAAGGGTCTCGACCCGAAACGTCACCTATTTCTTCTCTCCAGAGATGCGGTCTGTCCCGCTGAGTTACTCCAACATTTTGTGTCTATGTGAACATGAGAACCTTTACGTGTGGCTGAGATGGCAAATACTGCCATTTGAAGATTTGAGTTTAGGAGCAAGTCGTACTACAGTTGTACAGGGCCCTGGTGAGATTGTGTGCAATTTTGTGTGCAATATTGTGTGCAATTTTGTTCTCCTAATTTGAGGAAGGGCATTCTTGCTATTGAGGGAGTGCAGCGTAGGTTCACCAGGTTAATTCCCGGGATGGCGGGACGACATATGATGAAAGAATGGGTCGACTGGGCTTGTATTCACTGGAATTTATAATAATAATAATGGATGGGATTTATATAGCGCCTTTCTAATACTCAAGGCGCTTTACATCGCATTATTCATTCACTCCTCAGTCACACTCGGTGGTGGTAAGCTACTTCTGTAGCCACAGCTGCCCTGGGGCAGACTGACGGAAGCGTGGCTGCCATTCTGCGCCTACGGCCCCTCCGACCACCACCAATCACTCACACACATTCACACACATTCACACACAGGCAAAGGTGGGTGAAGTATCTTGCCCAAGGACACAACGACAGTATGCACTCCAAGCGGGATTCGAACCGGCCACCTTCCGGTCGCCAGCCGAACACTTAGCCCATTGTGCCATCTGTCGTCCCAATTTAGAAGGAAGAGAGGGGATCTTATAGAAACATATATAATTCTTAAAGGATTGGATAGGCTAGATGCAGGAAAAATGTTCCTGATGTTGATGGTGTCCAGAACCAGGGATCACAATTTAAGAATAAGGGGTAGGCCATTTAGGACTGCGATGAGGAAAAACCTTTTCACCCAGAGAGTTGTGAATTTCTGGAATTCCCTGCCACAGAAGGCAGTGGAGGCCAATTCACAGGATGTTTTCTAGAGAGAGTTAGATTTAACTTGGGGCTAAAGGAATCAATGGATATGGGGAAAAAGCAAGAACGGGGTACTGATTGTGGATGATCAGCCATGGCTCAAATTTTCAGAATTGTGGTCTCCAGCAGGATTCACTGATAGTGATTTGAAGGAACAACCCTGCTAAATTGAAGAGAACTGGGAAGACGTGAGGAACCAAACCCACCCGGTCCACGTCGGGACAGAGTTGTAATCTAAGATGAAAACTGCAAAGGTTGGGAAATACATGGGATGTGAACATGGGCGGAAACCTTATCCTTTCCCAGGGTTGAAATACCAGAGACGAGAGGGCATATCTTCAAGGTGTAAAGGAGATATGCGGGGCAAGTTTTGATTTACACAGAGATTGGTGGGTGCCTGGAACAGGCTGCCAGGGCTGGTGGTGGGTGTAAATATGATCGTGACATTTAAGAGGCTTTTAGATAGACACATGGATATCCAGGAGTGGAGGGATAGGGATCTTGTGCAGCTAGATGAGATTACTTTAGCACGGCATTATATTCAGCACAGACATTGTGGGCCAAAATGTCTGTTCCTTTGCTGTACTTTTCTATGTTTATGAGATCATATAGCATCTGAAGAGAAAGAAAGATCAGAAGCCCGAAACATTAATTATCATCAGATATTTTTTTTGGAGTTGTAATAAAGCCACACCCAAATAAAATGTATGTAATTATTTAAAAGATGTGGATCAGAAATACTGATTTACAATAAATGAGAAATTGTTTTAATGTAGCATTAATTTTTTTTCAATCCATTTTGAGTCGTGTGTCCAGCTAATACTGGGTTTGTGACACTGTCTGCAGACACTTGATCCGTCTTTAAAGAGATCCACATATCACTGCTGAGTATTTTTAGTGACTGTTATGTGGTCAGATGATTTTACATGGTTCCAGATGCTTCGAGGGTTCCCATATCATGACGCATGGTACAAGCTGGGTAGAAGAACCACTTTGTTTTTTCATGACTATAAATTGAGTGAATTCTGGTATTAATATTGAATAGTGTGACTTTCTGCAATGTCTGTGAACTGGTATTAAATTGTCAGAACAAAGAGCCATATTTTTGCATTTAACTTGTACTTGCTATTGGTAAGTTGCCAACTTAGAAGGCCCACAGAAAGCCCTTGTGGGTGTTCAAGAAGGAACTGCAGATGCTGGAAAATCGAAGGTACACAAAAATGCTGGAGAAACTCAGCGGGTGCAGCAGCATCTATGGAGCGAAGGAAATAGGTAACGTTTCGGCCCGAAACGTTACCTATTTCCTTCGCTCCATAGATGCTGCTGCACCCGCTGAGTTTCTCCAGCATTTTTGTGAAGCCCTTGTGGGTGTCCGTTTAAGAGTATTCTGTTTCTGATAATCGCCCATGGTGTGGATGCTCTTGTTTATGAGATAGTTGCCCCTACTTGATTAATATACTCACAGCAGAGATTAACAGCTGCAGAGTTGTAGACAGTTGCACATCTGGAATGGAACAAAATCAGATCTTTTATGATTCTAGTATTTTCTGACCAATTGTAATTACAATGTGCAAATCATCTATCTTTTTCTTAGTCTGCTAAATCACATAAACAATGTTTTGATTGTAAAATATTAAAAAAAAAAAAAAATCTGAAGTAAATGAGATTCTGACGTATTTCATATGATTGATGGGGGGAAATTGAATGAGTGCTTTCTCTCTAATTGCAGGCAAAATCAGAATCCAGTCAACATTTTTATCTATTCTAATATTTTAAATTGTAAAAGGAACATTTAAAGATTTTTGAACAAATCATGTCCTCTCGCTAAATTTAAAAAAAATAAGTGACTTAAAATAGCACACGCATTGCGGTACGTTGGCCCAATTAGTCTGGACTACATCCTACACTTCATCCTAGATCTTAGATATTTCCATTCCTTTGAAACCCAACAGTTTGCCACCTAATAATAGAACTTCGTGGATTGGTTTAATAGTCCATCAGCTTTTTTTTTACCTCTTGAGAACATACAGTGGGGTTAGGATTGGTGGGGGTGGGGAGAGAGGAGGATGGAAGGATAATGTTTCTGTGATCTGGGTTGGGGAAGGCAATTAGGAGATAATAAATAGAAGAGTGATATTGTGAATTTACAAAGGGAAAAGTGTGCTTTAGTTAATTGGAGAAGAACAACTTGATAATTGAAAGACAAAAAGCTGGAGCAACTCAGCGGGTCAGACTACATCTCTGGAGAAAAGGAATAGGTGACGTTTTTTCAGACTGAAGATGGGTCTCGACCCGAAAGATCACATACCAGCCTGAAGAAGGGTCTCGACCCGAAACGTCACCTAGCAGTTTGAAGAAGTGTTTCGATCCGAAACGTCACCTATTCCTTTGTGTCTATCTTCAGTTATAAACCAGCATCTGCAGTTCCTGCCCACACATTTCGTCTGCTCCACTGTGAAATCTCCTCAAGGTATGCCTACTTTGAAGAAGTTCTCTTCCTCGCTCTGACAAGCAGACTGAAGAAGGGTCTCAACCCGAAACGTCACCTAAAACTTTTCTCCAGAGATGCTCTGAACCGCTGAGTTACTCCAGTTTTTTGTGTCTAACTTCATCATTAAGTTGTAAGTAAATCTACTCGACATCATGCCCAGATTACAAATCATTAAATGGGGTAGCAGGCAAATAGATCCAAAAATAAAAACATAGATATTAACACAGCTACCTATATTGTGACTTATTCATGGCCCATTAGATATCTTCTAATGCACCTTTGGGTGAGAGAAGATAAACATGCAGCTGATACAAACCGTGTCCAATGTGACACCTCAGATTGGAGACACAAGGGACTGCAGATGTTGGAATCAGGAGCAAAAACAACTCGCTGGAGAAACTCGGAAGGTCAGGCAGCATCTGGAGAGAAAAAGGCAATTGATATTTTGGATTGAGACCGTTCAGCAACAAAGGACTCCACTTCTCCCTTCAAAACCTTTGTCACTACCTCCACTCTTTCCTCCTCCACCTGACTCCATCTGCTAACCAACCCCTTCCATGCCTGGATCCACCTATTGCTTGCCAACTCTCCCCCCCCCCCCCATCATTCCCACTCAGTTCTTTACATTGGCTTTCTCCCCTCTACTCTTCGAGTCCAGATGAAGGGTCTCGACCCGAGTCATCCTCTGTCCATTTCCCTCCACAGATGCTGCCTGAGTTCCTCCAGCAACTCTCCTTTTCCCCCTCTGTTGGTGGTGTTGGGCAATTTGTTTATTAGATTTGATTGGAGTTAGTCATATTTAATGTCCATAATTTGTAGAGAGATATCATAATTTAGTTTAGCAATTGAACAATTTCCTAACAGATAAAATCTAAAATATTCCTTCACCTTGATTCCAGTAAGTAGCTTGTAGTAAGTAGTAAGTAGTACGAAATGTGTATTTGCTTAGATATTAGGATTTAGTGCAATTCTGAATTTTTCACTAGGTTTCAAACTGGGATACGAGGAAAACAGAAGGAATTATATGTATAAATGGATGTGTGCAACTTCAAAGTAATATATTATAGGTTATGTATTAGTTCTGCATGATCAGTAGATGTGCTAGTGGAGAAACAGATGGTGGTTATTACTCAAACGTGCTGGATTAACTCAGCTGGTCAGGCAGCAAGTCTGGAGAACATGAATAGATGATGTTTTGGGTCAAGACCCTTCTTTAGACTACTAGTATACTTTTGAAGAGAAAACAGAAACTTGGGAGCCAGAGTTTTTAATTTAGGATAAGCAATACTGAGAAATACATTCGAAATGCTGTGTCAACTATTGAACTTTGGAACGTTTGCAAGGATAAGCGATTAGGCCTTTAGTTTAGTTTAGAGGTACAGCATGGAAACGGGTCTCTTGGCCCATGCAGTCCACGCCAACCATTGATCACCCGTTCACACTGATTCTATGTCATCCTGAATTTCCCATCCACTCCCTATATACTGGGGGCAATTTAATTTTCAGAGGCCAATTAACTTAAACCCGCATGTCTTTCGGATGCAGGATAAAACCGGAGCACCCGGAAGAAACTCACGCACTCACAAGGTGAGCGTGCAAACTCCACATAGCCAGCACCAGAGATCAGAATTGAAACCGGGTCTCTGGAGCTGTGAGGCAGCAGCTCTACCAGCTACGCCACTGCCCAAAACATGGAATACAGCACAGACCCTTCAGCCCAGAATGTGATGAAAATGGTACCAAGTTAAAGTAATATCCTCTGCCTACATTTATATCTCTGCATGGCCATGTGCCTATCTAAAAGTCTCAACGGTCAGAGACAGCTGTATGGGTTTTTTTTGCACTGGCCGGGATTTGAACCCGGGTCTCCCGCATGGTAGGCGGGAATTCTACCCCTGAACCACGAATGCTGTGGAATGAAATTGTATCACAGACCTGAACACATTTCCATGCCTCTGGTGGAGGAGAAAAAACAGATTGCTGAAAGAATTGACATTTATATTAACATTTTTACCAGCAATGCTTTTCAGAAAGTGGATATGTGGTAAACTTTGAGCTCCTCTGTACTTTTACAGAAATGCACTACTTTCCAGCTGGCGAGGAAGTGTTGTATTTTGGTAATAAACATCACGAAGAAGGGATAGTAATGAATATGATATCGCAGTCAGCACAGATGAGCACAGAGTCTCCCTTCAGTGTTCTTGGTAAGGATACGTCTGAAACTTTACGATCATAATTTGCTTTTTTTTTAAATTTAGTCAGTAAAGGATACTGGAGAAGATAAAGCACATGTTTCCAACTGTCTCTCTCTGTGCCATGTATCCTGATATTAAAATTATTAAGGGATTGGACACGCTAGATGCAGGAAACATGTTCCCGATGTTGGAGTCCAGAACCAGGGGCCACAGTTTAAGAATAAGGGGTAGGTCATTTAGAACTGAGAGGAGGAAAAACGTTTTCACACAGAGAGTTGTGAATTTGTGGAATTCTCGACCTCAGTAGGTAATGGAGGCCGATTCACTGGATGCATTCAAAAGAGAGTTAGATAGAGCTCTTAGGGCTAGCGGAATGAAGGGGTATGGGGAGAAGGCAGGAACGGGGTACAGATTGTGTATGATCAACCATGATCACATTGAATGGCGGTGCTGGCTCGAAGGGCTGAATGGCCTTCTCCTGCACCTATTGTCTATGTATCTATGTAATTGAATGAGGAATTACCTTGGTCCCTTGCAATTTGTTACTCTGCCATTCTCATTTCCCCATGTCCATCACAGACCCCTTCATCGAGATCTCCTGTGCAGTTTTATTTGGGGAATGGAGCTGAGGAAAAGGAAGAAAGATCTGCAATTTATATTTATACCAAAAAAATATGGTTCACCGATTTTCCAGTACCCTTGATTCCAGAGCCTTATCGTATTATCCAGTTTGCTGGCTCAGCAGAGGTCACGGCCTTGGAGGGGAGTGGGGGGGGGGGTTGGGGGAGTTGGCTATGGGAACGGTCCCACCAGCAGTGGTGTTCCAGAGCCCTGGCCACAGGGACAAATTCGAACCGCCGATCGGCACAGAAGTCCTGATGAGGTCAAGATCGGCCACCTCATCAGGGGGGGACTTCCGGAGGGGATTTCCAGTGCGCCCTCTTAATTTTGGAGGTGCCAGACCACCAGTTGCTGGAAGATCGGCAGCATACCTGTATGAAATATTGCTGCAGATGACCTAATCTTGAATAAAAAGAATGGTTTTAGGGATATTTTAAAGGAGGAAAGAGAAATAGAAAGACAGGGAGCTTGCGCTTAATATTAGAAACATAGAAACATAGAACATAGGTGCAGGAGGAGGCCATTCAGCCCTTCGAGCCAGTACCGCCATTCATTATGATCATGGCTGATCGTCCCCTATCAATAACCCGTGCCTGCCTTCTCCCCATATCCCTTGACTCCACTAGCCCCATATTCTAGTGCCTAGGACCTCAGTGTACAGCTGCCAATGTTGTGCACTGATAGCATCAGGAATCTTTTACCTCAATTGCATTATTTATATGTTGACAATAGTTATTTTTAAAAGAAGCCTTGTATTTGTAATACCCGATAATATCTCTGAGAAACCTTCAGAGTACTTTGCAGTTTATTTGTTACATTAGATTGCATTGACCATTTAAGCAGATGTGGCTACCATTACAGATGTGGGCACCATATCTGAGGAAGGATGTGTTGGCTCTGGAGAGGGTCCAGAGGAGATTTACAAGAATAATCCCAGGAATGAGTGAGTTAACATATGATGAGCGTTTGATGGCACTGGGCCTATATTTGCTGGAGTTTAGAAGAATGAGGGGGGACCTCATTGAAACGTACAGAATCGTGAAAGGCTTGGATAGAGTGGATGTGGAGAGGATGTTTCCATTAGTGGGGGAGTGTAGGACTAGAGGTCGTAGCCTCAGAATTAAAGAACGTTCATAGGAAGGAGATGAGGAATTTCTTTAGTCAGAGGGTGGTGAATCTGCAATTCTTTACCACAGAAGGCTGTGAGGCAAAGTCAGTGGATATATTTAAGGCAGAGATAGATAGATTCTTGATTAGTATGGGTGTCAGAGGTTATGGGGAGAAGGCAGGAGAATGGGATTAGGAGTGAGAGATAGATCAGCCATGACTGAATGGCAGCGTAACGTTTTGGGCTGAATGACCTAATTCTACTCCTATCACTTATGATCTTATGAACAAGTATTTATACTTACACAACGTGCTTAAAGCAGGAAGATGACCCACTATGAATGATAGGAATGCAACTGTACAAAAACAGACACCAAGCTAAAGACAATTAGGATGGTTGAACTAAAAGTTTAGTCACAGTGGTAGGTTGAAGAAGTTTTCTTGAAGAATGTGAGTAAGGTGGAGTGACAGAGAATTTTGACAAGGCATTTCTATGGTTTAGACGGTACGCAACTGAAGACGTGGTGGAGTGGAGAAAACAATCTGAAATTGCAATAAGACATTATTCTTTGCATTAAAAGCAGAAAATACTAGAAATGATTAGCACGTTAGGCTGTATTTCTGGAGAGAGAAACAGAGTTAATGTTTCGGATAATGATCTTTATCGGGAAAAGTTGCATGTTTTATGCTCAGGGAGATGAGAGAACAAAGGGGACATTTGTGATGGGAGAGTGAATGTGACAACGTTAACCATACAGGTTGGTGTCGATGGAGTGATTGGAAGAGATATGTTAATAGAGGCTCATTTGTCCAGAGTGGGTGTTGAGGGCCTGTCCCACTTGGTGATTTTTTTCAGCGACTGCCGGCGTCATTTCAGGGTCGCCAAAAGATTTTGGAACATTTCAAAATCCAACGGCGACAAAAAAAATGTTGCGACACGTCAATACGTCATCACGCCGCAAATTTTTCGGTGACCTGATGCGTCAGTCAATTATGCCGGCAGTCGCCGAAAAAATCGGCAAGTGGGACAGACTCTTAAGTAAAAGATAATGACTGGGACAAAAGGTAAAGAAATATGCTTGAATTATGAGGTACAGAATACAGCTGTTGTTGAGAATCTGAAGCAAAAAGAGAAGGTTGGAAAAGGCCAGCAAGTCAGGTGACATGTATAGAGAGAGAGAGAAAGAGAGAAAGAGATCCAGGTTGACGATCTTGTGGTGAACTTGGCCACTTCGGACACAAACTTGAACTTGTTGAATTCAATAGGGTCCTGACAACTATAACATTCCTACATGGAAGTATTGAGCCCGGGCATCAGTGGAACAAAGATGAAGAGGTCAAAGTGGGAATGACCAACTGAGTTGAGGTATTCTGCAGAGTCTTCACCCAATCAGCATTCAATTTCTCTGAAGAAGAGAAGGCCACATAAGCACTAAATTAATTGGAATAAATTGGAAGTGTAAGTGAATGAGCGTTTGGGTTCCTAATGAGAAAGGAAGAGGTTTAAGGACAGGTGTTGCAGCATCTGCCACTGTGAGGAAAGGGTGTCGAGGAAGAGAAGTTGAGTATGGATGATGATGGAAGAGTGAACTAGGGAGTCATGAAGGGACCAGCTGAAAGTTCAATGGTTCCTTTACTATCACGTTTACCAAGGTACACAGATCAGTAAGATTGCCATACAATAAGTAAAATATACATAGAAACAGCCCACTGAGTCTATATGCAAGTGTTTCCAGGTTTTGGCGCCATTTCACAGTCCCAACTGCAGCTGGTCGTCAAAGACCGTTACGGTTGTCGCCTTCATCCGGTTGTCCTGTGAACCGTCAACCCTCGCGTCACCCGGCCATCTTCAATCTCCCAGAGGTTGAACCTTTCACAGCCGAGCTTGAGGGTGTGGGAAGTAAGATCCCCAGTGCACAGTAGAGAGCATGCTGACCGGTTGCATCGTGGCTTGGTTCGGCAATTTGAGCGCCCTGGAGAGGAAAAGACTACAAAAAGTAGTAAACACTGCCCAGTCCATCATCGGCTCTGACCTTCCTTCCATCGAGGGGATTTATCGCAGTCGCTGCCTCAAAAAGGCTGGCAGCATCACCAAAGACCCACACCATCCTGGCCACACACTCATCTCCCTGCTACCTTCAGGTAGAAGGTACAGGAGCCTGAAGACTGCAACAAACAGGTTCAGGAATAGCTACTTCCCCACAGCCATCAGGCTATTAAACCTGGCTCGGACAAAACTCTGATTATTAATAACCCATTTTCTGTTATTTGCACTTTATCAGTTTATTTATTCATGTGTGTATATATTTATATTATGGTATATGGACACACTGATCTGTTTTGTAGTAAATGCCTACTATGTTCTGTGTGCTGAAGCAAAGCAAGAATTTCATTGTCCTATACAGGGACACATGACAATAAACTCACTTGAAGATTGTGCTGACCTTTTACATCAGTACCGTTTTCCTGAGCTATCCCCCCATCCCTTGATTTCTTTAATATAATCTTTTGATTTCTGGCCTTTGAGGGGACCGGGCACGATGTATTCAAATTTGCTAATGGTGCAAATCTGGCTGCCATTGTGTATTGTGAGGAGGATGCAGAGAGGTTTGAAGGGGAAATGAGTGGGTGAGAACGTGGCATATGGAGTATAATGCGGAAAAGCGTGACGTCATCCACTTCAGTGGAAAAACATAAGAACAGAGTTCTATTTTAAATGGTGAGAGTTGGTGTTAAAAGCTAAAATTGAACGCAGTTACAGAAAATCAATCTGAACGCAAAGGCTATGTTGGTCTTTGTTGGAAGTGGATTTAATTGCAGAAGCAAATGTGTCTTCCTGAAATGTGTGAAAGCCCAGGTGAGACTGCACCTGGAACATTTGTATACAGGTGAAGTCACACTTCCAATGAAGAATATACTTGCTGCTGTGCAGTGAAGGTGCAGATAGATGTTCCTTTACGAGAGGGGAGATTGATCGATGATAACAAAGCACGCTGGCCCGATATGCCCAAATTTATTTTTTAAAAAGGAGAGATTATCTTGCTGAAAGATGTAAATTCCTAAAGGACTTGACAGGGTAGATGACAGGATGATAGTTCCCCACATTAGGTTTTCTCAATTAGTGGTCAAAGTTTCAAAACAATTCCTTCATCCTGAGGACAACAAATCTTTCAATACCTCTGCTCATCTATACTAACCAAATATCCATCAACATCAATCCCATTTTTATCCCAACCACAATTCTATCAACTCCACACAGATTTTACCACTCACCTACACATTAGGGGTAAGTTGCAATGGTCAATAAACCTACTAACCTGCATGTCATTGGGATGTGGGAAGAAACCAGAACACCTGGAGGAAACCCATGTAACCACAGGGAAACGTGCAAACTTCACACATACAACACTGGAGGTCAGGATTGAACTCAGGACCTGTGCATATTACTTCCCAAATCCAAATAACACATTCAAGATCTTTGGAGAACAAAGGCAAGTTGATGAATGGTCACAATTTGTCAGAGCCGGCCGGTATGTCAAATGTCTGTGTTTTGGAGGGAGATAGGCGTTGATGGCCAGTTTGAGGTGGAGTAGAACAGGAACTGTTAGAAGGAACTGTTTGTAATAATTGTGTGCTAATGGAACAGTTTACAGAAGAAGATGAACACCGATAAAAAATGGAAAATGTGCTGGAAAAACATGTGGTCATTTCACCTAAATGTTGATGCCAGCAATTCTTTATTAAAGTATTTAAAATTAAACTAGTGGGACAACGCTTCTGATTAATATATATAATTCTTTCCCAGATTGACATTATTTGAAAACCTTTTGCCTTTCAGAACATGGCATTGCCAAATGAGGCATGTTGATGTTTGACATAATTGTTTGCTATTTCTTGCAGACACAATGGAAAGACCAGGTGCAGAGGAGCAATTGAAGTTTGAACCCATGCGATCACCTGCACATGAAATGAAGAGCCCAACATTGTCTTGCCACGAACTGCACCACCTAAACTCTCCGACTGAAGGTACAGGTAGGCATTGTGACAGGAGTATAGAATCATCTTTCACCTAGCAAACAGCTAACAATGGCATGTTTCCTTTATCATTGTTATTATTTTGCATATCTTTCATTCATTTGTTCTATATCTCGCTACATCACTATCCATATCTCTCATTTCTCTTTCTCCTGACTAGTCTGAGAATGTGTCGAAACCCCGAAACGTCACCCTTTCCTTCTCTCCAGAGATGCTGCCTGTCCCGCTGAGTTTCTCCAACGTTTTGTGTCTATCTTCGGTTTAAACCAGCATCTGCAGTTCCTTTATACTCATGGAATCATCTTGTCTTGATTTGGACTTTTGGTTTAGTGCATTAATTATGTGATTTGTTTAGTTGGTTCTAATCAGGGATATTTGCATTCCTGAAAATTGCTATCATGATTTGTCATACAGTATTTTAAATGAAATGGGTCATTAAAGAAGCAGTGGAAAAATATGTTACCTTTAAAGCACAGCAAATATTTGCTCTTGTAATGAAGCATGTCATAAAAGTTTGTTTAAGAATTTGGGTCAAAGTTTATTGAAACATACACGTTTTTTGGAGTAATGAGTTATGAATATCACGGTACTGGTTGATTTACTGCACTTATATTTCCAGAAGCATGTTGTTGTGAAATAAAAACTCATGGTTCAGGAAGTAACATATTGGCACAGATTGAGGATTAGGCAGCTCTCAACAAATATAAGAAACAGGAGCCACTTGGCCCTCTGAGCCTCCTCTTGCAAAGAGCCGATCTTCTACTTCAATGCCATTTTTCCTCACTATGCGGTGTCCCTTGAATATCATAATGTTTAAAACTACTGGCCTGATAATGGCGAAAAATCGAATACTTAAATTTTGGAAACACACATCAGTCCCTACTGTAAAGATGTGGATCACAAACATGTCCGAGACACTACATTTGGAAAATATTAGGCTTGTCTTGTCAGAAAAACCAGATCAATTTTTCAAGACATGGACACCCTTCACTGAATTCTTATAAGGATAGTATGGCGCAACACAAATTTGGATTTAAATCCAACTATGGGTTGGGTGAGGTGGGTGGGGAGGATGAGGGGCAGGTATATCTCCACTTTTTTATTATTTTTTCCTTCTCATATCTTTGTTCGCTCTTTGGCCACACTACTTTGGTAGTCTAGGGGTCCTATCTTTTCACTTTTCACTTTTTCTCTCTTGCTCTTTCTCTTTTCTTTTCCCTTATTTTCAGGTTAAAAGATCAAAATTGAAGCTGTACAATAATTGTATAATTTTACATGCCGAATTTTACATACATTGTACAATTTCTTCTAGTAAAAATAATTTTAAAATAAAATAAAAATAAATAATGTTTATAACTACAATTAATATGCCAACTCTTAAAAATCAGAAGACTTGAGGACTGGACCTCCACAGCCCCGTGTGATACAAGAGTGCAAAGATTCACTATTCTTTGCACAAAGAAATGTCTCCTTATTTTAATCCTATACATCCTTACTTTTGTTTTGATACTGTAAGCCCTGGCCCTTAATTCCTCTGCTGGGAAAAAAAATGTAATTCCTAGACCTAGCCTGCTGGCCCTTGTAAGTTCCAGTATGTCCTGCATTCATAGAACATAAAACAGTACAGCACAGGCACACAATGTTTGTGCTGAACATGTGCCAAGACCAACTCTTACCTGCCTGCATCCGATTCATATCCTGCATATTAATGTGCCAATCTAAAACCCTCTTAAATGCTACTATCGTATCTGCCTCCACCACCAGCAATGCGTTCAGGCAATCTCCACCCACTGTTAAAACAAAACTGCCCCGCACATTTCCTTTAAACTTTACCCCTCTCACCTTAAAGCTATGTCCTCTGGTCTGACATTTCCAACTTGGGAAAGCGGGTTCCGACTGTCTACTCTAACTATGCCTCTCATAATTTTATATACTTCTCTCTGGTCTCTCTTCAACCTCCGACGTTACAGAGAAAACAATCTTAAGTCTGTCCAACCTCTCTTTGTAGCTAATACACCCTAAACCAGACATCATAATGGTAAACCTCCTCTGCAGTCTTTTCTCGGGAAGCCTCCACATTTTTGCTGCATTGGGACGACCAGATCGGCATGCAAAACTCCAAATGTGACTTAACCAAAGTCCTATAAAGCTGCATCATTACCTTTTGACCATTCTATTCAATGCCACAATCAATGAAAGCAAGCATGCAATATGCCGTCTATACCACTCTGTCTACCTGTGTTGTCACTTACAGAGTGTTGTTGAGGGTCTCACCATGAATTGTACATTTTCTTGCATTTGACCTCCCAAAGTGCAACACCTCGCATTTGCTTGGGTTAAACTGCACTTGTCTTTTCTCTGCACATTTCTGTAACTGATATATGTCCCACTGTATACAAAAAGCAATCCTCACATTCCACTCCCGAGGTGAGGGAGCGGGGTCACACCGAGGTACTTAGGGATCTGGATGTCCTTGTGTATTATTGCAAAGGCTGGTATGTAGGCCAGGAAGTAATTGGAAAACTCAAATTGTAGGAAGTTTAAGCTGCAGTAACATTGCGGATTACTGAGACCACATGGAGTACTGCATACATTATTGGTCCCCGTTTTCAGGAAGGATGTATATACTATTGAAACAGTTCGAAGAAGGTTAACCAATCTGATACCTGGAATGGGAGAGATTGGTTATGTTTCCTCTTGAGGGAGAATCTAGAACTTGGGACCACAATTTAAAATAAAAGGGTTTGCGTATTCACATGTGATGGGAATTTTTTCTCTGAGGTTTAGAAGTGTTTAGGACTCTTCCTCCGGACTATGTCAGCAGAATCTTAAGGCAGGTTCTTGATAAGGAGGTGATGGTTTACCATTGATTGGCACGCAGCGTTGGTGTTAGATCTGCCATTAAATTGTTCTGAATGGCATTGTTGGCTTGAGGATCTCAGTGGCCTTCTCTGTCTCCTAATTCATGTTCGTATGGCCCCTTCCTTCCTGGAAGCAAATCTATCCTTCCCTACCATGGTCCATGTGTGCTCCTGAACCACAGGAGTGTTGTTGACTTTAAATTACCCATTGAAATAAGCTATATAGTTCTGAGGCATTTAGGGATCCCTATGACCTGTGTATAATGCTGCATCTGTGCTAATATATTACCACCCCAGGCAATAACTTTGTACGTGAAGCCTTAACAAATATCTTTTCAAAATACACTTGTTTCAATAGACAATAGGTGCAGGAGTAGGCCATTCGGCCCTTCGAGCCAGCACCGCCATTCAATGTGATCATGGCTGATCATCCCCAATCAGTTCCCCGTTCCTGCCTTCTCCCCATATCCCCTGACTCCGCTATTTTTAAGAGCCCTATCTAGCTCTCTCTTGAAAGTATCCAGAGAACCTGCCTCCACCGCCCACCATCTGAGGCAGAGAATTCCACAGACTCACCACTCTCTGTGAGAAAAAGTGTTTCCTCGTCTCCGTTCTAAATGGCTTACCCCTTATTCTTAAACTGTGGCCCCTGGTTCTGGACTCCCCCAACATCGGGAACATGTTGTCGGGAAGACTCTACTATTTGAGTCTTGCTAATTATGTCTTCAGTGACATATGGAATTGTGTGGCAATAAATTCTATCAATCAAAATTCAAATAAAACCACATTGATTTGACGTAATTTTATTGAATATTCACCTCCTTGTCCATGGTTTCCAGAATTTTGCTGATAACAAAGCCAACTGGTCTGAAATTTTCTATTTATTATTTTCCTTTGTTTTTTTTTAAACAAGCTTGTTAATATTCTAAAGATAGACACAAAAAGCTAGAGTAACTCAGCGGGTCAGACAGTATCTCTGGAGAAAAGGAATAGGTGACGTTTGGTGTTGAGACCCTTCTTCAGACTGAAAGTCAGGGGAAAGGGAAATGAGAGATATAGACAGTGATATAGAGATATAGAACAAATGAATGAAAGGTGCAACAAAGTAACAATCATGAAGGAAACAGGCCATTGTTAGCTGTGTGCTAGGTGAAAACGAGTTACAGACAATGAGACTCACCAGGACGACATTGAAACGTAATATTCAAGTTGGACTATTTCAGAGCCTAGGAAATTGTGGAAGATCATCACTAATGTTCCTACCACAGTGCATTCAGAAAGTATTCAGACCCCTTCACTTTTTCCACATTTTGTTGCGTCACAGCCTTCATTTAAAATTGATTCCATTTTTTTTTTACCATCAATCTACACACAATACCCCAGAATGAAGAAGTGAAAACAGGTGTTTAGAAATGTTTGCAAAGTAATTAAAAAGAAATAACTGAAATATCACATTTACATAAGTATTCAGACCCTTTGCTATGAGACTCAAAATTAAGCTTAGGTTCATCCTGTTTCCATTGATTATCCTTGAGATGTTGCCACAACTTGATTGGAGTCCAGCAGTGGTAAATTAAATTGATTGGACATGATTTGGAAAGGCACACACCTGTCTATATAGGGTCCCACAGTGGACAGCGCATGTCAGAGCAAAAACCAAGCCATGAAGACAAAGGAATTGTCCGTAGACCTCCGAGACAGGATTGTATCGAGACACAGATCTGGGAAGGGTATAAAACAATTCTGCAGCATTGCAGGTCCCGAAGAGCACAGTGGCCTCCGTCATTTTTAAATGGAAGAACTTTGTAACCACCAGGACTCTTCATAGAGCTCTTCATAGAGTTGGCCGCCCGGCCAAACTGAGCAATTGGGGGAGAAGGGCCTTGGTTAGGGAGGTGACCAAGAACCCGATGGTCACTCTGACAGAGCTCCAAAGTTCCTCTGTGGAGATGGGAGAACCTTCCAGAAGGACAACTATATCTGCAGCACTCCACCAATTAGGCCTTTATGGTAGAGTGACCCGTGAAGCCACTCCTCAATAAAAGGCACTTGACAGCCCACTTAGAATTTGCCAAAAGCCACCTAAAGGACTCTCAGACCATGAGAAACAAGATTCTCTGGTCTGATGAAACCAAGATTGAACTCTTTGGTCTGAATGCCACGCGTCACGTCTGGAGGAAACCAGGCACCGCTCATCACAGTGAAGCATTGCGGTGGCAGCATCATGTTGTGGGGGTGTTTTTTCAGCGGCAGGAACTGGGAGACCAGGCAGGGTACAACATCTGACTGTCACTTGACACCCGAGGCAAACTACTGAGCTCTGTCATGGGAGGAGATTACCAAGCGGACCAAGTAAAAGATTCAAGAGTCTGTTCAAAGCCTCCTAAAAGAGTGCAACATCCCCACTGACTACAGGGATCTCTGGTCATGATCACTGAAAGTGGGGATGCTATTCTGGATGGTATTGGGAACTTTGAGTCTGTACAAAGGGAGCACAGGAGCTCCGTGTAAAGAAAACTACCCACCTGCCTGTCGCTTTGGGCATCTCTTACCCAATCTATGACCACATTTGCCGCCTCAGAACCCACCAGAGTAGAGGTGTTATCCTTGATTTTGAAATAGAAGCAAAGAAAGTACACTGAATAGTGATTGACAGTAGGAAACTCAGCAAAAAAAACACACTGGATAGTAATCGGTAGGAAATATTGCTGACTTTTTAAGTCTTCTCTAGGCAGAGACCAAGACGCCAATTTTAACTATTGGCTTTGGAAGTGAATAAGATAGTGTACGATTTAGGATGAAATGGTTAAATACCTGAATGGGTGGATAGTTTCACAGAATCACAATATACAGTAATTTTTGGGTAGGAAGGAACTGCAGATGCTGGTTTTCTCCAAAGATAGACACAAAATGCTGGAGTAACTCAGCGGGACAGGTAGCGTTTCTGGAGAGAAGGGATAGGTGACGTTTCGGGTCGAGACCTTTCTTCAGACTGAGAGTCAGGGGAGAGGAAAACGAGAGATATGGAAGGGTACAAAGAGGTGTGAAAAGAACAGATCAAAGTAGACGATGATCAAGGAAATGTACAATGGTTCATTGTTGGCTGAGGGGAAAATGACAACGAGGCATACATCAGCAGGACGGTGAAACTGGTGAAATTTGGGGATTTGGCCAGATGGACAGCAGAGTTTGTAATTCTAATGTAATTCCATGTTCTTCTGTTATTCCATACTGAATCAAGACAAGTAGTTGCAGAATAATTGCTACAGCATGGAATGGGACCATTTGGCCGTTCTAAGTTTATGCTGATTTCTGCAAGAGCAATCCAGCTAATTCTGGTCAGTGCTCTCAGCTCTTCAGATATGCTCCTTTTAACTTTTAAGTGCTGATTCAGTTCCCTGTGAAAGCTATCATTGAATCTGCCTCCACTATCTTGTCAGACAGTGAATTCCAAATGCCAATTCCATGAGTTTTGTTTTTAAAGTAAGTTGTCTTATCTTGTTTGTTCTTTTGTACCTTAAATCTTTGCCATCTAGTTCTCAACTTTTCCATTAATGGGAGGACCTTCTCTTGGTCTAGACCCTGGATTATTTGGAATTCTTTTGCTAGAACTCCCCTTGACCTTTCTCTTTCTAAAGGGAATAATCTTCACTTTTGGATCGTTGTAAAATAAATCCCACACACGGGAAATCAATCCTGCATCTTCTCCAAGGCCTTCATGTTAGGTTCGAACCTGATGATCCACCTGACTCCTCATACTGACATATCATGTAGTTCCCATGGTAACGCTAACCTTACGTGACACTGCTGGTAAAATTGTGCTTCAGGCCTCATTGCTGTGATGTCCCATGAAGCGGAATGATGTATGCCAAGTGGCCTCTGGTGGTGGATAATTGTCATGGAGCTATACAGCATAGAGACAAGCCCGTTGCTCCAACTCATCCACACCGACCAAGTTACGTGACACGAGCTAGTCCCACTTGCCTGGGCCTGGCCCTGGCCCACACCTTTCCTATCCTATGTACCTGTCCTTTAAATGTAGTATTTGTATTCACCCTACTACTTCTTCTGGAGCACATTCCATATGCTCATCACCCACTATGTAAAAAATGTTACCCCTTATGTCCTTTTTAAATCTTTCCCTCTCACCTTAAACCTATGCTCTCTGGTTTTCGTTTCCCATGCATTGGGGAAAAGACTGGCTTATGATTTTATATTGACCGTTTAATTTAAAATTGACCTATAATAGCTCATGGTTTTATAAACCTCTTAGGTCACCTCTCAGCCTCCTATACTGCAGGGCAACAAGAACTCAGACTATCCAAACTGTTCTTATAACTCAAACATTCCACACCTAGTAAAGACCTTACATCTTTCTTGAACCCTTTCCAGATTAATGACATCCTTCCCATAGCTGGGCGAACAGAACTGTGCACAGTACTCCAAGTGTGGTCATAGCAGCATTTTGTACGGCAGTAACATGATGCCCCAACATCTGTACTCAAAACCCTGACTGATGAAGGCAAGTGTGCCACAACTGCCTTCTTCACACCCCTATCTAGCTCTGTCGTCACCTTCATGGAACTATGTACCTGCACACCTATTCTACTGCCCTAGGCTCTACCATTTACTGTGGAAGTCCTGCCAAAGTTTGTCCTACCAAATTGCAACACCTCACGTTTATATGAATTAAACTCCATCTGCTATTCCTTGGCCGATTTGATCAAGATCACTTTGTAATCACTGCTCACTATACTTTGGCAGGACTTCCACAGTAAATGGAAGAGCCTGGGGATTAGAATAGGTGTGCAGGTACATAGTTGTATAGGGCCCTGGTGAGACCACATCTGGAGTATTGTGTACAGTTTTGGTCTCCTAATTTGAGGAAGGACATCCTTGTGATTGAGGCAGTGCAGCGTAGGTTCATGAGATTGATCCCTGGGATGGCATGACTGTCATATGAGAAAAGATTGAAAAGAGTTGGCTTGTATTCACTGGAGTTTAGAAGGATGAGGGGGATCTTATAGAAACGTATAAAATTATAAAAGGACTGGTCAAGCTAGATGCAGGAAAAATGTTCCCAATGTGGGGCGAGTCCAGAACCAGGGGCCACAGTTTAGAATAAAGGGGAGGTCATTTAAGACTGAGGTGAGAAAAAACTTTTTCACCCAGAGAGTTGTGAATTTATGGAATTCCCTGCCACAGTGGGCAGTGGAGGCCAAGTCACTGGATGAATTTAAGAGAGCTCTAGGGGCTAGTGGAGTCAAGGGATATGGGGAGAAGGCAGGCACGGGTTATTGATAGGGGACGATCAGCCATGATCGCAATGAATGGCAGTGCTGGCTCGAAGGGCCGAATGGCCTCCTCCTGCACCTATTTTCTATGTTTCTATACTACCAATTTTAGTGTCATCCACAAACTAGCTTACCATGCCACCTATATTCGTATCCAAAATTGTTAATATAAATAACGAACAACAATAGACCCAGCACCAACCCCAATAGTACACCACTAGTTACAGTTCTCCAGTGTGAAAAACAACCCGCCACCCCAAACCCTCTGTTTCCTCCTTTCAAATCAATTTTATATCCATTTGGCTAGCTTGCCCTGGATCGCATGTGATCTAACCTTCCAAACCAGCCCAACATATGGCATCTTGTAAAAAACCTTGCTAAAGTCCATATAGGCAACGTTTACCACTTTGCTCCCATCAATCTTATTGATCTTCTCTTCAAAAAATAACTATCAAACAAAGACATGATTTCCCACACACAAAGCCATGCTGTCTGTCTTTGCCTTTCCAAATGCATGTAGATCCTATCTCTCAGGATCCCCTCCACGGCACGATACGATAGAACTTTATTTATCCCAGGAAGGAAATTGATCAGCCAACAGTCATAACACGCAAGATACATGAAACATGAAACTAAAATGATGAGTGGAAAGGGTTGGGGATGTGCAAAGATGGGGGTGGGGGGGAGGGGAGTGGATTCAGTCTACCCCTCGAAGGGGGAGGAGTTATACAGTTTGATAGTCGCAGGGAAGAAGGATCTCCTGTGGCATTCTGCGCTGCACCTTGGTGGAACCCGTCTGTTGCTGAAGGTACTCCTCAGGTTGACCAGTGTGTCATGGAGGGGGTGAGCTGTATTGTCCAAGACCACCTCCCATGAATCTACCTCCGCCCTCAGTAACAACCACTGATGTTGAGCCTACTGGTTTGTAATTCCCAGGATTTTCCTCGCAGCCTTTCTTAAAGAGATTCACAAAATTAGCCACCTTCCAGTCTTTTGGCACTTCACCTTTGTCCAGTCAATGTGTCAGCCTCGATAACAATCAGCACGGGAGCAACTCAAGGCTGCGTGCTCAGCCCCCTGCTGTACTCACTCTATACTCATGACTGCGTAACCGGTCACAGTGCGAACTCCATCATCAAGTTCGCTGATGACACCACTATTGTGGGACGTATCACTGATGGGGATGAATCAGAGTATAGAAGAGAGATCGAGCAACTGTCCATATGGTGCCAGCACAATAACCTGGCCCTCAACACCAGCAAAACCAAGGAACTGATTGTGGACTTTGGAAAGGAGTAGGATGGGGACCCACAGCCCCGTTTATATCAACGGGTTGATGGTTGAAAGGGTCAAGAGCTTCAAATTCCTGGGGGTGCACATCTCTGAAGATCCTACCTGGTCCGAGAACACTAATCCAATTATCAAGAAAACTCATCAGCGCCTCTACTTCCTGAGAAGATTACGGAGAGTCGGTTTGTCAAGGAAGACTCTCTCTAACTTCTACAGGTGCACAGTAGAGAGATGCTGACCGGTTGCATCGTGGCTTGGTTCGGCAACTTGAGCGCCCTGGAGAGGAAAAGACTACAAAAAGTAGTAAACACTGCCCAGTCCATCATCGGCTCTGACCTTCCTTCCATCGAGGGGATTTATTGCAGTCGCTGCCTCAAAAAGGCTGGCAGTATCATCAAAGACCCACACCATCCTGGCCACACACTCATCTCCCTGCTACCTTCAGGTAGAAGGTACAGGAGCCTGAAGACTGCAACAACCAGGTTCAGGAATAGCTGCTTCCCCACAGCCATCAGGCTATTAAACCTGGCTCGGACAAAACTCTGATTATTAATAACCCATTATCTGTTATTTGCACTTTATCAGTTTATTTATTCATGTGTGTATATTTTTATATAATGGTATATGGACACACTTATCTGTTTTGTAGTCAATGCTTACTATGTTGTGCTGAAGCAAAGCAAGAATTTCATTGTCCTATACAGGGACACATGACAATAAACTCACTTGCATCTTGATACAAATATTTCTGCCATTAAGTCCGTAATTTCCACTCTTGTTTTTCACAATGTCCTAGAAATAGATTCTGCTCCATTCTCAAGACTCTTCCTATGGCCTTATGGTGGGTTATGCCCTTGGAAGAATCTCACCTTTTTTCTTTCAGCCAGCCTGCAAACTGCGCTTTGCTCCTATTGCAACTTTGCTTGCCTGCCTATTTATGAGAATTGCAACATACAATGCTTCATGCATTCCTTTCCTTTTGCTTCACAAATTAACGTTTGCCTTGATAACTGTTTCTAGGATATCTCTAGTTATCAGGCATGTTTCAAAACAGTCAAAATAGAAGTAAGAAAATGTTTACTGAAAATGCATTTGAAAATAAATTATGTGACATTAAAGAAACCAATTACCTGCGCTTGCATTTTCAATAAAGTTTGATGATTCCATTCAAATTAATGAGGTCACTGCGTATACCAGGAATGTGCTGGTCTAGAGACTCTGCTACGCCTCGGCTCAGCACAACTGAGCTTTGCCCTGGACACGATGATGCATCCAGCAGCAGAGCAAGAAGTCAGATGGCTGACATCTAACATCCAGCTTGTTCCTGATTTGTGTGTTCCAAAAGCCAGCTGTTGCCCAGCTGCTGCGCCGACTTCTGTGTGAACTCGTACTTTCTCAGCTGGGAAGACCCTGCATTTTCTAAAGGTTCATTATATCCTCTTCACTTTGGTGTTATGCATCTTCATTTATGAAAGTTGGGTAAATAAAATGCTTGGGGTGTGCTATAAAAACACTAGTGTAGATGGGACATGTTGGTCGGTGTGGGCAAGTTGGGCCGAAGGGCCTGTTTCCACACTTCATGACCCTATCACTCGATCTCGCTGAGGTGAAGGTAAGTTTTATATGTGAGCTGTATGGTTTGAATAATAATACTGTCATCCAAATATTAATAAAACAAAATTCTCCCCCTGAACATCTTGCAGAAGAGCCAACATTTGAAGAAAGCCCAGAAGTGACCCAGCTTTCTTTTGAAGAAATGGCTTCTCAGCAAGGAGAAATGCTTGATACTACTCTTGAAACCAGAGGTATAAAGAGGCAAAGAGTTGGATCAAACTCAGCATTTGACTGCTATTGTCGAACTTTGTGTACTGCTTACTTGGATGTTTCTCAGTTTTCTACCTTACTATGAAAACTTTCAGTTATTCATTTCTCTGCATCTAGCAGTCACTATCTCAACCTGGATATGCTTTCCCTTGGATCTTTCACTTATCTTCTTACTCTTAACATCTGGTCTCCAAATGGAGCGCACACTTCATTCATTATTTTAAGCCATGTCTGTCTTCTATTTCCTTCAGCAAGTTTGTAGAAGTTTTTTTTAAGGTTCTTTAAACCCAAATCTGTCTTTAACCTTACCAATGCCACTGAATCAAGGAGTTTCTTCTAACAGCTGCCTTTGATATCTAGACAATACTCTTGGGAAAAATCTTACCTTTTATCTGCGCACTCTTCCTATTGCAATCTAGTCCATCTGCCTATTTATAAGCATCACAATGTACAATGCTTCTTGCTTTCCTCTCCTTTTTTATATATTCTTTTATGTGAAATCAGAAAAGTCTATTGAATCCATTTCTTATGTCTATTTCGAGTGTTTCTCATGGGAACCTGTCCACAACTTGGGTGAAAGTGTCCCATCTGTTTGGGTCTAATAGCTCTTTTATTTTTTGCCATTGTGAGCTATTCTGTGTTGTTAGCTGTCCTTTTGAATTTTCTGGGAGATTGGGCAGTATGGACAATGAGCGTTTGGGGGCTATTTTTTTTGTTTTTTCCCCCCCACTGATTATGATCCTGGCTGAGTGTGACTTCACATCATGAATATTTCAGCACCACTTTTCTAAGTGGCCATTCTTACAGACACTTACATTGAGTGTCAAGTTAGTGGATCATGTATCCCAGTCTCTCTTCACTACATATGTGCAGAAATATTCCTGCAAGCTTAGGTTTCATGGAAATAGTGACTTTTGGGGCAAAAAGAAGCCTTTTGGGAACATGGAGAATTGTCTTTTTGGATTGTATCCCCTTAAACTAATCCAAGGTTTGAACTGGACTTCTGCTCAGTACTGCTAAGTGCTTCTGGATGCCATTCAAGAAAAGGCTCTTGTACATTTGCATTATACTTATCTTACAAACCTCTGTTGTGCTTGTGCAGATTCCATGGCTGCTGTTACAGCACCCTTAGCATTTGAAGAAGACCTTTGCGGTTATCAGGAGGAAGTCACGAACAGCAGCATGACACTTTCACCAGCAGAGGTGGAATCCAGTAGGTAGAATTACATTGCAGCAACTCTGCACTTGTTGCTGACATGCTTTTCTGAAGCAGAACTTGTGTTATGTGAAGATCTTTAGGACCATTTTAAATGGCTTGACTTTCCAAATGATTCAGAGCCATATTCTATGGGCTACAGGGTAATGAGCTTTAAGGATATAGAAACATAGAAAATAGGTGCAGGAGTAGGCCATTCGGCCCTTCGAGCCTGCACCGCCATTCAATATGATCATGGCTGATCATCCCTCAGTATCCTGTATTCTCTCCATACCCCCAGATCCCTTTAGCCACAAGGGCCACATCTAACTCCCTCTTAAATATAGCCAATGAACTGGCCTCAACTACTTTCTGTGGCAGAGAATTCCACAGATTCACCACTCTCATATGTGAAACTAATTAATACAATTCATGGAACTCTGATTTCTGCGAGTGGAACAGAAGGGATATCGTGATCTCAGCATTTCTTTGGAAAAGATTGTTGAGATTCATGGTGCTGTCTTTTGAGTGATTTCCAAATAGAAAATGCAGATGTCATTGGGTAATAATGGGGTGAGGTATCACTCTTGAGTTATTTGCATTGCATAATAATCTGTAAAAGTGCTTCTATTTAAAAGAAAAATCTATTTGTTGATAAGTGGGCATTAAACACTATGTGGCCATTAGGTTTTACATTTTTGGAAAATTACTGGAGCACGGTCTACATTGTTACAGCCATTGAGACAGAGACCATTGTATTATTATGGGGGTGGTAGATAAGTATTAAAAGTAAAGAAATATACAAGGCTGGGCCATCACACTGGCATGAATGGCCTATGCCAGAAGAATATATACTTTTAAGTACTAATGTTAAATTGCTAGTTGATTAGGGTTTTTCATTTATGTATAATCATGTGAACAGAGATGGTTTGCAAAGATTTGTTTTGTAAATCTCTACCTTGTTTGTAGTTACAGACCTTGAAGGAAATCTGCAAGTAAAGCAATTAGAACAAGACTTGGAAAGGGTTGAATTGCCACTGACGCCATCTCAACAGCGCATGGAGTCAGCACAGGAAACAGAAGGTACGGAATGAAATTTAATCTGCAGTATTAGACATCTTTGTTTTAAGAACTTTTGCCCATTATGATTCATATGATGAGTTATACATATCACCAAGGCCTTGGTTCAATCCCATGTTAATGCTGAGTTAAGTGTAACCAACTGGAATAACAGTCAAAGTTGCAGTTGATCTCTGCATCCCTTCAGGAGGAGTGTGGTAGTGAGGCAGAGGGTGGAGAGGAATGGGTGGGTGGAGAGGAATTATCAACCTATGCCCCTGTTCTCTGATTTTTGTCTTCTTTGCAAGAAAATGCACTCTGGGTTTGGATGTGACTGCTATATTATTCATCTGGATTTTGTCTAAAGACTCCGACTTGATTCATCACGAGTGCACCATCATCCTGAGAACTTAGGAAGGAGTGTTCACCTTCAAAAGAAGGAACAAGATATTATCTTGCTTGTTATGGTTATGTAGAGGTGCTGCACAAAAGTTAAAGAAAATTGTCTCAAGGGGGAGCAGCCCCAAATTAAATTGGTGCATTTCCATTTGGTTTACTTTGTATGTATTGGTCTTTTCCCAATTTAGTTGCAGGAGTTACTTTCATTGTTATGTTATGATATAATAATTGCAATGATACAATTTCAATAACTCTGGTCAGGAGATCAAATGCTACCATGACAATTTGTGAGATTACATTTTAGATCTGGTTTGCCATCAAAAAAATATTTTTATCAAAGTGTCAGATGATTGTGACAATTCAACGCCTTTGCTAGTTTCACTTAAGAACCAAAACAGTTAACCCTTCATTCTGGTCTGCATGTGACTGCAGACACGCAGAAGGTGATTGATTGCTCCAAATTTTTTTCCAGGGAATTAAAAGGGTCCCACCATTCATTGTGCAGGTTTCTCCTTAGCTGAGTCAGAGCTGTATTAATACTTTTGCTGTGGTTTTTTTGGGACAAAAAATCATAAAACAAATCTGTTTGACCTGAATTTGAGTTTAACTTTGCCTTGCAGTCATTACGTAGTGAAGGTTGTTTTTTGGAGTATTCCATAACAGGTTCAATTGTCAAATGTGCCAGTATTAAGCTATGCAGACAGGGCTGCTCTTCTGTATTTCCTGAGCTTGCTAATGTCAAGGTCAGGGTAGGGATGTTTATTTTCATAGGGAGAGGGCAAAGCATATTACTTCTGGTAATGTGTAGGCACAGTGCGCTCCATAAAGTTTGGGACAAAGACGCATCATTTATTTATTTGCCTCTGTACTCCACAATTTGAGATTTGCAATAGAAAAAAATCACATGTGGTTAAAGTGCACATTGTCAGATTTTAATAAAGGCCATTTTTATACATTTTGGTTTTACCATGTAGAAATTACAGCAGTGTTTATACATAGTCCCCCCTTTTCAGGGCACCATATTGTTTGGGACAAAGCAATGTCATGTAATTGAAAGTAGTCATGTTTAGTATGTTGGTGCATATCCTTTGCATGCAATGACTGCTTGAAGTCTACGATTCATGGACATCACCAGTTGCTGGGTGTCTTCTCTGGTGATGCTCTACCAGGCCTGTATTGCAGCCATCTTTAGCCTATGCTTGATTTTGGGTCTAGTCCCCTTCAGTTTTCCCTTCAGCATATAAAAGATATGCTCAATTGGGTTCAGATCGGGTGATTGACTTGGCCACTCAAGAATTGACCATTTTTTAGCTTTGAAAAACTCCTTTGTTGCTTTAGCAGTATGTTTGGGATTATTGTCTTGCTGTAGAATGAACCGCCGGCTAATGAGTTTTTGAGGTATTTGTTTGAACTTGAACAGATAGGATGTGTCTATACACTTCAGAATTCATTACGCTACTACCATCAGCAGTTGTATCATCAATGAAGATAAGTGAGCCAGTACCTTCAGCAGCCATACATGCCCAGGCCATAACACCCCCACCACTGTGTTTCACAGATGAGGTGGTATGCTTTGGATCTTGGGCAGTTCCTTTTCTCCTCCATATGTTGCTCTTGCCATCACTCTGATATGTTAATCTTCGTCTCATCTGTCCACAAGAACTTTTTCCAGAACTGTGGTTGCTCTTTTAAGTACTTCTTGGCAAACTGCAACCTGGCCATCCTATTTTTGCGACTAACCAGTGGTTTGCATCTTGCAGTGTAGCCTCTGTATTTCTGTTCATGAAGTCTTCTGTGGACAGTGATCATTGACAAATCCACACCTGACTCCTGAAGAGTGTTTATGATCTGTTGGACAGGTGTTTGGGGATTTTTCTTTATTATAGAGAAAATTCTTCTGTTATCAGTTGTGGAGGTCTTCCTTGGCCTGCCAGTCCCTTTGCGATTAGTAAGCTCACCAGTGCTCTCTTTCTTCTTATTGAAGTTCCAAAAGGTTGATTTTGGTAAGCCTAAGGTTTGGCTGATGTCTCTAACAGTTTTATTCTTGTTTCTCAGTCTCATAATGGCTTCTTTGACTTTCATTGGCACAACTTTGGTCCTCATGGTGATAAACAGCAATAAAGGTTTCCAAAGGTGATGGAAAGACTGGAGGAAAGACTAGGTGCTGAGAGCTCTCTTATACCTGCATTAAGGAGGCAATTAAACACACCTGAGCAATTACAAATGCCTGTGAAGACATGTGTCCCAAACATTATGGTGCCCTGAAATGGGGGGACTATGTGTAAACACAGCTGTAATTTCCACATGGTGAAACCAAAATGTATAAAAATGGCCTTTATTAAAATCTGACAATGTGCACTTTAACCACATGTGATTTTACAAATCTCAAATTGTGGAGTACAGAGGCAAATAAATAAATGACGGGTCTTTGTCCCAAACATTATGGAGGGCAGTCTATATAGATCTGATGATGACGGATGGAACCTACTCCAGATACAAATGAACATGGGAAGAGTACCGGAAAATTGTGTGTGTAGGATGATCTGCACCAGAACTTAACCTTTCAGGCAATAATGAGAGCGTTGCTAGGTGGAGGAAAGGGAGTGAGGGTAAAGAGGGTGTTCACTTGTGGTTTAGTAACATGGTGTTACGTGCTGTGCCAAAGAATGGTAGTGGAAAGATGAGTGTTATTGAGGAGTGACCCTCATTCATTTTGGATTTAATGTGTGACCCAATTCTATGGATTGCTCGGCTGTTTCAAAGTAAACAGCTCGCAGCTTTCAATATCTTGTCACACCTTTCTTTATTTGCTTGGTATTAATGGGGGTGCAGAGGCAAGGAGCTCATGTCAAGGGCAATTTGTTTTCTATCCATTGACAAAAAGAAACATTATTTTTATCTGGTTATAAAATTGGAGGAAGTGGGAAAGTGGGCTTAGCGCCGGATTTTAAATTTATGTCTCGCCTGCCCCTCCTTTCCTTGAATGGTTTGTAGGTTTGGAGCATCCTGTTATGATGCTCAGCTGTGGGAAAAAATGGAATGCTGCTCCATTGAAGGGGACCAATAAACAAAACGTTAAATTGATGTTAAATCATCGAAACCGTTCCTTTGTGGTTTGTGGCACAATTTATCCTCCACCGTTATTTTCCTATTTCCATATCCTCATGCACATATCCCATCAATATTTTCATAATTTTTCTCCTAACCACTATTGCTAGAACCTCCCACTGCTACAAATATTTTTAGTTTCTCCAGCTGTCAGTTTTAAAACTTTAGGAAATACGAATAAGCATGGCCCTTATGTATTATGAAATGTGTCTGTTTGTATGTATTTCTATGTTACAAGTTTAATGTTTGATGAAATGTTGGAACCTGTACCGAGCTGTACTGAAAACAAATTCCACCAGCCTGGCTGTGTGGTCATTAAAATACAATACAATACAAAAAATCATGTATCAGAGAGTTGTGAATTTATGGAATTCCCTGCCACAGAGGGCAGTGGAGGCCAAGTCACTGGATGGATTTAAGTGAGAGTTAGATAGAGCTCTAGGGGCTAGTGGAGTCAAGGGATATGGGGAGAAGGCAGGCACGGGTAATTTATTGAGGACGATCAACCATGATCACAATGAATGGCGGTGCAAGCTCGAAGGGCCGAATGGCCTCCTCCTGCACCTATTTTCTATCTGAGGCCTCTTCCAATAAACGAGGAAGAGTTTGCTGCTCTCTCCCTTGTCACACCATCCCTAATTTTAAATATTCAATTATAAAGCTCATCATTTCAATTGTTTAATTAAGACCCTCCCCTCCATGACATAAAAACATAGAAACATAGACAATAGGTGCAGGAGGAGGCCATTCGGCCCTTCCAGCCTGCACCGCCATTCATTGTGAACATGGCTGATAGTCCCCAATCAATAACCCGTGCCTGCCTTCTCCCCATATCCCTTGATTCCACTAGCCCCTGGAGCTCTATCTAACTCTCTCTTAAATCCATCCAGTGACTTGTCCTCCACTGCCCTCTGTGGCAGGGAATTCCACAAATTCACAACTCTGTTTTTTCTCACCTCTGTATTAAATGGCCTCCCCTTTATTCTAAGACTGGCCCCTGGTTCTGGACTCGCCCCATATTAGGAACATTTTTCCTGCATCTAGCTTGTCCAGTCCTTTTATAATTTTATATGTTTCTATAAGATATCCCCTCATCCTTCTAAACTCCAGTGAAATATGATTATTCATCGATAATTCCATTAAGATTTTTTATTTCAGGAATATGAATGGAATTAAGCATATCTGCGCACAACAAAACATAAACAGTGTTGCAACATGGGTTGATAAGTGGTACAGAACACCCATACCATTTTAGTGTTAGCAAGGATCATCAAAAGAGAGCAACTACTGCCCCTTTTATATGGGAAGTGTCTCATATCCACTATAGCTGGGCAACTAGAACTACGCACAATGCTCCAAATTGGCCTCGCAGTGCCCAAACTGTACAGTTGCAGCAATATAATGTTCCAGTACTCAATGCCCTGACCCAGTGAAGGCAAGCATGCAAAATGCCTTCACCACCCGATCTATCTGTATTGCCGCTATCAGGGAACTATGTCTCTGTACTCCTAGGTCTCTCTGTTCTCCATGGCCCTACCATTTAGTGTGCGAGTCCAACCCTGGTTTAATTTAGCAAAGTGCAACACAAAGTTGAGGAAAGAACTATAACAGCATTTAAAAGATATTTGGATAGGTGCATGGACAGGAAACATTTACAGGTGTATATATATGGGATATTATGGTCAGTATGGACAAGTTGGGCCGAAGGGATTTTATCCGTGCTGTACAACTCTATGACCTCGCACTTGTCAGAGTTAAATTCCATCTGCAGATCCTTAACACAATTCATCCTGACCCTGTTGCAATCTTTAGATGACCACCTTCACTGTCCACTATACCATCAATTTTACAGACGTTCTCAAGCTTACTGACTATGTAAACAACATTGTCATCCAAATCATTAATGCAGATGACAAACAACAGTGGAACTAACCAGCACTCATCCTTGCCTGACGCCACGAGTCACAGCTTCCAATATGAATAACAACTCTACCACTGCCTTTCATCAAACCAAGTTTAGCCAGCTCACCTGTTCCCATGTGATCAAACCTTCCAGACTAGCCAATCATGCAGGATCTTGACAAAGGCCTTGCTAATTATTAGTGTTTAGATTCATTGCTGCCATTAATGGAATATGTATATGCAAGCTGTATTGGGAGATGAGAACGAGATTATATTGATAAAATCTGGGTAAGTTGGACACATCTCTTTATCCATTTGACCAACAGGGTATTGTTTTTGCATTTCTTCAAGCCATACAGCATGGAAACAGGCCCTTCAGCCCAACTCAGCTATTGCGACCAGGGTTTAGAGCTGACAAGTCCTATCTGCCTGTGTTTAGCCCATATCCCCTCTAAACATTTCCTATTCATGTACCTCTAAATGTCTTATAAATATCACTATTAGACCTGCGTTGACAGATTCCTCTGGCAGCTCATTCCATATACTCAGCACTCTCTGGGTGGAGAAATTCCCCGCAGATCTTTTGAAAAATGTTCCCTGCTCACCTTAAACCTACACCCTCTAGTTCTGGACTCCTCTAACCTAGAAAACAGACCGTAACTATTCACCTTCTCTATGCCTCATGATTTTGTATACCACAATAAATTCACCCTTCAGCCTCTTATATAGTCCAAGGAAAAAAGTCCCAAACTACCCAGCCTCTCCTCATAACTCATGCCCTCGAGTCATGGTTAAATCCTGGTGAATCTTTTCTGCACCCTTTCCAGCTTAATTAAATCCCTTTGAAGAGTAAAAAAAAAGTTATTTCGCAGTTGACAATCATAGATTAAAAACTGCATTTGGTATTTCTTTTGTGACCAAACTAATCAAATATGGGGATCCATTGCAGTAGTACATATCCTTATCTTCAGCAGGTGTCAGAAGCACAAACTCTAGTTTCTCAATATTTCAGCTCACTTTTGACTTCAATAACTGGGCGATGGAACCATCATGATGAAATCTGTGTTAAAGTGTATGGTGGTGATTGAACTTGGGCCTTACTAGTATTGCTTAATGTTGTAGAAATCAGTGCTTCTTTCTTCTGTGTTTTAAAGATTTACCAGAATGTTGCATATTGAACACTGGTGCCACAATTGTGGAAGTATACAGCATAGGAGAGCAAAAGAATTGCTGAAAATATTTGTATCTAGAGTTGATAATGATGTTGTATTTAGCTGCTATTTTTCCCTTGTGTAGAAGAACTTGGTATACCATTGACCAGCTTGACTCAAGTTGAAACATCTTTCTACTCTGTAGACTGCAGCAATCCAGCTCTGAGCAGTGCTGCCATAATTGACGATCACTTTCTGTCAAAGATGATGACAACAGAGGTCATTGTTGATGCTCAAGTGCAAGCACCAACAAACAACACGCTGAACGCCCAGCAACAGGAGAACTTTGGCCATGGCACTGAAACTCCTGTCTTCACAGAACCATTCCCACCCTCCTGCAGAAACATTGATACTCCGACGGGACTTACCAGCACCACCTCAAGCACAGTTATACCAGTTACTGAAGCTTCACCTTTGGAACCTGCCTCTGAGAAAGGCAAGTCTGCAGATGAAGTAAGAGAAATCGCCCAAGCCAAAGAATCCCAAGTAGTCAAAGTGGCGGTGGAGAAGAAGAAGAAAAAGAAAAAGCGTTCACATCCCAAGGCATCTCAACCTGTAGTAGATGTGCCATCTAAAGCTAAAGATGTTCATCGAATTATTTCTGATCAGCGGCTAGAAGAGCTGCCTTCCGGAGGGATACAAGAGCACAAAGAAATGGTTGTTAACACTGAGAAGTCATGTAAGGAGATGCCAGGGATGAAGGTAAAAGCGCAACCGTCGGATAACGTGCCAAGTGCTTGGACAACAGGATATGCCGGAGAAAAAATGGCTTCAGTCCCTTTGCCGAATACTAAAACCTCTTCAGAGTGGCCTCAATCAGCAGGGAGAGAGAGCCAAAGAGTAGAGGTAGCTTTGTCAAAGAGCGCATCGCAGGTGAAGTCAATTTCAGAAGTGGAATGGACTGAGCACCCTTTGGATTCTTGGAGCAGGGAGATTAGCTCCCCTAAATTTCTCCAAAAGTGTGAAGTAGAAGAGGTGCTACAGCCTTCTTCAGACAAATGCAGCGATGAAACTGCTTCCTGCAAGTTTCAGGAAAAGGCTGAGATGGACAGATTAGCACTGACTTCTCTGGAACTTGGGGATGTAGAATATGCTCCCCCTGAGTCAAGGAAAGCGCCTGAACTGAAGGAGATGGAAGTGCCTATCCTTGAACAAGTAGATCCAAAAACTGCTCCCTCCGAGACAAAACAAACACCTGAAGCGGGTGAAATAGTCCAGATTCCCCTGGAAAACACAAGTAGGGAAATTACTGTCCCTGAGCTGCAGAAAGTGGAAGAAGTTGCACAGACCAACTCGCAACTTGAAGGTGTAGAAAATGCTTCCCAGGAGTTGCTGCTATCATCTGAGGTAAAAGAAATAGCAGAGACCCTTACTGAAAATCTAGATAGAGAAACGACTTCTCTTGAATGGAAGGAAGTGCCTGAGGTAGCAAAGGAGATAGCAAATCCTTGCGTAGAAAACATTGTTAAACAAAGTACACCTTCTCTCCCCGAGTGCATGTCTGAGGTGAAGGAGATGATTGAGAACTCTGTTAGTGGAAAAGTTACTCCCCCTGAATCAACTGAAACATCTGAAGTGAACAGGACAGCAGAGATGCCTCTGCATCAAATGCGTGGAGAAATACGTAGCCTTGACTCCCAGCAAATGCCTGTGGTGGATATGTCAGAGATGGTTATAGAAAATGTAGATACTTCCCCTGAATCAAATACGTTGCCTGAGGTGAAGGATGCAGATGCAAATTCTCTAGAACTAGTTGCTAGACAAACTATTCCCCAACAGTCAGAGGAAACATCAGTAGAGACAAAGTTAGCAGAAAGCCCTTCACACTGTATGTATAGAGAGGCAGATACCCTTGAACTAGCGCAACAGCCGGATGTAAAGGAGGTAGAAAAGAGTCCTCTGCAGCATGGGAATGAAATGGGTGCACTTGAGTTCGAGCAATCAACTGAGGTGAAGGAGATAGAGCATCCACTGACAAAAGAACCAGAGATCCGTGAGTCACATCAAACATTAGAGGTAACGGAGGTGATAGAACATATGAATGCAGAAACAACTCTCCCTGATTTACAGCATACTACTGAAGAAAAATGCGCTCTGGATGAACCTAGTGAATTTACACCCACTGAAACGCAGCAGAAAACTGAGGTGAAAGAGCCTACCGAGAGTCCACTAGAATGTCCAAGCAGTGAGACTACTGCTCCAAAGTTACAGCAACGTTCTGAGGAGATTGAGAAGGTGGAAGCTCCTCTGGAATGTCAAACTGAAGTCAGAGCCTCGGAGGGCACCGGCCAAGTTGCTCCCCAATCACTGAAGCACGAAGCACCAAAACAGCTGGATGACAACGAGGAGAAAGGTCCAAAGTCACCTTTGAGAAAAGGAGGTGCAAAACCTCTCCAAAAGCGAGGACCTACCAAAGGTATTTCACAGAAGGAGATTGGGGTGAAAGTGACCTCTGAGCAGCACAGGGCCTTGAAGGCCCCGGTGCACCCGAAGGTCACGAAGGCACCGAATCAACGAGTGGGAGATGGTGATGATCCTCTGGAACCAAAGGAGATTGGAAATGTATGTGCACAGGCTGATCAGGGGCATCTGGATAAAGGTCCTCGTCCAGATGAAGGTGTGTTCCAAGAGCACTTTTCCTCTCCACCTTCCCTCTCCCCCACTCCTCTCCCCAGCTTCAACTTACAAAATCTTGCCATCGGAATTTCAAACTGACTGTAATGGCACAGCATGATATCTGCCTTTGGTTTACTAAAGCACCCGTCGTTTTGCATGCACTACTTCTCTTGAACTTGAAACTAATCCATTGCTTACTAACCCTAAGGATTCTGTGGATTGAAATTAGCAACTCGTGTTTACTGAGCATCTTTATAACCTTCAGCATGGCAGTTGATTGGTTTAAAAATAATCTTGATAGCACTTATTTTATCCTGTTGAATTCACATTTACATTGTTTTGAGGGGAGTAGCAGAAGAGAAGAATAAGAACGGTAAGTGCCTAAATATCTAACTAGATATTATATACTTACATGGTCAATCCTGGAATTTGTTTCACTTTCCCAAATGAAAAATGATTTGTTTTGGAACATCTTTGTTGTCTAAATAATGCAAGGAACTCGACCTGATACATATTCATGAATTTCTAAAGTTGCACATATGAGTACATTAATACCTAGACCATGGACTGTGGTGGGAAATACAAGACAATTAAGTTATTTACAGATAACGCAAATACAATGTCTTACTAAAATTGTCCTATGTCCGTAAAGGCAATCAGGGAGGATGATGATGAAGCATTATTTGGGCTTTACCTATGTCATCTAAAAACATTTTCCATTAGCAGATGGATTCACTATTTAAACAAAATCAGTGTGAAATTTAGACTAACTACATTGGTTCAGCAATTTATTTCTATCCGCCATGCGAAACTGAGCAGTTAGCAATATTGAAGTATCTAATCAAATGCGCAACAAATCGATGGGAAGGATTAGAAGACATTTGGAATGGTTGAAGTTGGGAATTATTTAAGGTAAAATCGAATGAAATGTTTAAATGGGGCTTAGGATAAGGTGGTGGAAAGGAGAATAGATTTAAGGGCCTGTCCCACTTGGGTGTCATTTGCGCATCATTTACGCGACATCCTAAAAATTGGTTGGCGTGTCGTGACGCCTGCGTGGTGAGGCTTGGTAGCGAATGCAGTGACATCCGGCGCCCAAGGATTTTGTGAGGCTCATCAGCTGACGTACTGATGTACGCTGACGTACTGACGGCGTACGTGTAGCACGTGGTGACGCATGGTTACGCATGGTGACGCACGAACGTTGCCTATGCTCATTTATTATGTGTCACCGTGCGTCAACGTCTGTAACCATGAGCTGCCCGTACGTGACCACCTGGGTATAAAGCGCGCGTAGTTTTGAAAAATTTTCGCCATAGTATCTTTGATTTTCACTGGGAAAATCCTTGCCACGGAGATTGGACTAAGTACGAACGACCGCAAATGGCTCCCAAAAGAAGCAGGGCTCTCAAGAGCACCTGGCGCACGACTGTCGTACTGCTAGACGATTTTCGCGCAACAGTCGCGCGTCAGTCACTACCGGCCTGTCGCGTAAATGACGCGCAAATAAAGCCCAAGTGGGACAGGCACTTTAGTTTTCGAATGGTCCAGCAAGTAACTGATAGGCATTTGAAGTTGTTCTGGTTTACTTTGTCTGATTCATTGTTGACATCAGGAGAAATGAGAAACCAGGTGCAATCTTCATCAGTCACGAGTGAAACGTAAACAGTTTAATTTGTGTGGATTAAAGCAACTTGGACCAAATTAGTTGTCAGCTTTAACTGATATATAGTTTTTGGATTCATCAAGCTCCAGCAATCTGCGAACATTTAAAAACAATAAAAACAGATTGAATTTATCAAAAGTGAAATCTTCTGTGAAGATATGTATTCTTAAGTACATTTTCATAGGCCTTTAACTTTTCAAATATTTGGTTGATTCAGTCACTTTCCTCACTTAGTTAATCTTCAGGATAAAATGCTGTATCTGTATAATGCAAATTCCACTTGATCCATGGGGGAATGACTAATCAGATTGTAGTCAAATCTCCAGTCATGATATTTGTCATGGACATCTTGTTATATCCATATTAGTATATAAGTTGAGAGTTTAATAGATCTTGTAGATGAAGTTTTTTTTTTTGCTGAATACATCCCATTTTCCCCATATCATTTTAAAGGCTCTCTATTTGACATTAGCATTCAAAATGCTGGTTTTCCTGAATAATAGTAGAGATAATAGTCTGTATGGCCTCTTCCTGGCCTTGACTTTCTCTTGTCATAAACTTTATTAGAGAAATTGAAATACCAAAGATTATACCTCAATTGAAATACCAAAGATTACACCCCATTTATTGATGGAGCCTTTTAAAAGAGAATTTGGTTTAAGACTGCAGTGTCCAGGCTGAAAAGATAGAGGGCATATCTTTAAGGCGACAAGGGGTAGGTCTAAAGGAGATGTGCGGGGCAAGTTATTTTGCACAGAGAGTGGTGAGTGCCTGTAACACACTGCCAGTTTCGTTGTTCGAGGCAGATACAATAGTGGCGTTTAAGATGCTTCTAGATAGGTACATGGATGTGCAGGGGATGGAAGGATATTAATCAGATAGAAATATAAAAAATAGGTGCAGGAGTAGGCCAATCAGGCCTTCAAGCCAGCACCGCCATTCAATATGATCATGGCTGATCATCCTAAATCAGTACCCCGTTCCTGCTTTCTCCACTTATCCCTTGTTTCAGTTAGCCCCAAGAGGTATATCCAACTCTTTCATGAAAACATCTTGAGAACATTTTGAAAACTCTCTTGAGAACATGGATAGGTGACGTTTCGGGTCGGGACCCGTCTTCTGATTGAAGAAGGGTCCTGACCCAAAACGTCACCTACCATGTTCTCTAGAGATGCTGCCAGACCCGCTGAGTTTTACTCCAGCGTTTTGTGTGTCTATCTCCGCATGTTATCCTGGCAAGTAGCTGAAGTAATTCACGTATATGCTCCTCATCGTATGACCTGTTTACTCTCCTAACTGAGACCCACATCAAACGCACACGATGTACAAGAAGGTAGAGGATATTAGTTTAACCTGGCATCGTGTTCAACATAGATGTTATGGGCTGAAGGACCTGTGCGGTACTGTTGTATGCTCTAAGTGTAATGCTGTAAAATACAAGCAAATGGGCAACTTCTTATCATTTTGAACGTTATTCTGCTTATTAGTTTCAGTTGCTGGGCTCTCTCTATTGAAAGGTAGGAGTTAAGGGGAATGGTGTGCAGCAGTAGCTTTATATTTAAATGTATGGGGATCAATGAAAATATTGACCTTTCTGAGATACCCATTGCACTAATGGAATCAGAAAATAATGCTGGGCAGAAGGAGCCAATTGTTCCTATGTCAATTAAAAAAAATAATTACCCAAATTATTCTGAAGATAGACACAAAAAGCTGGAGTAACTCAGCAGGTCAGACAGTATCTCTGGAGAAAAGGAATAGGTGGAATAGACTTGAAAAAGGAATAGACCTGAAGAAGGGTCAAGACCCAAAACATCACTTATTCCTTTTCTTCGGAGATGCTGGCTGACCTGCTGAGTTACTCCAGCTTTTTGTATCTAACTTTGGTTTAAACCAGTGTTTGCAGTTCCTTTCTAAAAAAAAATGATCCTGTTCCCCTCTTCTTTCTAAACACTCCTGCACAATCTCCCTATCTAATTGTGTAATTTAGTTTTTTTTAAGAAGGTCATTGCTGAACTTTATATTCCCCATAAAAAGCGCTGTTGTCATATAATTTGCTCAGAAAAAAAGTCTCTACATTTCTCCCTCCATCCCACAATACCAATTCTTTTGACAATCATCTTACATGGTAGACCAAAGTGCTGGAAAAACTCAGCGGGTGCGGCAGCATCTATGGATCGAAGGAAATAGGCAACGTTTCGGGCCGAAACCCTTGGGTTTCGGCCCGAAACGTTGCCTATTTCCTTTGCTCCATAGATGCTGCCGCAACCGCTGAATTTCTCCAGCACTTTTGTCTACCTTCGATTTTCCATCTGCAGTTCCTTCTTGAACAATCATCTTACATGTATGTCCTCTGCTTACTGGCCTTTTAATAAATAGGTCTACAATTTATCTTACTATCTTATTAAAATCCTGAACTTTCGGCAGCCCCTTAACACACCTGGGGTAAACATTTGATTTACCCAAATGATTCTCAGAAAATGGCAGGCCTAGAGAAGCTGAATAATTTCTAAAATTATTTAACAGCTCATTTCATGAGAGCACGTGCTTCTGAAATCTGCTACCATCTTTGCAGTTAACAATATTTCCAATAAGATAAACTTTGAAAGCTTGTCTTATAAAGTATGTGCTGTGACTTGGTTTGAATCCTCATGTCTGTAGCATATCTTCAGTCTCATAAAGAGCCTGTTCCCAATAATTTTTGTCTTTGGTCTTGTGGCCAATTTTGCAAACATATTACCACTGCCCTTTTAATCTTAAATTTTCAAACTTCACTGCTTGTAATGATAAATTTGGAGTTCACCTCTCCCATTGCACCCTAATTGCAAACATGCTCTTTCTGACACTCCATCAGTGGTCTTGTACTACTATCATGCCCTGGGACTTTTCTTTTATTGTTAGAAAATCATAATTGTTAATGAGTTTTACAAAGAAAATGATTTTTGTTCTACTAATTACTATATGGACGGGAAAGGAATGGAGGGTTATGGTCTGCGCGCAGGTATATGGGACTAGGGGAGAATACGTGTTCGGCACGGTCTAGAAGGGTCGAGATGGCCTGTTTCCGTGCTGTAATTGTTATATGGTTATATGGTAAGTTATTAGATATATAGAAATCACAGGAAATAGAATGCAAAATGACAGACAGAAATCTGCTGGTTTCAAAGATAAAATATGAACAGTTATCTGAAGTATAAGGAGATGATTTGTGGAACGCTGGAACAGTTATTTTGAATCTAGTTTGTTTTTCTGCTAAGTTCAGTGACATCAGTTTTTTCTCTTCCCAACGTGATTCACCACATTTCGTGCCATCCACAGTGTTCTGAATGCTAAGTGGCTCTGTTTACTGTTCAAGTAGCAAATGAGCAGATGTATCACTGTTTGCCGATCATGGTCAGACTCTCATTGTTTATCTGTAACTTTGTAAATTTTTTTGTCAGAATTGTTCTCTTGTAAACTTGAAAATACTTCTATTCCAAAATGCAGGGAGTAGGTGGCTGAAACATATTTTATACTAAATAATGACCATTTGGACTCATTATCGCTGCCGCACAGTGGAGCATCGGTAGAGTTGCTGCCTTACAGCGCTAACCGACCTGGGTTCGATCCTGACCACGGGTGCTGTCTGTACGGAGTTTGCCCGTTTTTCCTGTGACCGTGTGGGTTTTGTCTGGATGTTCCGGTTTCCTCCCACATTCCAAAGACGTGCAGGATCTTGTAAATTGTCTCTAGAGTGGAGGATAGAACTAGTGTATGGAGTGATTGTTGGTTGGCGTGGACTCGGTAGGTTGAAGAGGCCTGGTTCTACGCTGTATCTCTAAACTAAACTAAATATAATTCTGCATAATCTGAAATTGCTTACCCCCAAACATTTTGGTCCACTTCTGTGCTGACATATCAAGAAAAAAATGCCTGGTTATTAAGACATAACATTGTACACTAATATAAATTTAAAAATAGGACCTGACACATATATACCGCCTTCATGAACTTACATTATGAGAGAGAGTTATTGTTGGAATGTGGAGAAATCTTGTCAGTTCATACCTGTCTTGCTTCCTGTTTTTTTAGGTCAATCTACTGAAGTTGTGTAAAGATTTTATGCTCAAAAATGTCATACAGACATGTCTGTTATTCTGAAATGAAAATAATACATTTTGCCTATTTCTAATTGTTCTTGAGAGGGTGGTGGCAAAATGCCTTGAAATAGAAATGACCCCAATGTTACAACGGGGTTTCATTTTTCGAAAACAGGCGGTCAGGTATCTCGATTTTTCCATCACATAAAGTTGCCTCATCCATGTGCTGCAAAAACAAGTAGAATAAGAAAAGAAAAAAGTTGTACTATATCTATCTTATTTTGCACAGATTTCACGAGAGCAAATTTTCTTGCTTATTTCACAACTTAGGGCGGTGATATGCATATTCTGTAAGGGCAAATGTCCATAACCCGAACAGTCATAACATGGGAGTCATTTGATAAAGATGGGTTTGTAGAACTGTTGTGATGTTTCAATATTTAGAGCTGCAACTGTGAAGGTCTGGTGATATATTTACGTCAGGATAGAACGTCACTTGGAAGGGAACAAGAGAATAATTCTGTTCCCATGCACCTTTTAAGGAGAGGTAGTAGGGTTGACAAGTGTAGTTGAAACATTGAGTCATTGGCTCGTACAGCGTGGAAACAGGCTGTTCAACCAAATTTACCCATGCTGACCAACTTGCCCTATCTGCACTAGTCTCACCTGCCTGCTTTTGGCCCAGATCCCACTAAACCTATCCTACCTGTTCAAATGTTTTTTAAGCAGTGTGATTGTACCTGCCCCAACTACCTCCTCTAACAGCTCATTCCATATAACTACCACCCTTTGTGTGTAAAAAAAAAAAAAAAATGCCCCTCAGGTTCCTATTAAATCTTTCCCCCCTCACTTTTAAACCTGTATCCTCTGGGTTTTGATTCCCCTACTCTGGGTAAAAGACTGTGTATTTACCCCAACCTCAGCATGTTGCCTTTTATTAATGAGGCTGCTGTATCTATATGCCTGTGTTGGAGGGAGTGCATATTTAGGTGGAAAACATGGTGCTTTGTTATGGATCAAACAGTATTTAAGATGTCTGGATTTGGGTTGTAAAAAATGAACGAGACATTTAATGTACTTGATGTGTTAAAAGGCTTTGTCAGCGAGATTGTTACTAAGCTGACAGTCTCTGGTGAAGGTACTTAATTATGGGGGTTATGTCTCGAAGTATAGAACTGTGTTGCACGGAGGCAAGTGAATGCCATCACTATGGCAACATCTCATCACGCAAGTGAGTGAATTCAGAATTTTTTTTAAGAAAATGCATTTAAACTGAATGAGTGATGGTTTTGGGGTTTGATAAAAGTAACAGTTTTATGTATCAGCAAAAATTACAGCACTTCATCTAATCGTTTGAGGGAATAAGATGTAGCTCCTATATGAAAGAATTCATTTTTATCATCTTTGTGTCTCTAGCCCTTATAAAAACATGATTTGGATTTTTTTTCCTGCAAGCTTACAAATAGGAGGATCAGTTAGTACAGATAGGAGGATCCATTTCATTCATAAAATTAAAAAATAATTAAAATTCATCTTTTTAGTTGAGGTTAAGGTTATTTCTTTCACAATCCAAATTTCTTTCATTTTGTGAATCAATCAAGGAAAGACAGTCAAAGTTCCCTTGCTATTGTCTTCCTTCCCTTAAGAACAAAGTACTTGAAAATATAAAACATCAGGTACTGCCCTTTGCTTTGCGTTTGCCCGCACTCACTCAGTGCAGAGGTAGAGGGCCGATATTGCTGCCTCTCCACACCTTCAAGTCAAGCAGCACAGTCTCATCAATAAATAGGTCGCAGTCTCATCAATAAATAGGTGGTGGCACAATGGTGAAAGTACTGGACGAGTCCAGTACCAGAGGTCTCGACCAACAACCAGGGACCCAAATTCAAGTCTGCCATGGCAGCTGAATTTAATTTCAATCTGGACTTTAAAAAATATCACTTGTCTGAGGAAGGACTGCAAACACGGGATTCTCGTTAGAAGGCCATCTGGTTCACCAGTGTCCTCCCCAGGGGAAAAACATCTGCCATCCTTATCGAGTCTGGCTTGTATATGGCAACAGATTTTAACCTGATACTTGACTTTGAAATGATCTAGCATTCATCCTGTTGAGAGTCAATTAGGGATAGGAAACAAATAGCCATTTTTTTCCTACACCCTTTCCTGCCATGTATCTCTTACCCAGTTTACTTTGCTTCATTCTGGGCTAAAAAGCCAAAGTCTTCCAGTCGATCATCATAGTCAAGAGTGTTTAATTGTCAGAAGTACCTACAATGGAGCAATGAAATTCTTACTTACAGCATCATGACAGGCTCGTAATCACAGTACATGTGATAAGATATAATAAAGAAAAATAAATTAATAATCCCAAAACTAGTGCAAGAAAGGCCAAAGTCAATAGACAATAGGTGCAGGAGTAGGCCATTCGGCCCTTCGAGCTAGCACTGCCATTCAATGTGATAAAGGCTGATCATCCACAATCAGTACCCCGTTCCTGCCTTCTCCCCATATCCCCTGACTCCGCTATCTTTAAGAGCCCTATCTAGCTCTCTCTTGAAAGTATCCAGAGAACCAGCCTCCACTGCCCTCTGAGGCAGAGAATTCCAATGACTCACAACTCTCTGTGTGAAAAAGTGTTTCCTCGTCTCCGTTCTAAATGACTTATCCCTTATTCTTAAACTGTGGTCCCTGGTTCTGGACTCCCCCAACATCGGGAACATGTTTCCTGCCTGTAGCGTGTCCAAACCCTTAATAATCTTATATTTTTCAATAGGATTCCCTCTCATCCTTCTAAACTCCAGAGTGTACAAGCCCAGCCTCTCCATTCTCTCAGCATATGACAGTCCCGCCATCCCGGGAATTAACCTTGTAAACCTACGCTGCACTCCCTCAATAGCAAGAATGTCCTTCCTCAAATTAGGGGACTAAAACTGCACACAATACTCCAGGTGTGGTCTCACTAGGGCCCTGTACAACTGCAGGAGGACCTCTTTGCTCCTCTACTCAACTCCTCCCGTTATGAAGGCCAACATGCCATTTGCTTCCTTCGTCCTTAGTGCAACGAAAGTAAGTCCACAGTTTTTTTTTGTATTTTGTAGTTTTAAAGAGCCTGATGGTAGTTGGAAGCAGCTATGTTTGATCATAAACAGGTGGTCATAGTTTTCAGACTCCTATATCTTAACAATGGTAGGAGTGAAATGAGAGATGGCCAGGGTGGTGTGTGTCTTTAAGGCAGCATGACTGGATTCCTGTCTCACTCCAGGGCCATCTCACTTGGTTGCCATTAAGGAATTACTGCACAGTAGGAAGCAAAAATGAAATTAAGTCATAAGGAGGTAAGCCTTTGGAATTCTTTATCCCTGAGAGTTATGGAGACATAGTCATTGTATTCTTTCAAAATGACGATCAATATATTTGAGATATGGGACAATGCTTGAAAATGGCACTGAGATGGGTCAACCATGATCGTAATGAACTGCAGAACTGGCTCAAAGGGATGGATAGCCTACTTTTGCTCCTTTTTTCTCATGCTCAGCTCATTAATTAGCACTGTCCGGACAATATCTTCAGAAATGGATACATCAATCACCTTGTATTCATTACCAGAAGTTTCTACAATAGTTTTTTTTTACAATTAGGATTTTGAATCCCTACACTAGAAACTAGCCAGCTCTGTAATGATTGCAGCATCTTTCCTCAACCTACATGTGGAAACTATATAGGGAGGTTTCACGGCAGTCGGGTCACGACCCATGACCCGTACTGTTGCTACACTACTCCAATTGGAGTGCACGCGATGATCTGCAGGTAAGTACTTACAATTGTTTCCAGCGTAGCGGGCCCGTTAAAACCTGCCAAAATTGTCAATTTTTGCGCTGTAAATAATTATGGAAATCGGGATAAGCGTGAGAGACTTCAGCCTACTTCGGAATTCCAAAAGTGAGGAGAAATGACGATAGATAGAAGCGAGAGCTGAAGGGACAACAACAGCCAAAGTGCTTGGCAAACATTGGCCGTTTGCTCACTGCATTTCATCAACAGTAAGGCATTATTTCTGTTTTTTCTTGATTCCTTTGGCATCTAAAAAGATTCAGAAGTGATAAATCTGGCTGTAAAATTTTAAAATCGCCCATGGTTCTCAAGTGGGTTTTTACATACAAAAAGAAAACGCCTCTGAAGCAAAATTTTACAGCCAAATTTATCACTTCTGAGACTTTTAGATACCAAAGGAATCAAGAAAAAACACAAATAATGCCTAACTGTTGATGAAATGCAGTGAGCAAACGTGATAATTCCCAATATTTTCAATTTCTATATCTGCACGGCCAATGTTCACCAAGCACTTTAGCTGTTGTTGTCCCTTCAGCTCTCGCTTCTCTTTACCTTCATTTCGCTTCACTTTTGGAATTCTGAAGTTGGGTACGATGTCTCTCACGCTTACCCCGATTTCCACAATTTTTTACGGCGCAAAAATTCAACATTTTGGCGGTTTTTAACAGGTAGGAAAGTACGAGTTTCGTGTATTAACAACATATACCGGAAGCTGCGATGTCCTCCAGATGGATTGAGCGGCTCCGTGCGTCAAGCCCTATGACCCAGTGACCTTACGTGCAACCTCCCATAGTGTGGTCGGATTGGGAAGGGAGCGCATTGCTTTGTTACTGTTAGATAGATCATTGGAACCAAGCAAGCACAAGACACCAAGGGAGTAGATGGGAAGGAGTGTCATAGGTGGAGATGTGGTGCATCACAGTTACAAAGGTGTCACTGAATTTTTTGGACTTTCATTTCAGCAATGGATCTGAAATTTGATTGGTGAGGAAAATATCAGGAAGTTGCAAAAAAGTAAACATGCATTTAAATTGACATGGAATGTGGACCTATGTTGTAATCTCATTGTTTACAAAAAAGTAGGAATATCTTGGAATACTTACTTGCTTACTTGCTTGTGGACTCCTGTGTTACTTTATCTGTAACATTGATGGAATCTTCCTGATGTACCTTTTCAAATGAAGTACCTTATAAGATCTGATCGAATGCTAAAAAGTAGTAGGTTTAATTAGGTAAGATCCCTGTTTATACACTGTCTTGTACTTCAATATAATAGAATACAATAATACATGATACGATAGGTCAATCCTACAATATAATACGATAGACGCAAAATACTGGAGTAACTTATCCGATCATGCAGCATCTCTGGGAGAAAATGGATAGATGATGTTTCGGGTTGGGACCCTTCTTCAGACTGATTGTAGTTGGGAGTGGAGAGAGATATTGGAAGCGAGAAAAAAATTCAGGACAAATTGGGCCGGCGACAGATTACCTCAGGCAAGGAACTGATAGGCCAATTGTTGGCTAAAGATATGATCCCAGGAGGAATACATTAACGCGTATTGTGGAACTGGTTAACCAACGTTTAGTGAAGAGGGAGGAAAGAGGAGGCAGAAGAGACCACAGATGCTGTAATCTGGAGCAAATAAGCAATCTGCTGGAGGAAAGCAGTGGGTCAGGCAGCATCTGATGAGGCAAAGGGATGTTTGATATTTCGGGTCCAAACCCTGCATTATATTTATTGGCTATTACCATCTTTGGGAAATGTTTCCTCGTGCATTGTGTTCAGAGGAGGACTGTGCCATTTATTGGTTGTTAACATCTTTGGGGACAACACTTCAAGCAATGATACCTCTCTGTCACACCCAGCTCTGTCTTGAACCCAGCTGACTGTATCACGCTTAACAAGACGTCCAGCCCTTTGTACCCATATGACCCACAGCCTTCCCATCTTTTGTGCTGATGTCATCTGTTGTTTTCCTGCCAACCCACTGACAGCGTTCATGTGATGCTGTCACTGCCCCAGAGAGTTTGTTCATTGCTTACATCTTGGGTATTAGGCCCAGAGTAAAACTGTCTCACAAATCCCATCCAAAAGTAGAGGTGTTAGTGGACGCATTAGCCTTTTTAGATGTCATAAAATCATACAGCATAGAACAGACCCTTCGCTAACCAACATGCCCCATCTATGTTAGTCCCATGTGCCTGCGTTTAGCCTATATCCCTCTAAACCTTTTGTACCTGTACCTCAAGATTCAAGATTCAATTTAATTAAGGTACAGTGAAATTTGAGTCCAAATGTTTCTTAAATTTGACGATATTACCAGCCCCTCCTCCGGCAGCTCGTTCGTAGATGTCCAGTGCATACCACAATTTTGCTACCTTTTTCTCCGGTATCACTTTATTTCTCTGATCATTGTCCACTGGGAGTTCAGTATCATTAGGCTTCAGAAACATTTCCACAGGGTGAATGGCTGAGACAGTTTTTACTTTCCAAGCTCTTATTATTATATCAATTATATCGCCGGCCTTTTGTTGCCACGGGGTCTTTATGCTAGAACACCCTGCCCAGCCACATTCTGTGAGTAGGGTTTAGTTTAGTCCAGTTTAGAGATACAGCGTGGAAACAGGAACTTCGGGCCCACCGAGTCGGCACCGACCAGCGATTCCCGCATATAAACACTATCTACACACATAAGGGACAATTTTCACTTATACTAAGTCAATTAAGCTACAAAGCTGTACATCTTTGGAGTGTGGGTGGAAATCAAAGATCTTGGAGAAGACCCATACAGTCAAGGGGAGAACATACAAACTCCGTACAGACAGCACCTGTAGTCGGAGATCAAACCTGCGTCCCTGGCCTGCAAGCGCTGTAAGGCAGCAACTATACTGCTGTACCACCTATACTTGGTAAGAAAGACTACAGTAGTTCACAAAGCAAGCATACCACCACCTCATTAGAGAAGGGTAATATGTCCAGATCCTGAAAAAAGTCATTTAAAAAACAATTGATTCTAAAGTCCTTTGGGACACTCTTCAATCAAATCTGCTATAAAGCTCTAAATTCTTATTTTCCAATCTTAATTCTGTGCCTTCTTGACATTGCCCTCATATGTCTAAATATGCTAACTTCAATTTCTATGCCTGGCATTGAATTGAAGACACTTGACTGCTTACGTAAAAGGCTCGAGTGCATTTGAGTGCATAATAGTTCTGTTGTGGGGCTAGCAAAGCAGAGGATGTACCCTGAAATGCATCATTGTCAATTGCTAATCAGATGGTTTGAATCCTGGCAATAGAAAATTGACCAAGAAAAAGACTTGGGGAGGAAATGAACAGACAACATTTCAAGTCGAGACCCTTTTTCAGGCTGATTGTAGTAAGGGGTGAAATCTGAAAAAGCAAGGTGGAGCAAAGTAGGATAAAGTCTGGCACCTTCCTTCTCTAGAATTCTCCCCCCCCACTATAATCAGTCTGAAGAAGGATCCCCACCCAAAATGTCGTTTGTCCATTTCCTCTACAGAAGTTGCCTGACTCGTTGAGTTCCTCCGGCATTTTGTGTCGTGCTGCAGGTTTAGATTGTCCTGATATCGTCCAAGTTTGTTTCAGTTTGAGTAAAATATTAGTGCATAAGTATGGTTTGAGTGTGGCCAATATATTTATTGAAAAGGTTCACAGAACCCTTGAAACAAATTAAATACGATACGATCGTACTTCATTTATCCCAGGAGGGAAATCGGTCTGCCAACAGTCATAAAACACCACAAAATACAAGGAACATGAAATTAAAGTGACGAATGGAAAGCCTAGGATTGAGGATGTGCAAAGATTGGGGAGGGGGGGGGGGGAGGGGAAGGGGAAGGGGAGTCAGTCAGTCTACCCCACGACAGATGGGGGAGGCTTGTACAGTTTGATAGCCAAAGAGAAAAAGGATCTGTGGCGATCTGTGCTGTATCTTGGTGAACCAGTCTGTTGCTGAAGGTGCTCCTCAGGTTGACCAGTGTGTCACGGAGGGGGGTGAGCTGCATTGTCCAAGACGCTCCGCAGTTTGAGGAGCATCCTCCCCTTCAATGAATCCAACTCCACCCCCAGAACGGAGCCTGCCTTCCTGATGAGCTTGTTAATTCTGTTGGCGTCCGCGAGCTTCGCCCTGCTGCCCCACCACACACCAGCGATGAAGATGGCACTGGCCACCACAGATTGATAGAACATCTGCAGCATCCTACTGCAGACGTTGAAAGAGCGGAGCCTCCTCTGAAAGTACAGACGGCTCTGTCCCTTCTTATACAGTGCCTCAGCGTTCCTGGACCAGTCCATTTTACTATCCACATAAACTCCGAGGTACTCCTTGGTAAACCGAACATCCACACCCTCAATGGAGACAGGGGGCAGGGGTGTTCCACTCCTCCTAAAGTCCTCCACTAACTACTTAGTCTTGTCGGTGTTGAGCTGCAGGTGATTCAGCTTCCCTCCCCTCACTGATGCAGCTCACAATTGCAGAGTCGAGCGAAAACCTCTGCAGGTAGCAGGAGTCTGAGTTGTATCTAAAATCCAAGGTGTAGATGGTGAACAGGAAAGGAGAGAGGACCGTCCCCTGTGGGTCCCCCGTGTTGCTCACTACCATGTCCGAGACACAGTTCTGTAGCCTGACATACTGTGGTCATTCAGTCAGGTAGTTGGTGATCCAGGACACCAATGGAGCATCCACCTGCATCTTCGTCAGTTTGCTCCAGGCGGGATGTTGTTAAAAGCACTGGAGAAGTAAAAAAACATGACTCTCACAATGCTTCCCGGCTTATCCAGGTGAGCATAGGAACGATGGAGCCGGTGGATAATGACGTCCCCTACCGTTGTTTGGTAAGCGAACTGCAGGGGGTCTAGGTAGGGTTTAAACGGGTCGCAGGTGAGTGAGCACCACCCACTCCAGGGACTTCATGTTGTGTGAGGTCAGCGCCACCAGTCTGTAGTCACTGGAGGAGAAGGGATGTCCTCTTTGGTACAGGAACCAGGCAGGATGTCTTCCACATCACAGGAATCCTCTCCAGGCTCAGGTTAAAGATCTGCTGGAGTACTCCGCACAAGTGGCTGGCACACACCTTGAGTACCCTACACCATCGGGACCGAGTCTGCTCAGCTTCCTCACCTGCTCAGACTTGATGATCTTGAGGCAATAAAGTAAGGTGCAAATTCATAGTTGCCGGATAGTCAGGGCAGGAAATTTATCAAGGTTGTCGGAAGGGGCAGCACAGTGGCGCAAGGGGCAGCACAGTGGCGCAAGGGGCAGCACAGTGGCGCAAGGGGCAGCACAGTGGCGCAAGGGGCAGCACAGTGGCGCAAGGGGCAGCACAGTGGCACAAGGGACAGCACAGTGGCGCAAGGGGCAGCACAGTGGCACAAGGGGCAGCACAGTGATGCAGCAGTAGAGATGCTGCCTTACAGTGCTAGGGACCCGGGTTTGATCCTGACTACGGATGCTCTCTGTACGGAGTTTGTACATTCTCCCTGTGACCACGTGGGTTTTCTCTGGGTGCTCTGATTTTTTTTCCCACACTCCAAATATATGCAGGCTTGTAGGTTAATTGGCTTTGGTAAAAACTGTTGCTAGTGTGTAGGATGATCGTGGTCGGCGCGGACTCAGTGGGCTGAAGGGACTGTTTCCACGCTGTATCTCTAAACTCAACTATAAGGTTGTTCGGAAAGATGGGGAAAATAGTGAAGGAGGAGCAGCCTTGGAAATGTAAGAATAAAACAACTTCAGTGATGAGAGAAGGTATAAAAATGAGTTAAATTGATGGGGGGGAGAATTTATGGTTATTAGAAATAATGAATCAGTGGAAATTGTGTAGACACAGTGGTGGCAGCAGCATTAATGCAGAAATCAAACATACGACTTGAATGCATGCAAATACTTTCATTTCATGTGGACTGAGGCACATAGATTAGCTCAAGCAAGAAAGATACACATTTGGAATGTAGCGTTTGAGAGAAATACATTCAAGATTTGGGTCAGGTTGCCTTCCATGCCAAAGGACAGAGTTCAAAGTACGCAAATTGGTTGATGGACAGTTCTGGTAATATTATTAATTGATAAACAACAAAAATCTTTGGAGGTGTCCAAAAATGAGTTGATTTGATCTGAATCTGTCAAAACAAAACAAAAAAATCCTTAATGAGAGCAGTAAGAGGCAACATTAAAATCCACCAGCAATTCACAAAGATCCAGCAGCTGCACGATATATAAAGAACAGTTTTAAAAAAACAAATAAATGTTGATGTGAAAAGTGCTTTTGCAAAGGATGTTAAAATAGTCTTAAAATGTTCAAATTATATTAGAGAAAAAGCATAGTGGGACATAACACACTCAATATGATATTGTTCATGAAAATTATTTTCATGTTTAATTATTGGGGAATCAAGAACACAAGAGACCTGTTGAAGTGAATGTAAACAATATAATCACATCAAAGTCCCAACCCTGTTTTTAAAGGAATTACTTAAGAAAATCATCATCTTTGCAATCTTCTATATTCTCTCCCTATTTCTATATTGGAAAATTATGCATATTGCTCTGCCATTTAAGAAAGAGGCAAGGAAAACCAAGGAGTTGTGGACAGATTAGCTTCATGTCAAGTCAAGTCACTTTTATTTCTATAGCACACTTATAAAACAACTCTCGTTGACCAAAGTGTTTTACATTGATGGAGGTACTAAAGTTATATAACATTGGTTCATAGATTAAGTACATACATACATACATACATACATACATACATACATACATACATACATACATACATACAGCCCTCCCTCAGAGGACGTCAAGAAAGGCTTGTGTGGTGGGAAATATATTTTTTAATTTGAAGATGGAGTTGACCAGAAACACTCAGCATGAGCGTATGAAGGGTAATCATGCCTGATGATGTGAAAATACCTTTTGAAGAGGTAGCTGAACTGGCAGAAAGGGGATTCCTCAGTGATGCATGGACCATTGGGCAATGAGAAAAGTTCTTCCTGAGAGCCTATTAGCACATGGAATAGAAAATTACCAACCCGGTTAAAAAATTAGCAGAGGGGAGAGGACAGAGCAAGGATTCTGGACTGATTTACTCAGTTGCTGTTCTTCTGACTGGTTTACTTGGCCAGTCCATCATTCTGAAGAAGTGTCCCGACCCAAAATATCCTCTATATGTGTTCTCGAGGGATGCTGCCTGACCTGCTGAGCTACTCCAGCATTTGTGCGTCTTTCCTTAGGTAAACCAGCATTCTTACTTCCTTGTCTACACTGTGAGGTCTAAAGTTGAGAAGGTCAAGATTCTAGTTGCAATAGAAGGTACATACATACATACAGCCCAGGAATTGAGTCGGTGGTGAGTTTTTGGAGGGGATGATTCTGCTGTAGTTGATGATACCGGCCCAAGTACTTCTCCATATTATGCAGTGATGTATCTACAGAAATAGGAAATACTAGGAATACTCAGCTAGTCAAGCCTCATTTGTGGGACGAGAAACAGAATCAAAGTTTCTGGTTTGTCCAATCTGAAACTCTGACCTAGCTTCTCCTCCCACACATAGGCCTGACCTGCTGAGTGTTTCCAGCTTTTTGTGTTTGGGTTTTAGATTGGCTTAGGATTCCCAGGAGTGAGTAGGAATGTTGCACTTTTTCAAGGATTCTTTTGAGTATTTCCTTGAGTTGATTACGCTGCCCAGCTAGTTATCTCTTGCCATGGCAGAGCTTGGAATAGGGTGTATGTTTTTGGAATTTGGTTACATGTTGGATGAGCAGGTGATATGGCCTATTTGAAACTTTACTTTAGACTCTAGAGATGCACCGTTAAACCAGGCTCTTCGGCCCACCGAGTCTGTACCGGCCAGCGAGCACCGCCATACACCAGATCTATCCTACTCATTAGGGACAATTTACAATTTATACCGCAAACACTCGCGGGGCCAAGATTCAAGATTCAAGAGAGTTTATTGTCTTGTGTCCCTGATAGGACAATGAAATTCTTGCTTTGCTTTCAGCACAACAGAACATAGTAGGCAATGACTACAGAACAGATCAGTGTGTCCAGTCACGGATCAGATCAGTCACGGTGATAACGTACAAACTCTGTACAGACAGCGCCCATAGTCAGGATCAAACCCGAGTCTCTGGCGCTGTAAGGCAACGACTCTACCGCTGCACCACTATGCCACCCCAACCTAGTGGAACTGTGTGTTATCTGAGCCTCAATATTCTGGATGTTGATCAAGAACAGGAAGCTGATTCTGGTTCACCTATACTGTCAGTGGATTTGTGCATTGGTGGAATTTCTCCAGTGCTTCGAGGTGTCTGTTGCAGGAGGTCCACCAGGATGGCGTAGTTACTGCCTGTTGGTCGACCGTGAGCCTTTGGTTTGCATCCTTGATCTTTGAAAATTATTTTACCGAAGGCTGAGCAGGTACACAGAAGGTTATGGTGAATTTTAGTCATAGTTTTCTCCCTTTATTGAAAGGTGATCTGTCAGATATAGAATATAGTCCAAGTTTTCCAGTGTCTTGTTGTGGCCGTTCAATATCAGGAAGAGTTGGTGGTTGAGAACCTTTGTTTTGTGGATAATAAGGACATTCTATCATATGCCTAGACACAAGGATCTGCAGATGCTATTTTACAAACAAAATTCATTGCTGGGGTAACTCAGTGGGTCAGACAGCATTTCTGGAGGCATGGATAGAAACATAGAAAAATAGGTGCAGGAGTAGGCCAATTTGACTCCATTGCCTTCTGTAGCAGAGAATTCCACAATAGGATAGGTGAGGTTTCTGGTTGGGACTCTTCTTCAGAATGAAGAATGTTAATTTGATGGTGTTAAGCTGGGCTCGTGTGGATGGGGCATGTTGACCGGATGGGCATGTAGGGCCAAAGGGCCTGTTTCCACGCTGTTTGACTATGACTCTAAACTATCCATGAACTCCAGAGAAGCCTGACTCACTGAGCTACTCCAGCCCTTTGTATTTTTCTATATCGTATGCTTCACTGAACAGATCAATGATGACTTGGAGTTTGATCTCTGAATGAGGGCCAACATAAGCATTGTCTATGTACAAACAAGGAACTGCATTTACTAGTTTATCAAGGAAAGACATAAAATGCTGGAGTCGGGCAGCATCACTGGAGACCAAGTATAGGTGATGTTTCACTTCGGGATCACTCCTGGTCAGCAGCCACTCCACTCATCTAGCAGAGTTCTGGCTGGAGCTGCCCCTCCACTCTTTCCTCCTAACCGTGCAATCGGCCTAAAAATGGGTTCAAACATGAAACGCCACCAATCCATGTTCTTCAGGGATGTTGCCTGACCTGCTGAGTTACTCCAGCATTTTATTGTACCACAGTTTAGCTTAGCTTAGAGATACAGCGCGGAAACGGGCCTTTCGGCCCGCCGGGTACGCGCTGACCAGCGATCCCCGCACACACACAAATCCTGTTGCGCCACTGTGCCTTCCCGTGCACCACCGGGCTGACCCATTTCTGTGACAAAAATTGGAATTACCTTAGTTCTAGAGTAAGAAAATAACATGAGTTGATCAGTAGAAACAAAATGCTGGAGTAACACTGGTCAGGCAGCATCTCTGGAGAAAAGGAATAGGCGCATTTCAGGTCGGAACCCTACTTCAGACTGAAGTTGGGTTCCAGCCCAAAACATCACCTATTCCTTTTCTCCATAGTTGTTGCCAGACCCATTGAGTTACTCCAGCATTTTGTTTCTATCGTCAGTATAAACCAGCATATGCAGTTCCATCCTACACATGAGTTGAACAGTTTCTAGTTTAGTCCTGAAAATTGCCTCCATTCCAAGAGGGTGAATTGTTGGGGCGAAGTGGGTCATTACAATGCAAAAGACCAAGAATGTTGTGAAGATGAGGAGGCAGCTTTGCTTATACTAGCCTGCATTGAGGTTGTATAGTTTCAGCACAATAACAGAGTAAATCTACATCAAAGAAAAGCTTTCATACCAGGCACTTGCTCACTTTTTCCAAGTATAATTCTGTTCATAACAGGCCATGTTTCCAGGTTCTATACAAAGAAATCCTCACAAAAGCAGATGGGGGAGGGGATGAATATTTTGTAACGGGGAAAGACTAAATCATGCATAATTTGGGAAAGGCATGTTAAGGAGTGTTCCACTGGGGAATATTACTGTTATTTAATGGGACTCTGCTGAATGATGCCGTATTAAATTATGTGCAATGGATAAAAAAAGATGGTACATTGAGATTCAGTAGTGAGAGGGTTAATTGGAAGCCAGCTGGCTGTGTCACAGTTTGGCCACCTTCTTGAAAATAAATGAGGCTGATGTTGAGATGAAGAGCATGAAATTAGTGAGGGCTCCTCGTACACAATGGCAGCTTAAATATGTAAATCTGTATCTTGCTATCATGCGCTTTTCTGGAACCTTTTAAAATAATCGGGCTTTCAGAGGTTGAGAGCAGGGACACTGATTGGGGGAGGATGCAGTGAATGAATACAGTGAAATGCAGCAGCTGGATTTATTTGGCGGAGGGATACACGGCATTCAAGGCAAGAAAAATAGTTTTGTTGTAGGGATACTGGGGGTGTGCTGTGGTGTCGCAGCTTCTCAGACACAACCAGTCAGGCAAACGTACTGACTGCGTTATTTGTGTCGTGGAAGGAGAAAGAAAGGAAGCCTGCTGAGATGTCTGTCAGTAATCAGCCGCCCGCTCCTTGCAACGACTATACTGATCTCTGCAAACCGAAGCCTGCTGATTGTTTCTCTGAGAAGCATCCGTGCACACAGCCTCAAAAGAACTGGAGCCAGTCGGAATGGGAATGGCGTAGAGCAGAGCAGCAGCCAGGCGGCAACCTGAAAGTTGAGTCAAGCCCGGCGGCGGCGTCTCCAGCTAAGGATGGTCTCGTGAAGCATGTGGCTCTCACTGACGAAGATAAATTAGGCTTCTTTGGGACCGCAGGAGGAGGAATGGAACAGAAAAACATGGCTGGTGAGGCTCAGCCCAAGGAATTCTTCGCAAACTGGGCTACTTCCCCTGCTAATCTCGGTGCCTCAGACCAAAGCATTGAAAAAATGAATCCGGTCAGAAATGAGTGGAACCAGGCTGAGATAGGCAAGCAGGTGAGTGGCGTGGAGTACGGTAAGAAAGAAATGGAAAAGAACCTCCGAGAAATGAGAACTGACAAAAATGGGGAGCCGACAAGTTACCCCTTGGACGGCAACGTGACACATCAGACCACGGTATTTGGTAATCCTGCCCAGAATGTAAAGAAAGACGAGTTCAGTGTGTGGAACCCAAATTTTATGCCAGACAATATGGACTTAAACTACAAGCAAACAGCAGGCGTTAAATGCGATGAGAAGTCCACTATGAATGAAATGGACCTCAATTCCAAAAACATCCCTGCGTACACGTTAACAATACAGAAGTCTGAAACCCCAACTATGGTGGATTACGAGCAGGAGCCGTCTGATGTCAATCCTTCGCACGGGTCTCTAGAACACAATGACGATGTGAAGATTGATTTAATAAATGATGGTACAGCTAACAGGGCTTCCCAACAGAGGAAGATGATGCGGCGTGCAATGTCGGAATGCTCACATTTGTCTGTTCCCTCGAGTTTTGGCGTCGCTGTGAAATATCCCGAACCCGTGCTGACCGAATCTCCAGTCAATTCAATGGAGCAGTCGGCAAATTCCCCCAGCACCCAGCTTCCATCTACCACCAGCAGGAAGTGCCCTACATCGCAGTTAAAGCGGTCAATGACTGTGGTAGAGGAGCAAATCCCAGCTTACAGCTTTGGCAATGACCAAAGTGCAACAGAATTACACTTTGACCAGCTCGCTGATGAAGGACATGGGAAGGAGGGAAATAAGGCGCATGATATTACTCCAGGCACAATTGTTGGTACTAATGCTCCATTTTACCATGGGAAGCTGGAAAAAATCCCCGAGTTCAACAGCAGTAAGATCCCGGAAGAAATGCTTCACAGCAAGCAAGAGCAAGCCAACCTTCAGAAGAACAGCTTCTCAAAGGGTTCAGATGAAGTTCTTTCACTGGGGAGAGGAACAATTGGGGTCAATGATGCAGAGACCTTTCCGTTTTCTCAGCTGCAAGAAAATCCACATGGCCCAATGTTGATCAATTCTGCCTTCACTGGGGTCATCTTCAATGCCAGTGAAACGTCTCAGAAAATTGAAATGACACATCGCAAGCCTGAACAGGCAGCACTAAAGCCCCAGGAGCTGGCACAGACGAGTATAGAGCAAGAAACCGAGTGTACGAAACGTGGTGCCAGCGCTTCGGTGGAACAGCAGCCCCAGGCACGCAGTCCCCCGCATGGCACTGCTGAAACCTCAAAGAAAGTAAGAGGGAGGTCTGCAGAGCTAAATGAGACCACTGGTCCTAAGGGCAAGGAGCCAAGCCCCAAGTCTGTTACGGCCACCAACCACAAGCTGGATTACATTCCAGGTGAGGAGAAATGGGGGCATCATTTAAAAAAAAAAAAATTTTATGAAGCAGAATGGAGAGAGTCCAAATTCATAAAAAGATTAAACATAACATGCTGGAGTAACTCATCAAATCAGGCAGCATCTATAGAGGGAATGGATAGGTGCCGTTTTGGATCAGGACCCTATCCATTCCCTCCACAGATGCTGCCTGATCCACTGAGTTACTCCAACATTTTGTGCTCTGCTCAAATTCAAGCTAATTTAGATATGTTGTATTTGCAATACATTTTCTCGGCTGAGGTATAATTGTGACAAAGGAAAGAAAGATTAGCCGTGGCTCCTGAAGGAAGCTGTGCCTCTTAAAAAGATACAGCCTCTTCTGAGATATCACGTACATTGCACAGTTTCCTCAAGACTGTGATGTGTTGAAAAATGGAATACCTAGCAATGTCTATAACCAAATACCTAAACTTTAGAGTAGCGAGCCATGGAAATTATATCTGTGTGTTGGTTGCAGAAGATGTGCATTAAATTTTCACTCGTAGCTTTGCACGGTAAATTCCCAGCCTCCCAGTTTCCATTTGCATTGGAAGATGAATGAGCTGTTCTATCATTTGTTTGCGTCGCAGTTCCACTCCAATCTGAGTACGTTGGTGCTGACTGTTGAAGTGTTTTGGCCCCCACTGCGACCCCATAGCTGAGGTGACACCAGATATTGTGGATCCGTAATTGCAATGATGTGACACAAACCCCCTCACTGTAATTGGGGCAACGTGCGGAGTAGAATATTAAAATCATGTAAATTAAAAGATTCATGACCAGCCTCTATTTTGAGCTACCAATATCAGCGATCGTGTGCGCTGGAAATAGCATGACTGGTGAAGAGACCATGTGATGTCTGTCCTTGATCTCAATTCATGCTCTCTGCTTTAGGCAGGTGTCTAATGAGGATGGTATTGAGCTTCATGTCCTTCCTCACATAATCAAATAATCTGTGTATTGTCTTTTTTTGTCGTCTTGTGAGTGAGGTTTGATGTAACCAACAATGTTCAAAGGGAGAAGAGAAAAACTGGAAAAACAAATTTTCTCCCGATTCTTTTGAGACTTTCTATCAAAGATGAATCACTTTTAGAGAAAATGTTTCCGTGAAGCTTCAGAAATGAAGGTGGTTATAGATTGTGCATGTGTTATTTGGTTTTCAATATCTCTCTATACATTATCAAACCTCATTCCTCATCCAAAGAGCTGGACGACAGAATATACGATAAGCTATTTTTAATCCATATGAATGGGTATTGTTTTACGTTTAGCTCCATTTTGAAGCCAAATTTCCCTGTTAATTTCTGCTGCGGAGCTCATTGGGGTGTGAGGTCTCATTTTTAACCATGTGGAATAATCCGAGCGTCGATGAAAAGACGAGTGCTCATCAGTCAATTCTGCGTGCTGCTCAAAGTGAACAATGCTGCCGGATAGGCTGCAGTGGAGGATTTAACCATTTAGGGTGGGCTTTTTTGTACTGGTTTGCGAGGGCTTTGTTTCATTTGAGAGTATGCAGCTGTCAAAGAAAAGGCATTGCTGTAGAATAAAATAAGCGTTTCATAGGATTCCAGGGGGGAAATGGTGCATTAAAGTGCATTAAACAGTTGAACATACTTGATAATACAATAATTTATCAAGCTTTGTAAAGGACCAAAAGAAATACATGTTATTCTCGATGATCCCTCTCCGCAAATATTGGTGCAATCTGATTTCTCGCTCCTCACCCCTTTTTAGAGTTCTCCTCTGCAAATATAGATTTTTGTTCAAGCGACATAGACAATAGACAATCGGTGCAGGAATAGGCCATTCGGCCCATCGAGCCAGCACCACCATTCAATGTGATCATGGCTGATCATCCCCAATCAGTACCCCGTTCCTGCCTTCTCCCCGTATCCCCTGACTCCGCTATTTTTAAGAGCCCTATCTAGCTCTCTCTTGAAAGCATCCAGAGAACCTGCCTCCACCGCCCTCTGAGGCAGAGAATTCCACAGACTCACCACTCTCTGTGAGAAAAAGTGTTTCCTCGTCTCCGTTCTAAATGGCTTACTCCTTATTCTTAAACTGTGGCCCCTGGTTCTGGACTCCCCCAACATCGGGAACATGTTTTCTGCCTCTAGTGTGTCCAAGCCCTTAGCCATCTTATATTATGACATAACTCCTTGTGCACAATGATTGATGTTCAGCAAGAAATATTACATTCCCTCCTACCCTTGTAAAGATTGAAGCTTTTGATTTTGCATTGATATGGGACCCCCCGTCGCCTTCCACCATTCCTCTTCTTACACAGTTAGATGTTCACCTAGAGATCTGTACAACCATTGACCTGTTCCCAGGGAACCCTGCCCTCTGTGGATGTGTTTGTGTGGTCCTGGCTAAAATTTGGCTTCATGTGGAAGACATCAATGGCTACAAAAAGAAATCTGTTCCATTACTACAGAAAATGGTTTATTGTGCAAAATAAATAAACCAATGAATTGATTATTTTTGTTTAAACATCTAGATTTTTAAAGCAGTATTTGTCTGCTTGATATGGTCACTGTCAAATGGACTGCAATCCCATTGTCTAACCTTTCCCAACCCACTTGAATCCCCGGAGCTTTACAAGACATTGTTTGACAATTTTGGATTGAAAGTTGAGCTTTTTTTTTAATGTATTGTCAAAGCACATAGGCAACATGGTCACCATAACAAAAGAATTCCAGGAACCTGAAAGATATTGTTTTGGTTCTTCCATTCCGGTCGTGGTAATTCCATTCACCCAATATCATAAAAAATGAGCACAGTTATACAACATAGAAGCAGCTGACCAGTGGGCACCTGTTAGTACTAATCCCATTCTCTTGCACTTGACCTGTGGCCTTTTGTGATGAGGGGATTCAAGCCAAGGCACTTCTCAAATACGTTCAACGACTCTGCTTCCTCCACCTCTAGCAGTGCATTCCAGGCACTTGCCAGTCTCTGGATCAAAGAGGTCCCCCTCTGATACCTTCTACGTCTCTTACACCTTACCCTAAATCTATGTCCTCCAGTGTTATTCATCTCTAATAAGTAGAAAACATTGCTATACTATCTACATAATTGTGCTCCAGTTTCCTCCCACATCCCAAAGACGTGCAGATTAGTTGGTTAATTGGCCTCGGTTTAAAAATCCCGACTAATGAAAATCTGTATCCCATAAACCACCTTAACCACATTATCTATGTGTGTTGCCAGCCTCTGGGATCTTTAAACTTGTATGCCATGATTGCTCTCTTCCTCAGTACTCCCAAGGACCTAAACGGATTGTTTAGATGTAGGATCTACATATAATCTCTCTCTTAGTGGCTTTTTCCTGGTAAATTCGCATAGAATTTGTCATCTGCTTCACTAATATAATTCAGGGAAGAAAATGTTGCCTCTTTATCTATCTTTATGTGACTTCAGTCACATACCAATTTACTTATTTGCTCTGCAGTAAGTTGTTGAGTTTTAATCCGAGACTAAACTTGCCCACACCGGCTGACAATGTCCCAGCTACATTAGTAAAGGGCCTGTCCCACTGTACGAGCTAATTCAAGAGTTCTCCCGAGTTTCCCCTGATTCGAACTCGGAGAATTACGGTAATAGCCGCTCGTAGGTACTCGGGACTCTCGTGGACATTTTTGAAAAATTATCACGAGTCTTCACGAGCTTACCGTGTTTCCCGAGTACCTGCTGTTAGTGTTACGAGCCGCTAAGAGACGTCCCGAGCTCCGATGTACCCGCTACGTACATTCTACGTGCTTACCACGAGTTTGATTTTTTTAAAACTCGGGAGAGCTCTTGAATTACCTCGTACAGTGGGACAGGCCCTTAAGCTGTTCTTTTAAATCAAGAGTATTTAATTGTCATATGTACTGGCGACAGAACAGTTCTTACTTGCAGCAGCTTAACAGGTCCATAAATGCAATACACACAGATAATATATAATAATTATAAAAAATCAATAAATTGATAACCTTAATACTAGTGCAAAAACCAAAGACCTCATGCAACCAAAGAAGGTCAATAGACGTTGATAATTGTTGAATTAGTGTTATATAATGTTTAAGAGCCTGATGGTTGTTGTTGTTGCCCAATAAATGCCAGACTTGTCAGTGTGTGCAATCCAAGAATGGGTTATTAAAAAGTTCAATTTGTCTCGTGGAACTTGAACCCATCACTGTGGATCTACAGCTGAGGAAAAGGCTCATTAAATCACTCCTGGTACTTGCCGTGCCAATAAATCTGCCTATTCTGATCCATTTATTAACCCCATCATCAGATTTCTAATTTTCAAATATTATATGTATGAGATATGCAAATGTTTTCTGTAAAAATAAAAGTGTGATGAAGGAATATTAGGATTTCCCTGCCAATCCAACTGATCTGTGTTCTGTGTGACTTGGTTCTAAGCTGTTCAAACTGGTTAGATTTCAGAAGACGAAATGTGTAGGAAGGAACTGCAGATGCTGGTTTAAACCGAAGATTAAAGTTTAAACCGAAACAGTCTGAAGAAGGGTCCCAACCCGAAACGTCACCTATTCCTTTTCTCCCGAGATGCTGTCTGACCCGCTGTGTTTCTCCAGCTTTTTGTGTCTATCTTAGATTCCAGAAGAGATCAATGTTGCCTCGGCTTTTGTAACTAGGGCAAGAGAACCAGAGTCAATTGGTATAGGTTAGAGACGCTTAGATATGGGCTAGATTTACGGGTAATCATCCATTGAATGGACTAAGGCAGTAGAATAACTGGGGCATGATTCCTACCATAGGATAATGAGTCAACAGTGATCTACCCAAATATCTCAAACCTTACTGGCCAATCAAGCTTGGCAACGGTCATGGATCAAATGATATGAGGCTTGGATAGGATGGATGTGGAGACTAACTGTTCCCCATTTATTAGTAAATCTGCATTTACTCTATCTATTCCTCTCATGATTTTGTACACCTCTATTAGATCACCCCTCATCCTCCTGCACTCGTAGGAATAAAGTCCAGACTGCTCAACATCTCCCCATAGCTCAGTCCCTTGAGTCCTGGCAAATTCCTTGGAAATCTTCTCTGCACCCTTTCCAGCTTGACATCTTTCTTATAGCAAGAAGATAGACACAAAAAGCTGGAGTAATTCAGCGGGTCAGACAGCATCTCTGGGGAAAATAAATAGGTGACGTTTCGGGTTGAGATCCTTCTTCAGACTTAAGAAGTCTCGACCCGAAACGTCACCTATTCCTTTTCTCCAGAGATGCTGTCTGACTCGCTGAGTTACTCCATCTTTTTGTGTCTTATCTTCGATTTAAACGAGCATCTGCAGTTCCTTCCTACATATCTTTCCTATAATATGTCCACATGTTTATACCTACTTCTAAATAGTACTTCAATGCCGGTCATAAAGTACAGGACTCATAAGGAATCACACAAAATACTTGTGATCTTTGAACCTTCTTCTGAACCTTCTGAATTTGTAGTCGGCAGGGCAGTACTCTGCATATCGCCAACTTGGATGTGTTGTGCATGCTAATGTGCTGTTAGTGCCCCCTTACAACTGTCTAGGGAAGGTGATTTGACTATATTGTTGTCTAGTTTATTCCATGCTTTGAGTGCTAGTAATAAGCACTTTCTCTTCATGAGGAGGAAAGCTAACATAAACCTTTAGTTCTAATATGCAATTTCATTTTTTGAGGTTTTGAAATTTCAGCAGCTTTTGCTAAACATTTTCTGGTAATGTCTGATCAAGGGAAACCTTCAATGATTGACATATATTAAAGTTGAGTTTTGGAATTTTCCAGTTAGTCACTTGTATCCTGCTGTTTAGTTTGATATCCAGCAAGACCATCTGACTCCAGTGTCAGATCCTCTCCTTGATCAGAATGTAATAAACACACTTCAAGGACACTGAACGTAAACGCTTTGCTTTATTCGTTCGCCTTTCCTTTACATCCCCGCAACATGTGTTCTCTGACCTTTCTGACTCATATTAACACTTGATACATTTAAATATGACATCAGTTACCATGACATCCCTCCCTTATCCTGCATCACCACACTGTCACTGTATGTCATGTTGTCACTTGCGGGCAGAGCACCAAGGCAAATTCCTTGTATGTGAATACTTGGCCAATAAACGTATTCATTCATTCATTGTAAACTGAACATTCCAACACCATTTAGGATATGGCATTCCTAATTGATAAAGCATCGTTTCCACATGTCAATACGTCTCATAGTCCTCGTATTTCTTGGGTGGTCTTCTCTGACGTTTTGGTGTGACCACTGCTTCTGTCTGTACTGGTACTGATACTGTTCCACCAGTTCATCATCTTGATTCTAGTTTCGCATAGTCTCCTCCTCAGACTCATGCATTCTTGGCTCCACGATTTGGTCGCCTTGAGTCTGAACCCCCACAGTCTCAACTTCAGTTGGCAGCGTCCCTGTACTATCCCAACAGTGATACATTTTCACATACAATGTGTTTGTATCATATTTGACTCCTGTCGATTAGACTGTCACGGTATTCCCTTGTCTGGATACCACTGTGTATGGTTGTGGAAAGAAGGGTGTCCATTTTGCTTTGAGTTTCTCTCCTCACTGGCACCTCATTTCCTGGCATCACATCTGATGGTTTGGCACCTTGTCTCCTGTCTGCATAGAGCTTTGATGCCCCTTTCTTTTCTACATCATGATCTCTCACCTATTGATCATTTACCATGTCACTAACCCATGGTATCAATAGACAATAGACATTAGGTGCAGGAGTAGGCCATGTGGCCACCTTTCCACACAGCTATTATGTAATTACTTAGTGTCTTGAATGGTTAAAGACTATTGTTTCTGTGGAAGATTAAGATAGTACAGGAATGTTAGACTATTTCTGTGTTATGCTTACAGGAAAGAAATGGAAATCATATTGACTCTTTCATACTATACGGAGCCATAGAAACTAACTGTTCACCAGTTATTTGTTAACTGTTGTCAAACAGACTGGATTAACCCAAGAACTTGCATATTGACTTCACCATATGAGCCGGTGGACATATATGAAGGAAACCACTTTTAATAGCAGTCATATCCCATACACCCAATAGACAGCCAGTTGGAAGCAGCTCCGTAGCTTGGCATTATGTCATTTCTATTACATCTCTGGATATGGACATGGTTATGAAGCACTGTGTGTGTTGTCCAACCCCATATGCCCTTGAGAAGATAGCATTGAGCCTTTAGACTTTAGTTTAGAGATCCAATGTAAAAGTAGGCCCTTCGGCCCACTGAGTCTGTGCCGACCAGCAAACACTCCCATCCACAAGCACTATCCTAAACACTACGGGCAATTTACAGCTTGTACCAAAGCCAATTTACCTCTAAAACTTGTACGTCTTTGTAGTGTGGGAGGAAACCGGAGCACCTGGGGGAAACCCACGCAGTCATAGGGAGAACATACAAACTCCATACAGACAGCACCCCTAATCAGGATTGAACCCAGTCTCTGGCTCTGTGAGGCAGCAACTCTACTGCTGCACCACCGTGCTGCTCATAAAGTCATCATCATGAATGGCAACATTCCATGTGGAGGCACAGACCTGTTAACCAGGGATTCTAGGAATCTGAGCTGGCAGCTACAAAGCAATAGCAACATATGTCTAAGTCAGGAGGGAGCGATGAAAAAAAAAATGATTCGCAGAGCCAGCATGATTTTTATCAAAGGGTAATAATGTAATGAGATTTTTGAAGATATAACTAACATGGTAAAAACTGAGCATTTTGTGAATGGACGGTATAATTTACTTTTTAAAAGCATTTCACATGTGACACATGTGTCCAAAACATTTGACACATTTTGTCATGTTGTCATATGCGGGCGGAGCACCAAGACAAATTCCTTGTATTCTTGGCCAATAAACTCATTCATTCATTCATTCATTCATTCATTCATTCATTCATTCATTCATTCATTCATTCATTCATTCATGGTTGTCTTACAAAAGATTGTTGCTTAAATAAACGTAATAAATTTGGGGGCATATATTTGCATGGATAGAGGATTGGTTGAAGGGAAGCGAGCAGTTGGGTCATTTGCAGATTGTGGCACTCTACCAGTTTTCTTTTTGAATTGGTAGAAAACTTGGAAGGTTAAAAACAGTAAAGTTGTGCGCTGGATCCTCCGCTTATAGTAATATAATATATGAAAGGCCAGGGAAGGTGAAATGTGAAGAGGCACCAGGCCTGGACTGGTTCTGTGTCCAAAGTGGCAGAATGTCCTATTAAAACAAAAATAGATGATAGATTTTTTATGCTGGAGAAGAACAGTAAAGCTGATATATTTCAACGGTGCGAAAATGTAAATGTTGGTGTCGCAGAACCTAAGAGCGTCAAAGTCAAAATGCAGTTACAAACGAACCATTAGGAAAACCATTGATTTAAATGGATAGCAGTACATTAATAGGGACTTCTTGCTGAAACTGTACAGTTTTTGAAGGACCTCAGCTCAAAATCCAGAAACTATAATTTTAGCCTACCGATTGAGATATGTAGTTATAATATCAATATGACACAGAAGAGGCTATTGATGGAACGTTGTGCAATATGGACTTGATTTCAAGGATGAGGGGGCGGTGGGGCCTGTTCCTTGTGGCTGAGCTGTCTAGAACTGGAGGCAGAGTTTCAAGAGAGAGGGGATAATTGTTATATGTACCAACAACGGAACCTGACATTTTTATTTGCAGCAGCTTAACTGGCTCATAAATACAATACGCTTGGATAAAACATAATGATTAAAAATAAATTAATGAAATAATAACCTTAATTATGTGGTGGCCCTAATAGTGAAAAAACAGGAGTCGACAAAGACACACATTGGTCTCTTTGGCTGTAAATGAAATTTTCTTTACGTAAGCCTTTAGTAATACTCATTTTCTATTTGGAGGGTATGGATGTTCAGCCATTGAATTAATTTAAAGCTGGGATCAATAGATTCTTGGTCGGAAGAAAAATCAGGAGGTTAAAAACATGGACTGGAGTAAATAATTTCATTGAATGGCAGAGCAGTTTGGAGGAGCTGTATGAACCTCTGCTGCTTCTGTTTCAAATCGCATCTACAGCTAAAAAGCGAGCAACATGTGCAGTTGATGCTTCCATTCATCTTCTCTTTGTCCTAAACCATGCAGGTAAATGTGTTTCAGGGGTAATACCAAAGAAGACCACACCTTCTTTGTCACTGAAATGCATCTTGTGGACGAGACTAGCTTTGTTTAAGCCAGTCTAAAAATCTTTGCACCTGAAGCTGTAAGAATTTGCAGCACGAGGTGAACCATTTGTCCTTGAGATTTCACTAATTGTGCATTTTTTAAATCACTGCAGCTAAACCCAAGGAAGCAGTGACAGGGGTCCTGACCAAAACAGAGACTGCTGCAGTCTCCAAAGAACACCCAGCAACCCCTGATACAAAAGGAAAGGTAGGTACACATTCCAATTGCAAAACAATCTTCCTTTGCTTTGTATATTTATTTGTTTCAGCCATATTTATGTTAAATCTTTTCAGTTATTATTGCAACCTAAAGTCTGTGTATTTGAGGCAAATGGGGTTTGTTCTGTGAATTTTAACATTGTCGGACAATTGGTAAAATGCACCATCAGGGCTTTTTATAAACTGGCTCCTTGCTGTCTACTGCTATCTTGTATATATTTTGAATGTCAGAGCCCCACAGAATCTGTCCAAACGTATGTGCCTGGGCATTGTCACTTTAACTACTGGAAGAATGCAGTATAATTAAACTGGTGTGAAAAATCCCATGCTTCACTTGTGCCTTCCCCCACCTTAGTGATTTCCCCCTCCTCTCTACTCTCCGTCATGGGCGCATCCCTTTGTGTCCCTCCTCCCCTTTTACTCAACTCCCTCGCCTCCCTCCTCTCTTTCTCTCTCTTCCATCTTCCTCAATACCTTCCACCCCCTTTACTCCCCCTCGCCTCCCTCCTCCACTTGCCTCCTTGCCTCACTCCTCGCCCCTTGCACTCCCCCCCCCTCTCCCTCAACCATTCCTCAACTTTCTTCCCACAAGCTCCCATCTTTAATTTGGTAAAATGCTATTTGTGCTATCTTTAGTATTGTCTGCTAATTCTCTTGAAGTTTGATATCCATGGCTCTGGATCAAATCTAACCCTGTTTATGGCACAAGTGTCCTATTTAATTTTGGAACAATGCAATATGATTAATCTGAACTGAAACAATGTGCTTGATTTGTGCCCCCTCCTGGATCTTCCAAGCATTAGAAGCATCGTAAATGCCTCTTCCCCGTTGCCCTTCCTTACTCTTTACTTTCTCCTGAACCATTTTCTTCTCTTTCCCCCTTACATTCCTTCCCTTCTTCCCTTCTTTCCTTCGCTTGGTTCCTTCGTCTCCAGCCCTCCCATCCAACTTTAACCCCTCCTGAAACTGGGGCAAAAATGTATTTAGAGAACCTGCAACATTATAATATGTAGACTATTCTTTAACTTTATACAATTTAAAATTTGTCTCAGATCCACAGAGTTTATTTACTCAGCATAATATTTTCATTGGCCATTTTTACTTTGTCTTTTGTTTGCTTCCTTTTGTTTCTATGTTTCATTTGGCATCGTCGACTTTTGTGTTATTCCCTATCGCTGTATGTAAAAGGTGGGCACACTGACTACAAAGACCTTAACAGCCAAAACTAAACCACAGCCTTCAGCTTCCCTTAAGCGACCTACTGCAGCTGCTCCAAGCCCCAATAAAAAACCCAGTACAACCACTCTGACGGCAGCTACCACTTTCAAACGACTTCCTCCTAGTCTGGCGCGGTCTTCTTCTGCGACCACCAAAGATGTGAAACCAAAGGTAAGGGTGGGGAGGTGGGTGTCATATACTGTTTATGTTATTTTTCCTTCAATTAATTATTCCCCTTGCCTTCATAGCTGGCTTTCATAGGTTGAATCAAACTTTCACTGGCTTTCATAGGTTGAATCAAACTGATGTCAATAGCGGCAGTGATTAATTGGACTACAATTCACTTATTTGCTTCTGTGATTGAAATTGAGGGGGGGGGGGGGAACGCTCGATTGTAATCACATATTGTGCTTCTGCTGACTGGATAGCACGCAACAAAAGCTTTCCACTGTACCTCAGTACACCTGACAATAAACAAAACTATAACTGTAAGGAGTCAACCAGAGAGGGGGCAATACTTGATCTTAGAAATCTTAAAAAAATCTAAATGATCAGGTTGAAGTGTTGGTGGGGAAATACTTTGGGAACAGTGACCATAATTCCATAAGTTTCAAGGTCATAATGGCAAGGGATAAAATTGGTCCATAAGACAAAGTCCTCAGTTGGGGGAAGACTGATTTCAGTCGCAGAAGCGAGGACCTGGCAAAACTATATTGGAAGCAAATGCTTGTGTGCAAAAGGACAAAGACAAGTGGAATTTCTTAAAAGAGAGCATTTGACATGGTCTCGCTTGGTAGGTTTGGCCAAAAGCTCATGACACCTGGTATCCCAGGTGAGCTGGCCATTGCAGAGACCCTGTGTGGACCATATGGCTTCCTACCATGCTGAACTTTTCTGTGATCTTAAATGGCCCATGACAAAAAGGCTATGAATGTCATTTAGCTCTTTAGCTTATTGTACATGATCAAGTGTTTAGATGGGCATTGGGGCAGATTGAGGAAAATAGATCAAACATTAACTAATATATATAAAATATAGAAACATAAAACATGCATCAAATAATTAGAAAGAGGAAGATAGAATAAAATGGTTTGAAGAGAAATTCAGAGGGGAATACATTGGCAAATTTTCGGAAATCATACCAGAAGCAGCCATTTATGACTAATGACTTTCTCATGGTGGAAAGCAGGACTTTGATTGAGGATGTATGCTGAGACCCGAGGTTGAAGTCAGGGAAGGATGAACCAGGGGAGATGTTAAAAAACCAAGGTTAAAGACTTAACACTTTAGGATGATGAGAGTTGAAGGAATAGTGAGGATTGGAATGACCATGAGTGTAGGAAGGAACTGCAGATGCTGGTTTAAACCGAAGATAAACACAAAAAGCTGGGGTAACTCAGCGGGTCAGACAGCATCCCTGGATAAAAGGAATAGGTTTGGTGAAGACCAGGTCTTGATGAGACCAGTATAAATAGAAAGCCTCTTGACCATAGGGAATTTGTGCTTTTGACGAGTTGATACGCTCGATTGAATTGTGTTTTTGAGCACAGCTAGAATACTGCTGTTTGCACCAGCAGCTGTGAATAATATATTTGTCCATAATATTAACATCATTGTCCATGAAATTGGACAATAATTTGTCAGTCTTGTACATGCATCATCTTCTGGATCTGCTGGACACGGTGATCCTATTCATCTAGAGTAGAAGGTAATAATGCAGATAATGCCAGTCAATTTTATCACTATTTCATAGTTTCAATCATTTTAGGAAAGGATATAGATTGGCAAATTTTGAGTAGACATGTCTGAGGAGTCAATTCACAGATTTTCAGTGGTTCAAATCCTTGGAGCCAGTTCAAAAGTCCAGTGTAATGTCTAAGTTTGCAGAGCATTCAGTACAAGAATTTGAAACAACTAATTTTCCATAATAATTTGCTTATGGGCAAGGCAACGTGTTCTTAAAGGGCAAGCCTGATTGGATTAGTGAACCTGGTTGATGAAGGATATTGAGGCATATGTTGGAGGTATAGGCAGCTGGGATCAACCAAATCTCTTACGGAGTATAGAGTGGAATATCAAAGACTATTTGATATTCCACCACATTTAGACACCGCATTTAGAATATTGTGTTCAGTTCTGGGCACCATGTTATAGGAAAGATAATGTCAAGCTTGAAAGGGTTCAGATGTTGCCAGGACTAGAGGGTGTGAGCTATGGGGGGAGGTTGAGTAGGCTGGGTCTCTATTCCATGGAGCGCAGGAGGATGAGGGGTGATCTTACAGAGGTATACAAAATCATGAGAGGAATAGATCGGGTAGATGCATAGTCTTTTGCCTAGAGTAGGGGAATCGAGGACCAGAAGACATAGGTTCAAGGTGAAGGGGAAAAGATTTAATAGGAATCCGAGGGGTACCTTTTTCACACAAAGGCTGGTGGGTGTATGGAACAAGCTGCCAGAGGAGGTAGTTGAGGCTGGGACTATCCCATCGTTTAAGAAACAGTTGGACATGTACATGGATAGGACAGGTTTGGAGGGTTATGGACCAAGCGCAGGCAAGTGGGACTAGGGTAGCTGGGACATTGTTGGCCAGTGTGGGCGAGTTGGGCCGAAGGGCCTGTTTCCATACTGTATCACTCCATGACTAGAGGGGTTTAAGGTAAGAAAGGTAAAGTTTAAAGGAAATGTGAGAGCACGTATTTTTACACAGAGAGTGGTGGGTCCCAGGGGTGGTGGTGGAGGCAGATATGTTAGTGCCATTTAAGAGGCTTTTAGATGGGCACATGGATATGGAGGGATATGGATCATTTACTGACAGACGAGATTAGTTTATCTCGGCATCATGTTTGGCACAAACATTGTGGGCCAAAATGACTTTCCTGTCCTGCACTGTTCTATGTTCAAAGGATTGGCAGCTAAGCATTTTAGGTACAGGGCTTTTAGATCAGAGAAAGATTTGAGAAAGTTGAGATAATATAGGTTTACTACAGCTTTGAGGAGGTATGTTAGTTCAACAAATGAAGTATATATGTTCAATTAGAAAAATAGGTGCTGGAGTAGGCCATTCGGCCCTTTGAGCCAGTACTGCCATTCAATATGATCACGGCTGATCAGCTAAAATCAGTACTCCGTTCCTGCTTTTTCCCCATATCCCTTGATTCCTTTAGCCCTAAGAGCTAAATCTAACTCTCAATTGAACAACATATTGTTGGGCAAGTACAGGAAGAAGGTAGAAAGGCAAATTTGTTTACACATTTGAGTACAGAATTTAATAGGTAGTAATAAAAATGTAGTCATTTTAAAATATTTTAAATCTGTAAGCAGCAAGATCAAGGGCATGCAGTTCTGTGCTTGGTTTAAGGCAAGGAAATACAGTAAGTGGAAGAGATACCATTGGGTGTGCTTGTTCGAAGAAGTGATCAGAATTCATTCAGATCCAACATGGTTCTAGATCAAGTACTGCCCTGTCGAAAGACCCTGATGGGAGATATACAGGCCTCCGAATAGTAGCCAGGATAGGATGTAAGCCGCAAATTACATCAGCTAATAGAAAAAGGCTGTAAGAAAACCAATGGTCATGGGGGATATCAAGTAGAATGGGGAAAATCAGGTTGGTACTGGATCCCAAGGGGGGGAATTTATAAAATGGCCACGAGATGGCTTCTTAGAGCAGCCTATGGACGAGCCCACTAGAGAAAAGACAATTTTGGATTTGCTGTTGTGAAATGAACCAGACTTGATAAGGGAGCCCCTAGGAGGCAGTGATCATAATATGATAGATTCAACCCACCGTGGATCTGTTGTGATGGCAGGCGAATTCCAGTGGATCAAGGCTGGCTGGGAGGCTGGAGTTGATGTGTAGCACGACTAGCCTCCCGCAGAACTTAATGACGGTGGATGTCACACCCTCTGAGTGGCAGATATTCAGGCATGCTACCCTGTTTTTCTTTGCCACTAGGATGATAGTTGTCCTCTTAAAGTAGGTGAGATACCCCGATTTGGAGTAGTGAGAGGTTAAAGATGTCTGAGAAATAATTCTGCCACCAGCTCCGTGCAGATTCTGAGAACGTAGCCGGGCTCTCCACCTGGGCTGTGTAGGAATGAACTGCAGATGCAAGTTTACACCGGAGATAGACACTGAATACTGGAGTATCTCAGCGGGACAGGCAGCATCTCTGGATAGAAGGAATGGGTCTCGACCCAAAACATCACCCATTCCTTCTATCCAGAAATACTGCCTGTCCCGCGGAGTTATCCAGCATTTTGTGTCTATCACTAATTGCTTTCCGTTGGCTCAGTCTCAAGAAGGCCAATCCAACATCTCCATCATTGATGGTACACAGAATTGCTGGGGAAACTCAGCGGGTGCAGCAGCATCTATGGAGCGAAGGAAATAGGCGACGTTTCGGGCCGAAACTGAAGAAGGGTTTCGGCCCGAAACGTCGCCTATTTCCTTCGCTCCATAGATGCTGCTGCACCCGCTGAGTTTCCCCAGCAATTCTGTGTACCTTCGATATTCCAGCATCTGCAGTTCCCTTTTGAACTCTCCATCATTGATCGTGGGATTCTGAAAATCTTCAACATCTTAACATCCATGTGAATCCTGACCTAGAATTCACATGAAGGTCAAGATTTATCTGCAATATCTGAAGTAGAGCAACGGGGTTCTCAATATTCAAGGCAACATTCATCCTTCATCCATCACCACCAGCGATGCATTTAGTGCCTCTTATCTTTCCTCACGTTTAACTAGAGCAATGTTGCTGGTCTCATTTCCTCAGTAGAATCTTCGGAACAAAAAATATTGTTACTTACCATTTATCTCATTGGTGTTTTTGTTGGCTAATGCCTGCAAATTGGCTGCTTCAATTATTTTCAAAATTCATTGTACTTAAGAGTTTAGTAGTCTATGAACCACTTTGATTTGCTTGAGAAATATAATAAATCTCTGTACAATTAAATTACCGGCACGGTGGCGCAGCGGTAGAGTTACCGCGCCAGGGACCCGGGTTCGATCCTGACTATGGGTACTTTGTACGAGTTTGTACATTCTACCTGTGACCTGAGGTACAGCAGGTACATGAGGTACCTGTAGTACAGCAGGCAGTGAGCAGGTACAGCAGGCAATGAAGAAAGGCAGGTACAGCAGGCAGTGAAGAAAGTGAATGGCGTGTTGGCCTTTATAACAAGAGGAATCGAATATAGGATCAAAGAGGTCCTTCTGCAGTTGTACAGAGCCCTAGTGAGACCACACCTGGAGTAATGTGTGCAGTTTTGGTCCCCTAATTTGAGGAAGGAAAGTCTGTGGAATTCTCTGCCTCAGGTGGAGGCCGGTTCTCTGGCTGCTTTCAAGAGAGAGCTAGATAGGGCTCTTAAAAATAGCGGAGTTAGGGGATATGGGGAGAAGGCAGGAACAGGGTACTGATTGGGGATGATCAGCCATGATCACATTGAATGGCGGTGCTGGCTCAAAGGGCCAAAGAGCCTGTGTCCAAGCTATATCTCTAAACTAAACTAAATTAAATGTATCTATTTCAAAATCCATCTTACCACTGGAGTTGGCTGCATTTTTCTTTATTTTGTTGCTCTCTAACTGATGCCATAAACCATGTTGTTGTATTTATACAGGCAACTGATGCCAAGGGTACAATGAAGCCCTCTCCATCGAGGCCACAATCGGCAGCTGTCACTAAAACACCCAGTAACACATCTGTTAAGAGCAGTACAACATCCCTGCAGAAAGCGGCAGCTACCGCTGGGTCAACTCCGAAAAATACACTTTCTACCCCAAGAAGACCAACATGTACGTTAACAACGTTTTTATATAATTGGAGGTGATCTTATAGAGGTGTATAGACATGGTATATGCACAGAGTCATTTACTCAAAGCAGGGGAATCAAGAACCAGTGAACACAGATTTAAGGTGAGAGGAGAAATCGTGCGACTCGTCCTTAGAGGCAATGCAGTGTGTTAACTAGCACACATTTTAGTCCTATGGGTAGTAGGTTCTAATTGTTCATGTAAGATGCATGTAAGATTCCTCTTCCTGGAACCTGGAAAGGTTTGTATGCAAGATGAGTTTCAGCAAACGGAAACTAGTTTTCTGTTGCTAATTGGTTGTTCTAACCAGTCATCTGACAAAATGAATTTTTTCATAATGGTGTTAGAGTGAACTTGTATGAAGATTTAATGAAGATATTTTTAAGGCATAGATAGATTCTTGATTAGTATGGGTGTCAGCGGTTACGGGGAGAAGGCAGGAGAATGGGGTTAGGAGGGAGAGATAGATCAGCCATGATTGAATGGCGGAGTAAACTTGATGGGCCGAATGGCCTAATTCTGCTCCTATCACTTACGAACATGTATTTGAAAGACAGCTTCCTGCCGCCTAGGCTCTGCTGTACCTTGACCTCTGATATATTTATTGGCTGCCTCAGTTGAGAAAAGTTCCTCACCTAATATTAATAGCCCTCACCTGAGGAGTCCAAAACAAATTTTCTTCCAGTTTCATTGAGGAAGAATAACCTATTATAATAATAATCTAAGTCTGAAGAAGGGTCTCGACCCGAAATGTTACCCATTCCTTCTCCCCAGAGATGCTTCCTGTCCCGCTGAGTTACTCCAGCTTTTTGTGTCTACCTAATATTCCAAGCTGTTTCTAACTCTGTGTCTCTCCCAAACTGATGGTCAGTACGGGAATGTCTTGTAGAAAAATACAAATTAGAGTTAGATTAGGGGTAAGTTATTTAAAATTATTATAACTTTTTAAACATTTTATTTTCAGCTATCAAAACTGAACCAAAATCTGGAGAAATGAGGAAGTCTTTGTCGGCAAAGTCTCCCCTGGGTAACGTAAATTCATTTATTACTGTTTCTTTCGTTAAAGTGTGTTTCACATTCCTCACATTACTCCTCCCCTCTTCTTCCCCAACATCACATGTGTGGTTTTGCATTCACTCATGATCATCCCTCTTTTAATATTCATGAATGTTTTTCTGATTTTGGATGATCAGCCATGATCGTATTGAATGGCTCGAAGGGCCGAATGACCGAATGGCCTACCCCTGCACCTATTGTCTATGTTTCTATGTTTACCTTCTTGCTTGGATGTAGCTACATGTGTACCAACTGCCCTCTGTAGTACCTCATCTAAACCGGCAATCTCCTTGTATGTGGTTGGAGAATACATTTTGGAAGATAATGCATTTCATATGTGCTGTTTCTGTGGCCTCGATCTAAATCTGCTACAATTTTCCATCATGATTCCTATGTAGTGATCCGTTCTATCACACTCGTTAGCAATGCTAAAGCCAATAAATTTCCACCCATCTTTTGCACCAACCTGGTCTAAAGAAGGGTCTCGACCCGAAACGTCACCCATTCCTTCTCCAGAGATGCTGCCTGTCCCGTTGAATTACTCCAGCTTTTTGTGTCTAACTTCCATCTACTACATCCAGCAAATGGTAAAGACCAGGGATAGTGCTGGAGGTCTGATCTAATTGTTCAGCTTGGTTTAGTGATAAAGCACGGAAATGGACCATTTGGCCCATCGAGTCCACGTTGGCCATCGATCGCCCATTCATACTTGTTTCTCGTAAACCCTCTACAAACCAGGGAGCATTATTTATTTTAAATAAGGGTCAACTAACTTACAAATCTGCACACCCTGGGGATGTGGGAGGGAAATGCATGCAGTCAACGGAGAACATGTAAACTCCCCACAGACAGCACCAGAGGTCAGGATCAAACCCAGGTCTCTGGTGCTGTGAGACTGCAGCTCTAGCAGCTGTGCCACGCACATAGTCAAGCATTAAAATGAATGTGGATAAAGGCAACGGCTTTCAGATCACCACTATCCAGAGGTGGGTTGAAGCGTTGACCACAAATCTGCTCCTTTATTTTTGGACATTCTTCAGTTTATAATAAATGTTCTTCCATGTAAGTGATCATCTGTGCCAGGTGAAAACCCTGTTTCAAAATTTGTGGAGGGATTCTAAATATGAGAAGTGTATAACATGGCCAAGGAGTCAATTCAAGGAACAGATGGATACTTATTGGTGAAAGGCTATTTGAGGGTCAGGAGAAAGCAGCGTGTTTTATACTTTATTGGCATGGCGACAATTGGCCCGTTATTGTTCACTGTTTTGAAATAAGTTCACAATTCCTCACACATAACTAAATAAACATCATGTAGAAACAATTTATACTTGTCAAGAAAATAGCGTGTATTTTGTTTTGATCTTAGGTGAGACGGGTCGCCCGAAGACTACTTCCACCACTTCTATTAAGAGTAGTGGCACTACCCCAAGTTCGCCGAGCACACCTCTTGGTGTGAATAGTCCAGGAACTCCATCGTCTAACACCACACGGGCACCTAGAACGCTGGCTCTGAAGACAACAGCTGCTTCTGAGGCTAAGAGAGTGGTGCCGATCCCGCGCACACCCCCAAAGCCCACTGTAGCACCCGCGCCAAAGCAACCTCGGCCAACTAGTGCCCCAGCTCCCGACCTAAAAAACATCAAGTCCAAAATCGGATCCACAGATAACATGAAATATCAGCCTGGAGGGGGAAAGGTAGGTGATGATTGCCTATTTGAAGGTAAATGGACAGCAGTCGTTTGAATCAAGCACATTTTGATCAATAAGTTAGAGGATTTAAATCGGAAGTGAGCCTTGAAGATTTAGTTTGAGAAACAGTCAGTGGAAAATAATGTTTCCTTTGCCCATCAAAGCTCAACTCTGTAACGTACTAATTCGCCCATTAAAAAAAAAGCCTTTGCATTTAAGTATTTCCTTCTGTGTCCTCGCAATCTCCCAAAATGCCTAACAACTAATTGTTTGTTTATTTAACTTTTTTATAATATAGGAGTTGCTAAAATATATGTGCCTTGCTGCTCGTCTCAAATATTCATTATTCATAATTTCCATTTTTTATACTCTTTCCACTTTTTTGTTTAATTTATTTATCTTTCTCTTTTAATATTTTACACGCTTCTTTCAATTGGAGCTTACTTCCAATTCTCTTCTGCTTTGCTCCTTCTCCAGTACATCTATTTCCTTGTGTATGTTATTGAAAATTATAGTCCAAAAAATATCAAGCAAGTACTTTGTAGATGTGCATTATTTCTGGAGATTTGTATGCTTTTGAAGGGAAATTGTCAGGCAACATATATGAAAGGCTAGATTACATTTTATTGCTAGATCTGGTTTCTAGATAGGTTTTCTTAACCAATTTTATAAATTGTGTAAATTGGCCTCTAAAAACAAATGAAAGTATTAGCAATGATACACAAGAGACCATGAGATGCTGGAATTGTGATATAAAAAACAAAACTGCTGGGGATATTCAGCAGATCAGGCAGCTTCTATGGGGGAAATTGACAGCCTGCTGCTTATTTCTCTCCAGAGATGCTCTCTGATCCTCTGAGCTCCTCCCAAGTTTTTTGACAGAAAGTATTAGCAAAGTTAAAGACCATAAGTACAAAGTTAATTGTTGTTTTTTTTCTGTCCTGGAGGGAAATGTACAGGGTTATCATCAATATTAGGACTGTTGTATGGAGAAACGTGTTAATTAGTAATCTTACCGTAAAAGATCCCTGGTAGGGTTTTTTATTTAGTTTGTTAGCAATGTAATTCTAAACCAATTTAAAAATAAGCAAAGTTGTAGAGTCATGCTGGGCAAGGTAAGGAAGATGATATGACAGTAGATAAGCGAGGATAGAATCTTAGATTTTCTCCGACTCCAAAAGGGGCAATTCCTGTCCATACCAGAAGAGATATCCAGTTCAATCCCAGCTTCCAGTTCATAACCCTCCTTGTCATAGCTTTTCAAGTATGCCTCTATATATTTTAAGTGTGACAAAGCCTCTTCCATCCTTTCAGAAAGTCAATTCCAGCCTCTATTATCCTCTTGCAAAAACAGGTTTATTTCCTCGCCTCTCATCTAGTCCTTATACCCATATCCCTACTTTCCCTGTTACTGGGAAACAAGTCTTTACTGCTCTATCTTGACCCTTTACAATTTTATACACCTCAATTAATTATACACCTTCACCCGCCTATTTGCAAACAAAAAAACCATTCTTTCCTCGTAGCTAGTCTTTCAGCTTTGGCAATATCCTCCGCAATTTTCTTTGCACCCTCTCCAGTTCAATCACATCTTTCCTGTAACACGTTGATTATGGTAGCATACAGTACTGGAGCTGTGCTTCATCTAGCGTTATATGTACTTTCTGACTCTGCGTTCTGACAAAGGATCTCTGAACTGAAACTTTCACTTCCCAAAAGATGTGGCTGGACCTACTGGCTATTCCCAACAATTATTCTGTTTGTTTTGTTTGTAATTTTAATAGATCTTTGTATTTAATGCCTCGGATATTTTTTTTAAATTACACTTTATGCCTTTTCAACCATCTGACGAACCTGCTTTTTCTCAATAAGGTCTCTGAACAGACATCCAAGGTCCTTTTTTTTCCCTTCACATCGCTCTATTTCCCCCCGCTTATTGTGTGCATCCCCGCATCTTTTGTATGTATTGTTGGGCACTCTTCTGGATTAAATTCCATTTGATACTTTTCTACTCGAATGTCAAGTGCAAGACCAGTTTTTCTATCACTCCAAACGTATTTAACATGCCCAGCTTCATTTTGGTTTAATTTTTTAGTATACATTACAAACAGCAAGGGATCTAGTACCGAGTTCTGTGGATGTTCTTTCATCTTTGTTACAACTGTCAGTAGTTCCCCTTGTTTCCTGCTACCGAGCCAGTTTTTGATTTGCTAATCTCCCATGGATCCTGTTGAATTTTACTTTTATCAACCAGACTGACCCCGTAGAACCTGGTCAGACAGGTACTACCCATACATCAATCCATGCTGACTGTCTCGAACTAGTCTATGCCTTTATCAATGACATTTTACACTCTTATTTCATTCCAGTACTTTGCCCACCACTGATGGTTAATGAACTGGCTTTTGTTCAAACAATCGTCCATTTCCAGGCACCGCTCCTATAGAGAGTGTGGAGTGAAAATGATGGTCAAATGTAACTTATTTTAATAACCTTGGACATATCTCATCAGGAGCTTGTGATTTAATGTTCACCATGTACTGCACCATTGGCACCATTCCCTCCCTCCATGAAGGCAGTCACAAAGAATTAATTCAGAACATTCAAGCAAATAATTCATAACTCCTTTAGTGTGCATCCCTTGATTCCCTTGAAATAAGTAATGAGAGAAAGTAGGGACGGAAATAGAAACATTTGTAATGTTGTCAAAATGAGTAGTGGCCCTGAGGAATGAGAGAGTTTTAAAACTTGACAAAAGATGAAAAAGAAGTGAATAAAAATGTGGACTGGGAAATAACAGTTGTGAGGAGAGATTGCGTTTGTTTGTCCTTTTGAAGCAAGATTAAGAGTAGATTTAATTGAGGTTTACAAAATTTTGGACTGAGTGAGCAGCAAAAGACTTTTGACGAAGACATTGATGACTGGGAGGTAGGTTCACGGTAAATGATGGAAGCAGAAGTGAGGAGTTGGGGAAAAGATCTCGCCATCCAAAGTGTAGATGGGGAGATGGAGACTCTTGTTACAGTTGAAAGCAGTCGTGACGAGCACTCAACAAGACTACAAGCTGCAAAAGCAGAGTCCTGGAGAAACCTACGAATCTCAAATCTTGGCTGGGATGGACATGATGAACCAAATAAAATCCCTTGTTCCATAACATCCTATGCTTCTGTGAACAAGAGGAGTGGGGAAATAGATGAACAATGTGAAGACCCATATTTCTAGTTGAGTGATCATCAGGATAGTTTTCTAGGGGCAGAAGAAGCAAGTAAATTAATTGTTTCCAATTCAAAGGACTAAATATAGTTTGGACTATACGTAAATGAGTTCAAATCATTTGGAAGTGAAAAGTGTGCAATATTTCTTAAAACATAGGTCAGTTTTGTGCATTAATATGTATATTACTTTAAATGACAACTCTGGGCTAATCATTTTATTCTATTACATTTCAGAACATGTTATCTTGAGTTTCTCCCTCATTACATTTGCCTGTGTGTTTGTTTATTTTTCCATCCCTTTTTGGTTGTCCATTTAGGCTAAATCAGTAGAGAAAAAACCCGAGCCGGTAAGATTGAACCGAAAAGTTGAGCCCAGCACTCCGATTCGAGTAGCTAAAACCACAACCGCAAAAGATAACCAAAAACAAGCCAATGGCAAAGTGAGTGAATGAAAGTATATGTCCGTTCTTTGTTTTGTGTTCATTTTTAAGTTGCATCCATACGTAAGCATTTCAATTTAATTTGTTTCTCCTGAGTATTTCTATGGATTGTGTAAACGTTGCACCTGATGCCAAATTAAACTAATTCTTTCTGCCTGCATGTGATCAATATCCCTCCATGCCTCACACATTTATGCGCCTATCTAAAAGCATCGTAAACGCCACAGATGTATCGGCTGCTACCTCCACCACTGGCAGCGCATGTTCCACCATCCACCACTCTGATGTTCCAGCAACCACCACTCTGTAGCTAACCCTCTAGTATTTGACACTTCCACCCTGGGAAAAGGATTCTGAGAGTCTACCTCACCTGTGCCTCTCATCATTTTATAAACTTCCATCGGGTCTCCTGTCAGCCTCCGACGCTCCAGAGAAAACAATTCAAGCTTGTCCGACCTCTCCTTTATACAGTGCCCTCCATAATGTTTGGGACAAAGACCCATCATTTATTTATTTGCCTCTGTACTCCACAATTTGAGATTTGTAACCACAAGATCCTTCTGTACACCAATCCTGTTAAGGGTTCTGCCATTAACTGTAGGCTTTCCCCTTACATTTGACCTCCCAAAGTGCAACACCGCATACACGCGTGGATTAAGCTCCATATGCCATTTCTCCTCCTGTTACTCTAATGATAAAATTAATTCTTGCACTGAGCCTTTACACTGAGGAACATTAAATGTAATCAAGTCATGCATTGTATGAGTAAGAACAGATTGCTAATTTAGAACATTACTAATGTTATTCGCCACCACTATCTTCCCTCATTCCTCACCTCATTGCTGTGTCTCATCTTTTGCCACTCTCCTATTCCAGGAGATAGTGTTACACCCCCCACCCACCTCCGGAGCAATCTTTCCTGTGCCTAATGTCTACGGACATCTTTTAGCTCCATTCTTCCCCCTTACTCACCGAAGGAGGCCATTCAGCCCATCAATACCTGCTTCAACTCTTTGAAAGAGCTAAATCATTCGTTATGTTTTTCAATATTAATATTTCCTCATAACCTTGGAAAGCTCTTTTCGTCAATACTAATCTAATAACTTTAATTTAGATTTCTTCATAAAATTAATGAAAGCCTTTTTGGAGTCTAATTCCATCATCTTTCATTTACTACATTCTACATCTCAACAACATGGGTGTAGTTCGTGCTTCTATTTTACCACTTTTTAAATATTCATTACCTCAGGCTACTAATCGGTTTGCTCAAGAAAACGTTCGAACTACTTGCTTTATTGAAACCAGTAATAATTTTGATTACAGGTTTGCTCCAGCTTGCCCGTTCTAAAGAGTACAATTCAAATTTCACAGGCTTCCCTTGTAACAAATCCTCAACCCTGGTATCAGCATGTCGATCCACCTCAAAGCCATCTTCAAGATCCAGAATTGTGTATTGTATGTAGGAAGGAACTGCAGATGCTGGTTTAAACCGAAGATGGACACAAAATGCTGGAGTATCTCAGTGGGACAGGCAGCGTCTTCGAGACCCTTCGTCACATCCTTGTACAAAGTATTTTAGCCAAAGCTCAACAGATATTTGTAAAAATTGAGTGTGATTCGGGTCAGCCATTTCTTCCCTATCTGAAGAAGATCCTGACCCAAAACGTCACCTATCCATGTTCTCCACAGATGTTGCCTGACCCGCTGAGTTACTCCAGCACTCCGTGAAACGTCACCTATCCATGTTCTCCACAGATGCTGCCTGACCTGCTGAGTTACTCCAGCACTCTGTGAAACGACACCTATCCATGTTCTCCAAACATGCTGCCTGACCCGCTGAGTTACTCCAGCGTTTTTTGTCCTCTAGTGTGATTTTGTTTTCTATTCAATGTTCCTATTTATAACCTTCAGAACATTTCATCAAAGAAATCAATCTGGTTGGGCAGACACTACTTTTTAAAAATACCTTGCATTAACCCATTTTTCTCCAGGTGAGAATTAATTTTGTCCTTGGTAATGGTTCATAATCATTTTGTAACCACTGCTACATTTGATTACCATAGGTTAATCAATCCATCTGTTTCCTTATGTGAATGGCTTACATAGAACATAGAACATAGAAAAATAGGTGCAGGACTAGGCCATTTGGCCCTTCGAACCAGCACTGCCATTCAATATGATTGTGGCTGATCATTTAAAATCAGGATCATTTTTTTCCATATTCCTTGATTCCTTCAGCCCTAAGAGCTAAATCTAACTCTCGCTTGAAAACATCCAGTGAATTGACCTCCACTGCCTTCTGTGGCAGAGAATTCCACAGATTCACAACTCTCTGGGTTAAAAAGCTTTTCCTCATCTCAGTCCTAAATGGCCTACCCCTTATTCTTATACTGTGACCCCTGGTTTTGGACACCCCCAACATTGGGAACATTTTTCCTGCATCTAACCTGTCCATTCCTTTAAGAATTTTATATGTTTCTATAAGATCCCCCCTCATCCATCTAAGTTCCAGTGAATACAAGCCCAGTCAACCCATTCTTTCATCATATGTCAGTCCCGCCATCCCGGGAATTAACCTGGTGAACCTACACAGCACTCCCTCAATAGCAATAATGTCCTTCCTCAAATTAGGAGACTGAAATTGCGCACAATACTCTAGGTGCGGTCTCACCAGGACCCTGTACAACTGCAGTACGACCTCCTTGCTCCTAAACTCAAATCCTCTCGCAAGAAGGCCAACATGCCATTAGCTTTCTTCACTGCCTGCTGTACCTGCATGCTTACTTTCAGTGACCGATGTACAAGCACACCCAGGTCTCGTTGTCCCTAATCTAACACCATTCAGATAATAATCTGCCTTCCTGTTCTTGCACCAAAGTGGATAACCTCACATTTATCCACATTATACTGCATCTGCCATACATCTGCCCACTCACCCAACCTATCCAAGTCACCCTGCAGCCTCATAACATCCTCATCACAGCTCGCACTGCCTTCCAGCTTTGTGTCATCCACAAACTTGGAGGTCACATTTAATTCCCTTGTCTAAATCGTTAATGTATATTGTAAATCACTGGGGTCCCAGCACCAAGCCTTACGGCAACCTACTGGTCCTGTTAAAAGGACCCGTTAATTCATACTCTTTGCTTCCTGTCTGCCAACCAGTTCCCTATCCATCTCAATACCCTAGCCCCAATACCATGTGCTCTAATTTTGCACACTATTCTCTTGTGTGGGACCTTGTCAAGGGCTTTTTTAAAGTCTGATACACCACATCCACAGGCTGACCCTTATCCATTCTACTTGTTACATCCTCAAAAAATTCCATAAGATTAGTCAAGCATGATTTCCCCTTCATAAACCCATGCTGACTTTGACCGATCCTGTCACTGCTTTCCAAATGCGCTGCTATAACATCTTTAACAATCAACTCAAGCATCTTCCCCACTACTGATGTCAGGCTAACTGGTCTATAATTCCCCGTTCTCTCTCTCCCTCCTTTCTTAAAAAGTGGGGTTACATTGGCTACTCTCCAGCCCACAGGAACTGATCCAGGGTCGAGAGAACATTGTAAACTTATCACCAATGCATCCACGATTTCTAGGGCCACCTCCTTGAGTACTCTGGGATGCAGACCATGCGGATTTATCTGCCCAACAGTTTACCTAACACCATTTCCTAACTAATGTGGATTCCCTTCAGTTCCTCCCTCCCACTAGATACTTGGTCCCCTAGAATTTCTGGAAGATTGTTTGGGTCTTCCTTAGTGAAGACAGAACCAAAGTACTCGTTTAACTGTTCTGCCATTTCCTTGTTTCCCATTATAAACTCACCTGTCTCTCATTGGAAGGGTCCTACATTTGTCTTCACCAATCTTTTCCTTTTTTACACATCTAAAGAAGCTTTTAGAGTCAGTTTTTATATTCCCCGCAAGCTTTCTTTCGTGCTCTTTTTTCTCCCCCAATTAGCCCCCTTGTCCTCCTCTGTTCTAAATTTCTCCAGTTTTTGCTTCCTCTGGCCAATTTATAGGCCTTTTCCTTGGATTTAACACTATCCTTGATTTCCCTCGTTAGCCACGGTTTAGCCGCCTACCCCGTTTTATTTTTTAAGCAGACAAATTTGCAATGCTCCAATCCTAGACTTTAGAGATACAGAGAGTGGAAACGGGCCCATCAGCCCATTGAGTCTGTGCCGACCAGTGATCACTCCGTACAGTGAAAATATCCTACACACTAGGGACAATTTGCAACCGCTAATTAACCTGTACGTCTTTGGAGTGTGGGAGGAAACCAGAGCACCCGGAGAAAAACGTAGAGACTCCACACGGACTGCACCCATAGTCAGGATCGAACCTGGGTCTCTGGCGCTGTGAGGTAGCAGCTTCACCGCTACGCCACTGTACTGACCGGAATCCTGGGATTCTATTCCAGAACACAAGTAGGAATCAATGATTGTGATCAAAGCTTATCTTAAAATGCATCCTCTCTGGACTATCTACCTTGCTAATTTTGGCAAAGTAGATGTATCTTCTTAAGATGGGTGCAAATTGTCCATTTATTCTCTGACTCCATAAGAGACAGTAACGACAATGTTTGGACATTAAAAAGGTGTTTTTGGCTCTTTCCACATCTCACTCAGAATGGTAGCTATCCATATTAGCCATCCAGTTAGAAAGACTACTAAGATAGTTTGCAACTATCTACCCTTAGTAGTTTTAACTGAAACTATCCTGAAAAGTTAAGGATTAGTTGTGCAATATTCTTGAGTACAGGGGATTCAGGAAGGGTGACAAGAAAGATGTTGCAGCTTTGAAACTGGAAAGACTGGTTGTCTATGCGATGCTAAAGACAGAAGTATCTGGCTGCATGGAAAACATAATGGAACTGTTATAACATATGATTCCATGATTGAATGGCAGAGTAGACTTGATGGACCAAATAGCCTAATTATATGTAAGTTATACTTATACTCAAATTGTGCAAAGAAAATAGAAACCATTCAGCAGAGTCTATGCTGTGTTTTATTTTCAAGCAGCATCCAGTGCGTTCCACTTTCCCCAAATCTTTCCTGAAATTTGCTGTTGAGTCCAAATCCCAACCACTCGTTAATCAGTGTTTACCCTTCTCTAGCTTTGTGACAATCGCCTTCAATCTGTGCCGACATCTGTCCCCCTATCAGTCTGAAGAAGGGTTTCGGCCCGAAACGATGCCTATCTCCTTCGCTCCATAGATGCTGCTGCACCCGCTGAGTTTCTCCAGCATTTTTGTGTACCACCGACATTAACCATATTGCATGCAGTTGAAAGAATTTTGCTTTATTTACAAATTTCTCTTTTTTTCCAACTCTCCCGGTTTCCCCTAAGGAGAACAATCAATGTTTCCCCCAAACTACCCATCTAGTTTTAACCTGTAACACCTGGAAGCATTCAAGTTTGAAGAAGGGTCTCGAGCCAAAAGGTCACCCATTCCTTCTCTCCAGAGATGCTGCCTGTCCGCTGAGTTACTCCAGCATTTTGTGTCTACCTTCAGCATTCAAGGAAACCTTTTCTCAAGAATCTCCAAAGCCAGCACATGGATAGAGGCTTGGGTAGAGTGGATATGGAGAGGATGTTTACACTAGTGGGAGAGTCTAGTACCAGAGGTCATAGCCTCAGAATTAAAGAACGTTCCTTTAGGAAGGAGATTTCTTTAGTCAGAGGGTGGTGAATCTGTGGAATTCTTTGCAACAGAAGGCTGTGGAGGCCATCAGTGGATATTTTTGTCAGAGATTCGTGATTAGTACGGGTGTCAGAGGTTATGGGGAGAAGGCAGGAGAATGGGGTTAGGAGAGAGAGACAGATCAGACATGACTGAATGGCGGAGTAGACTAGATGGGCCAAATGGCCTAATTCTACTCCTATCACTTACGACGTAATTATCTTTCTGAAGCATGGTGAATAGAACTAGAAACAATGCTGCTGGGCCAAACAAGTGATTTAAAAAAAAATCAAGAGTGTTTAATTGTCAGGGAGGAATTGCAGATGCTGGTTTACACTGAAGATAGACACAAAATGCTGGAATAACTCAGCGGTCCAGACTGCCTCTCTGGAGACAAAGAATATGTGATGTTTGGGGTCGAAAGTTTTGCGTACAGTTTTGGTCTCCTAATCTGAGGAAAGACATTCTTGCCATAGAAGGTTGTGGAAGCATTCAAGTCTGAAGAAGTGTCTGAAGAAGGTTCACCAGACTGATTCCTGGGATGTCAGGACTTTCATATGAAGAAAGACTGGATAGACTTGGCTTGTACTCGCTAGAATTTAGAAGATTGAGGGGGGATCTTATAGAAACTTACAAAATTCTTAAGGGGTTGGACAGGCTAGATGCAGGAAGATTGTTCCCGATGTTGGGGAAGTCCAGAACAAGGGGTCACAGTTTAAGGATAAGGGGGAAATATTTTAGGGCGAGATGAGGAAAACATTTTTCACACAGAGTGGTGAATCTCTGGAATTTTCTGCCACAGAAGGTAGTTGAGGCCACAGTTCATTGGCTATATTTAAGAGGGAGTTAGATGTGGCCCTTTAGGCTAAAGGGATCAGGGGGTATGGAGAGAAGGCAGGTACAGGATACTGAGTTGGATGATCAGCCATGATCATATTGAATGGCGGTGCAGGCTCGAAGGGCCGAATGGCCTACTCCTGCACCTATTTTCTATGTTTCTATGAAAGAAGGGTCCCAACCCAAAACTTCACCTATTGCTTTTCTCCAGAGATGTTGCCTGACCCTCTGAGTTACACCAGCATTTTGTGTCTACCGTGTTTAATTGTCATATGTACTGACAACAGAACAATGAAATTCTTACTTGCAACAGGAATACATAACTTCCCGATTCTATTACTCCATTCTTGTTTATAAGACCCAGGATCCCAGAATTGCTCTGTAAATATGATGTGTTATTTTCAAACATGTTTACACAGAGATTGCTTCTGTTGCATACTTAATGGGATGCAAACTGCCTTTAGTGCTGAACCACTCTATAATTTCTGTTCCCTACATGGTTCCTTTCGCACAAGGATGGCATGCCGATTGCACTGATTAAGGTTAATTAGCAGAATTGACACTGAGCAGACAGCTCGCTATCTGTTCCTTGAAGGCTCGGGCTGATGATCCAGTTGCTGCAGTCCTTTATCTGAGAGCATAAATTAGACCGAGAGGAGACAAAGATGATGGAGTTTGTATTTTGTGATCGGATTGAGCTCTTTGGCAATAATTGTTCTTTTAACCGATGCAATGAAAGAAAATTAAATGATATCCTTACCATAAAGCTTTAAAAAAAAAAAAAATGTTGTTTCTGATGGAATGTTTCTGAATGGTGCAGTTAACATTTGCTAGTGAATTTTCAGGGTTGGGTCTGTTAGTGCATAGCCGGTCACGTGTTAGAGTGATTGAAGGGGACAGACCTGCCTTGCTCTTCCTCGTCTGTCTCTGATTTGGGGGAGGGGAAGGAGAGAGAGATTATCCAGATGGCACCTTGGAAGCCACGTTATATTTCAGAGGCGGGATAGTGATGGAATCTGCTCCGATTGTAACTGATGCATTTAACATTCAGCTGCGTCATTGCTTACCGCACTGTATCCTTCAATTTCATGATCTTCTCACTGAACTGTCAGTGCCGTGTATATTTGGCACAGACAAGATATATTTAGGGTGAAGGTGGGTTATGCCTGGAGAGAGCTCTCAATAATCAGAGATCTGAAGTGACATTTTATGAACCTATCAGGAAAATATTGACACATATCTGTTTTTAAACCGTAGATCCATTGTCCATCTTTTTAACATATTCATCAATTATATTTTCCCATCAGAAATACCTCCAGTTTGCAAATGGAAGCATTTACGGTCTGAAGAAGGGTTTCGGCCCGAAATGTTGCCTATTTCCTTCACTCCATAGATGCTGCTGCACCCGCTGAGTTTCTCCAGCACTTTTGTCTACCTTTGATTTTCCAGCATCTGCAGTTCCTTCTTAAGCATTTTACAGTCCTTCCCCTGTGACTCCACAACTCTATTTCCCCCAGTCACAAAATCTACAGCGATGTCCTCTGATAACTGCTATTATGTCTTAATTATTATCCTAACACTCGACTCTATCTTGCACTAAATGTTATTCCCTTTGTGGACAGCTCAATTGCAGTCATGTATAGTCTTAACGCTGACTGGATAGCATGCAACAAAAAGCATTTCACTGTACCTCGGTACGTAACAATAAACGAACTAAAATTGGCAGCAAAATAATGATGCTTTTAAGCCCTCTGGGTGTAGGAGAGCAGCTGCAATAGTCGTCAATCATCCAGAAAATAAGTTGAGGTGGGAAACTGCCAGGAAGACTATTTCCATACATCCGACTAAAAGATGAGTGTAGCTTGAGCTCATGACAATTATCATCTGTCAGGTCTCTTTTACTGTATTCCAGAAAGGCAGCAATCATTATTCATATGTCCTTACAACATAGAGGGTGGATACCACAACTAGAGAGTGGTCCTGAACTACTATCTACCTCATTGGTGATCCTCGGACTATCCTTGATTCGGACTTTGCTGGCTTCACCTTGCACTAAATGTTATTCCCTTATCATGTATCTGTACACTGTCAATGGCTCGATTGTAATCTTGTATTGTCTTTCCGCTTACTGGATAGCACGCAACGGAAGCTTTTCACTGTACCTCGGTACACGTGACAATAAACTAAACTGAAACTGCACTGAATATTAAGCCTATCGAGACTGCCTTTATCCCCACATTCCTCTGTAACCTGTTCTCTCACATGTCATTAACGATCTATCAGCGATACTGCCACCAGCCACCTACACTGGGGGTCATTTACAGTTGCCAACAACCTGCACATTGCTAGGATGTGGGAGGAAATGGCACAAGGTGGATGCCTACATAGTTACAGGGGAAAGTAGAAACTCTGCAGAGAAGATCGGAGATCAGCTTTGAACCTGGGTTGCTGAGACTATGAAACAGCTGCAATGCTACTGCATTGTCCAGAATAGATGTCATGTATCATCATCATCATAGTTGAAAACGTCAACGGGCACGGTGCCTTACAGTGCTATGTACGACATTGACCGCAACTTCTACTGAAGTGAGGATGGCCGTTGGCTCGCTAGCAGCTCATCCGCCCTTTGACAGGTCTTGTTTTTGGTCCTGCTGGGGGTCCACAGCCCCCTCCTCACCTGGCAAACCAGGTGGGGGAGACGGTTTAGTCGCCGACTATCCGACCATGGAGCAGGTAGCACGGGGTTACATGGGAACTCCCCCTGACCTGAGATTTAATGTAGGCAAACTTCAAACAATAATGCGATGCGTTTCATAGGTGAGAAATGTTGTCTTGGTCATTGGCCAAGTTTAATGATCTGGCTAAAGGTTGCCATGGCATTCTAGATCCATCACAGCAGATAAACAAGCCAACCTTCTTTCTTTTCTTCATAATAAAGCCATCTCCAGCATTGCTGTACTCATCTAATGGACAAGTGAATCAGTCTCTCCTCATCTTCACTCTCAGTTTGGGCACCTTTCCCTTGGTGATGTCTGTTTGTGCCTTTCCACAATGTATAGCGTTACCCTTTTGCTAAGTGCAGTGTTTGCACAGTGTTTGCACACTCTAGCCCTGATATTTGCTTCAAGCTAACAGAAGTAAACAAATTACCTGAACCGCATCTGTTACTGTATGACATCATAGATAAAAGAGAGAAGAATTGCTTTGCGAGAAGGATTCTATGTTCATGTTGGTATGAATACAGGAAGAGTGGAGCCTGAATCTCAACACAGCCAGATAAGGCATTCCTAGATGTAAATAATTCAGAGGCAATCCTAAATGGGAGCCAAGGATTCAATTATATTGATTATTGTATATTAATGATTTGGATGAGGGGGATTGAAGGCTTTGTGGCCAAGTTTGCAGATGATATGAAAATAGGTGGAGGGGCAGGTAGTGTAGAGAAAGCAGGAACTCTGCAGAATGACATGGATAGGTTGGGAGAGTGGGCAGAGAAGTGGCCGATGGAATATAGTGTAGCAAAGTGTGGAGTCATGCATTTTGATAGTAGGAATAAAGGTGGAGACTATTTTCTGAATGGGGAGATACATCAGAGGTGCAAAGGGACTTGGGAGGGCTGGTGCAAAATTCCCAAAAAGTTAATCTACAAGTTAATCTAAAGAAAGCAAACACAATGCTAATATCTATTTTGAGAGGGCTTGTATACAAAAACCGGGATGTAATAGTAAGGCTCTATAAGGCACTGGTCAGGCCGCATTTGACTATTGTGAGCAATTTTGTGCCCCATATCTGAGGACGGATGTTATGTTGGTTCTGGAGAGGGTCCAGAGGAGGTTTACAAGTATGATCGCAGGAATTAGGTTAATGTATGATGAGTGTTTGTTGGCACTGGGCCTGTAGTCGCTGGAGTTTAGAAGAATGAGGGGGGACCTCATTGAAACATACAGAATAGTGATAGAGTGGTGGAGAGGATGCCTCCACTGGTGGGAGAGTCTAGAACTAGAGGTCATAGCCTCAGAATTAAAGGACATCTTTTAGGAAGGAGATGAGGAGAATCTGAGGCTCTATAAGGCGCTGGTCAGGCCTCATTTGGTGTACTGTGAGCAAATTTAGGCCCCATATCTGAGGAAGGATGTGCTGGCTCTGGAGAGGGCCCAGAGGAGGTTTACAAGAATGATTTCAGGAATGAGTGGGTTAATATATGATGAGCGTTTGACAGCACTGGGCCTGTACTCGCTGGAGTTTAGAAGGTTGAGGGGGGACCTCATTAAAACTTACAGAATAATGAAAGGCACAGATAGAGTGGATGTGGAGAGGATGTTTACACTGGTGGGAGAGTCTGGGACCAGAGGTCACAGCCTCAGGTTTAAAGGGCTCTCTTTTAGAAAGGAGGTGAGGAGGGACTTCTTTACTCAGAGGGTAGTTAATCTGTGGAACTCATTGCCACAGAGAGCTGTGGAGGCCAAGTCAGTGGATATTTTTAAGGCAGAGATAGATAGATTCTTGATTAATATCCGTGCCAAAAGTTATGGGGAGAAGGCAGGAGATCGGGGTTAGGAGGGAGGGATAGATCAGCCATGATTGAATGGCGGAGTAGACTTGAAGGGCCGAATGCAGGTACAGCAGGGAGTGAAGAAAGCGAATGGCATGTTGGCCTTCTTAACAAGAGGAGTTGAGTATAGGAGCAAATAGGTCCTTCTGCAGTTGTACAGGGTCCTAGTGAGACCACACCTGGAGTATTGTGTGCAGTTTTGGTCTCCAAATTTGAGGGAGGACATTCTTGCTATTGAGGGAGTGCAGCGTAGGTTCACAAGGTTAATTCCCGGGATGGCGGGACTGTCATATGCTGAGAGAATGGAGCGGCTGGGCTTGTATACTCTGGAATTTAGAAGGATGAGAGGATATCTCATTGAAACGTATAAGATTGTTAAGGGCTTGGACATGCTAAAGGCAGGAAACATGTTCCAGATGTTGGGGGAGTCCAGAACCAGGGGCCACAGTTTAAGAATAAGAAGTAAGAAATTTAGAACGGAGACGAGGAAACAAGTCTGTGGAATTCTCTGCCTCAGAGGGCGGTGGAGGTCGGTTCTCTGGATACTTTCAAGAGAGAGCTAGATAGGGCTCTTAAAGATAGCGGAGTCAGGGGATATGGGGAGAAGGCAGGAACGGGGTACTGATTGGGGATGATCAGCCATGATCACATTGAATGGCGGTGCTGGCTTGTAGGGCCGAATGGCCTACTCCTACACTTATTGTCTATTGTCTATTGAATGGCCTAATTCTGCTCCTATCAATTATGATCTTATGAAGTCAAGATTTTTATTGTCATATGACCCCAAATGATACAATGAAATTCTTACTTGCAGCAGCACAACAGATATGTAAACATAGTGGTCTGTAAAACCTGTCACAATCAACAAAAAAAGTTCAATATATATAGGTAAATAAACAGACATGTAAGTAAACAATAATACTGCAGTCAAAGTCAAAAATAAGGTCTATATAGTTCAGAGCCTATTTGGAGATTGTAGTGTTACACTGATTTGCTGATGGTTGTAGGGAAAAAACTGCTTCTGAACCTGGATGTTACAGTTTTCAAACTCCTATATCTTCTTCCCACTGGCACAAGCGAATTGCGCGCATGGCCAGGCTGGCGTGTGTAGTAAGGAACTGCAGATGCTGGTTTAAACCGAAGATAGACACAAAGTGCTGGAGTACCTCAGAGGGACAGGCAGCATCTCTGAAGAGAAGGAATGGATGGTGTTTCGGGTGAAGAAGGGTTTCGATCCGAAACGTCACCCATTCCTTCTCTCCGGAGATGCTGCCTGTCCCGTTGTGTTACAGTAACACTTTGTGTCTATCTTCAGGCTGGTGTGGCCATCTATAAACCTGAACTAGGAGGCAATCGCCAAACTGGCCGTGGCAAATTACATTTTGAATAAACCTATGCTGCAACAATATAGTGTTATTTCCATTTTTGTTCTGGCCCTTACAAAGGCATTAGGATTTTGCCCCTAAACATAATAATCATCAGGTCCTACACTAGGAAAGCTGTCGATCAAGTTGTAATGTATGAACGGTTTTCTTCTTCTCGAGGGTATTGATCTTGAGCTTTGTGACAAATGTAACAGAAAAGTCTCAACAATGCCTTGAAATTTTTTATTGAAAAGAAAACTGATCCAGAATCGATTTGTCCCGATGTGTCTTAGGTCCAGATTCTGAACAAAAAGGTTGACTACAGCCATGTGCAGTCCAAGTGTGGCTCGAAGGATAATATTAAGCACATGCCTGGTGGAGGCAATGTAAGTAGTGCCTTTTTGATTCCCTTCACATTAATCTTCTGTGCATTGCTAGCATGAAGCTTATTTCGTCTATTAGTAATCTAGGGAAATGTAGCACCTACAAAAAGCAGAACCAGCTATAATGTAGGATCATTTATTATCTGCAATTAATTACAATTAATCACTACCAGTGACAGAATTGAAACCTCATCTTAATATTTATACAATTCAAAGTGCACCCTGTTGATCACCTGCATATTTGAAAAGGAAGAATCTATAATTCTGTATTTTTTCACGCATTGTGAATGTCTGACATATAGAACATAGATAGGAACAGACCCTTCGGCCCACAACGTCTGTGCTGAACATGATGCCAAGGCTATCTCTTATCTGTCTGCAAATAATCCATAACCTTCTATCCCATGCATATTCATGTGCCTATCCAAAAGTCTCTCAAATGCCACTATCGTATCTGCCTCCACCACCACCCTCAGCAGCATGTTGCAGGCACCCACCACCCTCTGTGTAAAAAAAAAACCTTGCCCTGCACATCTTCATTAAACTTTGTCCCTCGCACCTTAAAGCTATGCCCTCTAGTCTTTGATATTTCCACCCTGGAAAAAAGCTCCTGATTGTTTAGCCTATCGATGCCTATCATCGTTTTATATACTTCTATCAGGTCCAGAGAAAACAATTCGAGTCTGTCCAACCATCTGTATTACACGGGTCTAGTTGGTAATAATAACATGATTTCAATCAGGAACTAAAGAACTACTTAGAAGTTACTTTAGAGATTGGCAAGCAGAATTAATGGTCTGAAGTAGGGTCTCGACCCAAAATGTCACCTATTCCTTTTCTCCAGAGATGCTGTCTGACTGTTACTTCAACTTTTTGTGTCTATCTTAGAATTAGATCTTAGAATTAATCTTAGAAATTAATCTTAGCAAAGCCCTTAACAGCATTGATGTATAAAGGGATCTTGGGCATAAATCCCTGAAAGTGATAATACAAGTGGATAAGAGGTGTGCTTGCCTTTATTGGTCAGGACATTGAGTATGTTGCAGCTTGATAGAACTTTGGTTCAGCTGGAATTTGAGAATTAGATTCAGTTCTGGGTGCCCATTACAGGAAGGATGTGAAGGCTTTGAAGGGTGCAGAAGTAGGTTACCAGAATGCTGAGTTGGTTAGAGAGTATTATCTAAATGAGCTGTTGGACAAATGTGGATTGTTTTATCTGGATAGAATAGACAGTTGCAATATTTTCCACAGGGTGCAAATGCCAAATGCTAGAAGGCATCTATCTATACATAACTGAAACTCTGATCTTGTTATCTTCCGGTTTGCCGGTCATTCTATTTGTGCAAAAACGGTTTCTGATAGCGCTACGATTTTTCGCCAGTTTACTCACCGTTCTCCTATGCTGCGATTGCACCAAGTTTCGTTACGATCGGTTGAATGTTGTAAATGTTAGCGAGGTTTAAAAACCGCGTGTGCGCAGATCGACTCTTCTCCTGCCAGTCAGCGCCGCGCGGATTAGTCTCTTCCCCTGTCACTCCCCGGGGCGGTCCGCCCCTTCCTGCGCCATCGCATCTTTACTGGAGCTGAGGATGGCTGGCGGAGGTTTCCAACCGGACTTTCGGAGGGACCCGAAGCAGCCCAGCCCCGCCCCAAGCAGCCCAGCCTGGCCCCGCCCCAAGCAGTCCCGCCCCAAGTAGCCTGGCGTCAGAGACCCAGCCCAGCCCGGAGTCGGAGATGCCGCCGATGTATATACACACATATACATACACATAAAAAACAAACAAACAATAATGTGCAGGGAATGAATGGAAATGGCAGATAAGATATGGTCTTGGCATCGACACGGACATCATAGTCCAAAGGGCCTATTCCTGTGCTCTACAGTTCTATGTTCTAATAAAAGCTGCCTTGGAGGAAAAACGCATTGACTCCCCAAGGTAATCAGACACAATTGTCAATTATAAACACCAGCACTACTTTCACCGCAGGAGGCTTTTTGAATTTAACAAGCAATTGAGTCTAATGACACTTATGCAATGAAACTCTATAACAAACAGCCTTTATTATTTTTAGGTTGCGGTCGCAACATGAAACTAATAGTATTAAAAAGACCTTTATTTTTGAAAATCCTGTAAAGAAAAATAACTTTGTTATTGCAAATGTAAACTCTGTAGCCCCTAACCGCATTTTCCCATTGACATAGTTGTTTTAATCATGCTATTTTCTAACACCAGTTTTCTTAGGAACACAGCGATCATGTGGTAGGAGAACTGTGTGTTTAGTTTAGTGATACAGTGCGGAAACAGGCCCATCGGCCCATCGATTCCTCGCCGACTAGCGATCACTCCATGCACTAGCACTATGCTACCCACAAGAGAAAATTTGCAATCATTACCAAAGCCAATTAATCTACAAACCTTTACATCTTTGGAGATGTGGGAGGAAACTGAAGCACCCATGGAAAACCCACATGGTCACGGGGAGAACGTATAAACTCCGTACAGACCGCACCTGTAGTCAGGACCAAACCCGGGTCTCTGCCGTTGTAAGACAGCAACTTTACCACTATGGCACCATGCCACCCAATTAAAATGTTTTGTGTGTGTGTGTACAAACATTGTCGTTCCTAAAGGGTCTCTAGTGGTTACACGTATCACTTTGGGCTGGTTACCTGGCTTAGTTGGAAATCTGAATCTTTCATTTTAAACAAAGTAATATTTAATCTACATTAATGAACCCCTAGTTGCAGATGCAATTCCCATTCGCCTTAAAATTATTGAAAATGATAAACTTTTGTTTTTTTAAATCTTTGTAATCATAGGTGCAAATTCCAAAAACCAAAGTAGTGGAACCGAGTCGAGCAGCATCAAAGTGTGGGTCCAAGACCAATCTGAAACACAAAGCAGGTATTACCGGCAAATTCAACATCACCCTGAACTTGAACATTGAAAATTGCATTTAGGCAGCCAATATTTTTAAGAACAATATCATTACATTGTGAGATGATGACTTTTAATATGTTAATATTATAATATCGTATTTTAATATGTTGTCGTGAACACAGTTGTGGAACGAATGTCAGTCAGAACAGAATTCTCTGGTCATCTTTGAACAAAGGCCTAGGATCCTTAACATGTACCTAAGCCCATAGAAACAGCCTGGGGTTATGATCTCATCTAAAATGCAGATTATGTCAATGGAGATGGTCAAGAGCTTCAAGTTCCTAGGTACAAATATCATTTGGCTAAATCCATCCAGTCTGGAAAGCACACCTCTACTTCTCAGAAGGCTCAGGAGATTGGGCATGTCTTTAATGATGCTAACCATTTCCCACAGATGCACCTTAGAAAGAGTCTTCTCAGGATGCATCAAGCTGGTATGGCAACTATTCTGCCCAAGACTCCAAGAAACTGAAGAGTTGTCAACGCAAATCAGCTACACCTCCCATCGACTCCTTCAACACCACTTTGTCTTGGGAAAGCAACCAACACAATCAACAACTACTCCCACTCCTGTCATTCTCTCCCCTCCCCTCCCCTCTCCTGTTGGGCTGAAGGTACGAAAGCTTGAAAGCACGTCTCAAGACTAGTCACCTGACACCTGAATGGTTCTTTCAAATGTTAGGGATGAATTTCTGATCTTCCAATATACCACATTTCACCTCTTGCACTTTTTTTAGTCATACAGCGTGGAAACAGGCTCTTCAGCCCAACTTGCCCACGCCGACGAACATGCTCCATCTACACTATTCCCACCTGCCTGCTTTTGGCCCATATCTCTCTAAACCTGTCATATCCATGCACCTGTCCGAATGTTTCTTAATTTGTTTTTATCTACACTTTGACAATCTACACCTTGGAACATGTAACAATAATAAAACAACTAGATTTTAGGTTCACATCTATTCCAAGATTTGAGAGTGTGCAAGGGAATATTGCCACAATGGAAGTGCTTCAGAATTGTGAAACAAAATCTCAGGAGGAAATATGATGATGTCCCAGCCAACATTCCTTCCTCGTCCAATAACAGCAAAATAAACAGTTCTTTCTTTCATCACTGTGGGATATTGCTGGTGCATCCTTTGCTTTGGTCATTGGTGATCCCAGATTATTGGTGGACTCAATGGATTGTAATGTCAATAGCAGCTGAGATGAGATTCTCTCTCCTTGTAGATGGTGCTTGCCCGACACTTCTGTAGGGGGGGGGGGGTATGTTACCTGCCAATTACAAGATCATGCTGAATGTGTGGCAGCATTCAGTCGACATTTGCAACTGGAATTGAACATTGCCCAATCATACAGCACAGAAACAGGCTGTTTGGCCCAACATCCATGCCATAAAGATGTCTCATCTACACTAGTCCCATCAGCCTGCGTCTGGCCCATATTCCTCTAAACCCATCTTATCCGTATACATGTCCCCAGCATCAGCATTAATTACTTTATGATGGGAAGAAGGTTGTTTATGAAGCAGCTGAAGATGTTTGCATCTCAGACATTGCCTTAAGAAGCGTGGTCATGATGCTGGGTTTCTTGATGTCCACAACCATTGCCATCTTTCTTTGTGCAAAGAATGACTCCAGATAGTGGGGAATTTTCCCTTTGCTCATTGATCAGGTTGATCAGAGCTCCTTGATGCCACACTTGTTCCAAAGGGTGAAGATGGCGCGGCCGGGCCCAGTCGCCGTCGTGGGATCTCCGCGGAAACTCTGCGTTTTTTTAACTTGTATGTTCATTTTAAGTTGATTTCTAAGTACTAATACACTAGCACTAACAACGTACGATCGGGAAACTCTCGTAAAACTAAACTTCAGCGTAACCGAAGACTTTTTAAACACAGTACTCACCGATCCAGCGTTGTTCCCATCGAGGTAAGTGGGGGGGGGATTCGGAATAGGCTGAGATCCCAAGCCTTCTGTCCACCTCTGCCCAGCATTCTTCTGGCGAGCGTCCAATCCCTGGAGAACAAACTGGATGACCTCAGGGCGAGGATCAGATTCCAGCGGGACATAAGAGACTGCAACATCCTCTGTCTGACCGACCTGCTGGTGCCGGATCAGGTAATCTGCCCAGCGAGTCCTTCACTGTTTTCTGTGTGGACAGAACGGGAGAATCTGGGAAATCCAAGGGTGGAGGAGTTTGCTCATGACCAACAATAACTGGTGCAACCCTAGGATATTAAGACACTTTCTCGTTCCTGCTCACCGGACCTGGAGCACCTGACGATCTCATGCCGTCCATTCTACCTTTCCCGGGAGTTCGGCTCAGTGATCGTCACAACTGCCTACATTCCACCGCATGCGGACACCGACGTGGCACTATCGGCCCTACACGATGTGCTATGTCAACACCAAAACAAGTACCCGGATGCGGCTATGGTGGTGGCTGGAGATTTTAATAAGTGAAATCTCAAGAAGGTCATGCCGAACTTCTGCCAACACATCACGTGTGCCACCAGGGGGGAAAGAACATTGGACCACTGCTACACGCCGTTCAGGAAAGGCTACAAGGCTGTTTCTCTCCCTCCTTTTGGAAAATCTGACCACGCTGCCATTTTCCTGCTGCCAGAGCATAAACAACAGATAGTACGGGAAGCGGCAGTGACGAGGGACGTAAAGCGGTGGTCCGACCATTCAGAGGCCATGCTGCAAGATGCACTGAGCAATGTCGACTGGAATATGTTCCATGCAAGTTCTAGTGACGTCAGTGAGTTCGCAGAAGTGGTCATGAACTTCATTGCAACAATAGCTGATAACATCGTCCCCACGGTAAGGGTGAGCATCTTTCCTAATCAAAAACCCTGGGTGGACAGGTCCATTCGCGTTGCCTTGAATGCTCGCACCGCTGCCTGGCATCCGACAATGTGGACGACTACAAAGCAGAGTCCTACCGACTGCGATGGGCGGTGAAAGATGCAAAAAGGAGGTACAGGGAAAGGATGGAGTCACAGATGGAGCAGCAGGACACCAGACACCTTTGGCAGGGGCTATAACTAACTACCGGAGAGGCCCCTCTCAACCGGAAGTGCCGGCACCTCCCTAGCTGAAGACCTGAAATCCTTCTACGTAGAATTTGAGACGGGCAACATCACCCCTAGTTCGCTGGCTAACAACAACACTGCCAGCGCGCTGGCTAGCGAGGTTGGAGGGAGGGCTACCGCTGGGGGTGTGCACACATTCTCGATGTCCGAGCACGACGTGAGGAGGGCTCTGATACGTGGGAACACGAGGAAAGACCTTTTTTTACTCGCGGGCATTTTTTAACATATTGAAAAAACCGCCGCAACCTTGCTGAGGCCTCGAGTACGCGGCGACCACTCTTGAGCATGAAGGAGAGTTACAAAGACCTCCTACAACCTCGTGACGACCATGCTGCGAGTATGAGTCGAGGGCAAACCTGCCAGAACTTGCGGATTAGGTCGCCCAAGTGGGACAGGCCCTTTATTGTCATGGCTCAAAACAGAACAATGAAATTCTTACTTTCAGCGGCACAACAGATATGTCAACACAATACTTTGTAAAACCAATAATAAACAACAAAAAAGTTCAATATGTATGTGTGTGTGTATATAGACACACGCACACACACACACAGATAAATAAATAAACAATAATAGTGCAAAGTCAAAAATGAGAGCGTGGCCAGGATGGTGTGGGTCTCTGATGATGCTAGCTGCCGTTTTGAGGCAACAACTCCTGTAGATCCCTTCGATGGTGGGGAGGTCAGTACCCTTGATGGACTGGGCAGTGTCCACCATTTTTTGCAATCTTCTTTGTAACTGTGCATTCGAGTTACCGAACAAGGCCGTGATGCAACCAGTCAATATTCTCTCTACCATACAACTGTAGAAGTTCAAGAGAATATTCATCGACATACTGACATACTCAATCGTCTAAGGAAATAGAGGTATTTGTTGATGGCCTTTATTTATGATTGTATCAGTGTGCTTGGGTCCAAGACATATCTTCAGAGAGAGATATACATGCCCAGGAATTTGAAGGTTTTAACTCTCTCCACCACTGTCCTGTCAATTGAATCATATCAAGCAAGCAGTCGGGAGCTGCAGACTCCGGTGGGAAGTGGCGACCGTTTTGGAGATCCAAGCCGCTGAGGTTGGCCTCCAGTCCCGACGTCGGAGTTCCAACATCCCCGGTGAGCGGGGCCTGAGTGGCAGGCTGCCTGTGGAGATCCCGACCACGGGTGAACATCAGAGGAAGAGACTGACTTTGGTGCCTTCCCTCACAGTGGGAAACTTTTGATTCTATGTTGAACTCTATCGTGTGTTGTGTTGTTTATTTTATTGTATGCCTGTATGGTGATCACATTTCACTGTGCCAACTGGCACATGTAACAAATAAATGTATCTTGTATCTTGTAATTTTTGCACGTAATATTCTTTCTTCACACTTGTTTTTAGGCAGTGGTGATGTGAAGATTGAGAGCAGCAAGACTGATTACAAAAACAAAGCCGAATCCAAAATTGGGTCCTTGGACAACCTCAACCATACTCCAGGAGGGGGCAATGTGAAGGTGAGGTAGAGGCAGCAAGCTCGAGTAAACTGTCAGCTCTGTTGCTAAAGAACTATCAGTCGGTCGCACTTGCTTTAGGGAAAATGCTGCAAAAAATATTGTTGCCTGTTTCATCTTCAGAATTTGTGTTTACCTTTGTTCCCTATCCTCTCTGGGCTTGCAGTCCTTGCAACTTGTCTGCTTCCAACTATTGATGACCTCCTCCAGCCCACACACACGTTCTTAGCCCCTTTCTGTTCTGCCGTTTAATGATGTTGAGTGAAGATAGGGCTGGATTTGCACATAGTTCAGTTGACTGCTCCCATTCTTAAACAATGCTGAGACAGGTAGAACGCCCAGTTGAGTGCAATAGTGGAAGGTGACCTGGCGTTTGGAGCTGCAGATCATCAAATGTCTGGAGAATGGATACGACTTCCTCACTAGTGCAGGTTGCAAGTGGTAAATTCCACTCTGCTGTTTGCGTACGTGTCCCTTCCCCATGTCATATTAATTCCTGTAATCACTTGCTCCAGAACCCACTCTTTAATTTATTTTAAAATAAAGACGCAGCCTTGGCCGACATTACAAAGTCATGGTGGTGAATCTGTGGAATTCATTGCCACGGAAGGCTGGAGAGGGCAAATCAGTAGATATTTTTAAGGTGGAGATTGACCAATTCTTGATTAGTACAGGTGTCAGGAGTTATGGGGAGAAGGCAGGAGAATGGGGTTCAGAGGGAAAGATAATTCAGCCATGATTGAATGGCGGAGTAGACTTGATCGGCCAAAAGGCTTAATTCTGCACTTAGAACTTATGAAGTTATGAAAGTGCGGGATGTTGTTGAGTCTAACTGCATCCTGTCTGATGTTTTGTCCAAATTCCATCACCTTCTGGCAGGGTCCCACCTACTTCAGTCACTTCATTGTCACCTTGTGCTTCTGATTGTAGATTCCCAGTGACCTATATTGTGACAATGTTACATCTTGCAGGCTACGAGGCTGTTGGATAATTCACTAATTACTGCATTCATCAGAGGCACCACCATAAACTAAATTGCTAAACTAATACTGACATAGCCCTGATCTAATTTGATTTATTAAAAGTTAATTATTTTATTTTATTTGTGTCATGGAGGTATACGGTTGTAACCGCCGGCCTGACCTACAAGACTGATTCATAATAGAAATCAGTTCTTTAGTCGCCTTTCCCTGTTTGTTCATTGGGCTTGTAACAGTTTGTACCCGTACATACTGCTTGTAACAGTTACCTGTTAAAGGACGGCACAGTGGCGCAGCGGGTAGAGCTGTTGCATCACAGCGCTAGAGACCCAAGTGCGATCCTGACCTTGGGTGCAGCCTGTGTGTAGTTTGCACGTTCTCCGTGTGACCGCGTGGGCATCCTCCCACATCCCAAAGACGTGCGGGTTTGTAGGCTAATTGACCTCTGTAAATTGTTCCTGGTGTGGTGAGTGGATGTGAAAGTGGTGTGGGCAGGTGATCCATGGGCGGCGTGGACTCGGTGGGCCGAAGGGCCTGTTTCCCATGCTGTATCTCTAAACTAAACTAAAAAGTTCAGAAACTGGAATGATAACCTCTTGGTTGAATTTGCATCCCTTGGTGATTGATACCTATCATTGCCTAAGGTCTGTACAGTCAGAAATCTAATCAGCATCAGAACCCTGGATTAAATAGAACAGTCATCATTATTTTTGCCACTGATTCCCATCCAGGGACACTGAGTGGTGAGACACTTGGGTGGCTGAGAACCTATTGGATTTAGGCATTAAAACCCACACAACCAAATAGCTGCAACGGTTCCTGAGGACTCAAACATAGTCAAACCTAAGCAAGAAATCCTTCTACATGAATGAAACATTGAAGCAGTCATTAGACATTGTACAATATTTTTGATTGCATATTTGGCTTCTCAATATAATTTCTGCATTCAGGAATATTACCATCTTCATGTGCTAAGTCGTTATGTTTATTTAATTGCATTCCATGTGACCCTCTTCTGTATTTCTGCACAAATCTGTGCCACTAATTTCACTTCAGGAGTTAGAGCGCAGAGTGTGCCTTCGATTGTGATCTTGTTTGTGACTTGTTTTATTGGTTTCTTTACGATGTTGAGATGACGATGAGGAAGGAAAATGCACTGGTGGACTGAAGATGAGAGGCCCACCCTATTCATTCACATATCCTGTGCTCACATACATAAGTCTATCAATATTCCTGAAAGATGTTTTTACTTTGAGTGATGGATTCTTACCTTCCTCTGTCACAAATGTCTCGTGTCTCTATTGCTAAAGCTTTACCGAGCTAGCTCCTCCTCAGCTGCAAATAGCTTGACTGCACATTCCTTCTTCACCTTGCGTCCTCTATGTTAGAACAATGAGCATTAACAATATTTCCTACCATTTGCTTCATTTCTCTTCCCCAATGCATAACACTTGGCCCACTTCATCCTAAAATGTGAAAGGTCATAAGTGATAGGAGCAGAATTAGGCCATTTCTCTGCCATTCAATCATGGCTGATATATCTCTCCCTCCTAACCCCATTTTCCTGCCTTCTCCCCATAACCCTTGACACTCATACTAATTCAGAATCTAGTGTCCTTCATAATGTTTGGGACAAAGACCATCATTTATTTATTTGCCTCTGTACTCCACAATTAGAGATTTGTAGTAGAAAAAATCACATGTGGTTAAAGTGCACATTGTCAGATTTTAATAAAGGCCATTTTAATACATTTTGGTTTCACCATGTGGAAATTACAGCACTGTATCTATCTCTGCCTTAAATATATCCATCGACTTGGCCTCCGCTGCCTCCTGTGGCAAAGAATTCCACAGTTAGGTTAGCCACAGAAAGGTTAGCTTTCCTCAGTTACAACTCTTCTCATTACCTTGTCTTTCTTGCTCTTTGCACTGTTGCCTCTCCCCATGGCATCTCCAGGCATACAAATATATTCAAGCCCCATGTAATCCACATTGAGCACTCGAACGAGTCTGAATTTTAAAAATAATGTGGGGAAATTCCTCTGGATTCCTGCCTTCTGCTGAATTCCGATTCGGATCGGGTCCCTTCTTCAGACTGATTGCAGTAGGGGAAAGAAAACTGGAACAGAGGTGGGGGGCAGGACAGAGTCCAGACCCTACCTCTTTTCCATACCACGCTTTGTTTCTTCTCCCCTCCTCCCCCTTCCTCACCCCTCCTCTCTTCCCCCCCCCCGACTACAATCAGTCTGAAGAAGGGTCCCGGCCCGAATTGTTGCCTATCTATTCCCTCCACAGATGCTGCCTGACCTGTTGACTTCCTCCAGCACTACTTGTGTGTTTCCAAGTTTTGATCTCAGTCCATCAGTGCATTTGGTTTTCTTTTTACTCATGACATTTTAGGTTTGTTAAAATCTTGTGCGTGTATTTTTGCATTTCATTTCATGCCCTCCTGTAACAATGCACCATTGTGGCCTCACCCCATGATTTTATTTTTAGAATGAGGGTGAAGAAGAATCAGAATCAGCAACGATCAGTCAGGCTCCAGAAAATGGGGATCTGACAGGACAAGCTGAGAGTGGGACACAGCAAAATGGAGTAGGGGTGGACCCACCTGCCGGGTCTGACGAAACTCTCAGCCAAGAGTTACAAATGCAGGAGACATGTAAGTGAAAGCTTGGCCTGTAAGGGCTGTGTGGTCTCGTGACAAATATTGACCAGTTGGGAATTGTATTCAACAGGTAGGTTATCAAATGTTCCTCTATGATGTGGATACTGTCAACCTTGAGCCCACTACACTGCTGTCCGTGTTATAGTCACAACATTATGTCGGTCTGAAAGGCCACGGGCTTTTTGCACAGTGGATGAAATGAGGTTGGGGTTGGAGTGGTAGAAAATTGATGGGATTTTACAAAGTTCTTTATTTCTGTAGCAAACCTGATTTATATAACATAGAGAGAGCTCTCATTGCTTCTAATCTGTGGTGTGCCTGATCCAAAATCCTGATTTAACAGGGTAAAGGGAGCTTTATTCTGTACGTAACCTTTCGTGTTCACCTAAAGTGTGGGATTGGTGGAATAGTACACAGGCAGTTTTACTTTGTGTGGTGCAAGTCTATCCTCCCCATCTTGTTCATCCTGGGAGTCAGTCCAGGAAGATTTACTCTTCATCCAGCCCACAGTTTACCCATCATGGAGTCAGATTGTGCAGGAGCCTTTATACTGTCTAACCCATGCCAAACCTATCAGATGGGCCATTGAAAAATGTGAAGTAAAATAGGCATCAGTTAACTGAGAAATGGGCAACCTTTATTTGTTATTTGAAAGGTTAAATTAAAGTGTGTAATTACTTGGACCCATTTGATGCAGACAATATAAATGGCCTGTTTGAAGTATTTGGCACAGATACCATCAAAGCCTCCATTCTTATTATTTCCCAGACTTGCTTAGTGTTGCAAATGCCACAACACCCACTCACTGTAACCATAGATTAACAACATTATTGGATTCTGTACCAGTCAGCCGGCCTTATGCCTGACATTTTCGGGTTAAAGCATATGGTAAAGTGTAGGGGCTCTTGTTATCCTGTTATAGTGAGCGCAGAGACTGAATTTGGCATGAGATTGTATAAACCTGTAGCAGTCCTGTATATGGTCTGCTGAGGGATGCATGACCCATTCCTTCAATACTTTCATACCAGGCAGCACAGTGGTGCAGCTGCTAGAGCTGCCACCTCACAGCACCAGACACCCGGGCTCGATCCTGACCTTGGGTGCCGTCTGTGTGGAGTTCTCCCTGTGACCGTGTTGTTTTACTCCGGGTGCTCCGGTTTCCTCCCACACCCCAAAGACGTGCGGGTTTGTAGGTTAATTGGCCCTCTGTAAATTGCCCCTGGTGTGTAGGGAGTGGAACTGGTGTGAACAGGCATGGACACGATGGGCCAAAGGGCCTGTTTCCATCTCTAGACTAAACTAAACCCCATCTCCCACAGAAGGCTGTGGAGGCCAAGTCAGTGGATATTTTTAAGGCAGAGATAGATAGATTCTTGATTAGTGTGGGAGTCAGGGGTTATGGGGAGAAGGCAGGAGAATGGGGTTAGGAGGGAGAGATAGATCAGCCGCGGTTGAATGGCGGAGTAGACTTGAATGAGCCAAATGGCCTAATTCTGCTCCAATCAGTTCAAGAAGGGTGAGGCAGAGTTTGAGGAGGGTGTACATGTGCTGCCATGAAGAGCATGAACCACCTTTGTGAGGGTCAAACACTCAGGATTAGTCGCGGGAAGAACCGCAGTGTGAACAAGGTCTGGAGGTGGCATCACTGTTCAGCTTGAATACCCCACTGAGAATCAGTATCTGCAGGGGAAGTGGACGGAAATATCGGGAAAGAACAAAGTAGGAAAATATATAGTAGAGAGTAACATATTGAAATAGCTTTCTTTACAATTAATGTCATGTTGAGAATCATTTAGATGATGCGGAAGAAAAATCTGTCTTATTTGTAGGATTGTGAAGTGGACGTAGAATAAAATACATGTGCTGAAGTAACTCAGCAGGTCAGGCAGCATCTGTGGAGGGAATGTACAGGTGATGTCACGGGTCGGGACCCTACAGATTGTTGGGGGGGGAGAAGCTGAAATAGAGAGGTGGGGGCTGGACAAAGTCTGGCGAGTGATAGGTGGATACAGGTGGAGTGAGGAGGGGGGGTAGATTGGCCGATGGTTGGAGTAAGTAATGAAGGCGAGTGTCGGATACACGGAGTGGAGGGGGTGAAACATGAAGCCAGAGGAGGGATAGAAATCAAATGAGGGGTTGTGGATGGGAGATGAGTGTATGAAGCGGGGGAAGGGAGCAGGGTGACTGGGGAGTGGGGGGAGAAATGGATGTGTATCAGGAAGGGGGAGGGGGGGGGGGAGAATACGACACAACAAACACCTGAAAGGGACTAATGTTACAGGTCAGTTTGTATCAGCAGGTAATAGTGCAGAGAAGGTTGACAATGTTGTTGCCAGGACTCAAGGACCTGAGTGATAGGGAGAGAGAGTACGTTCAGACTGTAAGTAGGGGGGGGACGTGAAGAGCTGGAGGTGAGAAAAGACCAGAGCCACAATATACCTTGGATACATCGCGTGGCCAGCAATGGACCCACTAGGCAACGCCCTGCAGACATCATCTGTGGCTGGCCCTGATTCTCACCTCCGGCTCTTCACCTTTCCTCTCCCCGCCCCCACCCCACCCCTACTTTCAGTCTGAAGAAAGGGCCCGACCCCAAAACATCACCCGGCCTTTTCCTCCAGAGATGCCTGACCCGCTATAAGCCAGCATCTGCAGTTCTTTGTTTCCACTGTAGGAAGAGCAAGGTTAGGCAGCGGTTCTTCCCATGACCGTTATTCTATGGAGCGCTGGAGGATGACAGGTGATCTGATAGAGGAGAATAAAATAATGAGAGGAATAGATAGGGTGAATGCACAAGTATTTTACCCAGAGTTAGGGATTCAAGAATGAGAGGATATAGGCTTAAGGTTGAAGGGAAAGGTTTACAATCAACCTAATGGGCAACCTTTTAATTCAGAGGGTGGTGGGTATATGGGCCAGACGCGGGCAAGTGGAACTAGTAGAGATGGAGCATCTTGGTCGGCATGGGAAAGTTGGGCCGAAGGGCCTGTTTCCATGCTGTATGACTCAATGATAGGTGTCCATTTTCCATAGGTGTGCTCTGGCAGCAAGTATCAGATTGTAGGTGGTACCACAGTGAAGCTTGATCTTGTCTTTACCTGGAATTCATAGACGTTCCACCTGAGGTTACTGAGTAATTACTCTCTCCCTTCCCCCTACTCAAATATCCTCAGCTCCACAAATCCCAGCTTGGGAGATCTCCTCTACAACAGCCAATGTGCTAAACAAGAAGTGCACAACGCAGGAGTTTCCTTGTGAACGTGACTATGTGGCAGGGGTGCAATGCTTTTACAGGATGGTGGTGCTAAGGGTTCCAGTTGTGGGGTGAATTATTATTATGTCCTTTTCCTCGTCCGCAGATTGAATCTCACAAGCTGATGTTCCGTGAGAACGCCAAGGCCAGGACAGACCACGGAGCAGACATTGTGTACAAATCCCCCGTTTCAGACCACACCTCGCCTCTCTGCAGCTCATCACTAACTGAAAGCCTCAGCTCCCTTGGATCTCTGCAGCTTGCTATCCCTGCTGGAAACCCGTCTGCCAATCTAGCACAGCAGAGCTTGTGAATTTATTATTTCTTCTTATCTTCATGTTTGTTTCAAACTACATTTAACAAAAACAAGAGGTTTAGCATCATTAACAGGATTTGTGCTTTGAAAGGGATGTTCCTATTGAGTTATTTCGGGGGCTGGGGAACCATGTTTAAAAAAAAATCCATGTAACTGCTCAACATACACCCTTGCGTGATAGATGCCTGCTATTTTAGAATAAGATAATGGGCTTGAATGGAGCCAGTTAATCCAACACTGGATTGTAGACTGGTTGGGAGCATGAATTCATCATCTAATCATCAGGTTTGTCAGATACAGTAGATGGATATAGGGAATTAAAAAGCACCCTAACCCCACCCCAAATCTTTTCCCCTACGTCCTCAAATGGCTTGACGGGAATATTTAATTTTTTACAAATTATTTCCCCCAGGTGTTTGTCTTTGCATTTTCCTCCTGCACTCCAGAGATGTAATCGACCTGCAGCCCGCCCTTGCATTGGCAGCAGCTGCGAATCTTGCTTTTCTTTGAGGGATTTTGCTCTTTTCCCAAAGTCTAATAACCTGCGCTGCTCTGAAACCACCCATTCATATTGTTAAACCTTACCCTGCTGTACATTTAGTCTCTACTTATTGGTCCCCATTTCCCTGTAAATAAAGCAAAAGTCACAAATATAAATCATTTGAACACACTGAATTTGCACACTTGTAATGGACAGGGCAGAAGTGAGTTGGTAAAGAAACACAAAAAACATGAAAGTTTAAAAAAGTTTTTGATGTGAGCAATGTTCAAGCCTCAGCGGTCTGTTGCCTAAGATACTTTTTATAGAAACTGCAATCATTATCTTTCCCAAGGGTTTTATTTTACAGCATAGTTTGTCGGTACCAGTCAGTCCATTACCATGCAGCTTGGTATGGAGTTCAGAAGTTGTTCATCATTCCTTGCCCTTTTGTGCACATACAATAGACCTGTATAATCTTGCACCATGGAAGAAAGCTATTCAGCCCCAGTAAATCCATGCTAACTCTTAGCACGAGGCTCATTCCCCATAACCCCATATCTACCTTTAATTCTTGCCCCCACCCTTGTTGCTGCAGGGCAGACGTCAGAGCGGAAGTGGAGGCCTATTTTTTTGTAGACTAGGTCTGAAATTGAACCCTAGGAAGATTGGATCAAATGAACTACTTCTGAGAGCTGTGCAGAAGTACAAATGTTGGCATTAACTAGTCAGTTGCTAGGAGGCTAGGTGGGAATACTTTACCAACCAGTACATTTAATCTTGACCTGAACTCTTGTTATTTCCCTGGAGCAAAGCTATCCATTCTGACTGAATTCTTGCAATTTCCCCACGATCTCTGGGCATAGCCTTGTCCTTCCATAATCTACATCCTGCCTTTGCTGAGGGCAGCACTAACTTAAAGGGAAAGGGCCCCCTCCCCCGGGGGGGGGGGGGGGGGGGGAGTAAAAGCAAACTGGGTAGATGGTGAAAATACTCTGGTCGGTCAACACCTGTGAAGAGGCAATTGATGTGAAGATAGACACAAAATGCTGGAGTAACTCAGCGGGACAGGCAGCATCTCTGGAGAGAAGGAATTGCCTTGTATATCTAATGATGTTTCTGTCTGGGAGAATGGCGGCAGGGGCTTCCTGTCCTGCTGAGTTACTCCAGCATTTAGTCTCTCTTCAGTTTAAACCAGCATCTGCAGTTCTTTCCTACACCATTGATGTGAAACTGATCTACCTTCCCCTGCCCACAGGATTGATTCTGCTCTTTTTCCTTGGAAACGTTTTGTTTCCACCCCCCCCCCCCCCCCTCCACAACCTCTTTCTTCAACCCCCCTGCTCCCCAACAAAAAAACAGCTTCATAGCACCCGTCATTAAATGCCAAATTGACAGGAACTGCCGCAGTTCTTTTTAAAACATCTTTAAATAAATCTAAAGACAAAGGAGCAAAGGTTGCCTTTTGGTATTTCACACAGGGCGGGAAGGCTAACGTGTTTGCTGTAGAGTCGTCCAACACGGAGATGGGCCCTTCGGCCCAACGTTTCCCTACTACGCATCAAATACCCATCAGTTGTCAGCACTCAACCTTGAAGTGCTTCTCTAAACACTGCTAAAATGTTGTGTGAGTTCCTTCCTCCACCAACCCCCTTAGTCAGCTTATTTGTACCACTTTCCTTTTTACAAATATCTAAACTTAGATATCAAACCCAGCTGCAGTTGTTGAAATGGGATTTTGTTAGTTTATAAGCACCTTTTTATTAAAGTTGGTAGATATTCGCAAGTAATTGTTTTGAAGCTTACCCTCTCCATCAAGTAGCCTGGAGCAACTCATCATTTGAGTCATGGAGCACAGAAACAGGCTCTTCTGCGCACCCTACCAATGTTAGGTATTGAAGAGCCATCTCTACTAATCCCATCTTTCAGCACAGCCCCGTGGCTTCCTGTGCCTTGGCGATTCAAGTGATCGCTCTGCGAGTCTCTGCCTCTACCCAAATCCAGTGAAACAAATACAGATTATCCAGTTCCTCCTCTTAACTGAAACACTCCGACCCAGGCGTCACCCTGGTGAATCTGCCCCGCACCCCCTCCAGTGCAATCCTTGTCCTTCCTCTAGTGTGGCACCTAGAGCACTCCAGCTACAGGCTAATGTTTGCGCAATGTTCTTGTATTCCATGCCCACCTAAATCTGGCAAGTACCATATATGTTGCCTTAGCTACTTTACCTACATGTGATGCCACCTGCAGGGATCTGTGGGAATTGTGTACCAAGATCCTTCTGGTCCTCAATATTCACTAGCGCCCTACTTAACTGTCCCACTTTTATTAGTCCTTCCAAAATGCTTCACCACTTGTCAGAATGAAACACTGTGTCGTAGCTCTGCTGATCTTACCGATCAATGTTGCTCTGGCGCTCAAGACCATTCTCCTCATTATCAACACCACCACCAACTTTTAGTTGTTTCTGCGAATGGTGTCTCCATCATTCATATTTAGACAGTTACTGTGCCCCGCAGACAGTGAGGGTCTCGGCACTGATCCCTACGGGAGATCAATGATCGCAATAACAGACCCTCTCAGGTTGAATCTCTCAATCAGTCTGAAGAAGGGTCCCGACCCGAAACGTGTTCTCCAGAGACGCTGCCTGACCCGTTGAGTTACTCCAGCACTTTGCGTCTTTTTTTGTAAACCAGCATCTGCAGTTCCTTGCATCTACATTTTGCTCCTCCTCAGTTTACCCTGTGGATCAATGAAAGCCGGGCCTCTGGAATGGACGTGTGGCTGGTTCTACTCAACGGTCACAGCGTTTAGAGGTAGATTGGAGAGGAACTCGGATAGGAGGGGGATTCATCACATCTGGATATGGCTTATAGCCATTGTCTATCATTTTCTTTGTGTTAAGAACAAGTCCTGTTACTGAATAAACCTGAGGTATTTTTCTTAGTCTTCGCAGCTTCTGTTTCCGTCTTGGTGTTAAAATTTGTTTTTAAAAAGAACTGTAAATTGTTTTAACTTATAGATTTCTTCAAGTTTAATCTTTGGTGATGAAGTACTGACTATTGTATAATGAGTAGTGATTTAAAAAAATACAATTAACTCTGTTTTCTAAACAATATAATCTTCAAGGCTGTGGAGCGCTGCCTTTGTTACAAGAGTTGGCCGGCCAGGATTTGTAGAATTGTTCTCAGCGGTTGGTGGGCAGGAATGAATGGACGCTGTCCGTGGAAGTGGAGTTTGTGCAGAGTTTTATGAAATGAAGGATCAGGGGTAGGGCAGCAATTAGATGTAAACGCACCAATGTGTAGGAAAGAGAAAACTAGAATCAAGCCATTAGGGTTGTTCAGTTATGATAATAGCTATTGCAAGTGAGTGAGTGAGTGGAGTCAGGCTGATGGGCTAAATTTGAATACTAAAATGGGAGGTTGTGTGCACACACATAGTGGCAAATGCCTGCGTACAGTGCAACCATGTACGTGTGCTTGTTTGGACTTTGTAAGTGGCAGCGCAGTCGGCACTTGTTCCAAGTTTGGTCATTGGTGTTCAAAGCACAAACTCGGTTCAAAGGTGACGGTGAGATTGGGTAACTGATGTGTCAAGTAAGGGGGTGGTTTGGTGAAGGGAGTCAGGCAGAGGGTATAATTACCTGAAGCCCAGAGACGCAGGGTGCTGGGGAATGACTGGAAAGTTTGCTGTAGTTGATATTGTTAATTTCTGAGGAATTTTTAAATTGTTCAGCTGGTCCTTCAGTGAGAGTGAGGCTTGTTTGTGGAGGGGCCACTGGAGACAGGAGGTGCATTTAATCTACTCTGGCTCCAGCAGATGTGTTCCTTCCTCCACATGCACTGTCTGAAGCAGGAGCGGCTGAAACGTTAGGGATACTTCTGAGAACAAATTAAACTCTTCCTACTTCAGGGAGTTTGGCCGAGACTGTAAAAGAGGAATCATGAGAGGTGTATCTGGATTTTGCACACCGAGAGATGTGTTTTAAATGAAGAAGTGATGTGTGTTTTAAATGAAGTAATGTTGGTCTATTGATCAAGGTTTGGCGGACGTTATTAATTCTAAAGTTGCTCAGAAAGGGAACTGCACGTTCAACACTTGTTATTCATTATCCCTCATCTAAATGTCTTTTTCAAAGGGATTTACTGCCTCTGTACCAGATTGTCTGCTACAATTGCCTCTTGTTAGCTTCCGTTTGTAACTGCATCCAGACCTGTACTTGACCTTTCAAACACTATTCAGAATCACTCGAGCATTTAAAATATATAACATTCTATTGTTGTTTATACTTAATTCAGAGTAGTTCTAGAAGGTGACTGGTATATAACATCATTGTTTTAATCTGCACTAATGCCCAGATGGAGGTGAAAATGGACGGTATTAATGACATTTATTGAGTTTTGTGAAGCAGCTTCATTTAAACTGGTCTGACCTGCTCCACCTTTCCCTTCAACCTTCTAACCAGAAAAAAAAACTACGTTTACATGTGGAACTACATTTGATTAATTTCAGTAGAAATATATCACATTTGCACAGAATTGATGTATTGATTTCAGGAAAATGATGGGATTACTCTGGTCCCAACAGTCCCAGAGAGGTCGGTTCACATTTACAATTGTGTTGGAAAAATGCTCTTAAAACTTTATACATCAGATTGTAAAGAATTGTGCACCCTCCTTGGTGCAAGAATCTCGGATGTTTATGTGCATGTGTACGTGTTGGACAGATCATTTTTAATATGATGTTTGTGCTGCTGTGATTGTATTTTTTTTAGTTTCCTTACCTTTGTGTGGTTTAATGTGAATTGGTCTGTGTCAGGAGTCAAAGAGAATTCCCTTGACAACATCTGAAGTGCATTTGCTTTGCTTATAACTACTCCTTAGTACAGCTTGGAGAAGAATAGGGATTGCAGGTTTGATTTTGGGTCTCTCCGCAATTAAGGGTCATCGTAATTGGGGCAGCAGTGGGTGGTGACATGTAGGCGGATGGGCTGATGGATGTTCATTGACTTTGGATTAGGCTTCACATGGCCGTAGACTGCTAACTGCAGAGACGATTCTTGAGTTTGTGAGGAATAAATGTACAAATAGTCATTAAAAAGGCCTTTAATGTGACCTTTAGATGTTTGAATGGTCATGGATTAAGTGCCCAAGTTGGTGGGAAATTGATGAAAGCAAATTGCTGTCACAATTCCCACAACAGTGATTACACTTCAAAAATATTTTCTTGGCTGTAAATCACTTCAGAAGGTTTTGAAAGGGACATAAAGGCACATTATAAATACAAGTTTCTTTTTGTTTGGGGTGTCAGTAGTTAGTGAACGTGCATCTGGTTTCAAAGGTGATGTTTGATACAACCCACAACAACCTCCTCATCTCACCATTCCCACCCGAGAAAAAAAATACTCCTGTTACTGAACAGTGTGATTTGTTGGTCGCGCCAGCACCTGGTACTTTCCAAAATGAACTTATTTACTTGTGAATTGTTTCTTTTTTAAATATTACATTTTTAAAATTGTGCATGTACTATCTAGATTAAACGGAAATTATAAATGACAACCTTTGGAGGGGATAAAAAGCAATAACTTGTTCAATCCACTGATGTCTGTGGAATCAGTGTGACCGGCCTCTGATCCTGGAGTGGCCGTGTGTTCGACAGACATTGTGATGGGTGTTTAACAACGTGGATTCTGTTGTACAAAGAAAGCACTAGTCCACTCCAGGACCAACATATCCTCCATCTCAATCCTTCCCTTTTCTCCATCCCCAGAATGAAAGAACATGTCTGTGCCAGCAGTGAGACTGGATGACTTGTAGCTTTATGGGGAGAAGCCCACAGCCTCCACTCGATAGCTGACGCTGGCCTTATAGTGGGTGTCTTACATCAAGACCACCACTGCAGTATGGATTGCCAGAATAATGGGTCCATTCATGAGAACAAGGACTTAGACTGTTGATACAAGGCTGAAAGGGTCAGTGCTCTCTCACTTTAATTCTGCATGTGTCCACGGACGATTCACCCCTTCCACTACCAATCCTTTCAATAGGTACCTTTCCCCAACCAGTGACAAAAGGAAACTCAGCAGGAATTTACAACCAAATAACTTTTGTAATTAAAGGTGAGAAAAATCCAGAATCCATTTTAGGGGATTTGGCATCTTCCCTTTCTCCCACCCAGACTTGCTTTCTCTACCCCCTACACTTCCACTTTTTGCTTTTCCCGTACCACTCAATTATTTCCCTTAATCAGGACCAGCAACGTTGCCTTGAAGTTCATGCTAATCCTTTTTGTTCTTTAAAGAAATCCTCCCTAACTGCCACTACTGGTTTTGTTTCCGGGGGGGGGGGGGGGGGGGGGGGGGGAGAGAGAGGGGAAGAGGCCTTTATAGCACTGAAGAAATTTCAGCTACTTCCACTTTTACGATTCAGTGGTGCTTTTCTAAACCACGTTCCCACTTCCCATTGCAGAGTTTTAAAGCTTTAAGCATCCGTCCACACTAACATCACAGAACATATGTTTGAGGCACTATTCTTCAAAAAAATAATTGTCATTTCTACATTGTAAGATGAGAAGCGAGATTTTAGGAAAAAGTATGCCGTTACTGAAAACCAACGTTAATTTGTGTAGTTTTTAAGAGTCTATAAATGGGTTTTTAAAGTAGTAACGGGCTGCAGCAGTGCGTGCCTGGGTGATACAGGACAGTATCTCCGCTGCTGCTATTGTCCTTGCCTTGCACACATTTAATATTCTTGAAATTTTCTTCTCGCTTTTGCTGTTTGACCGCTGTGGCAACAACTCTTCCCATTGTTTGGTCCTTATTGTACAAGTAAAGGTTTGAAATAAAGCTTAAATGTTGATGTTACCCGTGTGTGTGTGTTTTGTGTTCTGTCCTTTTTGGAGTGCAGTGGCCCCATGGGCTGGGTAAACTGCCTCCGAGATGGATTCTTACAGCAGCTTGTTCTGGAGCCTATCAGGGAGAAGGCAATTCTGGATTTAGTGTTTAATGAACCGGATTTGATAAGGGAACTCAAGGTAAAGGAACCATAAGGAGGTATTGACCATAATATGCTAAGTTTTAATCTGTAATTTGAGAGGGAGAAGGTAAAATCAGAAGTGTCAAACCTCTGTCCCACGGTACGAGTTCATTCCACGAGTTCTCCTGAGTTTGCCCTGATTCGGTAATGGCAACTCGTCGGTAATCGGGGCTCTCGTGTAGTTTGTCATCTACATCAATGATTTGGATGAGAACGTACAGGGCAAGATTCGCAAGTTTGTTATTTTTACAAAAGTGAGTGGTTTTGCAGATAGTGAAGATGGTTGTGAAAGATTGCAGCAGGATCTGGATCGATTGACCAGGTGGGCAGAGGAATGGTTGATGGAATTTAATACAGAAAAGTGTGAGATGTTGCATTTTGGGACGTCAAACAAGGGCAGGACCTACACAGTGAATGGTAGGCTTCGAGGGAATGTTGTAGAGCAGAGGGATCTAGGAGTGCAGGTCGAGCTGCAGGTGGATAAGGTGGTCAAAAAGGCTTTTGGCACTTTGGTCTTCTTCAGTCAGAGTATTGAGTATAGAATATATGTTGCAGTTGTATAAGACGTTGGTGAGACCGCATTTAGAATATTGTGTTCAGTTCTGGGCACCACGTTATAGGAAAGATATTGTTAAGCTTGAAAGGGTTCAGAAAAGATTTACGAGGATGTGGCCAAGACTAGAGGGTGTGAGCTATAGGGAGAGGTTGAGTAGGCCGGGTCTCTATTCCATGGAGCACAAAAGGATGAGGGGGAAGGTTCTTCTAGAGATGTACAAAATGAGAGGAATAGATCAGGTAGATGCCCAGAGTAGGGGAATCAAGGACCAGAGAACATAGGTTCAAGGTGAAGGTGAAAAGATTTAATAGGAATCTGAGGGGTAACTTTTTCATACAAAGGATGGTGGGTGTATGGAACAAGCTGCCAGAGGAGGTAGTTGAGGCTGGGATTATCCCATTGTTTAAGAAACAGTTAGACAGGTACATGGATAGGACAGGTTTGGAGGGATATGGACCAAGTGCATGCAAGTGGGACTAGTGTAGTTGGGACATTGTTGGCCGGTGTGGGCAAGTTGGGCCAAAGGGCCTGTTTCCACGCTGTATCACACCCTAACCAGGTTTACTCAAGAGTCAAGAGTCTGCCTTTGATCCACCTTGTATGGCACAGTTTGTAATTTCAAAGTAAAAATAACAAACACAAACAGGTTGACAATGTTTTAAATACATTTTAAATTATGGAAATCAGACAATACTGCCTGTACAAAACCATTCCCCCAAATTTTCAGGGGGTCTTAATCAATAAGATTTATTCTGCTTGCAGTTTTAAGCACAAATTGTTATAAACATCAGTTATAAATTATAAATTCATACACTATTCAGTCCATTATTTTCAAGTAATATTGCAAGGTGAGCACACTTCAAAGAATTAAATACAGCAGCTATATCTTTTTTGTACAATGCACCAGGCAATTATGATACAGAATAGGATGCAAGCTCACCTGCCTGCCTGCCACAGTGCCAGTGAATCATTCACTCATCGGCCAGCAGTTCAAAAGTTCCACGAGTAGTGAAAGCACTTCGTCGTGCTCCTCACGCAAGGCACAGGGAAGTTCAGGCAACTCGTGGCGCAGGCAGGTTTCTACCATATTGTGCATGGCCGTGCGGAAGCTGTACAAGAGATGTGCTGTCTTTGTGTCCAGCTCCAGCTGGAGGAGGCTGCAGTCAGCCAGGGTGAGCAGCACACAGTCGCCATCCTCTGAAAAAGGACAAAGGATAAACTTGGGTTTAGGTTTATTATTGTCACCTAGCTTATGGAAGGAGCGTTCAGAAGCCTGATAACAGAGACTGTTCCAGAGCCTGGTGGTGCGTGCTTACAAGCTTCTGATAAACATCAAAGACGTGCAGAATCTGGGGCCTTTTTATAGACAATAATAATAATAATAATACATTTTATTTGCGGGCGCCTTTCAAAGTCTCAAGGACACCTAACAGAAATTAACAAGAGAGAAAAAACATAGTCGGAGTAAAATAAATAATAAGGACATCACCAATACACAAATTAAAGACAGAATTCGCTCCAAAGACAAAAAATCAAAAACACAATGTGAAGAGAGAGCAGCGGCAGCTAAACCGCGCCAGCGTCCACTCTCCCTTCCGACAGCCATCTTGGACACAAACTAACACATTCGGCCCTTCGAGCCAGCACCGCCATTCAATGTGATCATGGCTGATCATCCCCAATGATTACCCCGTTCCTGCCTTCTCCCCATATCCCCTGACTCCGCTATCTTTAAGAGCCCTATCTAGCTCTCTAGAAAGTATCCAGATAACCGCTCTCTGAGGCAGAGAATGCCACAGACTCACAACTCCTCGTCTCCGCTCTAAATGGCTTACTTATTCTTAAATTTTCACAGAGATACCATTGCCCAGGCGTAAGAGAGCGGGCTGGTTTTGCCAATCTCTTCCCAAAATATGTGTTGAGCAACTTTACAACTGAATTTGGTCACTAGCAAACCAAGATGCAACTGCTAGTATTCCTGAAGCCCACCTTAATCATCTAACTAAAATATTATGCCAAAACACCAAGTGCTGGAGGGACTCAGCAGTTCAGGCAGCACCTGTGGGTCAATGTTTCCATTTGAAAGCCTGCATCTTGATGATGGTGGGTAAATGGGGCATCTTGGTCAACATGGACGAGTTAGGCCAAATGACCTGTGTTCATGCTCTGTGACTCTAAACAGACTGTCGTAACAGATTTCAAAACTTGTGGGCAACATTAAGTTCACATCTGATCACTTATTAAGCGCCAAATACACTTTATATTTTTCTCCAGGCTACTTGACATGGGAGTCAAGGCAAGCGTGCCATATACCTGTTTCACATCCCTATCTACTAATGTTGCCACGTTCAGGGAGCTATATACTTGCACCTCTTAGTGTCTGTTCAACAACACTCTGCAGTGCCCTCACTGTATGTGTCCTGCCTACATTGAACTTCACAAAATGCATCAGTTGTCACCAGTCAGAGTTAAATTCCATTTGCCATTCCCTTCCCACTTTCCTTTGTAATCTTAGACAACCTTCTTCACTATACACTCTGTCAGCAATTCTGCTGTCATCTGCAAACTTACTCATCGTTCCACCAACATCCTCATTCAAATAAATATATATGAGTGGACACGACAGTGATCTAATGCACGATAACACTGGCCACAGAACTTCAATCTGAATACTATCCCCTTCAAATGACACCTTCTGACTCCTTCCCGTTAAGCCACTTTTGTATCCAATTGGCCAGTTCACCCTAGATCCCAAATGAAAGAACCTGCTAGATGATTTGATCAAGGGGAACCATGTCATAAACCTTGCTGAAGTTCACGTGGACACTTGTACTAACCCGCCTACGTCAATCCCCTAGATTACCTCTTCAAACAAAATCAAATCAAATTTGCTGAGTTGATCTCATGCCGGCTATCCATAATCAGTCCTTGTCTTTCCAATTTAAAAAAAAAACGCCTCTCAGTATCCCATCCAATAACAAATACTGGAACTTGCATTGAAATGCACCACTCATTTATTTTGATTGACTTCTCTGTGATAACCAGTCTTCAGTCCAATGCCAACACACTTCCCCAGTACCATGAGGTTCAATCTTGTGCACCAGCTGTTGATGTGGCTCCTTACTGAGAGCCTTGTGGAAAACTATCAACCTGTCTCTATCAACCCTGCTCGTTATATCCTTGAAACATAGTTGCAGGAGGAGGCCATTCAGTCCTTCGTGCCAGCACCGCCATTCATTGTGATCATGGCTGATCGTCCCCTATCAATAACCCGTGCCTGCCTTCTCCCCATATCCCTTGACTCCACTAGCCCTTATAAACACTCTTAGCAAATTTATCAAGCTTCCCTAAATGTCCAGATGTTTCTTCTTTGACCATAGACTCCACCACATTCCTTACAACAGATGTTATGGAGAATGGTCTACAGCAGGGGTGGGGAACCTTTTCATGTCGGAATGCCGCATTAAGTTAGCTGTAATCTAATAAGGCCGCATTCCAAGAAACTTCAATTAGATATAGGATTATTTTGTTGAATCTTCTTTTACTGTTTGGTATTTTAAATACGTTCATTTTAAGATTAAAATAAAATTAATAAAAGACGAACAAAAACATATTAATAAAAATAAAAGGATTTGTTCTACAAAATTTGGATTCGTTCAAAAGGCCGCACTTAATGGCCTAGAACGCTGCATGCGGCCTTAAGGTCACAGGTTCTCCCCCCCCTGGTCTACAGGCTCCAAAGATAGACACAAAGTGCTGGAGTAATCAGCAGGTCAGGCAGCATCCATGGAGAACATGGATAGGTCTATGGGCTCCTGTTGTTCAGAGTTAGATTTAGCGCTTGGGCTAAAGGAATCCGGGGATATGGAGAGAAAGCAGGAACGGGGTACTGATTTTAGATGACTAGCCATGATCATATTGGCTCGAAGGGCCAAATGGCCTACTCCTACACCTATTTTCTATGTTTCCCCACCTCTTGAGCAAGGAAGTCACATTTGTAGTCGTCAACTCTGCAGCCAAGGTTTATAGCCTTGCAGGTTCTCAGCTAATCATCAACTTCACCAGCCAGCAAGGGGCTGGAGTGGGATCTCCATTCCTAGGGACCAGCGAAATCTGATTTCTCTGTACAACAGTCCTTCCACAACACTTACCCTTGACATGAATATCACAGTCTGGGAGCAGCAGCAGAGCCAGCGGATGGACCATGGAGGAGTCACGGACAAAGACAGTCCCATTGGATTTCACAGCTGTGAAGTAAGTCATCCAGCGGCTCTTGAAAGTTTCCTCGTTCCTGCGAGTACATTGCAAACGGCATGAGGGGAATATAGTTTCAACTGTCCCTGGCCATGGAAGGGGGATCTGGAAAAATCTTCCTGACTTTGAATTTAGCTTAATATAATTTAGAGATATAGCGCGGAAATAGGCCCTTCGGCGCACCGAGTCTGCACCGACTAGCGATCCCCGCACACTAGGGACAATTTACCATCTTTACTGAAGCCAATTAACGTACAAACCTGCACGTCTTTGGAATGTGGGAGGAAAATGTAGCACCCGGAGAAAACCCACAAAGTCACAGGAAGAAGGTACAAACTCCATACATCCAGCACCCGTAGACAGGATGGAACCCGGGTCTCTGGCGTTGTGAGGCAGCAACTCTACCGCTGCGCCACCGTACCAGCTGCACATTGAATGACACATATGACACCGAATCTTTAATATTCTTCTCAGGAGATGGTGCCGAGTTTAATGCCTTATCCAAACAAAGCAAATTTGCAAAATGGTGCTTTCCGAGCACTCATTGTCCAAAAAAAAAGGGCGGCCACAGTGTAGAGTTGCTGCCTTGCAGTGCCGGAGACCTGGGTTCAATCCAGACTACGGGTGCTGTCTGTACGGAGTTTGTACGTTCTCCCCGTGACCGCGTGGGTTTTCTCTGAGATCTTCGATTTCCTCCCACACTCCGTGTGTTAATTGGCTTGGTGTATGAGTGTAAATTGTCCCTAGTGTGTGTAGGTTGTGTTAATGTGCGGTGATCGCTGGTCGGTGCTGACCCGGTGGGCCGAAGGGTCTCTTTCCGCACTGTATCTCTAAACGAAACTAAACTTTACAAGGTGCTGAGAAGTTGCCATGCCCTGCAGAGGGACCTATGGGTTGGCCATTCGTAGACCTGAGTGAGAATAGTCAGCTTCCTTCCCTAAACGGTGAACCAGTTTGACAACTTCACGTTTGTAATGATTAAATATTTTATTTCAAGACACCAAACTATGGGTTGTCTCTGGACTATGTCTTTGTTTACACCAAGGAATTTGGTTTTGCGCTATTATGGTTTACAAGTACTATGTCTATTAATTTATCGTGTTATATATATATCCATGTGTTATTGCATTTACAGGCCTTTAAGCTGCAACAGATAAGGATTTCATTGTTCCGTTGCTGGTACACATGACAATTAAACACTCTTGAATTGCTCAGGTTGGGGGGAGTTCCCCCCCCCGCCACGGGTACCATGTAATCCCCGTGCTACCCGCTCCATGGTCGGATGGTCGGCGACTAAACCATCTGGTTTGCCAGGTGAGGAGGGGGCTGTGGACCCCCAGCAGGACCAAAAACAAGACCTGTCAAAGGGCGGATGAGCTCCTGGCGAGCCAACGGCCATCCACACTTCAGAAGAAGTTGCGATCACTGTCGTACACGGCATTGTAAGACACCGTGCCCGTTGATGGTTTCAATGATGATGATGAGGAAATGCTCAATCTGCAAAGAGAGAGAGGAATTCTACTCATCTACTAGGGGTAACCAGTTTAGTAAAGTAACTCCAACCTTGTTGTGTTCCATTTTGAGCTTCAAAGCCAAAAGCATTGTTTTAGGTTTATTATTGTCGTGTGTGTGGAGGTACAGTGGAAAGCTTCAGTTTGTGTGCGATTCACCAACTGCTGAGGAAATCGAGTTACTTTTCATACCATGCAGTCCCGTCAGGCACTTGTCCAGGGAGCAATGCCATACAACACTGGACACCATTGCCAATACCTCTGGTCGGCAAAGATGAGTTTGCAAAAAAATTGCCCAGTTAGCATTAGTTGAGAGTCGAGTGTTTAATTGTTAAATGTACCGACAATGGAACAAAGAAATTCTTACCTGCAGCAACCTGAATGATTCCACAAGAGATAGAGAAACAAGGAACTGCAGATGCTGGTGTACAAAAATAAGACAAAGTGCTGGAGTAACTCAGTGGGTCAGACAGCATTGGGAGAACATGGATAGGTGACTTTTTGGTCAGGACCTTTCTTCAGACTCGGTCCTACCCGTGTTCTCCACAGATGCCGCCTGACCCACTGAGTTACTTCAGCAGTTTGTGTCTTTTTATAAATTCTACAAGAGATCTTTGTTCTTTTCTGCATATGCATCTCTACAGTGGTCATGCTTTAAATTACCTGTTGACGGTCGACCTGTGCAGGAGTACCTGGCCAGTCTTGGTATGGCACACCACACTCTTCGGTTTGAACTTTCCCTCCCTGGTGACTTTCCCATGCCTCAGCTATAAAGCAAACCAGAGAACAAGGAACAGTAATCTTAAACAATGTGGATCAGGGGTCAAAAATACAAGCAGTGTTGGGGAATCAAGAACCCCAGAACAAAGGTTTAAGGTAAAAGGGAAGAAAATTTAATAGAAACCTGAGGGGCAACGTTTTACACAAAGGATGGCGGGTATAGGGAACGAGCTGCCAGAGGAGGGAGTTGATACAAGTATTATCACAATGTTTAAAAGACACTTGGACAGGAACATGGATGGACAGGTTTAGAGGGACACGGGCAAAACGCAGACAGGACTAGTGTAGATGGGGCATGTTGGTCAGTGTGGGAAAGTTGGGCCGAAGGGCCTGTTACCACACTGTAAGACTCCATGAGAAAATACTCAGCAAGTCGGGCTGCATCTATGGGAAGATAAAACAGACTTTAAGGTAGAAGGCCCACAGACACCGCCTGATCTGCTGAGTATCTCCAGCATCTGCAGTTCTTTCTGTTTTTACCAGAATACAAACCATTGGAAGTGGAATAAAAACAGAAAATAGTGAAAAAACTCAGCGGGTCAATAGACAGTAGGTGCAGGAGTAGGCCATTCGGTCCTTCGAGCCAGCACCGCCATTCAATGTGATCATGGCTGATCATCCACAACCAGTACCCCGTTCCTGCCTTCTCCCCATATCCCCTATCTTTAAGAGCCCTATCTAGCTCTCTCTCGAAAATATCCAGCGAACCGGCCTCCACCGCCCTCTGAGGCAGAGAATTCCACAGATTCACAACTCTCTGGGTGAAAAAGTGTTTCCTCGTCTCCGTTCTAAATGGATTACCCCTTATTCTTAAACTGTGGCCCCTGGTCAGGGAGCATCCGTGGAAAAGGAAACAGAATGAACAGTCTTTGACTGTGTTCGACTTTCCGCAGACATTCATGACCAGCTCAGGGTTTCCAGCAGTGTTTAATTTTCATTCACCGCTGAGCGAGGAGTTGCTCTGTCAGCAGAAGTGCTTGTTCCGTCTGACCTGCATCGCTTCGTATTTTAGTCTTCTCTACATCCCATGGGAAGCTCCTCTATCAAACATTTATCAACCTCCTGAAAATTTCAAACGACTCAGCATCCGTGTCTCTGGGAATAAATTCACATTGCTTCCGGATGTCCAAACTCCTTATTTTGCTTTGAAGTGACGTTTCTCTGATTTTAACATTTGCATTCTCAGCTCCCACACCAGAGGGAACAGCTAAAGTGCGGAATATGTTAATCATTTAGTTCAGTTTAGAGTTACAGCATGGAAACAGGCCCTTCGCCCCACCGAATCCATGCCGACCATCGATCACCCGTTCACATACTGGTATTGCACCCGCCACGCTTGGCAGAGAGTACTTCACCCACAGGCTGGTGTGCAAGGCCCCATCGGACACCAAACATCCTCTGCACCACCTCGCCCAGGACTCACAGCAACTGGGGTCTCAACGCCTGTCATCTCGTCGCCCGTTCTCCCATCACGAGCGACCGTCTGTGGCTCCGGTTTCAACACACTAGGAGCTTGGAGAACCAGCTGGGAACAGACTTCGCGACCTCCTCAAATCACTGTTGCACCGAACACCACAGCCCCACCCAGCTCGGACCTGCCCCGCAAAGAGTGGGTCGCCCTGAACCGGCTCCGTACAGGGGGTCGGCCAGTTCAACGCCAACATGCATCGCTGGGGGCTGCGATCATCAGCAGCCTGCGTGTGTGGAGCAGACCAGCAAACAGCAGCAGCAGCAGCACGTCATTTTCGACTGCGCTGTTCTCATCCCCCCAGGCGAGGGGTAGACCTCACGGCCATGACAACAGCACATTGAACTGGCGACAGCTCCTGGAGGCCGTTACATAACCTCTGCTGTCTCAAACACAAGAAGACGACGACTGGTTCTATGTTATCCCACCTTCCCAAGGGGGGGGGGGAGTTGGACACAAGGAGATCTCACCTGGATGAGGTTAGGGTACAGGCCAGCCAGAAGTACCCCCTTGATCAGCTCTTCCTCCCCTCTGTACTGGTTACACAAGGAGGAAGAACGGCCACAGTCAGAAGGGTTCGACACCAGGAAAGCGTTGTAAACGTTCTCAGAGAATTGTAGAATCAATCCTAACCAAAAGATGGCAAATTGTCAGTCAATTTGAATGAGAGAAAAATAATTGAATTGTATTTGACGTACAGAATGAAACTTTGTGCAATAACGCACAATAAGAGCAACTGGAAATACAATGAAAATACATAAAAATGATCACAAATAACACAAAGATAGGAGAATTAGCCATCGGGTCCATGCAGACTGGTGTGGCAGTCTCTTTAATCCTGCTTCTCCAACTCACTCTTTAATACCCTTTCAGTAAGAGCTCTTAAAGATAGCGGAGTCAAGGGATATGGGGAGAAGGCAGGAACGGGGCACTGATTGGGGATGATCAGCCATGATCACATTGAATGGCGGTGCTGGCTCGAAGGGCCAAATGGCCTACTCCTGCACCTATTGTCTATTGTTTATACCCTTTGGGCAGCAAGGTGGTGCTGTGGTAGAGCTACTGCCTTACAGCTCCAGAGGCCCGGGTTCGATACTGACCTGACCACTGAAATGGAGGGATGTGTATCGTGAACGGACAGAGGGGATTAGTTTAACTTAAGGGACACATGTGGGCCGAGGGCTGTTCCTGCGCTGTACTCTTCTATGCTTTATGAAATGCTGCAAATATTCCTGCAGTAATCAAGCTGTTTCATTCACAACTGGACCTTGGGAGCTTCTGTAGGTGCCAGGGGTGGTGGCGGCAGAGGCAGATACGATGAGGCTTATAGATGGCAAATGGATATGCAGGGATATGGATCACGTGCAGGAAGAGTTTGAGTTTAGTTTATCATGTTCAGCACAGGCATTGGGGGCTGAAGGGCCTGTTCTTGCGCTGTATGTGCTCTTCTATGTTTCGTCTCCCAAAATAACAAACAATAATAATGGAAAGGCCTTTAAGAGAGCAATCTCCGTGCCACTAATGTGGGCCCTGTGGTCCTACCTACCGTGAATGAAGCGGAGACTTGGAGCATACAGCATGTTCTCCTCCAGATACTCTTTCTTGGAGTCTGCGTCCCACACCTGCCGCACTTTCTTCCAACCTTCAACGGCTTTAATAAACGCCACGTGGTCACTCCGACTCTCCCCACTGAGATGCGTTTTAGCCTAAAGGCAAATCAAAACCCGACTTTACTCGCGGGATTAGACAATCTGGTATTACTCTTCTCAAAGCTGAGGAGATTAAAGGGAACACTAACAGCTGTTTAACCGGATGAAGGGTGGTTATCGAGGGGATAAGTGGAAACTGTTTACACCCAGAGGAGATTTCATGGTATTTTGTTACAAAACGAGGGGTGAGGAGTAGAATTGTTTTCATGCAAATGACAATAACTGAAATAGATTACAAACCAATAACTAGACCATGCCAGATAACAGCTGGTGAAGTTTGTGGGAACACAGACAATACATTTAACATCTTTCCTTGACTACAGACACCAGTACTGTAAACAACACTCCCGATTTGAGCTTCCGAAGCCCTAAATAATCAAAACAAAACTGCCCTACTTCTGCATTCAGTTTCCACTAGAAATAAACAATGCATCTATTCGGATTATGAATTACTTGCAGGACCAGCCCATTAGACATTTCCAAGTTGTAGTAACTGTGGAAGGTAGGCACAAAATGCTGGAGTAACTCAGCGGGTGAGGCAGCATCTCTGGAGAGAAGGAATGGGCGACGTTTCGGGTTGAGACCCTTTCTTCAGTAACTGTGGAGTTGTGCACAATGTCTCCAGAGTGTGGCGGTGGAGGGAGTGAGCAGCTTCACGCTGCTGGCAAATTAACATCAATGATGTTCACATCTCAAAGAGGTATTGACAGTGGAGGAGGCCCAGGACAGAACGGTCAGTATGGGAATGGTGAGGGAAGATAAAATGGTTGGCAACCATTTCTTAATTAGTACGGGTGTTGGAGGTTATGGGGGGAATGTGAATGGAAATCCTGAATCAACGCTGTAAGATTGTTCTGTAAAGGTAAAATGGTTGGCCAGGTCGACTGAAATAAAGAGCATAAGATGGCTGCTGACCAGGCTTGCTGGAACTTAGGCTGCAGGTTTCAGGAAGGGAATACACAATGTTGCAGTTACTGCATAATCATGAATAGGGGATCACCCGCCCCGTCTGACAAGATTGAGGAATACACAATCCCCCTCGCCAGGAAGACGAAGGAATGTACTGGTTGGAGCTCTAGTGTGGTTCCTCTAATTAACATCTCTTTATATGTACTTACCTATTGTTCTGTATTTTGCGTACGTGTCGGTTCTTTGATCGGGGAATGTGGGAGGTGCTAAACAGTGGCATTAACATATAAAAGGCATTGCAATTAAGGGCAGAGAGCTTGACTCTTTGCCGGGTTGTAACCTGTGTGAAGACTCCTGCTCAATAAACGTACGTTTAAAGCAACCCCGGTGCCTGGTCGATTATTGTCGAAACAACCGATGTGAGAGAAAAACGTGAGTTAACAAAGGCAGGAGAATGGGGTTAGGGGAGAGAGTGATAGATCAGCCAGGATTGAATGGCAGAGTAGACTTGATGGACCGAATGGCCTAATTCTACTCCTATTCCTTATGAGAAAAGATGCTGTCTGGGCTGCCATGTGACCATCTAGAGGCTAACCATAAGACACACACCCAGGTCTGATCTCCCTGCGGTGGGCCTGCCTCGACTGAGGGTGTCTTGTGATAAAAGGCCGAAACACCCAGTGACGTTGAGGTACACAACTGAAGATGTGTCTGATTGGTAGCAAGATCACCTAGTGGTCATCCCCAAGAATACCAAATGTCAATTGTAGTGAAAAACCTTAGGGATTGTAACATCCAGTCCTACTAATCACCTGGGAGATTTAATAGGCTACGTGCAAACTGGTGGAACAGCTATAGACAATAGACAATAGGTGCCGGAGTAGCCCATTTGGCCCCTCGAGCCAGCACCGCCATTCAATGTGATCATGGCTGATCACCCCCAATCAGTACCCCGTTCCTGCCTTCTCCCCATATCCCCTACTCATGTACAAGAAGGAATTGCAGATGCTGGTTTAGATACACAAAAAGCTGGAGTAACTCAGCGGGACAGGCAGCACCTCTGGAGAGAAGGAATGGGTGATGGACATTTTGGGTCGAGACCCTTCTTCAGACTGAAACGTCTGTCACAGCAACTCATATTATGCTTGGGTAGCTTACAGCCCAATGGTGTGATCATTGATCCTCTAGTTTTTCCCTGCTTTTCTTTCCTGGCCTTTCCTTTTCTTTTCTAGTCATTGTGCACCCATCTGCTAATTAAACCCCCCTCTTCAGTATCCACCTATCACTTGCCAGACTTTGCCCCACCCAAAATAGACACAAAAATGTGGAGTAACTCAGCGGTTCAGACAGCATCTCTGGAGAAATGGAATTGGTGACGTTTCGGGTCAAGACCTTTCTTCAGACTGAGTCAGGGGAAAGGGAAATAGAGATACAGACAGTGATATGGAGAGATATAGAACAAATGAATGAAAGATATGCAAAAAAGTAACGATGATAAAAGGGAAGAGGCCATAGTTAGTTGTGGACTTGGTGAAAACGAGTTAGACAATGAGTCTCCACAAGATGGCTTGGACACTAGTGCAACGACTTGGGCACAGGAGGGACTTACTCCAGCTTTTTGTGCCTACCTTTGGTTTAAACCAGCATCTGCAGTTCCTTCCTACACATTTTGTTTTAACCCCACCTTTTCCAGCTTTCTCCCTCTCCCTACAATCAGTCTGAGAGTTGCGACACAAAACACCGCCTGCCTATTCCTTCCAGAGATGCTGCATGATCCGCTGAGTTATTCTTATTCCAACACTTTGTGCTTCAAAATAGAATGCTTTATTGTCCATGACACTGAATGACAGAAGGAAGATTAAGTTGGAACGATGTTAATACAGGTCAGGCCTCATCTAAAGGACGAGATAGTTTTGTTTATTGTCATGGGTGCAGTGAAGATTTTTGTTGCGTGCTATCCAGTCAGCGGAAAGACTATACCCGATTACAGTCGTGTCGACCAGTGTACAGATACAGGATAAATGGAATAACATTTAGTGCAAGGTAAAGTCCGATTAAAGTAAATCTGAGGGTCTACATCTCTCTAGTTGGTGATGGGATGGTTCAGTTGCCTGGTGACAGCTTAGAGGAAACTGGCCCTGAATCTGGAGGGATAAGGGGCTGTCCCACTGTGGCGACCTAATCTGCCAGTTTAGAAGTTTGCCCTCGACTCAAACTCGCAGCATGGTCGACACGTGGTCCTAGGAGGTCCAATGAGGTCACTGGAACTCTCCTTCATGCTCGAGGGAAATTCCTGCAAACTCGCGGCCTCGGTTTGGTCGAGGACATTTTTTCAGCATGGTGAAAATTTTTCCTCGAGTAAAATTTGGTCGGCATGGTTCTTTTGAACTGGTAGTGCAGTGGAGTGGGGTCGCCATGTAGTTACAGGCAGTCGAGGGCAGCGGTAGGCAATATCCTTCGCTGACCGGGCATTTTAATTGGCTCATTGGAGTTTTCAGGACCAAGGAAAACCAACCGGTAATGTAAAATGCCCGCTAAACTTTATTAAACGTTGTCTGACTTCTTAAGTGTCTCCACTCCTTCTCACCCCCTTCTCTCCCCTTCACTCCCCTCCCCGCTCGCAAAAGGACTTACCGTACACTGTGTCTTTTACCTTCCTCGTCATCGCGGGTGTGAATTTCAGACAGCGCTCCCCCGCTTTCCCTGGCCCCTGCCTTTCTGATGTGTGTGTCTGTGTGTGTGTGTGTGTGTGTCCCTGTGTGTGTGTGTGTGTCTGTGTGTGTGTGTGTGTGTGTGTCTGTGTCTCTGTGTGTGTGTGTGTGTGTGTGTGTGTGTGTGCGTGTGTGTGCGCGTGTGTGTGTGTCTGTCTCTGTGTGTGTGTGTGTGTGTGTGTGTGTGTGTGTGTGTGTGTGTGTGTGTGTGTGTGCGCGTGTGTGCGCGCGTGCGAGCGCGGTCGGTCGATCCAGCTCGCGGTTTCAACGCTGATGGTCGATCCAGCTGGAGGTTTTTCAGACAAGTGCCCTCGAGCTTGAAGGACGAAGACAGTGGCTGAAAGGTCGCCGCAGTGGTTCAGACTGCGGCACTACAGAATGTCACTGTCATCCAGAATTGTTAATGGAGATGGGCAGCAAAAGTTCTCTTTCAACAGCTGCAAATCACACCTCTGGCCAAACTCAAGGTTAGATTCAACCTCAGCTGAGGAAATACAATGCCACTCGAGAACAAAAAGTAATTAAAATCCTCCGCGTCTTCACAATTATTTGCTTTCCCTCTCCTCCTTACCTTCATAACCTCAGCCCTGTTCAGCAAGCTGTTCACAAATGGATCCCGAGTCAGACAGGCCACAACCATCAGCACGGGGTAGAGACAGCGGAAAATGGACGCCATGACGATTGCTTTAGCCAGCCGTGGGTCAGTGGAGATGTGAGCCAGTCGCTGACCAAGCAAGGTTAGAGATTCATCTATATCAAGCACCCCTGGAGAGGAAGCAATGGGAAGCACATTAGCAAATTTAACTCACGCATCCATTGGGCTTAGATTCTAATGGTCAACTTCAAGTAACCCTTGCTTTCCCTGTTTCTCCATCCCCACCTCCTTCCCAGTTCTCCGACCAGTCTTACTGTCCCCGACTAGTCTTACTGTCCCTGGCTAGTCTTACTGTCCCCGACTACAGTCTTACTGTCCCCGACCACAGTCTTACTGTCCCCGACTATATCTGTTTGCTTTGTTACCTTCTCCCAACTAACAATGATCTATTCTACATTTTCCTTGATCTCCATTCATTTTGTCCTGTTTTCACACCTTACACTTCCTTATCTATACACTTCCTTATCTCTGTACCACTCCCCTGACATCAGTCTGAAGAAGGATCTCAACCCGAAACGTCACCCATTCCTTCTCTCCAGAGGTGCTGCCTGTCCCGCTGAGTTACTCCAGCATTGTGTGCCTATCTTAGGCATGAAACTGGAGCTGGTTTCCCAAGTGTAGTCATTCCTTGTCAGCCCAATATTGAAACTTCCAATGTAATCCCCTGCTCAACTAACACCAGCCTCCCTGGAAGGACTGATCTTTCACCTTCACTGCTACAGAATCCAAGACCCCAGTGAGAGAACAGTTAATAAAGTATAAACTAGGGGTCAGTAGTAGAAACAAGGAACAGCAGATGCTGATTTACCAAGGAAAGACACAAAGTGCCAGAGTAACTCAGCGGATCAGTCAGCATCACTGGGGAACATGGATAGGTGACATTTTGGGTCAGGACCCTTCTTCAGAACCAGTCTTTTGATTTGGTGCAGTTCAAGTAAATAGCACCATTTATAAATGAACTCAATTAAAACCAAATGTCTATTAAACCATATGTGTAAAACTTGACAGGGGTTTGGAGCAAGCTGATCTCCTCCATTGTAGCTGCAGTTACCGAGGGTTAAAAACAGATTTAAGAATTAACTTCAAAACTTTAGAGAAGTGAGACTAATGGATTAAAACATTACAGTTGACTTCCAACTTTAGACTTTGGAGACACAGTGTGGAATCAGGCGCTCAAGCACATGCCGACTAGCGATCATCCATACACTAGCACTATTGTACACACTAGGGACAATTTACAGAAGCCAATTAACCTACAAACCTGCACGTCATTGGGATGTGGGAGGAAACTGGAGCACCCTGAGAAAACCCACACGGTCACAGGGAGAACGTACAAACTCTGTACTGACGGCACCTGTAATCAGAATCAAACCCGGGTCTGTTGTGATGTAAGGCAGCAACTCTACCGCTGTGTCACTGTGCACACATACACATCCAGGAGGAAGGGGAGCTGTTTTATGACAAGCAAGTTTAGAACAGGAAAGAACTCGTCTTAGGTACTATAACAGAGTTTTTAAAGACACCTGGTCAGATATACATGAATGGAAAAGGTTTAGAGGGATGTAATAACAAGAAGCTGCAGATGCCGGTTTGTACAAATTTAGGGGGAGTGGGCAGATGCATGGCAGATGAAGTTTAATGTGGATAAATGTGAGGTTATCCACTTTAGTAGCAAAAACAGGAAGGCAGAATACTATCTAAATGGCGTCAAGTTGGGAAAAGGGGAAGTACAACGGGATCTGGAGGTCCTTGTCCGTCCGTCCGTCCGTCCGTCCGTCCGTCCATCCATCCATCCATCCATCTATCTATCTATCTATTATTCTATAAAACTCTCGCCCCGTCCGTCCGACATCCGTCCGTCCGGCTGCCTGTCTGCCTTTTGATTCGTTGACTTTCTGCCTTTTGATTTGTTGACGGCTGCTCCTTCCTATCAGCTTCCAACACACTTCCAAACAGCTTCCAACACACTTCGAAACAAACTTGCAAGACAGGAACACTCTGAACCTTTCACTGCTGCAGCAGGCAGGGGAGGTGCAATTTGATTTTTTTTTAATCCACTGCTGAGGGAGGCAGGGGAGTGCTGGAATCTTACATTTGGGAACAGCTTCAGTTCCATTGGACGAATATTGGGTTGGGGGATCACACCATTGGGGGACCAGACCCAACGGGTCTGCACTTGGTCTAGTATACTATTAAAGCTCTCGTGCCATCCGACCGGCTGCCGTCCGGCTCCCTTTCTGCCTTTTGATTCGTCCCCAATACTCGCAGATGTCCAATCCAAATGGCCGATGCTCGCAGATGTCCAATCGGAATGGCCGATGCTCGCAGCTGTCCAATCGGAATGGTGCCGGCTGCATTTCTTCCTTTGATTCATTGCCACGCCTAATCCAGACGCACAATCGCCGAGATCTTTTCCATTTCGCTTCAGATTTAGCTTTTCTTTCTAAGTATCCGCTCCTCATTACATTTCGTCGTGTTTAAGTACACCTTTTTAATCAAATCCTTCTCCCCCCCCCCCCCCCCCCCCCCCCCACCCCCCAGTATTTCAACAATAAACTGGCTTCTCACCCATAGAAGCTGCCATTTCGGTAGACATTTCACTTTCCATTCCAACTATCCACTCCTCATTACATTTCGTTATGTTTATCTCCATATTTTCCATTAAAACCTTCTCCCCCCCCCCCCCACTCACTCATGTTGTCGCCTCCTGCTGCCCAGCCACCATAAAGGCTGCTGGAGCCCGCATCTCAACATCAAGAGACGCCATTTAAAAACGGCCTTTCGGGAACGGCTTTCCTTCGACGACCACGTCTCCCGTGGGGGCTACGGGTAGGGAACGGCTGCCTTGGGGCATTATCCTTTTAACACTCTGTGTGTGGGGGTGCTTGGTGTGTGTGATGCCGCCCCGACCCCACCACCCCCCCTCGCAATCGCACGTTGGGGAAACGGCCCCGACTTCGAGGACAATGTCTCCCGTGGGGGCCACAGGTAGGGAACGGCTGCGTTGGGGGAGCAGACCCAACGGGTCTGCCATTGGTCTAGTCAGTCTATAAAAGTAAGCATGCAGGCACAGTATGCAGTGAAGAAAGCGAATGGCATGTTGGCCTTTATAACAAGAGGAGTTGAATATAGGAGCAGTGGTCCTTCTGCAGTTGTACAGAGCTCTAGTGAGACCACACCTGGAGTATTGTGTGCAGTTTTGGTCCCCTAATTTGAGGAAGGACATTATTGCTATTGAGGGAGTGCAGCGTAGGTTTACAAGGTTAATTCCCGGGATGGCGGGACTGTCATATGCTGAGAGAATGGAGCGGCTGGGCTTATACACTCTGGAGTTTAGAAGGATGAGAGGATATCTCAGTGAAACATATAAGATTGTTAAGGATTTGGACACGCTAGAGGCAGGAAACATGTTCCCGATGTTGGGGGAGTCCAGAACCAGGGGCCACAGATTAAAAATAAGGAGTAAGCTATTTAGAACGGAGACGAGGAAACACTTTTTCTCACAGAGAGTTGTGAGTCTGTGGAATTCTCTGCCTCAGAGAGCAGTGGAGGCAGGTTCTCTGGATGCTTTCAAGAGAGAGCTAGATAGGGCTCTTAAAAATAGCGGAGTTAGAGGATATGGGGAGTAGGCAGGAACGGGGTACTGATTGGGGATGATCAGCCATGATCACATCGAATGGTGGTGCTGGCTCGAAGGGCCGAATGGCCTACTCCTGCACCTATTGTCTAGACACAAAATGCTGGAGTAACTCAGTGAGTCAGGCAGCATCTCTGGAGAACATGGATAGGTGACGTTTCGGTTCAGGACCCTTTTGAGTCTGAAGAAGAGGCCTGACCCTTCTATACTGATGACCCTTGGACTATCCTTGATCGGACTTTGCTGGCTTTACCTTGCACTAAACGTTATTCCCTTATCATGTATCTATACACTGTGGATTGATTGTAATCATGTATTGTCTTTCTGCTGACTGGTTGGCACGCAACAAAAGCTGTTCACTGTACCTCGGTAGCTCAATAAACTAAACTGAAGGGCCTGTTTCTGTGCTGTTTGACTTGAGACCTCCATGGCTATAGGACAGCTCACTAAATAAACTCACTGAGCTATAGAGTTCCATTGCCATGGGTTCTTTGTCATACTTCTTCCAACTTGCCACAGAAATCTATTGAGACATCCATCTTCTGTAATACATTCCCAATCCCTGGCACTCACCTATCTCTTGTAATATCCACACAGCCTCATTCACAGCCTTGGGATCAGGACTATTCATCGCCTTGGAAAGAAAATCCGAAGCCTGGAAAAATAAATGGTAGAAGTATTTGGTGGAGACATTACAGACATTTGCCCAAGTCAACACCAGCAATCCAGATCCTGGAGGATCACTGACTCGATCTCTCACCCCGCTAAACTGTTGTCCAAATGCCCTTCCCTTGAGCAGCACAGCTGGTCGAGTTGCTGCCTCAAAGAGCCAGGTTCGATCCTGACCTCAGGTGCTATCCCACACAAGAGATTAGTGTGCAAAATTAGAGCACATGGTATTGGGGGTAGGGTATTGACATGGATAGAGAACTGTTTAAGAAAGAACTGCAGATGCTGGAAAAATCAAAGGTAGACAAAAATGCTGGAGAAACTCAGCGGGTGAGGCAGCATCTATGGAGCGATGGAATAGGCGACGTTTCGGGTCGAGACGTAGTATGGTCGCCACTTTTTCTGGTTGCCGCTGGATTTTCAACATGTCGAAAATTTTCGGAGATCTGCTGCGACTATGATGGGTGCCGGCAGTCGCCGAAAAAATAGCGTAAGTGGGACAGGCCCTTTAGTTTTTTTAGCCTTTAGACTTTTTAGACCAAAGCCAATTAACCTACAAACCTGCACGTCTTGGAGAGTGGGAGGAAACAGGAGCACTCGGAGGAAGCCCACGCGGTCACAGGGAGACCGTACAAATTCCGTACAGACAGCACCCGCGGTCAGGATGGAACTCAGGTCTCTGGCGCCACAAGCAACAACTCTCCCACTGCGCCACCCAACCGCCTTCATAGTTATAGCCTCTTAAATTCGTTCAGGACAATTTGAACGATGCCAATCTTTAAAGAGGGGCAAACTGTGCAGAAATTAAAGTATCAACACGTACCGTGATGTCGGGAATGTGGACCTTGGACTGGACTATGATATTCTCCAGAGGTGTGCGGAGTATTTCTGGGATCTGGAAGTCATCCATCTTCTCCAGCCTCTCCCTGCTGAAGAGGTGGTAGGCGTTCCCCGGCTGGCAGCGGCCCGCCCGCCCTCGACGCTGCTTCACGTTCGACTTCGAGATCCACGCCGTGTTGAGACACGAAACCTGCAACCGAAGGGGAAGAGGTAGAATAACCTCCAGCAATTTGCACGCTAACCCCTTACGGGTATCACCCATAGTCAAACTTTCATGCTGCCATATTGTGCTACGGATTAAACATTCTGCATCACAGCAACTGACATCATCCTTGGCACAGGGAGGTCCATCTGATAGACTCGGGTTCAATTCTTATTATTACCTCGTAGAGTCTTACAGAACAGAAACAGGCCCTTTGGCTCAGCTCGTCCATGCTATCTAAGATGCCCCATCTAATCCAATTCCAATTTGCCCATGTTTGGCCCATATTCCTCTAAGCCCTTCCTATCCATGTACACGTCCAAGTGACTTTTAAAAGTTGTACCGCTTGTATCGTTCAATATTCCCACCGCTGTTTGATTGCAAAAGTTGTCCTCAGGTTCCTATTGAATCTTTCCCCTCTCACCTTAAACTCAAGTGCTCTGATTCGTGATTTTTCTACCCGGGGTAAAAAAAACTCTGTGTTCATCCTATGTATTCCCCTCATGAATTTATACACCTCTATAAGTAGCAATGTTACAACATTTTGAGATTTAAAAAATCAAGTCTGCAATTTATCCCATCAGATAAAGCATAAAAATAAGTTTAATTTGACACCTAATTCACTTTCATATCTCAAGTATTTAAAAAGTTATGGCCATTTTCATACTGGGAAATGAGCATCTTGTTCCCTATTGATTTTCTATGGACATAACAAAAAAGCTGTGATCGTGAAGTCAAAAGCCCATAACTTTCTTAAAAATTAAGAGAGCTGAATGAAAATTTCAGTTATCATAGATTGAAGCATTCTGAAACAAATATAAAATAATCTTACTTGGATGACCTGAAATTAAAGCATATAATTAGTTAGTTACCTAATTGTAGCTAATTTCAGACTTCAATTACTAGATCTAAACATCTATCCATTTCTTAATAAATGATTAACATTTTTAAATAGCCTAAATGTCCAAATAATATTCACAAATAATTCACAATAAAACACGATTTTAAAATCTCATTTACATTAATTTATAGACCAAATGGAAGGAATTTAGTGTTTAATTGCTGTAAATTAAAGTCCATTTAAATCAGCTTTCCAGTGGGTTCCTGTGGAACGCGCTGGTTTAGAACGTTCACATTGCGGTAGATTTGTGCCCCAAATGCCCAGAAAAATACTGCGGGATATAATGGGGCCCAAATTGAGCTACTCGCAGTATTAAACTTTGTATAAAGGGATCTTTAGAAGCCCTTTTTAATGTAAAAATATACAGCATACCTTCAGATATTTGCTTTATGAGACCCTGCGGTTGCTGGCGGTCGCGGGTTTAGAGATTGATTTTTAAACTACTATAACTATTTTACGAGGCCTTTAAAACTAATAATAGCTTTTGCGACGGGGTCTTCCAGCAATTTTTCGTTAATAATTAACTAGGCTGAACATCTTCGATTGGAACAGCCTAGAGAAAATCGCGTTTTAAACCCGCCCCCCTCTAAACGGCGCTAAAATCGCGCACACCCTCAACGGCAGATTTTCAACGACGCTTCAGGTAGGCTTTGCAACATACCTACTATAAGGTCACCCCTCAGCCTCCTGTACGCCAAGGTATAAAGTCCGAGCCTGCCCAACCTGTTCAAAGTGGGTGATGCCAGCATTGTTGCGTTCACTCTCCAGAACCAGGGGCCACAGTTTAAGAATAAGGAGTAAGCCATTTAGAACGGAGACAAGGAAACACTTTTTCTCACAGAAATTGGTGAGTCTGTGGAATTCTCTGCCTCAGAGGGCGGTGGAGGCAGGTTCTCTGGATGCTTTCAAGAGAGAGCTAGATAGGGCTCTTAAAAATAGCAGAGTCAGAGGATATGGGGAGAAGGCAGGAACGGGGTACTGATTGTGGATGATCAGCCATGATCACATTGAATGGCTGGCTCGAAGGGCAGAATGGCCGACTCCTGCACCTATTGTCTATTTCTTGGTGCCCAGTTGATTGTTTTTACAACCACGCAGCTCATTTAATGAGGTATTAAATGCCACCAAGAGTTTTCAGTTTGTTTTTTACGATAAAGGCCTCAAATAGACAATAGAAACAGGCCCTTTGGCCCACCGAGTCCGCACCAACAAGCGACCCCTGCACACTAGCACTATCCTACACACACTAGGGGCAATTTACCATTATACCAAGCCAATTAACCTACAACCCTGTAGGTCTTTGGAGTGTGGTAGGAAACCGGAGAAAACCCACGCAGTCACGGGGAGAACGTACAAAATTCCGTACAGTCGGCACCCGTAGTCAGGATCGAACCCGGGACTCTGGCACTGTAAGGCAGCAGTTCTACCGCTGGGCCATCGTGATACGGCAGAGATACCCAACTTTAGTTTGTGTAGTTGCCATGGGGACTCAGAGGCAGGATTGACCCCAATTCATCTGCGTTGGCCAGTTCCCAATATACTGGGATTAACCTCAAATTTAAAGCTAAATGTAAAACTTGACGACTCGCAGAGGAAAAATCTTCCAGATATTCCAATCAACATTTCTCCCCAGCCAACAGCAGCAAGCAAATGACCTGGTCATTTTAACATTACTCTGCAAATCCTTGACTGCCATCATTCCTTACATTAAAGCAGTGATTACACTTAAAAATGCTTGACAGCGTCTAGAGTGCTTTCAGATTCAACAATATAAATGTAGCTCCCTCCTTTTCCCTTATTTCTCCTTGACCAAAACATGTTTTGCAATTTATCCTTTACTAAGACAACCTAGTTTAGACTAATCTGCAAAATCCCTTGGATCTAAATCCAATATCTGAACGTCTTACTACTTACGTTCCTTTGCAACATCTTGGAAAGGATGTCATCTCCCATGCCTCAGATGGAACTTAAGATTGCCGTAAACAGGAGCATCATTCACTGTTTCAGCAATATATCTCAAGGCTTTCCTCGTCCACTGGATGGTTCAGAGTACTGTTCACCAGTGCCCCCTGTTATACGACTGAGGAATTGTCAGAAAGCTCATTCAAATTAAGGTTTTATCTGATCATTTTGATTGGGTGGTGCTAATACAGAATTTGCTTCTGCAAAAAAAAAAGACAAAGTGCTGGAGTAACTCAGCGGGTCAGGCAGCATCTGTGGAGAACATGGATAGGTGACGTTTCACAGAGTGCTGGAGTAACTCAGCGGATCAGGCAGCATCTGTGGAGAACATGGATAGGTGACGTTTCACAGAGTGCTGGAGTAACTCAGCGGGTCAGGCAGCATCTGTGGAGAACATGGCTAGGTGACGTTTCACAGAGTACTGGAGTAACTCAGCGGGTCAGGCAGCATCTCTGGAGAACATGGATTAGTGATGTTTCACAGAGTGCTGGAGTAACTCAGCGGGTCAGGCAACATCTCTGGAGAACATGGATAGGGACATTTCTTCACACTGATTGTGGTGGGGGAGAGTGAGCTGGAGTGGCAGGACAAAGCCTGGAGAGTCATAGTCACACCAACTTGCCCACACCAGCCAACATGCCTCAGCGACACTAGTTCCTCTTGACTGCGTTTGGTCCATATCCCTCCAAACCTGTCCAATCCATGCACCTGTCTAACTGCTTCTTAAACATTGGGATAGTCCCTGCCTCAACTAACTCCTCTCGCTGCTTGTTCCATACACCCACCTTCATTTGTGTGGAAAAAGTTACCCTTTAGATTCCCATTAAATCTTTTCCACCACCATAAACCTACTGCATGTCCTCTGGTGCTTGATTCATCTACTCTGGACAAGAGACTGTGCATCTACCCGATCTATTCCTCTCATGATTTTATACACCTCAAGATCGCCCTTCACCCTCCTACAATCCAAGGAATAGTCCGATCCTACTCATCCTCCCTATAGCTCAGACCCTCTCGTCCTGGCAACATCCTGATAAATCTTCTCTGTACCCTTTCCAGCTTGACATCTTTCCTATAACATGGTGAGCGGTGAGCAGTGGCGAGGGCGTGGTTAGGTAGGTGGGGGATGAAAAGACAAAGAGTCTGCAATAAGGATAGAAATGGTGCGAATTGTGAAGCCAAAGGAGGAGCAGAGGTGGAAGAGGACGGTGGGGGAAGGAGGAAAACGGGTGTGAATCCATTTAGGGCACAGGGAAGAGGAGGAAAAATAGGAGGGGTGGTTTATAGATAAGTTACCCAAAATTGGTGAATTCAATGTTCGCTGGGATGCAAGCTGCCCAAGTGGAATAAGAGATGCTGTTCCTCCAGTTATAGTGTGGCCTCACTCTGGCAATGGAGGAGGCCCAGGACAGAAAGGTCAGTGTGGGAATGGGAAGGGGAGTTAAGGAGATCTTGCAAGCCTTGTTGGACGAGCGCAATTGTTTGGCAAAACGGTTTCTACAAATCTCTGGACGCGTGGAAAAATCAGTAAATTCAATGTCTCGGGGCCAAACCAGTGGGAAAGTGGGGTGGAAATCCTCTGAAAAAACACACATCATCATCATCAAAACCCTTTCAAGGTCAACATGGTGACTAAGGAAGATCATTCAGTCCATCTTAATTCAACCCTTGAGAAATTGCACCCATCATTAATGCACGCTGTCCTCGAGATGCCGTTACCGAACGGAGACCGAGTCCACCGCTTCACTGAGTGTGGATTTGCAAAGAGGGTCTGGAGAAGGATGCAAGGGTTCTGGTTCATCCCGAACAGCTCCATAACAGGGGATTTACAGTCTGTTCCCAGGGACACATTCGGAGACGGACATCAAGTGCTGCTGGAAGGTCACCAACTCGGTGAAATATGCTCTTTGGTTCTGCTTGAAACCCTGTTGGTCTCCCAGCAGAGTGAGATGTCCATAGGGGGATGAGGCCAACAGAAGTACATGCTGAGGGATGCACTGAAGCTCAGTGCAGCCAACGCCAAGGCTGTGTGGGGGAGGACCAGTCTGGGGTTCTTCCACTGCTGGTCATTGGGGGGCAGAGTCCGGTGGGAACGCCCCTCAAACAATAGAAGGGATATCACCCCAGTGAGTGGCAAGGGAGTTTACTTTAAAGATAGGTGCAAACACTACTAAATGTATAGACTGGCAATGTATGAAGAGTTTTTGCACATTTTTTGTTTTGTATATATTTTTTATTGAGAATGAAGCTCATTTTTGAAATTTAAAAAAGTTCTCACCAAGATATCAAAGTGATTTGCTCTGAAGTAGTAACTAGCCCGCAACGAAAAGGACTGAGATGAGAAAAAACGTTTTCACCCAGAGTTGTGAATCTGTGGAATTCTCTGCCGCAGAAGACAGTGGGGGCCAATTCACTGAATGTTTTCAAGACATAGTTAGATATAGCTCATAGGGCTAACAGAATCAAGGGATATGGGGAGAAAGCAGGGACAGGGTACTGATTTTGGATGATCAGCCATGATCATGTTGAATGGCGGTGCTGGCACGAAGGGCCGAATGGTCGACTCCTGCACCTATTTTCTATGTTTTTATTCTATATAATTGAAGAAAAAGGGGAATGAGTAAGCAAGGTTACCTTTGTCCTGAGATCATAGCGCTGCTCTTTGTGACAGCCTGTGTCAACGACATGTACAATATCATCAATAGTTATTGACGTCTCTGCAATGTTTGTTGCCAGCACTATTTTCCTCATTCCAGGTGGTGGCTGGTGGAAGATCTCTTGTTGGTCCATTACTGGGATGTTGGAGTGAACTGTGAGAAGAAATGACCCGCACTCAAACACTTGTCACTTGGAAACATTTTCCTAAGTTCATGAGTTGAGTTTAATTTAGTTTAGTTTCAAGATAACAAGCCTCTCGGACAACTGAGTCTGCGCCAACCAGCGATCCCCGCACGCTAACACTATCCTACACACACACGAGGGACAATTTCCAATTATACCAAAGCCAATTAACCTACAAACCTGTACGTCTTTGGTGTGGGAGGAAACCGGAGTCGTGGGGAGAACGTATAAACTCCGTACAGACGGCACCCATGTCTAGGATCGAACCCCGATCTCTGGTGCTGTAAGGCAGCAACTATACCGCTGCGCCACCCGTAAGCTGTTATCAGGCAACAGAACCATCCTACCAACAACTGGAGAGCAGCCCTGAGCTACTATCTACCTCATTGGAGACCCTTGGACTATCTTTGATCGGACTTTACCTTTACTTTATCTTGCACTAAACGTTATTCCCTTTATCATGTGTCTGTACACTGCATATAACTTGATTGTAATCACGTATAGCCTTTCCGCTGACTGGTTAGCACGAAACAAAAGCTTTTCACTGTACCCCAGTACATGTGACAATAAACTAAACTAACTAACTATAAGTTCATGAGTCAAAGGAGCAAAATTAACTCTGCCACTCAATCATGGCTGATTTCTCTTTCCTTCTCAACCCCATTCTCCTGCCTTCTCCCCCTATTGTACATTATGCTAAAAACACTATTAAAGTGCTTTAGGTATAATAATTGGTTTGAAGTACAGCAGCGGGCTTTTCACCCCTACTGTGTCCACGCCGACCATCGATCACCCGCTCACACTAGTTCCATGTTATCTCATCCACTCCCTACACACTGGGGGCAATTTTAAAGAGATCAATTAACCTACAACCCGCACGTCTTTGAGATGCGGGAGGAAACTGGGGCACCTGGAACAAACCCACGTTGTCACAGGGAGAACGCGTAAACTCCACACAGACAGCATCCAGGGATGCTGCCTGACCCTCTGAACTACTCCAGCATAATGTGTCTTTCCTTGGTAAACCAGCATCTGCAGTTCCTTGTTTCTACTTTATAACGTTCCCTCTCGGTGACTGGGAGTAAACCCAGGGGGATTCAGGTTCAATTGGGATGACAGATGGCGCAATGGGATAAGTGTTCGGCTGGCAACCGGAAGGTAGCCGGTTCGAATCCCGCTTGGAGTGCATACTGTCGTTGTGTCCTTGGGCAAGACACTTCACCCACCTTTGCCTGTGTGTGAGTGATTGGTGGTGGTCGGAGGGGCCGTAGGCGCAGATTGGCAGCCACGCTTCCGTCAGTCTGCCCCAGGGCAGCTGTGGCTACAGAAGTAGCTTACCACCACCGAGTGTGACTGAGGAGTGAATGAATAATGCGATGTAAAGCGCCTTGAGTATTAGAAAGGCGCTATATAAATCCCATCCATTATTATTATTATTAATCCAAACACACCATGGATTTGTGCAAACACCCACCTGGTAAAATGATGCAGTTTTCTTTTCTAGTGGAAAGACATTCCTGGAGCCTTTGTTGAACTCCTTTTATCTCTTGCCAACCCGGCAAGAAACACAATATTCCCCCTAAAAATCAAACAAGAGTTAGTTAGTTAGTTAGTTAGTTAAAAGCAGAATGAAAGTCTGGCTTCCGTCAGCTTCACCTCTTCAATCAATGTAATTGCCTCCTCTTCATTCAAGATAGCAAGTGTTTCTGTACTATGTTCAAGTGGTGGTCCTTTGATAGCACGAGCACTGGTACTCTTAATCTTACAACACAAAGTGCTCTTGCTTCACTTAGCAGTAATTCACCCTATGGTATTGAATAAATTCCTTTCTCAAGATACAACCCAATATCACGGCTGCAACCCAGTGCACGGTTGCGGCCATTTGCAATGTACAGTGTGCTCCATATGAACACTTCACATACTCATGCAGCGTAGGTTCACCAGGTTAATTCCCGGGATGGCGGGACTGACAAGATGAAAGAATGGGTCGACTGGGCTTGTATTCACTGGAATTTAGAAGGATGAGAGGGCATCTTATAGAAACTTATAAAATTCTTAAAGGATTGAACAGGCTAGATACAGGCTAGATGCAGGAAAAATGTTCCCGATGTTGGGGGAGTCCAGAACCAGGGGTCACAGTTAAGAATAAGGGGTGAGTGGGCAAATGCATGGCAGATGCAGTATAATGTGGATAAATGTGAGGTTATCCACTTTGGTGGCAAAAACAGGAAAGGCTAGATGCAGGAAGATTATTCCCGATGTTGGGGAAGTCCAGAACTAGGGGTCACAGTTTAAGGATAAGAGGGAAGTCTTTTAGGACCGAGATGAGAAAATCATTTTTTACACAAATCTGTGGAATTCTCTGCCACAGAAGGTAGTTGAGGCCAGTTCATTGGCTATATTTAAGAGGGAGTTAGATGTGGCCCTTGTGGCTAAAGGGATGGAGAGAAGGCAGGGATGGGATACTGAGTTGGATGATCAGCCATGATCATATTGAATGGCGGTGCAGGCTCGAAGGGCTGAATGGCCGACTCCTGCACCTATTTTCTATGTTTCTATGTTTCTATTGTCTATTGACTGAGATGAAGACAAACGTTTTCACCCAGAAAGTTGTGAATCTGTGGAATTCTCTGCCACAGAAGGCAGTGGACGCCAATTCACTGGATGTTTTCAAGAGAGTTAGATTTAGCTCTTAGGGCTAAAGGAATTAAGGGATATGGGGAAAAAGCAGGAACGGGGTTCTGATTTTAGATGATCAGCCATGATCATATTGAATGGCAGTGCTGGCTCGAGGGGCCGAATGGCCGACTCCTGTACCTATTTTTCTATGTTTCTATGCTGCTTATCAATTCACTGTCCAGAAACACAGTGTCAGTCCAGACAGGACTATATAAAGCCTTATGCCAACCTTCAAAACCACCCTGATAACCCAAAAGCTTTACACTGTACCTCGGTACATGTGAATGGAAACTAAACTGAACTGAAATTAACCGATGAGGAATGAAGAACGAGATACAGAGTATAGAAACTGTAAGGGGAAACTGTCTGAAACTAGGTGATAGAGTGGGGTGTGGGGCAGAAGAAAGAGGTAAAAGCTCTTGGACTGGTTAGTTTCTAATACAATTCATGCAATTTTACATTCTGCAAACAGAGTGTCAGTGTGAGAGGGAAGGCAGCAATTTTCTAGAGGGAAAAAAACATCATAGTCCCAACAATTTATCTTCAAGTTAAGCGCCAGGAGTGTTTTATAGACAATAGGCAATAGACATTAGGTGCAGGAGTAGGCCATTTGGCTCTTCGAGCCAGCACCGCCATTCAATGTGATCATGGCTGATCATCCCAATCAGTACCCCGTTCCTGCCTTCTCCCCATATCCCCTGACTCCGCTATCGTTAAGAGCCCTATCTAGCTCTCTCTTGAAAGCATCCAGAGAACCGGCCTCCACTGCCTTCTGAGGCAGAGAATTCCACAGACCATGTGTCCCGAAACTGAAGGATGAAATTCTTCCTTGCGGCAGCACAACAGATATGTAAACATAATACTCTCTAAAACGCATAATAAACACAAAAATATTCGGCATATATAAAAACAGATAAATACATAGACTTTAGCAGTTTTGCAAAGCCAAAAATAATGTCCCCAAGTCAATATAGTTCAGAGCTTATTTGGAGGTTGTAGTAGGTGGCTGTAGGGACCAAGCTGTTCCTACACCTGGACATTACAGTTTACAGTCTCTTGCACCTTCTTCCCGATGGCAGGAATGAAATGAGAATGTGGCCAGGGTGATGATACTGTCTGTCTTTTTGGGGCATGGAATGATACAGCATGAAAACAGGCCCTTTGGCCCAACTCTTCCTTGCCGACCAAGATGCCCCCATTTAAACTAGTCCCATTTGCCTGCCTGGATCATATCTCTCTAAACCTTTCTTATTCATGTACCTGTCCGAATGTCTTTTAAATGCTGTTATTGTACCTGCCTCGATTTCCTCCTCTGGCAGCTTGTTCCATACATCCACTACCCTGAGTAAAATAGCTGCCTCTCAGGTCTGTATTAAATCTTGTCCCTCTCACCTTAAATATATGTTCGCCTGGTTTTGATTTGCCTACCCTATCTATTCCCTAATGATTGTATTCACCTCTGTAAGATCATCCCTCAGCCTCCTGCACTCCAAGGGATAAAGTCCTAGCCCGCTCAACTTCTCCCTATAGCTCAAACCCTCAAGTCCTGGCAACATCCTCGTAAATTATTGCTGCACTCTTTCAAGCTTAGAGTCATAGAGACTTACAGCATGGAAACAGGCCCTTCGGCCCAACTTGCGCACACCGGCCAACATGTCCCATCTACACTAGTCTCACCCGCCTGCATTTGGTCCATATCCCCCTTAACCTGTCCTATCCCCACGCACCATCAGCATATGTCCTCTGGTTCTTGATTCCCCTACTCTGGGCAAGAGACTCTGTGCGTTTACCCGATCTATTCCTCTCACGATTCTGTACACCTCTGTAAGATCCCTCATTCTACTACGCTGCAAGGATTAGAGTCCCAGTCTGCTCAACCTCTCTCTATAGCTCAGACCTTCCAGTCCTAGAAAACATCCTCAACAGTTTAACGACATCCCTCCTCTCGCAGGGTGATAAAAACGAAACACAATACTCCAAGAGTTGCCTCAACAACATATTGTACAACTGCAACAATCCCAACTTCTATACTCAATATATAGGAACAAGGAACCACAGATGCTAGTTTATACCAAAGATGCTGGAGTAACTAAACGGGTCAGGCACCATGTCTGGAGAAAAAGAACGGGTGACGTTTTGGGTCTGGACTCAATACCCTGACTGATAACGGCCAATGTACCTAAAGCCTTCTTGCCCACCCTAAGTCCCTGTGATGTTACTTTCAGGGAACTATTACCTGTACTCCTGAGTCCCTCTGCTCTCCAACACTCCTCAGAGTCCTGCCATTCACTGTGAAGGCCCTGCCCTGCTTTGACTTCTCAAAATGCAACACCTCACACTTATCTGCATGAAACTCCATTGGCCATTCCTCAGCCCACTGGCCAAGCTGACGAAAAGCCTGCTGTCATTTTTGAGGACCGTCGTCATTGTCTATATCAACTACAGAAGATGAGGTGCTGTTCCTCAAAGCAAAAGCAGGTTTTTCTTACCAGGTTCAGCATGCCGATCAATATGCATGATTGTGTTAGTGACCAAGTCAAGGTCAGGGGTTGGGTCCTCCTCGTCCTGTCAGACACCACAAAACAATAACGATAATTATTATTACAGCCAAACACGATACACAATTGTCACTAATAAGATCCCGACAAGCCTGTGGCCACGATTCCCTCACATAGGACCCAAAAGCTCATTGGGCCGCGGTTCAGTTCAGTTTAGTTTATTGTCACATGTACTGAGGAACAGTGAAAAGTTTTTGTTGCGTGCTAACCAGTCAGCAGAAAGACAATACATGATTACAATTGATCCATTTACAGCAGGGGTGGGCAACCTTTTTCTGCATAGGGGCCAGGACGCATGTCTGTGAGCGGATGGCGGGCCACATCTATCACGTGTACATAAAGATCCCGGCCCGGATGGCAGGCATCAAATCACGTGTTCACAGAAGGTAGACAAAATGCTGCAGAAACTCAGTGGATGAGGCAGCCTCATGTCTCACCGGCTGAGTTTCTCCAGCATTTTTGTCTACCTTCGATTTTTCCAGCATCTGCAGTTCTTTCTTAAACGTGTTTACAGAAGGTGCGTGGGCGTGCCGGCGGCTTTGCGTAGGATGCGGTATAGCCAGAGCTCGGCGCTCCGGATTACGGGGAAAAAAAAATCCGCCTGCAGGCCGGATGATTTCGGGTTATGGGCCACATTCGGCCCGGTTGCCGACCCCTGATTTACAGTGTATAGATACATGATAAGGGAATAACGTTTGGTGCAAGGTAAGATCATAGATAAAATAAGAAATTTTGCTGTAAAAATCGAGATTTAAGAATGTGGAGCGATTGTGATATGTGATTGTAGATCTGCTCCTGTGGTTAGCATGCAAATAGTCGCCTAGGTTGGGTGCCATTGAGTACCGGGAGGGAGTCGCTGGAGACGTCAGATACGAGAAGTAGGCACGTTGGAGGGTGAACTGACTTGGCCTCCACAGCCTTCTGTGGCAAAGGATTCCACAGATTCAGCAGAGTAAAGAAATTCCTCCTCATCTCCTTCCTAAAGGAAGATCCTTTCATTCTGAGGCTATGATCTTTAGTCCTAGACTCTCCCACTAGTGGAAACATCCTCTCCACATCATCCAAGCCTTTCACTATTCGGTAAGTTTGCCCACAAGAGTTACCACTGCTACTATCATGGTACATTCTTCCCATTGGTCTCATCACGTGGGACCCTGTGGTACTGTAACTACATGTCCTGGACAACTGCACCATTCTATCCCTAGCCTTCAGTAGTTAATCATGATGACGGCACCCTTTTCCTTGTTATTTTTTATAAGGCTTACTGGATTTCTAATCAATAAAATCCTGCTCAGTTTTAGGTGAAGATTTTATTGATTTGGAATCCAGTAAACCTAGTTCAACATTTTCCTGGAAAAGGACTGAAAGCTTATACAATGAGGGGCCACGATCGTGATTTTCAGTGTGAATACACACAATAAATGCAGAGCATCACGATTGTTAAGAGGCACAGAGTCATACAACACGCAAACAGGCCGCCCAGACTACTCGTCCATTTCAACCAATGAGCCTCATCTCAGCTAGTCACGTTTGGCCCTTATCCCTCTAACTATTTTGTATCCATGTACCTGTCCAAGCACCTTTTAAATGCTGTTGTATTATCTGTCTCAACTAGCTCCGCTGGAAGCTCACCACCACTGTTACCTACCATTACCAACTAGTGAAAGGCCTGGATAGAGTAAATGTGGAAACCATGTTTCCACTAGAGGGAGTCTAGGAACAGAGGGCACTTACCTTTAAAAAGGAGATGAGGAGGAATTTCTTTAGTCAGAGTGTGGTGAATCTGTGGACTTCATTGCCACAGACGGCAGAGGAGGCTGTCAATGGATATTTGTATGGTGGAGATTGCCAGATTCCTAATTAATAATGGTGTCAGTGGTTATGGGGAGAACGCAGGAGAATGGATTTGAAAGGGAAAGGTAGATCAACCATGATTGAATGGCGGAGTAGATTTGATGGGCCGAATGGCCTAATTCTGCTATCACTTATGACCACAGTCTGAGTGAAAATGTTGCCCTCGGGCTCTTATTAAATCTTTCCCCTATCACCTTAAACTTATGTTCTCTGGTTCTTGATTCCCCAACCCTGGGTAAAAAGACCTTGTGCATTCACCCTATCTATTCCCCTCATGATTTTATATCTCTCTCAGACCGCCCCTTAGCCTGCTGCATTCCAAGGAATAAAGTCCTAGTCTGGCAACATTTTCCTAAGTCTTCTCTGCACCCCATCCTGCTTAACAACAACCTTCCTATAGTAGGGGGATCAATATTGAACACAATACTCCAAATACGCTCATCAACATCTTGAACAACTGTAACATAACATGCTAACTTCTATACTTAACATAGGTACAAAGGGCTGGAGTAACTCAGCGGGTCAGGCAGCACCTCTGGAGAAAAAGGATGGGTGATGTTTCGGGTCGGAACGCTTCTTCAGACTGAAGGTGGGCTGTGGGGGACGGGACTAAAGACAGGAATAGGCCAGAATCACAGTGGGGGAGCAGTGAGAGAGGGTCTCACAGAACTCATATCAGAGAGGAGAATTTCAAAGTACACATGCCTTGAGCAGTGAAGCAGACAATGCTATATAGGAAGGACCTATATCATGGAGTCATAGAGTGATACAATGTGGAAACAGGTCCTTCGGCCCAACTCGCCCACACAGCTACACCTCTCCCAATAGCTCACACCCTCTAGTCCTGGTAACATCCTTGTAAATGTTTTCTGAACCCTTTCCAGCTTGACAATAACATGGTCAATAACATGGTTATATCTTTCCTATAACATGGTGCCCAGAACTGAACACTATATTCTAAATGCGGTCTCACCAACGTCTTGTACAACTGCAACATGACCTCCCAACTTCTGTACTCAATACTCTGACTGATGAAGGCCAAAGTGCCAAAAGCCTTTTTGACCGCCTTATCTACCTGCGACTCCACCTTCAAGGAAACATGCACCTGTACTGCTAGATCCCTCCGCTCTACAACACTATCATGAAGTCTACCATTTACTGTGTAGGCCCTGCCCTTGTTAGACATTCCAAAATGCAATACCTCACACTTCTCTGTATTAAATTCCATCAAACATTCCTCCGCCCACCTGGCCAATCGATCCAGATCCTGCTGCAATCTTTCACAACCATCTTCACTATCTGCAAAACCACTCACTTTTGTATCATCAGCAAACTTGCTAATCTTGCCCTGTATGTTCTCATCCAAATCATTGATGTAGATGACAAACAGTAACGGGACCAACTGAACCCTGAGGCACACTAGTCACAGGCCTCCAGTCCAAGGAGCAACCGTTCACCATCACCATTCCTTCCTTCCATGGGGCCAATTTGCTATCCATTCTGCTATCTCCCCTTGGCTCCTATGCGATCTAACCTTCCAGAGCAGCCTACCATGCGGCACTTTGTCGAACACCTTACTGAAGTCCATGTACACAACATCTACAGCTTATATTTTGCTTGGGCAGTTTACACCCCAGCGGTATGAACAGTGACTTCTCTAACTTCAAATAGCCCTTGCTTTCCCTCTCTCCATCCCCTCCCCCTTCCCAGTTCTCCCACCAGTCTTACTGTCTCCGACTACATTCTATATCTGTCCCGCCCACTCCCCTGACATCAGTCTGAAGAAGGGTCTCGACCCGAAATGTCACCCATTCCTTCTCTCCAGAGATGCTGCCTGATCCGCTGGGTTACTCCAGCATTTTGCGTCTATCTTCGATTGAAACCAGCATCTGCAGTTCTTTCCTCCACGTGTATAGGAAGGAACTGCAGAGGCTGGTTTATACAGAAACTGCAGATGCTGATTTATAGCAAAACTGTGTACTTAACACCCTGACTGATGTAGTTCAATGTACCACTTCTCTTAAACATTGAAGCACCACACGTCAGCATACATCACTGCTTTACCAGTGCCAGGAATGTTCAGTCTAAAGTTCTTTCATCACCGAACTAGAATGAATCAAGCCCTATTCTTCAAAGGAAGCACATTCTTTCTGAAACCCTGGACCATCTTGTTTCCCAAGGGATCAGTGAAAAGCAGAGGATTACCAGATGTCCTGACCCCACTATTCATTCCCAACCTCCAGCACCCTCAGCCAGATTTGCTCTTTATCTATCTATCTATCTTTCAAATAATCAATTCAAGTTGATAGACACAAAATGCTGGAGTAACTTTGCGGGTCAGGCAGCATCTCTGGAGAAAAGGAAGAGATGACGTTTCAGGTTGAGACCCTTCTTCAGACCTGAAACGTCACCAATTCCTTCTCTCCAGAGATGCTGCCTGTCCCGCCGAGTTACTCCAGTGCTTTACGTCTATCTTCGATGTAAACCAGCATCTGCAGTTCCTTCTTACAAAATCAATCCAAGTGTATTTGTTAACCACACCACTTACTCGCTTGAGCTGAACGGTCTTCTTTTGCCCCAGTGTGGGCAGAATGTCATCGAGGTAATATTCCTTGACCGGGTACATGAAGCCTGGTATAGTCACCACGGGGCAATCCCCGTAGTACTCTGATATGCGCTCCGTGTCGCTGGTGGCACTCATCAGGATGATCTTAAGCTCGGGGTTGGCCTCCATCACGTTCTTCAGAAGGATGAGCAGGAAGTCGGTGTTGACATCCCGTTCGTGGACTTCGTCCACGATGATGTGGCTGACACCTTCCAGCGAGGGGTTGCCTTGCATTTTCTTCAGGAGGATGCCGACGGTGCAGAACAAGAGGGCCCCTCCCCGGGTGGGCAGCATGCTCTCCAGCCGCACCTGGTAGCCCACATTCTTCTTGAGGGCTGGACCCATCTCGTAGCCCACCCTCTGGCCCACGGACACAGCACTGATGCGCCGGGGCTGGGTTATCAGTATGTTGCAGCGAGCTCCTCGCTGGTCCATGACAAACTTCTCCAATATGAACTGCGGGATCCTAGTGGTCTTCCCACATCCCGTTGATCCCGATATGACCACAACCCGGTTTTCCTCAATGGTAGAGATGATCGCTTCCTTGTGAGAGTCAACGGGTAGTGGCTTGAGCTTGCCTGGCCTGGATCTGCTCCAGAGCCAGAGCAATCTCTGGTTAATGCGCTCAACCTCTCCGTGAGACATTGGGACATAAGCATCTCCTGTGATGGCATCACGAATCATATCAAAGTTAGACTCTGGATTCACAATCTCCTGGTCACAGCGGATGGGTCTGCGTTTAAAGTCATAGAGGTCAGGTGCTGTTTTCACTGCGTACTGTGGGAGAAACGGGGAAGAAAGTGGAGGAAGAACAAAAATGTCAGCTACATTCCTCTGCTTGCTAAGAACATTCTAAAGATGTCACAGAAAATGCAAAAAAAAATGTAAAAGGTAATTTATACATTTTCTATTCATTCCCTCTGGATGCCCAAGCTTGGTTCAATTAATTTTTGTTTTGATTTTAGAGATACAGTGTGGAAACAGACCCTTCGGCCCATCGAGTCCACGCTGACCATCGATCACCTGTTTATATTAATTCTATGTATCACACTTTTGCATTCTACACAGCAGGGGGAATGTTCAGAGAGGCAATTTACCTACAAACCCCCGTCTTTGAATGAAGGAGTAAACCAGAGGACCCGGAGGAAACCCAGTCACAGGGAGAATGTAGAGACTCCGCACAAACAGCACCCGTAGTCAGGATCAAACCCGGATCTCAGGCGCTGTGAGGCAGCTGCTCTACCCGCTGCGCCACCCAACTGAAACAAAATTGGATGAATATTAGGTGTTTGAAAGACAAAATACAAATATATATATTTGTCCTTTCTTTTCCAGAGGCATTTAAGAGACTTTTAGATACACACATGGATATGCAGTGTTTTGGATTATGTGCAGGCACATAAGAGTTGGCCTTGGCATCGTGTTCGACACAGAGATTGTGGGCCGAAGGGCCTGTTCCTGTACTGTTCTATGTTCTATTCTCTCAGTATCATCCTCAAGTAATCTTGCTTTATCAAGTTCAAAGGTTTCAAAGGGTTTCAAAGGACTTTTATTGTCACATGCACCATTTAAGGTACAGTGATATTCGATTTACCGTACAGCCATACTAGAAAATAAGCAACAAGACACACAACTACATAAAAGTTAACATAAACATCCACCACAGCGGATTCCCCACGTTCCTCACTGTGATGGAAGGCAATAAAGTCTAATCTTCTTCCCTCATTTTCTCCCGCGGTCGGGGCCGTCGAACTATTCGGAGTCGGGGCGATCGATGCTCCTGCGGCCTGGAGCTCCCGAAGTCGGTCTCGAACCTGGGATCACGAGCTCCACAATGTTAAAGACCGCAGGCTCCCGCGGTTGGAGCTCCGAGGCAGGGATCGGACGCTCCATGATGGTAAGTCCGCAGGCTCCCGCAGTTGGAGCTTCCGAATTCGATCGCCAGCAGAGGCCGACAACTCCTCAATGTTAGGCCGCAGCGCGGACGGAGATACGATACGGAAAAAAATCACATCTCCGTCGAGGCAAGAGATTTTAAAAAAGTTTCCCCTTTCACCCCCCGACATAAAACAAGCTAAAGAACACTAAAACATACATTTAACACATACTATAAAACAACAGAGAAGGAAGGGACAGAAAGACAGTTGGCCAGGCAGCCATTGCTGGCCACCTAGAGTTTGATAGAATTTACTGCAGTTTAGTTTCGAGATACAGTATGGAAACTGGCCCTTTGGCCCACCGAGTCTGCACTGACCACAATCACCCATACATTAACACTATCCTACACACTAGGAACAATTTGCAGAAGCCAATTAACCTACAAACTGCACGTCTTTTGTATGTGGGAGGAAACCGGAGCACCCAGGAAAAACCCACGGGGTCACAGGGAGAACGTACAAACTCCACACAGACAGCACCCGTAGTCAGGATCGAACCCGAATGTCTTGTGCTGTAAGGAAGCATCTGTACTAAGCAGCTTGTTTTCTCACTGTATGACTCTACCGCTGTACAGCACAGGACTATATAGCACATTCAGCCCATTGTGCTTATGTTAGCCGTTTAAAAAAAAAACTGATCCCGCTACACCCATTTCAGAGGGTGTCAGGGCTTATGGGGAGAAGGCAGGAGAATGGGGTTAGGAGGGGAAGATGAATGAATGAATGAATGAATGAATGAATAAACGAATAAATGAATAAGTTTATTGGCCAAGTATTCACAGACAAGGAATTTGCCTTGGTCAGTCATGATTGAATGGCAGTGTAACTTGATGGGCCGAATGGTCTAATTTTGCTCCTATCACTTATGAACATGAATTTCCGTTCCTCACAGCTCTCAGCACCAAAGGTTTGTTTATTAAGTTGTTACATTGGCAGAGTTGTATTCATTAGCCCGAAGTAAACTGGAGGAACAACACCTCATAATCCAACAGCGAGATTATTGAATTGTCCCACTTCAGGTAACCCGCAATCCCTCTGTCCCTTCATCCTGCCTCGTTTCACTGGTCCTCTCACACACCCCCTACTTTCCAACTTTCCGCCAGCCCGTGTCACCGTTTCTTTTACCCTCTCCTCCTATACACTGGATCCCGTTTCCCCCACCCCTGCCCTCCCCTGTTGTCCCTATCTGCCATCTTCCATTCCATATTTCACCCTTTCCTGTCAGATTACAGAACCTGAATCTTCACTCATCACCTCCCAGTCTCTGCTGCAATCTGTCAGCTGCGGGGAAGAGGTACAAAAGTAGGTGCCCCCAAGGTCTGATCAACTCCTGGATTCCAAACTAACGCATTTGGATTCTGAGGTGAATTTGCAGTTTTGGATTGAGTGTAATTACAGACGGGTCATCAGTCCTGGAGCACAGAAACAGGTCCGTCATCTTATCTTACCCATGCTGACCAAGTTGCTCCATCTACATGTCGCATTTGGCCCATATACCCCTCACTTCTAAATGTTGCCAGTGAATTTAAATCTGTGACTGATGGATATCAATCCTCCATCTTGCGGAAACAGCTGCTTGATCAGGTCATAAGTGATGGGAGTAGAATTAGGCCATTTGGCCCATCAAGTCTACTTCGCTATTCAACCATGGCTGATGTATCTACCTCCTAACACCATTCTCCCCATAACTTCTGACACCAGTACAAATCAAAAATCTATCTACCTCTGCCTTAAAAATATCCACTGACTTGGTCCACAGAATCACCACTGACAAAAGAAATTTCACTTCATCAAAGAACGTCCATTAATTCTGAGGCTATGACCCCTAGTCCAAGACTCTCCCACTAGTGGAAACATCCAAGCCTTTCACTATTCTGTATGTTTCATTGAGCCGCCCCCCCTCATTCTTCTAAACTCCAGCGAGTACAGGCCCAGTGCTGACATACGCTCATCACAGGTTAACCTACTCACTACTGGGATCATTCTTATAAACTTCCTCAGGACCCTCTCCAGATCTAGCACATCATTCGTCAGATATGGTGCTCAAAATTGCTCACAATATTTCAAATGCTTCTCAGTTACTCTTCCAAAATGATAGGGAAAATCAGCAGGTAGAGCTGCTGCCTCACAGAGCCAAACATCCTGACTTCGAATGCTGTCTGTGTGAAGTCTGAACCTTCTCCCCGTGACCACGCGGGACTCCTCCGGGTGCACCGCTTTCCTCCCACATCCCAAAGACGTGCGAGATTGTAGGTTAAACCAGCATCTGCAGTTCTTTCCTACACTAATTGGCCTCTGTAATTTGCCCTTAGGAAGCAGATGCGAAAGTGGGATCACTCTTCTTCTTTCGTGTCGATCTTCCATGTTTCAAATGTTGACATCGCTGTTGGGAAAAGTGGGATAACACAGAACTAGTGTGAATGGGTGATCAATGGTCAGCGTGGACTTGGTGGGCCATTGGGGCAATGTCCATGCAGTCTAAACAAAACTCCAATTTTTTAAAAACAGGTTTAAAGAAAGTGTTCCTATAACCTTCAATGCTGCAAGCAGAATAACCCAGTATCTTTGAAGCACTCCACAGTCTAAAAACATGTCTGTTATGATTTTAACATATGGTATGGAAATAACTATGCTATGGTGAAACAAGTTTCTTTGCAAAGAGCTTTCTTTTAAACAGTAGGCTGGTTTATCAAATACTACTATTGTATAAGGAAGACTGCTTTTACTGACTTGGTCCAGATACTGTTGGATTCGTTGCTGGAGGTGCTTGGGGATTTCCAGCCTGGTTGGTCTTCGTTCCTGTTCACTCAGCTCTTTTATTGCAGCCAGGTTGTACATGGCGTGGGTCAGTGGGTGGTTTTTCTGGTTCAGCAAGCCCAGATCCTGCCAAGGAGACAAAGATTAAACACTTTGAACACTTTGTAGATGCCCTATTTGTGGCGACACTGTATACTTTGGCATGCATAACAAATATTTTTACAGTGACACGTCTCATGTGTTAACAAAGTATCCTTTATTCATTCAAGATACATAAACGTTAAGTCTAATTAACCCAGAACATTGTGCTCAGTTTTAAGTTCAACACGGTGTAAAAGGAGTATACAATAGACAATAGGTGCAGGAGTAGGCCATTTGGCCCTTCGAGCCAGCACCGCCATTCAATGTGATCATGGCTGATCATCCCCAATCAGTTCCCTGTCCTGCCTTCTCCCCATATCCCCTGACTCCGCTATCTTCAAGAGCCCTATCTAGCTCTCGAAAGTATCCAAAGAACCGGCCTCCACTGAGGCAGAGAATTCCAGACTCACAACTCCCTGTGAGAATAATGAATCACACAGCTTTGAAACAGGTCCTTAGACCCAATTTTCCCACGACAACATGCCAGTCTACACTCGTCCCACCTGCCTACACTTGGCCTATAACCCTCTTAACCTATCCTATCAATGCACGTGTCCAAATGTCGCTTAAATGTTATGATAGTACCTGCCTACCCATTGTGTAAAAAAGCTACCCTTCAGGATCCTATTAAATCTTTGCCCCCCTCACTTTAAAACTATGTCCTCTGGTTCTCGATTCGCCGACTCTGTGAATTTACCCCATCTATTTGTCTCATGATCTTATACACCTCTGTATGATCACCCCACATCCTCCTGCACTCCAAGGAATAAAGCTCTAGCCTGCTCAACCTCGCCCTGTTGCTCAGGCCCTCGAGTCCTGGCAACATCCTCATAAAGGACTGTATGGATCTTTAGAATCTAAATTTAAATTCAATTCCAGTCCCAAAACATTGCCTGTCCAATCCCTCCAAAGATGCTGCCTGACCCGCTGAGTTTCGCTTGCATCTTGTGATTTGCTTATGGAATACAAGGTATGATTTCAATGTCTGATGACTTAACAAATTTTACTCATTCAGAATCCTAGTTCTGTTCCATTCAACAAACGCCCTTAGGGAGGCCACAGGACTCCTTGTCTGATAAAAATAAACTGTATCTCGGCTGCCGTAGGGGACTGAGATGCATGGTTGGGACTAGTGGGACATTTTGGCTGCAACTCAAAGCTTTTGATGTCACAAGGCAGGGAGAATATCGGCCTGTATCTAACCCATGCTGGAACAAAACTGGGAGTTTACACAATATCCAATCTATCAAGCACCTTCACTACCAATGTTTGATGGAACAGTGCATTGACCCATCCTATCAGAGCTAGAGAGCGCTCCTGACCTACCATCTGCCTCATTTTAGGACCTGGGATTATCTTTTATCCAACTATACTGGACTTTGTCTTGCACGATACATTATTCCTTTTATCCTGCATCTCTACACACTGTGGATGGCTTGATGGTAATCATGTATGAAGGTAGACACAAAATGCTGGAGTAACTCATCGGGACAGGCAGCATCTTTAGATAGAAGGAATGGGTGACATTTCGGGTCGAGACCCTTCTTCAGACATTCCACAAAGCTACGATAGCACGAAACAAAAAGCTTTTCACTGTACCTCGGTACACGTGACAATAAACTAACATGAACTGAACTAAACTAAACTAGAAAACGTTAATGTAGAAGCCAAGAACCGCAGATGCTGATTTATACCCAAAGATAGATACAAAGTGCTGGAGTAATTCAGCGGGTCAGGCAGCAACTCTGGAGAAAAAGGATGGGTGATGTTTCGGGTCAGAACCCTTCTTTAGACTGAAAGTAGAAGGGGGGGGGAGGGGGGCTTATACATTCTGTAACTGGTTGGGCATATTTGGTGGCAGATACAAGAGAGAAATTTATACAGTGTAGATCAGAAGAGGGATAATTTCTTCTGTCATTGTTATTAGCACAAAGGCCAAATTCTTTCTCAGAACATGTTTAATAGCATGGCCATCCCTTAAACACCTTGATATGACAATGCTGAGTCATTCTCATCCACTCAACCAAAAATGTAATGATGCATTTACATCCATGGCATTCTTAAACAATAACCAGCTGCTTGCTCTCAATCTGCAACTCAGGGTTTGCCCAATATTGAACGTCAAAAACAGAAAATGCTGGAGACACTCAGGAGGCCTCACATGTGTGGAAAGTGCAATAGAATTCTCCAGTTTAACTTGGCATGATGTCGTGGCACAGCTGGTAGAGCTGCTACCTCACAGAGCCAGAGACCCGGGTTCCATCCTGGCCTCAGTGCTGTCTGTGTGGAATTTGTATGTTCTCCCTGTGACCCCGTGGGTTTCCTTTCATTCCCCCAGTCCAAAGACGTGCAGGGTTGAAGGTTAATTGGCCCCTCTGTCAATTAAATTGTCCCTAGTTTGTCGGGAGTCGATGAGTAAGTGGGGTAACTTGAAACTAGTTTGCACGAGTGATCGATGCTCGACATGGACTCGGTGGGCCGAAGGGCCTGTTTCCATGCTGTATCTGGGCTGTCAAGGTAGACGAATATTCTGACCTTTATGTAAATTTTAATCAAAAGACTACATGGCCTGCCAGATTTCAATAAGGGGTATTGAATGGATTAGGCGGGGTATTAGCAAAAAGGAGGTTGGACAAACTTAGATTGTTTTCTCTAGAACACCAGAGGCCGAGGTGAAAATAGATAGAAGTACAGTAATAGACACAAAATGCTGGAGTAACTCAGCGGGACAGGCAGCATCTCTGGGGAGAAGGAATGGGTGACGTTTCGGGTCGAGGCCCTTCCTCAGACTGAAGACGGGTCTCAACCCGAAACGTCACCTATTCCTCCTCTCCAGAGATGCTGCCTGTCCCGCTGAGTTACTCCAGCATTTTATGTCTATCTTCAGTGTAAACCAGCATCTGCAGTTCCTTCCTACACAGGAAGTACAGTAATACTTCACTTAGCGCTTTAGATACATTCCTACAAAATAGTGTTCGACAGAACAGCGCAATAGTCATTATGCAAGATCATTATAACCGTTGCTTCACGATTCTGGGGAAAATCCTCGACTCTCTGCATGTCCGCACTTACAGCTTCAACAGAGATCAGATGCAGTGCAGGTTATATCTTTTTTTGAGGGATAAAATAGGGCTCCTAACTGAAAGAGCACTATAGCGAAGCAGTGCCATGCGGGGTAGCACTAAACAAGGTATTACTGTATATAAAATCATGAGGCATAGGTAGGTTGAGGGTGTGACTAGAGGGCATAAATTTGGAGTGAGAAAGACAACGTTTAAACCAGATGTGCAGGGTGTTTTGTTTACACATAGAGGGTAGTGGGTGCCTGGAACACATTGCTGGGGTGGTGGAGAGGATAAGCGGGTATCTCATTAAAACATATAAGATTGTTAAGGGCTTGGACACGCTAGAGGCAGGAAACATGTTCCCGATGTTGGAGGAGTCCAGAACCAGGGGGCCACAGTTTAAGAATAAGGAGTAAGCCATTTAAGCCGTAAGAACGGAGACAAGGAAACACTTTTTCTCACAGAGTGGTGAGTCTGTGGAATTCTCTGCCTCAGAAGCGGTGGAGGCAGGTTCTCTGGATGCTTTCAAGAGAGAGCTAGATAGGGCTCTTAAAAATAGCGGAGTCAGGGGATATGGGGAGAAGGCAGGAACGGGGTACTGATTGGGGATGATCAGCCATGATCACATTGAATGACGGTGCTGGCTCAAAGGGCCAAATGGCCTACTCCAGCACCTATTGTCTATTGTCGCCTATCCATGTTCTCCAGAGATGTTACCTGACTTGCTGAGTTACTCCAGTACTCTGTGTCTTTTTTTAGTGAATCAGTACCTGCAGTTCCTAGTGACTACGACTATGGATCAGCTGCAAGCTGTAGAGTAATAAGAGTTTTGAGAGCTGACTACACACCGTGTGGCTACTCAGCTGGTAGAAGATACTTCTGATATCAACAGACACAAGACTCAGCACAGCAAGTTGCAATCACCTTCAGCTTCTTACAGGCTAGAGCCGCTGCTCTCCGCTCTGCCTCAGTTTTCCGCCGACCACTTGCGATAAAGGTCATCGGAGTTGGCCACTGCACCTCGAGCCGACAGACCTTCACCGAATTACCATCCGTGGAATATTTCAGATAATCCTGAGGGAACACATTTACATTAGATCTCCATTTATCAGAGCAGATCGCAAATCATATTGTAAACGCAGAAACAAGACTGCTGGAAACGCCAGGAGCACACAAATACACCTCCTCCTTCTTGCAGTGCATGTGGAGAGGATGTTTCCACCAGTAGGAGCATCTAGGACCAGAGGGCACAGCCTCAGAATTAACGCAACGTTTCTTTAGATGGATTCTTGATTAGTACGGGTGTCGGGGGTTATGGGGAAAAGGCAGAATGGGGTTGAGAGGGAGAGATGGATCAGCCATGATTAAATGGCGGAGTAGACTTGATGGGCTGAGTCGCCTAATTCTGCTCCTGTCACTTATGAACTTATCCTCTCGTGGGTTCATGCATGCAATGACATGGGAAGGTGTTGTGTGGCCAGCGAGCGTTTTTACTTGGCACGGACATTATGGCCCAAAGGGCCTGTTCTTGCGCTATATTGCTCCATGAAACTAAACTGGCAGTGCTCGGGTACCAGAATGCGGCTGGGGAAAAGACGATTAAGGTACAAGAAAGAATGGGAGGTGTAGATCGCACTTGAGTCATAGTGTCATACATCACAGGCCTTTGGACCAACTCAAGATGGCCCTTTTGCCTATGTTTGGCCCATTTCCTTCTAAGCATTTTCTATTCCCTATCTTCCCTATCCCGCCTGCAACTGGTCCAAAACGCCGCAGGGCAGCGAGACTCCTGACGGGCACCCGAAAAAGGAACCACATCACCCCGATCCTGGCCTCTCTCCACTGGCTCCCTGTGCGGTTCCGTTTACATTTCAAGACCCTCCTCTATGTCTACAAAGCCCTCAATGGGTTTGCCCCCGCCTACATTCAAAGTCTTCTCACCCACCACTCCACCTCCAGGTCCCTCAGATCGGCCGACTTGGGGCTGCTGAATATCCCACGGTCTAGGCATAAGCTTAGGGGCGACCGCGCCTTTGCGGTTGCAGCTCCTAGACTGTGGAACAGCATCCCCCTTCCCATCAGAACTGCCCCCTCCATCGACTCCTTTAAGTCAAGACTAAAATCTTATCTATACTCCCAAGCCTTTCCTGACGTCCACTGAGTGAGGGCTATATGTATATATGTATGTAGTTTGTTTGTTTATACTATTCTTATAACAAATGTAAAGCACTTTGGCCAACGAGTTGTTTTTTAAATGTGCTATATAAATAAATGTGACTTGACTTGACTATTCATGAGCCTGTCCAAAAGTCCTTTAAACATTGCAATTGTATCTGCCTCCACTGGCAGATTGTGCCATAGACCCACCACCCTGTGTGAAAAAAATGCCCCTCCATTTTATTCCATGCTGTATCTCTAAACTAGTGGAAATTATTCCATTTTACTCACTGTGGTAGTGGAGGAGGTTGTTGCTATCTGTATGACCTTCGACAAGAGGTTCTTGGGCTCAGGGAACTGGGTGAGAGCACTCATTGCAATGGAGTCATCAGGCATGGTCCCTTGCCCTTTTCTGCTGAAAGGTATAGTGTAAAATCAACGTCAGCACTGACCCACACGAGCAGCAGGTACAGGGAGAGAAGCACGCGATCAGACTCTGGTTCTACAGAGCCGTGAATATTGTAAACACCGCATACAAACACAAATCATGTTCTAGAACAATCCTACAGGGTGATGGCAAAATGAGACTTTGTGAAGTCATGGCAGCGGTTCTGATGTAACGATTATGCTGTCACAGAGGGAACTAATATCAAGGGGTGGGGTCCAAGGTCCGTCCCAAGCACCCTGCACAGTCTTTAGAGATATAGCGCAGAAACAGGCCCTTCAGCCCACCAAGTCTACAACGACCAGCGATCACCTCGTGCACTAGCAATACACACTAGGGCAATTTATAAGGTCATATGGTCATAGGTAATAAGGAGCAGAATCAGCCCATTCAGCCCATCAAGTCCACTCCGCCATATCTATCTCATATGGCTGATCTATCTCTCCCTCCTGACACCATTCTCCTGCCTTCTCCCCATAACTCCTGATACCGGTATTATTCAAGAATTTATCCATCTCTGCTTTAAAAATATCCATTGACAGCCTCCACGGTCTTCTGTGGCAAAGAATTCCACAGATTTACCATCCTCTGACATCCTCAGAAACATCCTCTCCACGCCCACTCTATCCAAGCTTTTCACTATTCGGTATGTTTCAATGAGGTCCCCCCTCATTCCTCCAAACTCCAGCGAGTACAGGCCCAGTGTCATCAAACACTCATCATAAGTTAACCCACTCATTCCTGGGATCTTGTAAACCTCCCTGGACTCTCTCCTTCGAACTTCCACGTCCATCTTAAAATATTGTCTCCAACTATAATGGTCTCTGAAGTGGTTGTCACCATGTATCTACTCCCCCCCCCCCCATGGTCGCAAAACCCGCAGACACCGTGTACAGGAACACCTATGCCCCAACTACAAAATTCAACCAATTACAAAAAAAAACCATTACTGCAATTATCAAGAACAGATTTACACAAAGGGCGATGGGTATATGGAACAAGCTGTCAGAGGAGGTAGCTGAGGCAGGGACTATAACCACATTTAAAATACATTTCGGCAGGTACATGGATAAGACAGGTTTAGAGGGACACGGGCCAAACACAAGCAGGTGGGACTAGTGTAGATGGGTCATGCTGGTCGGCATGGGCAAGTTGAGCCGGCTGTATGACTTTATAATTCTAACAGATGGTAGGGGTATTAGACCAGTTACTGCCAGGGAGGAGAGCTGTGCACTGTGTCTTCATAAACCATGGAGCCGCAATGCCCACGTGGGAACTTAAATACAGTCTCTACTCATATCCTCACAATAGAAATCTTTGACACTGACAAATCTCCACATTCCTGTGAAGTATTCATCCAATTACTTTCAAACGTAAGTAGGCCAACAAAAAATAAGATGCGGATGTCACGAAGCTGGGTGGCAGTGTGGGCTGCGATGAGAATGCTATGAGGCTGCAGGGTGACTTGGACAGGTTGGGTGAGTGGGCAGAAGCATGACAGATGCAGTATAATGTGGATATATGTGAGCTTATCCACTTTGGTGGCAAGAAAAAGGCAGATTATTATCTGAATGGTGTCAGGTTGGGAAACGCAGAGGTGCAACTAGACCTGGGTATCCTTGTACATCAGTCACTAAAAGTAAGCATGCAGGTACAGCATGAAAGAAAGCTAATGGTATGTTGGCCTTCATAGCGAGAGGATTTGAGTTTAGGAGCAAGGAGGTCCTACTGCTGTTGTACAGGGTCCTGGTGAAACCGCACCTGGAGTATTGTGTGCAGTTTTGGTCTCCTAATTTGAGGAAGGACATTCTTGCTATTGAAGGAGTGCAGCGTAGGTTCACCAGGTTAATTCCCGGGATAGCGGGACTGACATATGTTGAAAGAATGGATCGACTGGGCTTATATTCACTGGAATTTAGAAGGATGAGAGGATATCTTATAGATATATATAAAATTCTTAAGGGATTGGACAGGCCAGATGCAGGAAAAATGTTCCCGATGTTGGGGGAGTCCAGAACCAGAGGTCACAGTTTAAGAATAAGAGGTTCAGGACTGAGATGATGAAAAAAATTTTCACCCAGAGAGTTGTGACTATGTGGAATTCTCTGCCACAGAAGGCAGTGAAGGCCAATTCACTGGATGTATTCAAGAGAGTTAGATATTGCTCATAGGGCTAATGGAATCAAGAGATATGGGGAAAAAGCAGAAACAGGGTACTGATTCTGGATGATCAGCCATGATCATGTTGAATGGCGGTGCTGGCTCGAAGGGCCGAATGGTCGACTCCTGCACCTATGTTCTATGTTTTTATTCTATACTAGACCAAGTGCAGACCCGTTGGGTCTGCTTCCCCAACGCGCGTTGGCAAGGGGGGGGGGGGGGGGGGGCTGCGGCTCAAAGGGCCGAATGGCCTACTCCTGCACCTACTTTCTATGTTTCTAAATGTAAACAAAATAAAATTGCAATAGAACAAGAAACTGCAGATGCTGATTTGCACAATAGGACACAAAGTCAGCGGGTCAGGCAGCATCTCTGGAGAACACGGATAGGTGACATTTCAGGTCAGATACTCTTTTTCATACTTTGGATGCAGGAATACATAGGCAGGAGGTCCATAGGTTAGCAATGACCTATGTTATTTTCTCTTTGATTTTTCATCAATTCATCAGACATTGTGGATTCACTCAAAGTACACAAGCTTTTCGAGCTGTCTAGTCATTTCATTAGTGTTGAAGGAGAATTACATTTATTCACAATTAAACAGTAAAACAAAGCTGTTTTACGTAGGAAGGAACTGCAGATGCTGGTTTAAACTGAAGATAGACACAAAAAGCATCTCTGGAGAAAAGGAATATGTGACATTTCGGGTCGAGACCCTTCTTCAGGCTGAGAGTCAGGGAAAAGGTAAGCGAGAGATATAGACACTGAATTAGAGAGAAATAGAACAAGTGAATGAAAGATATGCAAAAAAAGTAACAATGATAAAGGAACCAGGCCATTGTTAGCTGTGTGTTAGGTGAGAACGAGTACAGACAATGAGACTCAACAAGACGACTTTGAAGCTGGTACGCCTTGGGTGGGGGAGAGATAGAGAGGGAGGGAATGCAGGGGTTACTTGAAGTTTGAGAAATCAATATTGTAAACTACCCAATAAAAATATGAGGTGCTGTTCCTCCAATTTGCGCTGGGCCTCACTCTGACAATGAAGGAGAGAACGGTCAGTGTGGGAATGGGAACGGGAATTAAAGTGTTTGGCAACGGGGACATCAGGAAGGTCCAGGCGGACTGACCGTAAATAATTTACAGTTATATCCCGGTGACCAGGCTATTATTTGTGTGACCCCTGATCTTCTTGGTGTTAAGAGGACACAGGTTGGGGAGGCAGTCACAAAAGCACAGCTCAGTAAATTTGGTATATAGCAATTTTCTATGTCAATGGTTTAAATGTTTCAGCTGGATGATGGGGTGCTAATCAAGAGACCTGTTTTGTCCTAGTTGTGGGATATACAATCCTCCAGGCAAATGGATGGCTCTCCATAATGCTCTTGATTTGTGCCTTCAAATGTTCGAGGAACAGAATTAGGCCATTCAGCCCTTCAAGTCTACTCCGCCATTCAATCATGGTTGATCTATCATTCCCTATCAACCCCAATTCTCCTCCCTTTGCCCATATCCCCTGACATGCTTAATAATCAGGAACCTGTCAATCGCCACCATAAAAAATATCCACTGACTTGGCCTCCACAGCCATCTGTGGCAATGAATTCCACAGTGCGAGTGTGGCAACCTTCAGGACACAAGGAATGGAGTAAGATCAAGTAGACACACAGAGTCTCTTGTCCCAGAGTAGGGGAATCGAGAATCAGAGGATATAGTATTAAGGTGAAGGGGGAAAGATTTAATAGGAATCTGAGGGGTAACTTTTTCACACAAAGGGTGGTGGGTGTATGGAATGAGCTGCCAGAGGAGGTAGTTGAGGCCGGGACTATCCCAACATTTAAGAAACAGTGAGACAGGTATATGGATAGGACAGGTTTGGAGGGATATGGGCCAAACGCAGGTAGGACTAGTGTAGCTGGGCCATGTTGGTTGGTGTGGGCAAGTTGGGCCGAAGTGCCTTTCCACACTGTATCACTCTATAACTCACTGCAGAAAATCCAGTCTCTTACCCACTCTTGTAACCAAACTATTTAAGGTCCAGTTGAGGTTTTGATCAATAATGACTCCTAGAATGCTGATAGTCAGGCACTCAGCATTGCAAATGCATTGGATATAAAAGGTATGTGATGAGCTTCCTCTCAGAGGCCATTGCCCACCAATCCTCTGGTGCTTTTAACTAGTTCTCTGCTAACATACTAAGTTATTTAAACGTTTTTTTCTCTTTCAGTTTGGATTACATCCTCAAATCTCCACAACAGAAGCTGAATTCAGGACATTCCACCTCAAGGAAAATAGTGCTCCCATTGAAAATATGATTTTCATCTCTTAGTGGTATTTGACCTTCCTCTGAGTAACTGTAGCTAATACAAGTTGTCACCTTTATGGACTCTTCCTCATGGCCCTTACTCTCCCTTTGGAATAGATAGATGGAATTGTGAACGCACAGAGTCTTTTACCCAGGGTAGGGGAATCAAGAGCCAGTGGATGTAGGTTAAGGTTGGAAGGGCTAGATTTAATAGCATCCTGACGAGCACAAAGGGAGTATGGAATGAGCTGCCTAAGGAGATAGTTGAGGCAGGTACAGTAATAGTTAAGACATTTGGACAGGTACATGAATAGGAAAGGTTTCGTGGGATATGGGCTAAATATGGGCAAGTAGGATTGACTTAGATGGGCCATCTGGGTTGGCATGGACAGGTTGCCCGATGGGCCTGTTTCTGTGCTCTGTGCCTGGTCCAACTACTTAAGGTCAAATCGTGAAATATGGCAATTAAATGTGGCGAATGGCATGGAATCAAAAAAGCGACTACAAAACAATCATCCACATCATTCTTGAAACATAATCACAGTGTGATTACTCAGTGGCTCTTCAGGCAGATAACACTCAAATGCAAAAACAGGTTAAAACAACCATCATTATGACCTTGATAAAGGCTTGTCATGGGCTTTGTCTGTGAGTGAGAGGAAGTCTGTACAGTCCATTATTCCTTCTTCCACCATCTTATCCACCTCTTCACTTTCCTCCATCAGACCCACTTGTGGTCGTCCGTCAGCAAACTTTGCCACAAGTTGCTCGTATTCTTGAGCTCGGAAGAGCTGGTTCTTTGGTCCAAGAAGGCCCCATTGCTGTCAAAACACAACCAGAAAGTGCACAGTCTTAAAAACAATTGTGTGCAATTAAAAACATTTATCGTGTGCAGTTCTCGTAGTCATAGTGTGGAAACGGGCCCTTCAGCCCAACTTGGTAACACCGGCCAACATGTCCCAGCTATACTAGTCCCAACTGCCTGTGTTTGGTCCCTATCCCTCCAAACCAGTCCTATCCATGTACCTGTCTAACTGTTTCTTAAACGTCCTTGATGCACCTACTCTGGACAAGAGACTGTCCCTACCCGGTCTATCCCTCTCATGATTTTATACACCTCTATAAGGTCACCCCTCAGCCTCCTGTGCTCCAAGGAAGAGTTCCAGCCTGCTCAACCTCTCCCTAAACATATAAGATCGTGAGGGGCCTTGATCGGGTGGATGCACCGAGGATGTTCCCAATGATCGGGGAAACTAGAACTAGGGGACATAGTTGCAGAATAAGGGGGGGCTCTTTTAAAACTGAGATGAGGAAGAACTTCTTCACCAAGAGGGTGGTTAATTTATGGAATTCACTGCCCCAGGGAGCAGTGGAAGCAGAAACGTTAAATATATTTAAGTCTAGAATAGATGGTTTTTTAGCTGCCGAGGGGATAAGGGGCTACGGGGAGAGGGCAGGGATATGGACCTAGGTATGGTTAGTATAGTGAGACCTGAGTGATCTCCTGGACAAGTGTCGATCGCCTGGATTGGGGTTGGAGAGGAATTTCCCGGATTTTTTTTCCCGAATTGGACCTGGGTTTTTATCCGGTTTTTTGCCTCCCCCAGGAGATCACGCGGTTCTTGGGGTGGAGAGGGGTGATAGCGGTATGAAGGGGAGGGTAGTGTCTTGTGTTCTGTGTCTTGTGTCTACTGTTTGTGGGTAAGTGTGTCTGTTTAGTGTTCAGCCATGAGCGAATGGCGGTGCGGGCTCGACGGACCTGGTGGTCTACTCTCGCACCTACTTTCTATGTTTCTATGTTTCTATGTTTCCCTGCAGCTCAAACCATCTAGTCCTGGCAACATACTCGTAAATCTTCTTTCCTATAACATGGTGCCCAGAACTGAACACAATTGCCCAGATCAGAACACAGTTCTGCTCACCCTATTACAAGAAGTACAGTGCCCTCCTTAATATTTGGGACAAAGACCCATCATTTATTTATTTGCCTCTATACTCCACAATATGAGATTTGTAATAGAAAAAATCACATGTGGTTAAAGTGCACATTGTCAGATTTTAATAAGGGTATTTTTATACATTTACGTTTCACCATATAGAAATTACAGCAGTGTTTATACATAGTCCCCCATTTCAGGGCACCATAATGTTTGGGACACAGCAATGTCATGAAAATGAAAGCAGTCATGTTTTGTATTTTGTTGCATATCCTTTGCATGCAATGACTGCTTGAAGTCTGCGATTCATAGACATCACCAGTGGGTGTCTTCTCTGGAGATGCTCTGCCAGGCCTGTATTGCAGCCATCTTTAGCTTATGCTTGTTTTGGGGGGCAAGTATGCCGGTATGGAAAAATCACTGGAGGGCATAACTTTAAGGGGAAATATTTAAAGGAGATGTGTGGGGTAATTTTGTTTTACAGTGGGTGATGAGTGCTTAGAACACGCTGCCTGGTGTGGTGGTTGAAGCAGATACGATAGTGGCATGTAAAATACTTTTGAATAGATACATGGATATGCAGGGAATGGAGCGATATGGGTGAAGTGCAGGTAGATAAGTGATGTTCTTGGCATCATGTTCTCCAGACATTGTGGTCCAAAGGGCCTATTCTTGTCCTGTACCTGACCCAAAATGTCACCCATTTATTTTCTCCAGAGATGCTGCCTGAACTGCTGAGTTACCTCAGCCTTTTGTGTCTGTCCCCATGAATGAATGCTTGGCATTGATTTTTGACTTTACTGCAGTGCTAAGGAGCCAAATTCACCTATTCACCTCTAGCCCATTGGACTTTGTCTCTGGAACTGATGCGCTACAATGCTGAGAACTATATTCTGCACTCTGTATCTTCCCCTTTGCTCTACCTACCTATTGTACGTGAGTCTGACTTAATTATATTATCTATGTTTAATAAGGAACTGCAGACGCTGGTAAAATCGAAGGTGGATAAAAATGCTGGAGAAACTCAGCGGGTGAGGCAGCATCTCGACCCACAACGTCACCTTTTCCTTCGCTCCATAGATGCTGCCTCACCCGCTGGGTTTCTCCAGCATTTTTATCTACCTTTAATTATATTATAGACAAAAGGTGCAGGGGTAGGCCATTAGGCCCTTCAATGTGATCAATGTGATCTGCCATTCAATGTGATTATTATCTAATCTGTTTGGACAGTATGCAAAATAAAGCTTTTCACTGTACCTCGGTATACGTACAATCATAAACATCATCCTTTCACAGGGATAAGAAAGCAACAAGAAAATTGGTTAGAAATTGCAGCAAAACATCTCACTTTAACTCATCAGGAAGCTTGCTGCAGCTCCTCATCTGAGATACCTACAGATCCAAGGAAGGCAAACTGAAGTATTGTGTCTCTCTGCCCAAACTGTAAGAATTCATTGGATTCAATAAGCAATACAATCATACCTTGAATATTCCACAGGCAACAGCTGCAGCATGCCTCTCTGCTTCAACCTTCTTCGCACCGTATCCCTTTATCACCAGTTTTCTTGGCCAAGATAAGTATAGGAGAGTTTTCTTTGCAAAGAAAGAGAAAGCTGTAAAGTTCCAAAGTAAATCATAGGATCGAGTCACAAATAGCTTGCAAAAGATTCCAGTAGACTGCCTGGCAATGTTATAAAATATTATACGGTCAATATTGCTGAGAACAAACACAGTCCCTGTCCTAACAGCGGTAGAGCTACCGCCTTACAGCACTGGAGACCCGGATTCGATCCCGATTACAAGCGCTTGTCTGTACGGTGTTTGTACGTTCTCCCTGTGACTTGTGGGCTTTCTCCGAGATCGTCAGTTTCCTCCCACACTCCTAAGACGTACAGATATGTAGGTGAACTGGCTTTGTGTAAACGTAAAATTATTCCCAGTGTGTGTAGGGTAGTGTTAGTGTGCGGGGATCATCGGTCGGTGCGGACTTGGTGGGCCAAAGGGCCTGTTTCCGCGCTGTATCTTTAAACTAAACTAATTCTGGGGAGACTCAGATTGCTGTGGGTGGGAAGTTGATAAACATTGGCTCAGCAATGCACTACTTTGATGCACCCTGGGATTACTATTTATCCTTCTTGATATGAACAATTTGACTTTGGTAACCTTAAGTATGATTTCCAATTTTACATCAAATTTAGTACTAAGTTAGTGGTTAGTACTAAGTGCAGTAAGAAAATACTGAATGACAATGATAAATGTGTTTAATGGACAAGATATTGACAAATTATGTTTTTTAATGTAGTTAAATGAGGATTAAGGAGTCAACATATTTAGACATGAGAGATACAATGTGGAAACAGGACCTTCAGCACACCGAGTGTACGACAACCAGCGATTAAACTGTACGTTAGCACTATTCTACACACTAGGGACAGTTTACAGAGAAGGAACAGTAGATGCTGGTTTAAACTGAAGATAGACACAAAATGCTGGACCGCTCAGCGGGACAGGCAGCATCTCTGGAGAGAAAGAATGGGTGACGTTTCGGGTCCCGAAACGTCTCCCATTCCTTCTCTCCAGAGGATACTAATATACAAATATACTGAACCCAGCTAGGAATGAACAGTATTTGCTAATCAGCAAGAGGAATCTTTGCCCATGTTTGACCAAATGCCATGAGACTTCATGGAGTCAATTAGAGAACTTTGAGGTAGACACAAAATGCTGGAGTAACTCAAAGGGACAGGCAGCATCTCTGGAGAGAAGGAATGGGTGACGTTTCGGGTCGAGACCCTTCTTCGGACTGAAGAAGGGTCTCGACCCACCTGTCCCGCTGAGTTACTCCAGCATTTTGTCTACCTTCGATTTAAACCAGAATCTGCAGTTCTTTCCTACATAGAGAACTTCAAGGACTATTTCCTCCTGCCAGCAACTCTGGGGTGTGTCCTGCCGGTGAGCAGGATTGTACACAGGGATCGTAATGGAGAAATCTCGCACATAGATATATTGGGCATCATTTGGCAACTATTTGCCTCTGGTTCTGGACTCCCCCAACATCGGGAACATGTTTCCTGCCTCTAGTGCGTCCAAGCCCTTAACAATCTTATATGGTTCAATGAGATCCTTTCTCAACCTTCTAAACTCCAGAGTGTACAAGCCCAGCTGCTCCATTCTCTCAGCATATGACAGTCCCGCCATCCCTGGAATTAACCTTGTAAACCTACGCTGCACTCCCTCAATAGCAAGAATGTCCTTCCTCAAATTAGGGGACCAAAACTGCACACAATACTCCAGGTGTGGTCTCACTAGGGATCTGTACAACTGCAGAAGGACAGCAAGGACATCAGATAACAGCAGTGTTCCATAACTGATATTTGTGGAACATCACTCCCAATTTCTTCCATAGTGAATAGCTACCCTTACTCTTGCTCTGCTTTCTGCCTTGAAGGCAGCTAGCAATCTACTCTGCCACTTATTTCCTGGCTAGACAGAATATAACACTTGTGATTGTCTGCTATGGTGTACCTTATCAGAAGCCGCCTGAAATCCAAGGCAAATCACATCCACTGCATTGACAATGTCAACTCTCACTGTTGCTTGTTTAAAAAAAATTCAGAAAAGTTCAGACAAGATTTTCCCTTTTGAAATCCATGCTGATTATTCTTTTTGTTCATTCATATACATATGGGATGTGGACATAGCTGAATGCTAATAACTGCTCTTTTGGCTCACATATGAAGAACCGTAAAAATGGAGAGACAAGGAACTCCAGATGCTGGTTGATATATAAAAGGACAGAAGGTGCTGGAGTAACTCAGTGGGTCAGGTACCACTGGAGAACATGTTGTAGGTGACAATTTAGGTCGAGACCCAAAACATCTGTTACGAAGAACAGTAATTTGGGGAAAGCCTCATGTCAGCATCTGTGGAACAGTGACCAGAAGGATCTCAGACTCTCAAAGGAGATACATAATTGAATGAGGTCGTACAACGGTTCAACAGCTCGCACTTGTGCTTCACAACTCCATCCAGATCCCCCAGTGCTAATATAGATTCCACTTTCTCCCTGTGACCACATGGGTTTCTCCACACTCATTCCCACATCCAAGAATGGCCTACTCCTGCACCTCTGGTGTATTGTCTAAGACATGCTGGCAGCTTAACTATTCTTCCCTTCGCCCCACCCATCCCCCCCCCCCCCTTCCACCTATATACCTTCCTCCAGTTGCACATTTCAAGCCTTAGCACTTCTTATTTGACTTTTTTGTCTCCTTTTCATCTCTAGCCATTGTCCACCCATCTGCCAATCAAACTTCCCCTCGCCTGTATCAATAGACAATAGATGCAGGAGTAGGCCATTCGAGCCAGCACCATCTACTTCCAGCTTTCTCCCCTCTAAACCAGTCTGAAGAAGGGATCAGACCTCGTCACCTATTCATATTCTCCAGAGATGCTGCCTGACCTGCCAAAGTTATTCCAGCACTTTATGTTCAATGCAAGATTCCAGCTTCTGCAGTTCCTTGTGTTTACTGTAAATTACTCCTGATATGGTGGGTGTAGAGGGTGGAGTAGACGGGCAGAAACAAAATAGGTTACGGGAAAAGTTAGAAGGGGGAATGCATATATTCAACGGGCTGAATGGCTGCCTTATATGTCGTAATGAAATATTTAAAAATAAGAAATACAACTGATAGACCAAACAGTGCCAGAGAACCACGTTCGATCCTGACCTTGGGTGATGTGTCTGTGTGGAGTTTGCACGTTCTCCCTGTGACCACGTGGGTTTACTCCGGGTGCGCCAGTTTCCCCCCACATCCTAAAAATGGCAGATTTGTAAATTAACTGGCCTCTAGTGTGTAAGGAGTGGATGCAAAAGGGGGATAACATAGAACCAGTGTGAATGGGTTAGCATGGACTTGAGGGGCTGAAGAACCTATATCCACGCTGTAATTCTCTAAACAAGTACTCACGGTAATTTGCCTCTGCTAAACAACACCCCTGAAGGTGCAAACATCAACTTAATGCAAACCCAAGCAAGAGTAACACAGACCTATGTATTGCATGCCCAGTAACCCAGGTATCAATGATGTAGGAAGGAACTGAAGATGCTGGTTTAAACCAAAGATAGACACAAAATGCTGGAGTAACTCAGCGGGACAGGCAGCATCACTGGAAAGAAGGAATGGATGATATTTCGGGTCGAGACCCTTCCTCAGACTCCCAGGTATCAATGATATGGATGCAGAGCTGGATGTGTGGAATCAAGGGGCATCCGAAGATCCTACCCAGAGATCGACAAAATATAATTTAGATTTTTATTTTTTATTTTATTTAACCTTTATTTAACCAGAAGTCTCATTGAGATTAAAAATCTCTTTTACAAGAGAGTCCTGGCCAAGACAGGCAGCAGCACAGTTCCACAGTTACAGACAATAATTTAAAAACAACAGAGACCATATAAATAGAGTCACAGTCAGAACATCATCAAACAAAGCATGTACAGACAGAAGAGCCCGCTTCAACATCATTAAGAAGGGATTTAAATGGAAATAAAGATGGAAGAAACCCTTACTTTAGTAGGTCCTTGGAACGATTTGTAGACAATGCGATCTTTCACATCAGAAAGTTTCAGAGCTCGTTGCATAACCTGAGTCAGCAGGTCTTTAGGCTGTGGAAACTCTTGGAGTAGAGTCTGTAAATCTGAACAACAAATTAAACTCAATGTTAGCATTCATCATCAAGATCTCAAACCTAAAGCCTGGGACTGGGGGGCAGCACAGGGAGGGCATGTGGGTGGAAGGGTCAACTTCTTAGAAACAGAAAAATAGGTGCAGGAGGCCCTTCGACCCTTCGACCAAGCACTGCAATTCAATATGATCATGGCTGATCATCTAAAATCAGTACCCCGCTCCTGCTTTTTCTCCATATCACTTGATTCCTTCAGCCCAAAGAGCTAAATCTAACACTCTTTTTCTTCCTTTTCCCGTAATGTTTACAGGGATTCAAATCAATAACCTCTTGGTCATTATGCAAATTGTGACCATACCCTTTGAGGGCGGCACAGTGACGCAGCGGTAGAGTTGCTGCACCAGAGACCTGGGTTCGATCCTGACCGGGTGCTGTCTTTACGGAGCTGTATGTTCTACCTGTGACCGCGTAGATTTTCTCCGGGTGCTCTAGTTTCCTCCCGCACCCCAAAGACCTAATCCAAATAATCCTAATCTAACTAGTCTAGCTAATTTAAACTAACCAAATGAAACTAAGAAACTAGATTATTTAAACTATCCAAACGATCTACACTAAACTACCTAAATTAATCTAACTAAATGAAACAAACTAAATTAAATTAACTAAACTAATGAACTGAAACAAACTAAACTAAATTAAACTATCTAAACGATCCACACTAAACAGAAACAAACTAAATTAAACTAACTAAATAGATCTAACTAAATTAAACAAACTAAACCAGCACTTAAACTAACTAAATTAGGCAATAGACAATAGGTGCAGGAGTAGGCCATTCGGCCCTTCGAGCCAGCACCGCCATTCAATATGATCATGGCTGATCATCCACAATCAGTATCCCATTCCTGCCTTCTCCCCATACACCTTGACTCCGCTATCTTTAAGAGCTCTATGTAACACTCTTTTGAAAGCATCCAGAGTATCGGCCTCCAGTGCCTTCTGAGGCAGAGAATTCCACAGATTCATAATTCTCTGGGTGAAAAAGTATTTCCTCATCTCCGTTCTAAATGTGTTCTTAAACTTCTGGACTCCCCCAACATCGGGAACATGTTTCCTGTAGCGTATACAATCCCTGTTGCCACGCAACGCCTTCTGGAGTGCAAGCGGTGAATGTCAGGTAAGCACCTACTATGGCTGCCAGTACAGTGGGCCCGTCTTCTGTCCCAGCATCCGGACTCCACGCTGACTGATTCCATATTCACGGACCCCGGGCCGTCTGTCCCGCGCAGCAGGGGAGGGAGGGGTGCCGGTGCAGCGCAGTCAGTGACTCTGGGTGGGCGGAGGGACCAGATTGTCCCCAACTCTGCTGCAGCTGACGGGGACGTTGCCGGATGGTCGGGAGGTGGGGGGTGCCGGTGGGGGGTGGATCGGGGTGCCGGTGCATCTGCCTGTGCAGTGACTCTGGGAGGGAGCAGACTGTCCCCAATTCTGCTGCAGTTGACGGAGACGTTGCCGGGTTTTCGTCCACGTGTGTCCGCTGCTCGGAGCCACGGCCCAGCTCCACCCGTCCCCATGTGTGGGCGCTGCCGACCCACAGCCCGTGACAGTGCGGCTGCACAGGAGGAGATGGGGCGGAGGGTGGCCGTGGCCGGCCAGTGCTGACCCTGGGAGGAGAGTGGGGGCTGTCCTGAGGGATGCGCTCCTTCAGCCGCTTACAACTTGGTGCTCGGGTTTAGAGCAAAGATACTAGAGCATTTGGTTCAGAGCGCTCAGTCACCCTCCACAATTATTTACAGCACAGAAATTGACCATTTCGGCGTTTTTTAACAGGTAAGAAAGTATGCGTTTCATGTGTTGTGTATGCCGGAGGCTGCCATGTCCTCCACAAGGATTGAGCTGCTCCGTGCATCACACCCTTTGACCCGATGACCTTATGTGCAACCCCCCCCTATATGTTTCAATATGTTCCGATCCATTCCCACGTCGGAGTCAGATCATCCCGGCGAGAGGGCATGTACATCGGTGACTGCGGAGGGTTCAAAGGTCCCGACCACGGGTTGGCAAAGAGGAAGATGACCGCGCTTTTGCGGTTGCAGCACCTAGACTGTGGAACAGCATCCCTCTTCTCATCAGAACTGCCCCCTCCATCGACTCTTTCAAGTCTAGACTTAAAACCTATTTCTACTCACAAGCGTTTCTTGAGGTCCTCTGAGGGAGCGCTGTATGTATGTATTTATGTATGTATTGGGGTGTCGAATGGGATAGTGGAGGATGGAGTTAAAGGGAAAGGGTTTCTTAAATGTGTGAGCGTAGAGACAGAGGGGTGTAAAATGAGGGTAGAAGCAATAGGTACCAAGGTGAAAAGTAAAAGTGGCAGGCAGACAAAACCAGGGCAAAAATCAAAAAGGGCCACATTTCAACATAATTGTATAAGGGGTAAGAGTGTTGTAAAAACAAGCCTGAAGGTTTTGTGTCTCAATGCAAGGAGCATTCGTAATAAGGTGGATGAGTTGAATGTGCAGATAGCTATTAATGACTATGATATAGTTGGGATCACGGAGACATGGCTCCAGGGTGACCAAGGCTGGGAGCTGAACATCCAGGGATATTCAATATTCAGGAGGGATAGAGAGAAAGGAAAAGGAGGTGGGGTAGCGTTGCTGATTAGAGAGGAGATTAACGCAATGGAAAGGAAGGACATTAGTTTGGAGGATGTGGAATCGGTATGGGTAGAGCTGCGAAATACTAAGGGGCAGAAAACGCTGGTGGGTGTTGTGTACATGCCACCTAACAGTAGTAGTGAAGTTGGAGATGGTATCAAACAGGAAATTAGAAATGCGTGCGACAAAGGCAAAACCGTTATAATGGGTGACTTCAATCTACATATAGATTGGGTGAATCAAATTGGCAGGGGTGCTGAGGAAGAGGATTTCTTGGAATGTATGCGGGATAGTTATCTAAATCAACATGTAGAGGAACCAACGAGAGAGCAGGCTATTTTAGACTGGGTATTGAGTAATGAGGAAGGGTTAGTTAGCAGTCTTGTTGTACGTGCCCCCTTGGGCAAGAGTGACCATAATATGGTTGAGTTCTTCATTAGGATGGAGAGTGACATTGTTAATTCAGAAACAATGGTTCTGAACTTAAAGAAAGGTAACTTTGAGGGTATGAGACGTGAATTGGCCAAGATTGACTGGCAATTAATTCTAAAAGGGTTGACGGTGGATATGCAATGGAAGACATTTAAAGACTGCATGGATGAACTACAAAAATTGTTCATCCCAGTTTGGAAAAAGAATAAATCAGGGAAGGTAGTGCATCCGTGGATAACAAGGGAAATCAGGGATAGTATCAAAGCGAAGAATGATGCGTACAAATTAGCCAGAAAAAGCAGCATACCGGAGGACTGGGAGAAATTCAGAGACCAGCAGAGGAGGACAAAGGGCTTAATTAGGAAAGGAAAAATAGATTATGAAAGAAAACTGGCAGGGAACATAAAAACTGACTGCAAAACTTTTTATAGATATGTGAAAAGAAAGAGATTAGTTAAAACAAATGTAGGTCCCTTGCAGTCAGAAACAGGTGAGTTGATCATGGGGAACAAGGATATGGCGGACCAATTGAATAACTACTTTGGTTCCGTCTTCACTAAGGAAGACATAAATAATCTGCCGGAAATAGCAGGGGACCGCGGGTCAAAGGAGTTGGAGGAATTGAGTGAAATCCAGGTTAGCCGGGAAGTGGTGTTGGGTAAATTGAATGGATTAAAGGCCGATAAATCCCCAGGGCCAGATAGGCTGCATCCCAGAGTACTTAAGGAAGTAGCTCCAGAAATAGTGGATGCATTAGTAATAATCTTTCAAAACTCTTTAGATTCTGGAGTAGTTCCTGAGGATTGGCGGGTAGCAAACGTAACCCCACTTTTTAAGAAGGGAGGGAGAGAGAAAACGGGGAATTACAGACCAGTTAGTCTAACATCGGTAGTGGGGAAACTGCTAGAGTCAGTTATTAAAGATGGGATAGCAGCACATTTGGAAAGTGGTGAAATCATTGGACAAAGTCAGCATGGATTTACAAAAGGTAAATCATGTCTGACGAATCTTATAGAATTTTTCGAGGATATAACTAGTAGCGTGGATAGGGGAGAACCAGTGGATGTGGTGTATCTGGACTTCCAGAAGGCTTTCGACAAGGTCCCACATAAGAGATTAGTATACAAACTTAAAGCACACGGCATTGGGGGTTCAGTATTGATGTGGATAGAGAACTGGCTGGCAAACAGGAAGCAAAGAGTAGGAGTAAACGGGTCCTTTTCACAATGGCAGGCAGTGACTAGTGGGGTACCGCAAGGCTCAGTGCTGGGACCCCAGCTATTTACAATATATATTAATGATCTGGATGAGGGAATTGAAGGCAATATCTCCAAGTTTGCGGATGACACTAAGCTGGGGGGCAGTGTTAGCTGTGAGGATGCTAGGAGACTGCAAGGTGACTTGGATAGGCTGGGTGAGTGGGCAAATGTTTGGCAGATGCAGTATAATGTGGATAAATGTGAGGTTATCCATTTTGGTGGCAAAAACAGGAAAGCAGACTATTATCTAAATGGTGGCCGACTAGGAAAAGGGGAGATGCAGCGAGACCTGGGTGTCATGGTACACCAGTCATTGAAAGTGGGCATGCAGGTGCAGCAGGCAGTGAAGAAAGCGAATGGTATGTTAGCTTTCATAGCAAAAGGATTTGAGTATAGGAGCAGGGAGGTTCTACTGCAGTTGTACATGGTCTTGGTGAGACCACACCTGGAGTATTGCGTACAGTTTTGGTCTCCAAATCTGAGGAAGGACATTATTGCCATAGAGGGAGTGCAGAGAAGGTTCACCAGACTGATTCCTGGGATGTCAGGACTGTCATGAAGAAAGACTGGATAGACTTGGTTTATACTCTCTAGAATTTAGGAGATTGAGAGGGGATCTTATAGAAACTTACAAAATTCTTAAGGGGTTGGACAGGCTAGATGCAGGAAGATTGCTCCCGATGTTGGGGAAGTCCAGGACAAGGGGGTCACAGCTTAAGGATAAGGGGGAAATCCTTTAAAACCGAGATGAGAAGAACTTTTTTCACACAGAGAGTGGTGAATCTCTGGAACTCTCTGCCACAGAGGGTAGTCGAGGCCAGTTCATTGGCTATATTTAAGAGGGAGTTAGATGTGGCCCTTGTGGCTAAGGGGATCAGAGGGTATGGAGAGAAGGCTGGTACGGGATACTGAGTTGGATGATCAGCCATGATCATATTGAATGGCGGTGCAGGCTCGAAGGGCCGAATGGCCTACTCCTGCACCTAATTTCTATGTTTCTATTGTTAGATCTATGTACCATTGCATGTTGCACGTTAGTACCTGCATTGATGCAAAGCACTTTGGTCAACGAGAGTTGTTATTAAATGTGCTATAGAAATAAAATTGACTTGACTTGACTTTATTGCCTTCCCTCACAGTGGGAAACGTTGATTTCACTGTGTGGAGATGTTCATGTTAAATTCTATTGTGTATTGTGTTCTCTTTATTTGTATGGGACAATAAATGTAACTTGAACTTGAAGAGTGAACACTACTCAACAATGTACCTCGGTGACTGCCAATCACCTCCCCCCCCCCACACTCCTCCCACAGGAAAAACACTGTCTGTATGCATGTAAATAGATTTATTTATTGAAATCATATTCTATGTCGCTCTTCCAGGGAGATGCTAACTGCATTTCGTTGTCTCTGTATTGTACACTGCACAATGACAATAAAGTTGCGCTTTACCAGTTTATTTATTCATGTGTGTATATATTTATATCATGGTATATGGATACATTTATCTGTTTTGTAGTAAATGCCTACTATTTTCTGTGTGCTTAAGCAAAGCAAGAATTTCATTGTCCTATACAGGGACACATGACAATAAACTCACGAACTTGAACTTGAATCTGAAGATCCCCTCTCATCTTTCTAAATGTCAGTGTATACAAGCCCAGCCGCTCCATCATGACAGTCCCGCCATCCCAGGAAATAACCTTGTGAACCTGCGCTAAATGAACAAAACTAACTAAATTAAACTAGCTAACAAACTATCTACTTTAAAATCTCATCAAGGTATGCCTACTTCAGTTCCTAACCTAAATTAGACTAACGTAACCGTGGTGTGAGTGAGCTAGGCCGCTGCCGGTGCCGGTGCCGGACACGCTGCCTACCCGCCGCCTCCTCCTCCCGCCGCCGCCGCGGCCGCTGCTCCTGCTCCTGCTCCGCCCGCACGCTCGCCGTGTGCTCCAGGCGCTCCCCGGCTGCAGCCCGGCCGCCGCCCCGCGCTGTCCGCCCGGCCCATGTCAAGCTCCATGGCCAGGGCCCGGCCCCGAGGAACCGCAGCCTCCCGGCCCAGACGCACAGCGTCGCTCCTGCCGCCGCCATCTTGGCTCCACGGACCGACGGACAACCTCCCCCCGCTCCCACAGAGCGCCCTGCGCCGCCTCTAGTGGTGGGATGCTGCAACACAAGGATCACCCAGCCTCGCCCTTCGCCGCCTCTAGTGGTGGGATGCTGCAACACAAGGATCACCCAGCCTCGCCCTTCGCCGCCTCTAGTGGTGGGATGCTGCAACACAAGGATCACCCAGCCTCGCCCTTCGCCGCCTCTAGTGGTGGGATGCTGCAACACAAGGATCACCCAGCCTCGCCCTGCGCCGCCTCTAGTGGTGGGATGCTGCAACACAAGAATCACCCAGCCTCGTCCTGCGCCGCCTCCAGTGGTGGGATGCTGCAACACAAGGTTGAGTTTCATAGCAAAAGGATTTGAGTTTCATAGCAAAAGGATTTGAGTATAGGAGCAGGGAGGTTCTACTGCAGGTACACAAAATTGCTGGGGAAACTCAGCGGGTGCAGCAGCATCTATGGAGCGAAGGAGGTTCTACTGCAGTTGTACAGGGTCTTGGTGAGACCACACCTGGAGTATTGCGTACAGTTTTGGTCTCCTAATCTGAGGAAAGACATCCTTGCCATAGAGGGAGTGCAGAGAAGGTTCACCAGACTGATTCCTGGGATGGCAGGACTTTCATAGATAGACTTGGCTTGTACTCGCTAGAATTTAGAAGATTGAGGGGGGATCTTATAGAAACGTACAAAATTCTTAAGGGGTTGGACAGGCTAGATGCAGGAAGATTGTTCCCGATGTTGGGGAAGTCCAGAACAAGGGGTCACAGTTTAAGGATAAGGGGGAAATCTTTTAGGACCGAGATGAGGAAAACTTTTTTCACACAGAGAGTGATGAATCTCTGGAATTCTCTGCCGCAGAAGGTAGTTGAGGCTAGTTCATTGGCTATATTTAAGAGGGAGTTAGATGTGGCCCTTGTGGCTAAAGGGATCAGGGGGTATGGAGAGAAGGCAGGTACAGGATACTGAGTTGGATGATCAGCCATGATCATATTGAATGGCGGTGCAGGCTCGAAGGGCCAAATGGCCTACTCCTGCACCTATTTTCTATGTTTCTATACCCAGCCTCGTCCTGTCCTCCAAAGATGTGTAGGAATAGAAGGAACTGCAGATGCTGGTTGACCAAGGACTAGAGGTCACAGCCTCAGAGTTAAAGGACGTTCTTTTAGGAAGGAGATGTGTAAAGATTTTTTTTTTAGTCAGAGGGTGGTGAATCTGTGGAATTCTTTGCCACAGAAGGCTGTGGAGGCCACATCAGTGGATATTTTTAAAGCAGAGATAGATAGATTCTTGTGTTCAAGAAGGAACTGCAGATGCTGGAAAATCGAAGGTACACAAAAATGCTGGAGAAACTCAGCGGGTGCAGCAGCATCTATGGAGCGAAGGAAACAGGCAACGTTTCGGGCCGAAACCCTTCTTCAGACTGGAGAAACCCTTCTTTAGACTGGAGAAACCCTTCTTCAGTCTGAAGAAGGGTTTTGGCCCGAAACGTTGCCTGTTTCCTTCGCTCCATGGATGCTGCTGCACCCGCTGAGTTTCTCCAGCATTTTTGTGTACCTATAGATTCTCGATTAGTACGGGTGCCAGGGGTTATGGGGAGAAGGCAGGAGAATGGGGTTAGGAGGGAGAGATAGATCTGCCATGATTGAATGGCAGAGTAGACTTGATGGGCCAAGTAAGACTTGATGGGCTGAGTTAGATAGAGCTCTCGGTGCTAGTGGAATCAAGGGATATGGGGAGAAGGCAGGCACGAGTTATTGATTGGGGACATTCAGCCATGATTGCAATGAATGGCGGTGCTGGCTCGAAGAGACGAATGGCCTCCTCCTGCACCTATTTTCTATGTTTCTATGAATGGCCTAATTCACTTCTCTCACTTATGACACCAAGGATAGATACAAAATGTTGGAGTCAGACCCCGACAGTCCTTTCAAGTTAGGCTGAGGTTCATTTGCATCTCCTCCAACCTCATCTGCTGTATCCGTTGTTCAAGATGTGGACTCTTATATCTCGGCGAGACCAAACGTAGACTGGACGATCGTTTAGCTGAAAACCTTTGCTCAGTCCGCCTGGACCAACCTGATCTCCCAGTTGCAAACATTTTAATTCCCCTTCCCATTCCCACACTGACCTTTCTGTCCTAGGTCTCCTCCATTGTCAAATGTATATTGGAGGAGCAGCACCTCATATTTTGCTTGGGCAGCTTACAACCCAGCGGTATGAATATTGATTTCCCTAACTTCAAGTAACCCCTGCACTCTGTCTCTCTCCATCCCTCCCCCACCCAAGTCGTACCAGCTTCAAAATCGTCTTGTTGAGTCTTATTGTCTTTACTCGTTCTCACCCAGCAAACAGCTAACAATGGACTGTTTCCTTTCTCATTGTTACTTTTTTGCATATCTTTCATTCATTTTTTTGTATTGTATTGTATTGTATTTTAATGACCACACAGCCAGGCTGGTGGAATTTGTTTTCAGTACAGCTCGGTACAGGTTCCAACATTTCATCAAACATTAAACTTGTAACATAGATATACATACAAACAGACACATTTCATAATACATAAGGGCCATGCTTATTCGTATTTCCTCACCGTACAGAGTTTAAAAAGTTAATTGCAGTGGGAATGAAACTGTTTTTGAAGCGGTTTGTTTTGGAGGCAATTGACCTGTAACGCCTCCCAGAGGGCAGTAGCTGAAAGGCATAGTGTGCAGGGTGAGTGGGGTCAGAGATGATCTTGCGGGCTTTGTGAAGTGTCCGTTTGTGGTAAAGTGATTCAAGGGATGGTAGGGGTAAGCCAATAATTTTGGATGCTCTGTTTATGATGCGCTGTAATTTCTTCCGGGAGAGTGAGTCGAGACTGCCGAACCAGACTGTGATGGATGAAGTGAGGATGCTTTCGATGATGGCTGTATAGAAGCGGAGCATGAGATGAGACCTTACTCTGAACTTCCTTAGCTGTCGGAGATGGAAAAGTCTTTGCTGGGCTTTTCCATAGATGTGGTCCATTTGTTCCATATCTCTCAAACTCTCGTTTCTCTTTCCCCTGACTCTCAGTCTGAATAAGGGTCTCGACCCAAAACGTCACCTATTACTTTTTTTCCAGAGATGCTGCCTGTCCCGGTGAGTTACTCCAGCATTTTATGTCTCTCCACTCTTAAATCTTTAAATATCTTGCACTAAAGATTATACCCTTTAACCTGTATCTCTACACTGTGGACAGCTTGATTAAAATCATGTATATATAGTCTTTTCGCTGACTGGACAGCATGCAATAAAGAAGCTTTTCACTGTACCTCGGTACACGTGACAATAATAAACAAAACTAAACTACTGTTTCCAAGCTTTATCTTTCAAATAATCAATTCAAGTTGACTGGCACAAAATGCTGGAGTAACTCAGCGGGTCAGGCAGCAAGCTGGAGTGAAAGTGATGTTTCGGGTTGAGACTGTTCTTCAGACTGAGAATCAGGGGAGAGGGAAACACAGAGGTATGGAAGGGCTCTTCCCCGATTCTCAGTCTGAAGAAATGTTTCGACTTGAAACATCACCCATTCTTTTTCTCTGGTGATGCTGTCTGGCCCGCTGAGTTACTCCAGCATTTTGAGTCTCTCCTCTAGAGAAGCTGCTTGACCTGGAAGCATGCTAATCCCATTTACCTGCGTTAACCTGTAAAGACTTTCCTTCGATACCTCAGTTGGTAGATCAGAGGACTGTCGTGGAAACATAGTCATCCTTAGGTCTCTGGTTCAATTCCGGCTCGAAGGAGTTGCTCACCTTTAGTGCGGCACGGTGGCGCTGGGGTAGTTGCTGCCTTACAGCCTTTGCAGCGCCAGAGACCCGGGTTCCATCCCAACCTCGGATGCTGTCTGTACAGTTTATACGTTCTCCCCGTGACCGTGGGTTTTCTCAGAGATCTTCGGTTTCCTCCCACACTCCAAAGACATACAGGTTTGTAGGTTAATTGGCCTGGTATAAGTGTAATTTCCCCCCAGTGTGTGTAGGATAGTGCTAATGTGCAGGGATCACTGGTCGGTGCAGACTGTGGGCTGTAGGGCCTGTTTCTGCACTGTATCTCTAAACTAAACTAAATCCCTATACTTTTCAAGATTCAAGAGAGTTTATTGTCATGTGTCCCTGATAGGACAATGACATTCTTGCTTTGCTTCAGCACAACAGAGCAAGAATTTCATTGTCCTATCAGGGACACATGACAATAAACTCTCTTGAATCTTGAAAAGTACAGGGATTTAGTTTAGTTTAGTTTAGAGATACAGTGCAGAAACAGGCACTACTTTTCCTATCCTTCTCGAAAATTGTATCTGCCTCTACCACCTCTGGCAGCCCATTCTAAATAACCACCGTCCTCTGTGTGGAATCTCCTGTGTTGGAAGGAAATGCAGATGTTGGTTTAAACCGAAGACAGACACAAAAAGCTCAGCAGTCCAGACAGCATCTTTGCATAAATACCTCAAAGGATGAGGTTACGGAGTACTTAGTTCACAGTGAAATAGGCCGAAGACAGCATGGCTTTGTGAAGGGGAGGTGTTGCCTGACAAATTTACTGCAATTCTTTGAAGAGGTAAATAGAAGGACAGACAAAGGAGTGGCAGTAGATGTTGTTTACCTGGATTATCAGAAAGCCATTGATAAGGTGCACACGGGAGGCTGCTAAGGAAGATGAGAGCCCATGGTATCAAAGGGCAGATACTAGGCTCCAGAGTAGGTTTACAAGAATGATCCCAGGAATGAGTAGGTTCACATATGATGAGTGTTTGACGGCACTGGGCCTGTACTCACTGGGGAGCCTGTCCCAGTGAGTTATTCCAGAATTTTGCGTCTATTTTCTTCCCAGCTGTTATCAGGCAATTGGACCATCCTATCACCAACTAGAGAGTGGTCGTGAACTACTATCTGTAGACCCTTGGACTATCTTTAATCGGACTTTATCTTGCACTAAAGATTATCATGTATCTGTATACTGGATGGCTCGATTGTAATCATGTCGAGTCTTCCTGCTGACTGGTTAGCACGCGACAAAAGCTTTTCACTGTATCTCGATACACGTGACAATAAACTAAACCAAACTAAAATAACTGTCTCAGGATGAGGGGTCAGCCAATTGGGACTGAGATGAGAATCCTCTTTAATTTCAAGGTTTCATCAGATCTTTGAAATTCTGTCCAGGACATTTGTGGTTGTTGAAGATATTCGAAAATAAGATTGCCTGAATTTCGAATACTTTGCAGGATTGCATGTTATAAAGGGAACAAATTCATATTTTTTTAGTATGTTGATCATTTATTCATGACACAAAGAAAAGCAAAGGGTAGATTAAAATTAGAAGTAAATGCTGCCTCCTACCATTTCTATGTTGTGTGGAACAGACTGCTGATGTGCAGTGAACTCTGATATAGGACATGATATAGGATTACAAAAAGCTCTTGACACAGGTAGCCTTGCTCCCGCGGTTCATGCGGAGTCCATGGTGCAATTCCCAGCAGTAAAAAAAACTGTTTGATTACACGCGTCTATTTTGTGCCCTTTTCATCAAAGAAGGTGGTGTTCGGTGGGGGGAGGGAGGAAGAGTGGTAGAGAATAGAAAAATAGAGGCAGAAGAACAGCGCAGGGCAAGAAATTACATAATCCAACCCAATACACAATAGGTGCAGGAGTAGGCCATTCGGTCCTTTGAGCCAGCACTGCCATTCAATGTGATCATGGCTGATCATCCCCAATCAGTACCCCGTTCCTCCCTTCTCCCCATATCCCCTGACTCCGCTATCTTTAAGAGCCCTATCTAGCTCTCTCTTGAAAGTATCCAGAGAACCGGCCTCCACTGCCCTCTGAGGCAGAGAATTCCACAGACTCACAACTCTCTGTATGAAAAAGGTGTTTCCTCATCTCCGTTCTAAATGGCTTACCCCTGATTCTTAAACTGTGCACCCTGATTCTGGACCCCCCCAACGTCAGGAACATGTTTCCTGCCTCTAGCGTGTCCAAACCCTTAACAATCTCATATGTTTCAATAAGATTCCCTCTCATCCTTCTAAATTCCAGAGTATACAAGCCCAGCCGCTCCATTCTATCAACATATGACAGTCCTGCCATCCTGGGAATTAACCTTGTGAACCTACGCTGCACTCCCTCAATAGCTGGAATGTCCTTCCTCAAATTTTGAGACCAAAACTACACACAATACTCCAGGTGTGGTCTCACTAGGGCGCTGCACAACTGCAGAAGAACCTCTTTGCTCCTATACTCAACTCCTCTTGTTATGAAGGCCAACATGCCATTAGCTTTCTTCACTGCCTGCTGTACCTGCATGCTTACTTTTAGTGACTGATGGACCCCCAGATCCCGTTGTACTTCCCCTTTTCCCAACTTGACACCATTCAGATAATAATCTGCCTTCCTGTTTTTGCCACCAGTGGATAACCTCACATTTATCCACATTAAACTGCATCTGCCCACTCACCCAACCTGCCATTTCCTTGTTCCCCATAATAAATTCACCCTTTTCAGTCTCCAAGGGTCCAATTTTGGTCCTAACCAATTTTTTCCTCTTCACATACCTAAAGAAGCTTTTATTATCCTCCTTTATATTCTTGGCTGGCTTATCTTCGTATCTCATCTTTTCTACCCGTGTTGCCTTTTTAGTTATCTTCTGTCGCTCTTTAAAATTTACCCAATCCACTGGCTTCCCGCTCACCTTTGCTATGTTATACTTATTCTCTTTTATTTTTATACTGTCCCTGACTTCTCTTGTCAGTCACAGTCGCCCCTTACTCCCCTTGGAATCTTTCCTCCCCTTTGGAATGAACTGATCCTGTACCTTCTGTATTATTCCAAGAAATACCTGCTATTGTCATCCAAGGTAGGGTATCTTTCCAGTCAACTTTGGCCAGTTCCTCTCTCATGGCTCCATAGTCCCTTTTGTTCAACTGTAACACTGACACCTCTGATTTACCCTTCTCCCTCTCCAATTGTAGATTAAAACTTATCATATTATGGTCACTACCCTCTAATGGCTCCTTTACCTTGAGCTCCCTTATCAAATCCGGTTCATTACAAAACAAAAAATCCAAAATTGTCTTCTCCCTGATGGGCTCCAGTACAAGCTGCACTAAGAATCCATCACGGCGGGCACTCCACAAACACCCTTCTTGGGGTCCAGTACCAACCTGATTTTCCCAGTCTACCTGCATGTTGAAATCTCCCATAATAACCGTAGCATTACCTTTACGACATGCCAATTCTAACTCTTGATTCAACTTGCACCCTATATCCAGGCTACTGGTTGGGGGCCTGTAGATAACTCCCATTAGGGTCTTTTTACCCATATAATTTCTTAGTTCTATCCATACTGACTCTACATCTCCTGATTCTATGTCACCACTCGCAGAGCAACCCCACCCCCTCTGCCCACCTGTCCGTTTTTTTGATAGGACGTATACCCTTGAATATTCAGTTCCCAGTCCTCTGGCAGCCATGTCTCTGTAATTCCCACAAACATCATACTTGCCAATTTCTAACTGAGCCTCAAGCTCATCCATCGAGCATTCATATACAACACTTTAACTTCGGTATTCACCACTATTGCCCCTGACCTTACTCTCTTATCACTTCTCAAACTTTCCTTTCCATTAATTCGAGGCATGATCAAGGCATGATCACTCCACCCAAGGCTTCAGTGTGGTTCCAACCTCTGCCAAATCAATCATCTAATTACTTTAACCACCCATAAAAAAAAATATCGTAATTCTGTTGATGTTAAAACATATCAATTGCAAAGTACTTAAATTCGCAATTAAATACTTCAAAATGAATTTACAGTGAAGTACCAAGCTCTCGTCTTCAATTATTGTATAAATCAGAATTTGTGAGAGGAATGATCTGTCACTTGGCTTAGACTTTAGAGATACAGTCTAACAGATACTTTAGAGAACACTGAGTCCGCGCCGACCAGTGATCACCCAGTACACTATCACTATTCTACACACTGGGGACCATTTACAATTTTACCGAAGCAAATTAACCTACAAACCTGCACGTCTTTAGAGTGTGGGACCAGGAGAAAACCCATGCAGTCACAGGAAGAACATACAGTAGAGACAACACCCATGGTCAGAATCAAACCCATGTCTCTGGTGTGTTGGACATGCAGATGACATGGCCAGCCCATCCAAGTTGGTGCTGCATTATTGTGGTGGTGATGCTGGTCATGTTGGCTTCCTCCAAAACGCTGATGTTGGTGATGTTTGTCCTCCCAGCTGATCCTCAGAATCTTTCGTAAAGATCTTTGATGGTATTGTTCCAGGGCTCTCAGGTGCCTGCTGTAGGTGGTCCATGAATTGGCTCCCTACAACAGAGTGGGGAGGACAACAGCTCTGTAGACCAGCAGTTTTGTTTGAGCATTTATGTCTCAGTCTTCAAAGACTCTTTTCCTTAGTCTGGCGTAGGCTCCATTGGCACAACTCAGGCAATGGTTGACCTCAGAGTCGATGTCAGCTTTTGAGGAATGAATGCTGCCAAGGTAGGGGAAGTGGTCAACGTTTTCAAGAGTGGTGTCGACAACTTTTATAATGGGCTAGGTACACGGCTGGTTGGGTGGAGGTTGATGTAGGACCTGGGTCTTCTTGATGTTTAAGGCTAGGCCTTGGCAAAGGCATTCAGGATGCCCTGGAGGTCTTCTGCGGAGTGTGCTGCAATGGCGCAGTCGTCCGCGTACTGAAGCTCCATGATGGCGGTGTTACTGACTTTGCTCTTGGCCTTCAACCTATTAAGGTTCAACAGCCCACTGTCAGTTCTGTAGTGTATTGGGATCCCCTGTGGGCGCTCTACACCAATGAGGTGAAGTATGGTACCAATGAAGACGACAAACAGGGTGGGTGCGATGATGCATCCCTGTTTGATCCCCGTTTCCACAGTGAAGGGCTCGGACTCAGAGATATTGGGATGATATTCCAATAGTGTTCATAGTGTCATAGAGGGAATGTTCTCAATACAGTACTGAAAGTAGGTGAGAGATTTGTTTTACACTGGTAGCAAAACTGTGGCGATGGAAATGGTAATTGGCCAATGCACTAAATGCAGGTGGACGGTTGAAAGAGGAAGGGAGGGAGAGGATAAGAGCAGAATAACATAATTAATTTACTCATGGTTCTGTCACTCTCAAAGGAATGACGTTGATAATGAAATGGCACTAATCAGAAGGAATGTCACAGACAAAATTAGATGAATGGAACAGGTTCCTTACAAGATGTGTAAGAAGGAACTGCAGATGCTGGTTTAAACCGAAGATAGGCACAAAAAGCTGGAGTAAATCAGTGGGACAGGGAGCATCTCTGGAGAGAAGGAAAGGGTGCCGTTTTGGGTTGAGACCGTTCTTCAGAAGAATATTATAGTATTACAGTAGAACTTAGTGTTCTTCTGAAGGGTCTTGACCTGAAATGTCACCCTTTTCTTCTCTCCAGAGAACTCTGCCTGTTCCAGTTTTTTGTGTCTATCTTAAGGGCCTGTCCCACTGTACGAGATAATTCAAGAGTTCTCCCGAGTTTCCCGATTCGAACTCGGAGAATTACGGTAATAGCCCCTCGTAGGTACTCGGGGCTCTCGTGGACATTTTTTCAACATGTTGAAAAAACCTCACGAGCTTACCGCGTTTCCCGAGTACCTGCCGTTAGTTTTACGAGCCGCTAAGAGACGTCCCGAGCTCCGACGTACCCGCTTTTCGAGCTCCGACGTACCCGCTACGTACTTACGAGTTTGATTTTTTTTGTTAAAGTCAGGAGAGCTCAGGGGTAAACTCGTACAGTGGGACAGGCCCTTTAGGCTCCTTACATGAAGTGGATGGGTTTGGTAACTGTGGCAATCAGGCTTTTTGTCAGGAGTAATTTATAGCTTATTGCAAAAAGAGAGGATGAGGAAAAGGAGACAAGGTGGAAATTAACAGGTGTAGTGGATAATATTGTCCATAATACTGCAAGTTCTACTGTAATACTATAATATTCTCATCAGTATACAGAAAATAAGAGTTCAGTGAAGGACTCGAACAAAAAACGCTTCATACCTGACGGGATGGTAGTGTCGCGGTGGAGCTAATACCGACTATGGGTGCCCTCTGTACAGAGTTGATACATTCTCCCCGTGACCTGTGTGGGGTTTCTCCAAAATCTTTGGTTTCCTCCCACACTCCAAAGACTTTCAGGTTGGTAGCTTAATTGGCGGTGTGTGTGTGTCTGTGTGTATGTGTGTATGTCTGTGTGTGGGTGTGTGTGTGTGTGTGTGTGTGTGTGTGTGTGTGTGTGTGTGTGTGTGTTAGAGTTCGAGTGTGTGTGTGTGCGTGTTCGTGTGTGTGTTTGTTTGTGTGTTCGTGTGTGTGTGTGTTCGTGTTCGTGTGTGTGTTCGTGTGTGTGTGTGTGTTCGTGTGTGTGTCGTGTGTGTGTGTGTGTGTGTGTGTGTTCGTGTTAATGTGCGGGAATCGCTAGCCGGGCCGATGAGCCTGTTTCCGCACTGAATCTCTAAAAAAAATGTACAATTAGGTAAACTTAGTGGTGTCCCAATCATCTTTTATTTCGAGAGAGAAGACTAAAGCGGAAGTGGATAGTTTCAGCCAGGTGGATGAAAGTGGGAGAGGAGGGGGATCTTTGCCTCTGTTCAAAGAAGTTGAAGACCAGCAGGCAGTTGTGGTACGGGATTGAAGTGTAAAGGAACTGTTTAGGATGTTACATTAAAAGGGATAATATATATCTGTCTACTTCCTCCAGCACACACCACTCTAACCCAGTCTACAGCGCATCTCCTGTCTCAGTCTAAATCTCCCTTGTGCTCATCGATTTTTTTCACTTCTCAGCACTAATTGGGAAAGTTCTAGCTATGCTGTATTTCACTGTGGAAAGTATGATACTAGAAATCCAGTTCTTGAGGAGGCCTGATTTGAGAGAGGGGTGGGGTAAAAGTAAAAAAGGGGCACAGGTAGGAAGTCTGTGGTCGGTACAAAATGGAATGTAAGATCGGGGGAGTAGACACAAATGCAGACGTTGATGCAAAAGTAATGAAAATTAGAGGACATCAATTTGGTGCAACAACGAGTTGGAAACACATGGATAGACTGACGATAAGGTTAATAGACAACATATGAGAATGAAAGACATGGGCAGGTGTCACAGAACATCACAGAACATTAGTGAGGAGACAGGCCAGGCAGAAAGTAAGTAAATGATCCATTATTTTTAATCTGTGTTGTTTTTACCTGGAACCATTTTCTCTTTACTTACTCTCAAAACTTTTAAGATTTGGAACATCTTGGCCAAATCTTCTCTTGACATTCTCTTGCTCGAAGAATAACCCCGACATCTATCGTTGTTCCACGTCATTGAAGATTGGAGTTTCTATTATCAAATCTCTCATATTCATCATATCTCTTTTCATCTAATTTAACACCTTGGCATGATTAGTCTTTAACAAATCAATGCTGCTTACAATTTATTAGTCCATATTTCTTAAATGATAATTTTTGCGCAGATATTTGGTCTTCATGGTTTTCCTGCTGAATCAGTCTGATGAAGGGTCCTGACCCGAAACGTCACATCCATTCCCCCCCAGAGACACTGTCTGGCCCGCTGAGTTTCTCCGGCATTTAGTGTTTTCATAAGATTTCAGTAACTGCAGTTACTTGCATCTCTAACGATAGGCCGACTGCCCTTCGTTTCCCCCTCTTGAATGTTAATGACTGTATTGCCCATGCAATTCCTTTGCACCATGACAGCATCTCATACCCAATGAAAATTAGATTATTTCCAGAGCCGCCGCCGTCTCCACCTCTACTTCCATAGCAAACTTGACGTATTCCATTCAAGTCATGAGGTTTTCTTTTTCAACTTTGTGATATGCCAATCATTTTCATCCTTTCTAATTCTCCGACTACTACCACTTCATGCTGATATGACTGCATTCACTGCTTTACTGAAGATGCAAAAAAGACTAGTTCAATGCAGAGATAACTTTAGCTTGGCATGTTTGGCACAGATATTGTGTGCTGAAGGGCCTGTTCCTGTTCTGTTTTTAGTCATACAGCACAGAAACAGGCCCTTCGACCCAACTTGTCCATGCCAACCAAGATGCCCCATCTACATTAGTCCAACCTGCCTGCGTTTGGCCCATATCGCTCTAAGCCTTTCCGATCCATGTGTCAGTCCGAATATCTTTTAAATGTTGTTATGGTATCTGCCTCAACTGCCTCCTCTGGGATCTCCTTCCATATACACACAACCCTCTCTGTGAAAAAGTTGCCCCTCAGGTTCTTATTAAATCTTTCCCTTCTCACCTTAACCGATGTCCTCTGGTTCTTGATTACCCTAACCTGTGTAAAAAAAACGTGCATTCACCCAATATATTCTCCTCATTCCCTTCCCGCCACTGTTCCATGAAGACTCATTTAGGACTATTGACACGCTTTGCCCCCATGTGATCAATCCAGCTTTGATTCTAAATTTGCCTCAACACTTACTTTGAAAACCCATTATTTATTTGGCATGTAAAAATATTTTAGATTCCCTTTCATGTTGCCTGCTCTTCAATAAAAATTCAATGAAATGTTACTGAGCAGCCTTGCATGAGAGCACGTGGTTTAAAGAGAGTTACAGCACAAACACGAGTGGTAAACAAGAACTGTAGTAATTTAATATAGGGCAAGTACAGTCAGTCGACCACTCCTCGGGCATGCTATACAACAGCACAAATATTCTAAAATTCAGCAGTGTTAATGAAGACAAGCCCAAGGATTTACTGCAACAGGAGAAACTATTTCTACTCTTTCCAGGGAGGAATCCTGTCCCTTTCCCACTCCCATTTTTTTTTTTGTCTTAAATAGCTTTGTTTTCTCTCTCTAAAACTCTCCCTTCCTGCTTAATTGGCACAAACTGACATCACTCTAACATACAGGACCTTATATTCTTTACATTTGTGACCATTTTCCGCTGGCCCTACCCCCCAAACCTCCATGGTACAATTTACAGTACATCAACTTGAAAAGAAATGGAAAAAAAGCCCACTGAAAAGAAGTTATATACGCATTCTCTCAAAAATAGATGTTTGAATATCAAACATTAAAAACAAAATAAGTTTTACTTTCTCTCTCTCTATATATATATGTATATATACCATACATCACATATGCATATATGCTATATATATTTGTATATACACTATATATCATATATACGTATGTGTATATACACTATATATCATATATATATACACGTGTGTGTGCATGTGTGCGCGCGCATCTGTGAGTGTGTGTGTGTGTGTGTACACATGTAATATATATATATTTATATATAGATACGGCATGTATATACAAGATGTGTCAGCTATGTGGGCCTGGGTGTTAATTTACTGGGTGCAGCGACTTCACCTAACCATACTTCGATCGTTCTCTATTGCCAGAGTCAATTTCAAGTCTGAACTGTCGTCATCTTGTAAAAACAGGGGTCCGCTGGGACCCGTTGTCAATGAAGGGGCACATTCAGCAGCTTCGGTTCTCACACTCGGCTTGCTAGCTGACAGCCAGTGCAGGTCTCGAGACCGTTCACAGCGGTTTTCTCTCTGGCTGTTGCAATGTCCTTTCAGTGCTTCCAAGTTCTCAGCTAATATGGGAAATATCCTTGGCTCCCATGGTTGCACCATCTACGAGAATAAAACAAAACAGTATCAGAACAATAATGAGCAAAACTCGTTCTACTACCATGTTATACCGAGATACAATAGTGAGACACAATTAACATCAACCACCAGCTAATTAATTCAAATCTACATGGCAATTTATTAATGTTTAAGAAGGAACTGCAGATGCTGGAAAATCGAAGGTAGACAAAAGTGCTGGAGAAACTCAGTGGGTACGGCAGTATCTATGGAGCGGTGGAAATAGGTAACGTTTCGGGCCAAAACCCTTCTTCAGACTGAAAAAGGGTTTCGGGCCAAAACGTTACCTATTTCCTTCGCTCCACAGATGCTGCCGCACCCGCTGAGTTTCTCCAACACTTTTGTCCACCTGGCAATTTATTAATATTAGTTTAATAAATCTGGTAATTTGTGGACTAAGACCAGAAAATAACCATGGAAAACTTACATGTAACTATCAAAACTTAACTGGTTCTTCGATATTTTTCAGAGCCTGAGCTGCACACAGCCCAAGCCCATGGACGGTTGGGTAACTTTCATTTCCACTGACGTCAGTCATTTCTCTACATTCCAAGAGTATTCGCTCATATTTTATTGGCAACAAACTGCTCTCAGATATTGGGAACTTGTGAAAGATTTTATATAAGTACAAGTTAAACTTCATTAGAAAACAGTAAGTCACTAGTAGGGAACTACCAAGGACTGCTCTGGCAATAACTGAGTTGTAGTAATCACCATCGAATGGATATGTGGTTGCAATGTATCAATTTACCAGTGACTATCGTGAAAAACAGAAATTGCTGAATGGTGCTACATATCATCAAATCAATTAATTTTTATAAACTGACACTGACTAATTTTGCAAATATGACATGTAGCTAGATGTTCCTTGTGTGTATTTGTTTACTGATCAGATATCTCCACCATTAAGTAAAGCATGGAAGCACCCATAATGATCAAAAACTACCTGCTCTTACTGCTTTTGATTAATGTTTTTGCCTGCAAATACACAAAACAATTTAAATCTAATCTACACAATAATGGAGAGCAATTGTCCATGATATTTATTAATGAGATATGCTTTTATCCACATACAAATTAGTTACAAAGGTTAATAGTTGTTGTTTTGCACAGAACTGAGTAAATTCCCTCTTAACCAGAGACACAATCTAACCAAAAATCTGCAGTCTTCTTTCTTTTGCTCTGGTATTTTATTTAATTCACATGTTTAATCAATAATGTTTTATTATTAATGTTTAATGTGTCATTCCTAACTGTCACTTTATGTCGTTGTCACTTGCGGGCGGAGCACCAAGGCAAATTCCTTGTATGTGAATACTTGGCCAATAAACTTGTTCATTCATTCATTCACAAGGGGCTTTGTGATAGAATGTGCAGACAGTTAAGATTCTGAATCTAATTCAGATACTTCAAATTTACCTGTACTTCTTCATCTGTGACATCAGGTGTAGACGATCGTGTATCCTCGCTGAAGGACAGAACTCTTGTACGATCCTTTGAGGAAAAGGAACTATGCGATGAGCAGGCTTCAGGGCTTCCAGGGCCAGTAAATGAGCCCACCTGAGGATAATCATTTAGTAGGTTATATCCACTGTCGGGTGATGCAGGCTGAGCGCTTGAATGCTGTGGTTGTGGGGTGGACCTGCCATCAGTTTTGTTTGAAGATCTGGAAACCAGAAGAAAACAGTATCTCAATAACATACTTCAACTAAAGTATCATTTTTGTTTGGTGCTTTTACTTTGGATTTAGTACATTGATCAATCTTGGGCCATGCCCACCTTTCCACCACACACACATTAATCATTTTAGAGTCATAGAGTGATACAGTGTGGAATCGGGCCCTTCGGCCTAACTCGCCCACACCGGCCAACAATGTCCCAGCTACCCTAGTCCCACTTGCCTGTGCTTGGTCCATAACTCTCCAAACCTGTCCAACTGTTTCTTAAACGATGGGATGGTCCCAGCCTCAACTACCTCCTCCAGCAGCTTGTTCCATACACATTCCATACACCCACCACCCTCTGTGTGAAAAAGTTACCCCTCGGATTCCTATTAAATCTTTTCCCCTCTGGTCCTGGATTCCGCTACTCTGGGTAAAAGACTCTGTGCATCTACCCAATCTATTCCACTCATGATTTTGTAATTTTCTCTACTTGTTCCAGCAATTTGAGTAGTAACTGCTCGTTACCATCACACTCCTGTGCATGGTGTGTGTGTAATCTTGAAAAGTGAGGTTTCAATCTGTTAACTCATGGTAAGAATGGCCTCCACATGCAATCACTTCCCTGTAGTCACTAAAGTGTTATCAAGATAATGAATCATTTCTAAAATCCACTCAAGGAATCAAGATCTATTGCAGAGCCCCAATTTCTGTTGTAAAGTAGACTGAACCAATCAATAAACAAATAAACATAAACATACTATCTAAAAGTTGAGCGATTGCTGAGACAGTGTGATCTGGGATTTATTAAAGGTAGTTTACATAGGTAATTATTAATACTAACAGAGTGTAATTGTTTACAGTGCTAACAGAATGTAATTTGTTACAAAAGTAGGGAGGTATCGTTCCATTATATAGGGCATTGAGTACATTGGTCTCCTTTTTGAAGGAAGGATGTTAATGCGTGGGAAGCAGTTCAGAGAAAGTTAACGAATACCTGAAATAGGGGATATACACAAAATGCTGGAGTAACTCAGCGGGATAGGCAGCATCTCTGGAGAGAAGGAATGGATGACGTTTTGGGTCGAGACCCTTCTTCAGACAGAGGGGAGTTGTCTTACAAGGAACGGTCAGGCAGACGAGGCATGGATCTGCCAGTATCTGTAAAATGTGTGGGAACTTGGGATTAAAATATAGGAGGGATCTTGACAGAATATAGGGAAAGGATGTTTCTTCTTGTGGGGAAATCCAGAATCAGGGGTCAATGATTAAAAATCATGGGTAATTTATTTAAAATAAAGATGAAGCAAAAATACTATTTATCAGAGAGTGACTGGAATTCTCTTCTCCAAAGAGAGATGGTGGCAGAGCTTTTGAAGCAGGGTAAAAGCAGAGGTCCAGATATATTTTACGTAAGTCAGGTGTTGAAACATTAATGAGAATGATTAGCAAGTTTCTTGATTAGTACGGGTGTCAGAGGTTTTGGGGAGAAGGCAGGAGAATGTGGTTGAGAGGGAAAGATAGATCAGTACATTTGATGGGTTGAACATCTGCTCCTAAAACATGAACTTATGAATGGGAGTTTGAAGTTACAAACGGACCATCAAATTGAATGGTGGGGAAAGCTTAAAAGGCCAAGGGCCTTGCTAGAATTCATGTTCGCAAAGGCAGTGCTGTTTTGGATATCCCAGTGCATACCAAGCAGATCTTTCACATAAGGACTGAAAAGCAGAATTTTACATTTTGTCTCCACATTTCCACAGTACACGGAGAGAAATCCAAATTTGAGCTGGTAACAATAATGCTGAATGACCATACAAAAAAATCAGTAAAATATACTGAAAGCAAAATTCACCAACTATAAAAAAAAAACTGGAAAAGATGTGGGCTGAAATGAGGAACTCACCAACCAGTATATGGAAGTCCCTTCTGTTTATTGGGTAAAGAATTCAACTATCCCAAGAGTGAAATCAATAGATTAAAACACCTTAAGATTCTGGCCTCCCAACTTGATCTGACATATACGTGACTAAGCCCTAACTACATGGTTCACAAGAACAAAATAAAGAGAACCAGAAGACATTTTATCTTTCAAACCTTCTCCACCAGCAAACCAACAGAAATATATCTGTGTGGTGATGGGAGTGACCACAGAAGCACCAGCACAATGGTGTATGAGGAATGGCAGGAAACAAAATCAGGCACGATTATGCTGAATAGGCTTATACCTACTCCTATTCTCCCGCGTTCAATTTATTAATGCCATTGGATTTTAAACATAAGCAAGGTTCGGCAAATCGGAAAACAAATCGCTAAACACATCGTTGATTAACGGTTATTGGATATTATGCGATACTTCAGTGTCATACGGTCATAAGTGATAGGAGCAGAATTGGGCGATTCAACCCATCAAGTCTACTCAGCCATTCAATCATGGCTGATCTATCCCTCCCCCCGCAACCCATTCTCCTACCTTCTCCGAATAACCCGTGACACCCGTAGTAATCAAGGATCTATCTATCTCTGTCTTTAAAATATCAATTGCCTTCACAGCCTTCGTGCAAAGAATTCCACAGATTCACCACCCCCTGACTAAAGAAATTCCTCCTCATCTCATTCCTAAAGGAAATTCCTTTAATTTTGAGGCTATGACCTCTAGTCCTAGACTCTCCCACAAGTGGAAACACCACGTGTCCATACCACATGTCACCACATGGAAAGAGGAAATAGGTGAACCAACTGAAAAGGAATCTGGATAGATAAGAAAACTGGGCTAGTCAATGAAAGTCATTTATAATAACTAAAAGGTAGGACATGAAATTAACCAAATTGTCTATATCAGCCAAAAATTGAGCCATTTAGCTTAAAGGTAGACACAAATTGATGGAGTAACTCAGCGGGTTAATCTGATCTGTCTGAAGGACCTGACCCGAAATGTCACCTTTCCATTTTCTGCAGAGATGCTGCCCAACCCGCTGAGTTATTCCAGCATTTTGCATCTATCTTTGCTATAAACCAGCATTTGCAGCTTTTTTAAATTATATTATATGTAATTTATCTTGATCCTGCTGTTAAGCTCTCTGTCCATAGCTTGCAGATACAGATGAATAGAGACGGGAAAAGAGGAAACAAACGTTGTGGGCATAAAATTGATACGGAAGAGGTTTCTAAATTTGTCTTGCAACGTCCCATAAAAATTGTATTTTCTGCATCCCCACCATCAAATAAACATTCTAATTAAAGACAGATTTTTTACTTCATATTTCCAACATCTGCAGTATTTCGCATCAGTGGTTTGAACTATAACAGGGAAACAAACTTACAAACCATAAAAGTGGTAGTTTAGATTGACCTACTTTACAAAAGAGAGGTGAATGTTGTGATGTGGACTGTGCAGAAAGGCAGAAGGCATGGGAATTTTAATGAAGACTCAGTTACATTTGTGCAAAAATGAGAGGTATTTTATGGGAGTCAGATATAGCAACATCCTACTACTCATGCCTGTTCTTGGCCACGCTCATGCAATTCAAATCTAGTATGAATTCTTAATAAGAATTAATATTCAAGAACTTCTGACATCAATGTTACCTGCTCCCTCGCCTAGCAGAGCTGGATGACGACCATAAACACCATCTAGAACGTTCCATCTCCTCACATTTGGAATGACGACTGAGAAAAGCTTCATCAGACATCTCCTCATACTACATATTCAAGAATGGACAATGGAAGAGTTTAAAATCTAACAGAAAACTTCAATAAAATTGAAATACTTTGTGGGCTTACTAAAACTTCAAATACCTGGTCATCCTCCAACTTGCAATTCTGCAGTTTCGACTGTTCGATATCTGCAATTCGCCAACTGCCAAACACAAATGGAAGATAGATCATTTTAAATAAAAAACCTTCTAAGCCTATTTCTGGTTTTACTTCATATTTCCAATGTCTGCAGTATTTGGCATTAGTGATTTGAACTGTAAGCAAGTCCAAAGGTAATAATTTTAGTACAGTGTACTGTCTAAACGTGTATCTGAAGCCATACGGCAAAGAACAGAGGCTTATTACAGGAGGGAGAAAATGTCCCATGAGTGAACACGAGGAGTCATGGAATATTAAAGTACTGGAAAATAAACATCATATCCGCAACGATCATTTCTATTGAAGATAGAGACAAAATGCTGGAGTAACTCAGCGGGTCAGGCAGCATCTCTGGAGAGAAGGGATAGTGACGTTTCACGTCGAGGCCCTTCATGACACTAAGAGTAAGGGAGAGGGACACTGGAGGTATGGGAAGGTGCCAAAAAAGCAGAGCCTGCATCGATGACTCAGGAAAGGTGGAGCCCACAATGGTCATTGTTAGCTAGGGATGATCATTTCTATTGTCCTTTCGCTGAAGATTGTGTCCGATTAAGAATGAATATGATGATTGGAAGGATGGAAAGTGAGAACATGGGGGGAACTCTATCCTGGTTCTGGGAAGAGTGAGAAAAGAAAAGTGGATCTGCTTCAGAAACATATTTTCCACTTTACCAACATCACAACACTGGTTTGGGTTACCTTGGTGTTAGGATCTCCTTATACTGAAGTTTTTCCACTCGAGCTGCAGCAGCCATTGACATGGGAATAACAATGTTGTTTATGTCAAACGAACTTTCACCTCTTCTCCGCCGTGCAGACTGAAAGAAAAGCAAGCACGAGAAGTAAAGACATTAACTTTCAGCTTCTTGGTAAGTTAATCATTTCTAAAACGGACATCAATAAGACTGGTTATTTTGACAAAATGGGCCAGCAGATGGCGTTCTGGAGGTTTTCAGACAGAAAATGAAACCACAAACACAGCACATCAGCTCGAGGCAGCTAATATCACTGGATTGAAGACCACGCATAAAAGAAAATATATTAACTTATGTTTAATATTTACGGGTATCGGGTAGTGTGTCCTAATGACTACTGCCCAGTGGCTCTGACATCCACCATCATCAGGGCCGGATTTAGATGAAGAGAGGCCCTAAGCTGTTCCACTTGTGTTGGTTTTCAGCGCTGGTGGCGAGGCAGCCATGGCGGCCAAATCTCCCACAATTCAAAGCGAGGGAGAAAGCGCCCAGCTCCGACCAGTTGCCGTTGCAGTGCGCATGCGCAGGGCGGCCGATGATGTGCTGGCCGTGGTTGTGCGCATGTGCAGGGGGGAGGACGTGCAAGCCGCAGCAATGCGCATGTGCAAGGCGGCCTGCCGTGCCGGCGGATGAGGAGCGAGCGGAGCCCGGCGGCCCGGACACGGATAGCGGGGGTAGATGGAGAGAGAGAGAGAGAGAGAGAGAGATAGAGAGGGCGGCCCACCCAGAGTTGAGCGGTAGGTGTCCTGCCTTGGCCGGAGGCCCCCCTAGACCTCGAGGCCCTAAGCTTAAGCTTGTCTAGCTTATAGGTAAATCCGGCCCTGACCATCATGAAGTGCTTCAAAATGCTGTCATCTCTGGAACATTTGAATAGACTCCTATTTATTGACCAAAAAAACCACACAAAGTGCTGGAGGAACTCAGTAGGTCAGGCAGCATCTCTGGAGAACACAGATAGTCCTCCATGACGTTTCAGGTCTGAACCCTTCTTCAGGCTGATTGCAATGGGGGGAGAAAGCTGGTAAAGAACACTACAATTCCCCCCCCCCCCTTCTACAATCAACCTGAAGAAGGGCCCCAACCCAAAACATCACCTATTCACGTTCTCCAGAATAAGGGGCCAGCTATTTAGTGCAGAGGCAAGGAAAAGTCCTGGAATAGTCAAACGTTGAAATTCTCAACCACAGAGCAGTTATTGAGTTCTTTTAAAACAGAAATTAACAGATTTCTTGCAGATAAATGGTATTGAGTTAGAAAACCAGCCATAATCTTGATTTCTCCTTGTGTGTTTGTTAACACTCATTCCTCAAGAGTCTGAAGAAGGGTTTCGGCCTGAAACGTTGCTTATTTCCTTCGCTCCATAGATGCTGCTGCACCTGCTGAGTTTCTCCACCATTTTTGTCTACCTTCCTCAAACAACATTTGGAAGTTTGGTCCTCAAGGAACTATGTTGTGGACAAGGTACACAAAAATGCTGGAGAAACTCAGCGGGTACAGCAGCATCTATGGAGCGAAGGAAATAGGTGACGTTTCGGGCCGAAACCCTTCTTCAGACTGGGATTATGTTGTGGACAAGCTGATTATCATATGTTGTGGACAAGCTGGTTATCATATTTACCTACACGATAAAAAAATTGCTGATTGGGAAGTATTATGTGAGTTTGAGTTTCATAGCAAAAGGATTTGAGTATAGGAGCAGGGAGGTTCTACTGCAGTTGTACAGGGTCTTGGTGAGACCACACCTGGAGTATTGCGTACAGTTTTGGTCTCCTAATCTGAGGAAAGACATTCTTGCCATAGAGGGAGTGCAGAGAAGGTTCACCAGACTGATTCCTGGGATGGCAGGACTTTCATATGATAGACTTGGCTTGTACTCGCTAGAATTTAGAAGATTGAGGGGGGATCTTATAGAAACGTACAAAATTCTTAAGGGGTTGGACAAGCTAGATGCAGGAAGATTGTTCCCGATGTTGGGGAAGTCCAGAACAAGGGGTCACAGTTTAAGGATAAGGGGGAAATCTTTTAGGACCGAGATGAGGAAAACTTTTTTCACACAGAGAGTGGTAAATCTCTGGAATTCTCTCCCGCAGAAGGTAGTTGAGGCCAGTTCATTGGCTATATTTAAGAGGGAGTTAGATGTGGCCCTTGTGGCTAAAGGGATCAGGGGGTATGGAGAGAAGGCAGGTACAGGATACTGAATTGGATGATCAGCCATGATCATATTGAATGGCGGTGCAGGCTCGAAGGGCCGAATGGCCTACTCCTGCACCTATTTTCTATGTTTCTATGGGAAGATCATATCTCCTCATCTACTTTCAAATGATTTTTCGAGGCGATAGAAGCAAAACAGACAGCCTTTTAACCCAATGTGCCTGTCTTGGCTTTTTGAACGAACCGTCCTATTTAAAAATCTTCCCTCTGAAGCTCACATCAATGATCTTAAATCCTGCTGTCGATCTCGCTGATGTGAACTATCTTTTCTCAATTACTCTTGTCAAAAAATTAAATCTCCTCCATTAAACTGTAGTCCCGACCTCTGCAAATGCATTGCAAATCAAGAACCTCTGATTTAACTTACTGGCGTAGAAGTGTTGGACGTTGCAGGCTGGTTGTGTACGGCTGAAGGAGGGGTATCTGTATACGAAGGCATCTGGTGTACCGCTGAACTTGATTTTGGAGTCTGTGGATTCATCAATGGAGGATATGAACTTGAAGCTGCTTTGTGTCTTTTACTGAAGGCTGTATGGAGGTAACAAGATTTACAACACTCAGTATCCCATTTGTTCATTCTTTCCATATATTGGCAGAGAGGAGAACTCCAAATATTCATTTACTTGTGCTGCAATAAAGAATTGCCATTTCCACTCTTAAAAGTACTATATTTATCATATTTGCACACATGCACGCAAAACTTGCAAAATATATGAAATTGATTCTTCAGTGGAACATTTATCCTTTTTCTGATTAATGTACCCTATCCAATTTAATAACCACAAGCAGAAAAACAGTCAAATTATTGCTGAAAAGCAAGTTGACTCTCTCACTGAATTCTTGACACAATAGCATTTCACCTCACAAACTCACGGCTGTCACCGAGATTTGAGTACTGATAAATGAGAGAGCCTATTATTTCCTCTTGCATTATTGCTCCATTATTCAGCCATTAAACATCCAATTCTGTGAATGAGAAGAGGACATGGAATGAGAGCGTGAAGGAATGATAAAGGGAAACGAGAACAGGGGGGGGGGGAGGGTGTGAAAGCTGAGCCAATGAGAATTACTGTAAGGATTTTAAAATGTATACTACGTTTGGAAACTAAAATCCAGAAAGACCAGGTCAATTGATGAAACCATTGATAAAACTGTTCGAGTTTGCCCCTCTTTTAGCCATTGCAAATGCACCTCCAACAATCAGCTGCAGCCATGAAAACCAGGAGATTTCAACACAACTAAATCACTTGTTTGCACTATCTCTTTTTTAGTGATATTTTGAGACATGCTGCAACTTAGATTTTAAAGACCAGCAGTGACTGCTTCCTGGACCTTGTCAATATGTAGCACTTAACTGACAAAAGAGGCAAGCCTGTTGTCTGCAAAACAGCACTTGCCCACAAAATGGTGAGTACCTTCTGCAGTAATTTAAAATGGCACTAGGGGCCGTAGGGACGAAATTACAGCCACTCAATCATCCACCGTTTACTGTTTCATTGCCTGGGCTTTATCAAAATGATGTCTCGAATAGGTCAAGATCAGTGAAGAAGGCTGCAGGAAAACCACATACACACTTTCCACAGGAGGGATCAGAATGCAACACGAGGGTCATTTCATTTCACCCCCTTTCACTGGCAGAAATAATGTTCAGGTCCCATATGTTGCTGGGGCTGCAAACACTAAACTCACCACTGACAGGTTGACATTATAATCCTTACAGAATCCAAGATCACACTGGGTAGTGTACTGACCTGCCAAGGGGAAATGTTACACATGTTGTACATTTGTAACAAAATAATTAGGTGCTAATGTAACTCCTCCACCACCCCACCCATCACCTCTCTTAGTGTTGCTCTTAGTAAGAAAATAAGGGAATTCAAAATGAGAATAAAGACCATGCGAGCCCTCAAAACAAATTTCACAGGTGTATATTGCGTCCTTGAGAGCCATTTTGTTTTAGAATGAAGCAAATCTGCTCAGTTTGCAAGGTTGAGGGTACACTTACAGCAGACAGAAAATCTCAGGTTCCACTGAACTACTCTCTTGTGGTCTTGTGACACGGGATTTATTAATGTACCAGAGCGGTAGCTCAATTACAACATATGGCCTCAGCACTCCTGATCTTGGAAAATAGCAACTGTTACATTTGATTTCAGCTCCTGTTCACTCCATCTGTTGGAAAAAGCAATTCGGCACTTGCAAGTTTGTACTGCTTAATAAATAAATCTTCATAGATTTAAAGTACAGGCAGACCCAGGTTATGTAAGGGTTCCGTTCCCAAGAACTGTCCTAAAGCCGATTTCTCCATAATTCAGAAACATCCATTTTCTGAAGCTACCCACATTATTCTTTCATTTGATTGAATAATCACCCTTTCACTACCTATATTTAAACTAATGGAATATATATAATATCCAGTCCTTAAGACTGCGGCTGAAGTCATAAACTGTTACCATAAACTTTTATTTTTATTATTAATCGCTTGAAAAAATGCTTTAATAATGAATGGGAGAATTTGTGTAAAGCCGGATTTTCGTAAGTCAGGTCATTTGGAAGCCAGGGAACCCCTGAAATTAAAATCAGATGGGAAATGAGTTGTGAAAACTTCACTTAGAGGATGATGGAAATCTAGAACCCTCTGCTAAAAATAATGGTGGAGGCAGATACCCTAATTACATCTTCAGTACAGGTGTCAGAGGTCATGGGGAGAAGGCAGGAGAATTGATCAGCCATGATTGAATGGCAGAGTAGACTTGATGGGCTGAATGGCCTAATTCTACTCCTACCCCTTATGACCTTATGATCTTGGTCATACTTCAATGTACGCTTGAAGAATTATGATCTGAAGGCCTGTGGTCCTTACTCTGATAAATGGAATAACGCTGGAAAGCTTATTTATTATTGCCATGTACATGGGCTGCTTCAGTGTAAATGAATTTTCTACAATTCTAAATAAACATGGCCCAATATAAAATACTTTGCCATTATATTAATTATGTAATTAAAAATTGTTGCCATGCTCACAGTACCTTGTGAACTTTTTTAAAGTTTTTTTTAGTTTAGAGATACAGCGCGGAAACAGGCACTTTCGGCCCACCGGGTCCGTGCCAACCAGCGATCCCCGCACATTAACACTATCCTATACCCACTAGCAACAATTTTTACATTTATCAAGCCAATTAACCCACATGCCTGTACGTCTTTGGAGTGTGGGAGGAAACTGAAGATCTCATAGAAAACCCACGCAAGTCACGGGGAGAACGTACAAACTCCGTACAGACAATCAATCAATCAATCAATCAACCTTTATTGTCATCTTGCAAGCAACAGTTGTACAGTGCAAAATGAAAAGACGTTTCCCAGGGAATAGCGTAGCGGAGCATCGCACATGAGACAGCACCCGTAGTCAGGGTCAGACCCTGGTCTCTGGTGCTGCATTCGCTGTAAGGCAGCAACTCTATCGCTGCACCTTCCCCCTTTCTCTGTAACCTATGAAATGACCACAACCATCAGGTCTCAGTCTTTCTTTAATTCCAATTCCTAGCATATTTCCAATTACTCTCACCTCACCAAAGTGCAGCTGATTATCAATTTGATTGGTTATGTGCTCAGAATTGTTTTTAGCTAAAATACTGCAGAGAGGGGAGGGAAAGGCAGGAAATCATGTTGAAGGCAGAGGTACCAGGAGCCCAGGTTAAAAAGTACAGGCCAGGTTTTAGTTGGAATATCGCTTGCTTTCCCTCTGCTCCTGGTGTTGGTCACTAATTTAGACTTAGATAAACTGACATGTCCACAAAGCAAATAGAACTCTCGGCCTACTCAAAAGAAATTTTCACGCATGTAGTACATCCGTCAAAGAGAATGCCTACAAGTCCTTGGTCAGGCCCAAGCTGGAACATTGTGTAGCCGTATAGGATCCTTTCAACAACAACAACAAGATCACCCTGGAGAAAGTACAACGCCGAGCAGCCCCCTTTGTATGTAATGACTAGAAGCACAAATCAAGTGTGAATAATATGGTGACTTCTCTCGGATGGGATACCCTAGAGCTCCGCTGAATCAGGCTAAGACTTATTGCAATTTACAAGGAGATACATCCTCCCAAAATCACGCCATCAAATCTTCCGTCATCCCAGAGCACCAACTGCCATGAAACAAGAAACGGTCCCTACATCATCAACTCGCTAAATTTCAATAAACTTTGCTACCAGTATTTCCCTTTACCCAAGGACGATAAGGGAATGGAATAGGTTACCACCCAACACATGTGCTGCTCCCGATGTTAAGTCATTTAAAAAGGGGATTGAGCAACTAGATCTCCTCAACCTAGTCAAAAAGGCCCACTTCAAAATGTAATCACTATTCTACTCACTCCGAACTGCGCAAGATAACCACTGATGAGGTGTTTGCGCAGTAATCAACCAGAACCAGACATCATTTTCAAAGTCAAATGAACCTGTGGCTGGAGTTGAAGAAGCAAATCAAACCAAGAGCTGACTTTTAATAGAAAGAACTGTTTCAGACTGCATCTCCTGGACTCCCTTCTCTCTATTTTCCACCACTCACCCTGCCCCCCCATACTCCTGAATCGCTCTGGTCACACCATGTAATACCCATGGCAACTGGAGTCAGACCTGTCACCGGCAGTACCGATAAACAGGCTTTCACTCTTGATTCACACCTTGTCACTTGGTTCCCTGCAGGGCATACAGTGCAGTCGGCGGTAAAGGTGGCACCTAGCAGGTCTGTGGCAGGCATTGGACAATTTTTATTTTTTTATTTTTAAATCTTCAAAATTAAAGAATCGAGAACCCAAAGACATAGGTTTAAGTTGAGGGGGGAAAGATTTAATAGGAACCTGAGGGATAACCGTTTCACACAATGGTTGATTTTTATATGGAACGAGCTGCCAGAGGAGATAGTTGAGGCGGGTACTACTGCAACGTCTAAGAAGCATTTAGACAGGTATATGGATAGGATAGGTTTAGACGGATATGGGCCAAACACGACTATGGTTATCAGGTGAAAAATAATTCTATTACCTGCAATTACATAAATTATCTCATGATATTTCTTACTCATGACACAAATCTACAATCAAAAATCCACAATGAGCACAATTTACCTTGCACAAGCCATACCTTTCCCTATCAAGAATTTTAATCAGCCTCTTCGGTGGACAATCACCATTATCAGCTGCTATTGTCATCAAATATAAAATATGAATCAAGGAGTCTGACAAATCTGAAGTTTCCTGAAATCAGTGACAGCCATCAATGCTACTAAGAACAACTTTGGGCACACAAGAATGGTCATTTCTACATCATTGCTATTACCGAAGTGTACAGGGGTTCTCTGCTTCTTTATCTGTGTGCTGAGTTTTTCCGTGAAAGGATCAATCTCTGATTTTGAAGTTGGCTGCCAGTGATCTAGTCGCCTTTTGAAGATCTTTTCTGATGTATTTCCACTGTGCACATATTCTGAGGGTGATAAAAATAAAACTCTTAGAACAGAACACTAGCTCACCCTTTTGCAGGTCCACAGCTTTCCCAGTCATATTATGAGAGACTTTCCCATCTCAAGATCCTCAGAAAATATGCAAAGTTGAACATTTTAAAAATCTAATTTTCTTCCTCAAATCTCCTTTTCCTTTGTTCCAATAAAAACATGTTTACACAGCACCTTTAATATTAGACACATTCCTCAGTGGGTCAAAAATATGTACAAGGAAAGCAGATGGTAAAGGGAAATTACTGAGGGCCACTGAAAGTTTGTCTGGAATTTTTAATAAAAGCTGGATGGCAATAGACAATAGACAATACGTGCAGGAGTAGGCCATTCGGCCCTACGAGCCAGCACTGCCATTCAATGTGATCACGGCTGATCATCCCCAATCAGTACCCCGTTCCTGCCTTCTCCCCATAATCCCCTGCCCGCTATTTTTAAGAGCCCTATCTAGCTCTCCCTTGAAAGCATCCAGAGAACCTGCCCCCACCGCCCTCTGATGCAGAGAATTCCACAGACTTTGCAGTGTTTCCTCGTCTCCATTCTAAATGGCTTACTCATTATTCTTAAACTGTGGCCCCTGGTTCTGGACTCCCCCAACATCGGGAACATGTTTCCTGCCTCTAGCATGTCCAAGCCCTTAACAATCTTATATGTTTCAATAAGATCCCCTCTCATCCTTCTAAACTCCAGAGTGTACAAGCCCAGCTGCTTGATGCCGACATTAAGGGAGATGCATTAGGAGACGCACACAGAATTAATTGGAGGAAAAGTGTTTTGCAGTGAAATCAGCAAACCCAGAATAAAAAATTATAATCTGACAGTCCCATTGAAGGTACATGCAGGACACAGTCTACTTACGCAGAACTTCAAGTACAGAGGGATGCATGTGTAGAATGTTTATTTGAAGCATAATCAGATTAAGGTTGAATTGAAGGATGAAAGACAGATTTTGAGTATTAACCAGCACCTGTATAATACCTTAATTGGTGCACGTGACTATAAAAGACCTTTGAAACCTGCAGTTCTTTGTTTCTACTTCTAGGTTTTGAGAGATTGTTAAAGTAAGGGAATTTTGGAGATGAGGAGCAATAAAGGTCCCAGCAATGCAAGCAATTATTAGGATAAAAACAGTGGATAAATTCAAGCCTTCAGCTTCAAAATAGCAACTTACTTTCAGACAAAGCAGTAACTGGCAATTCATAATCCTCAGAGTAATGTAAGGGGGTAGTGAGGAGGAGGATGGCAGTGGAAGGTTGTTTTTTCAGATTGGAGGCCTGAGTCCAGTGGTGTGCCACAGATACACACAAAATGCGGGAGCAAATCTCGGGAGAGAAGGAATGGGTGACGTTTCGGGTCGAGACTGAAGAAGGGTCTCAACCCACCTGTCCCGCTGAGTTACTCCAGGGAGTGCTCTGCTGAGTTACTCCAGGGAGTGCCACAGGGATTGGTGCTGGGTCCCCTGTTGTTTGCTATAGATTAATTAGTTGGATGAGAATGTAGGTGGCATGATGAGTAAGTGGCGGATGAAACCATTATTGGTGGTATAGTGGATAGTAAATTATGTTGTCTCAGATCACAATAGAATCTCGATCAACTGAAAAATTGGACAATAGGAGATAGAATTTCACTCAGACTTAATGTAAAGTAATGCTTTTGGGAAGTTAAACCAGGACAGACCATACACAGTGAATGACTGGGCCCTGAGAAATGTAATTGAACAGATGGGTCTGGGATACAAGTACATTGTTCCTTGGTAGAGCGACACAGGTAGGCAGGGCTCATGGAAAGCTTGCCTTCATCTGTCAGGGCATTAAGTACAAGAGCTGGGACAAGCTCTTGACATTGGTGAGACCGGACTGGGAGTGTTGCACACAGTTCTGTTTGCCAAATTATAGTGACAGTCTTTTCCCAGATTAGGGAATTAAAAACTAGAGGGCATAAGTTTAAGATGAGAGGGGAAATGATGAAAAAGAAATCTCGAGGAGCAAGATTGGTAAATGGAATGTGCTGCCAGAGTAAGCAGTAAAGGCAGGCACATTTACAATGTTTAAAAGGTTTACAGGATGCGGGCCAAACAAGAAATACTTAGGTATATATTTTCGCCACCTCCAACGTGACTCCACCACTCGAACCACACCAGGGCATCGGAGATGTCCTCATTCTTCAGGGAACGGGGATTCCCCTCCCCTACTATAGATGAGGCTCTCACCAGGGTTTCTTCCATACCCCGTAACACTGCTCTCTCTCCCCATCCCCCCACTCGTAACAAGGGCAGAGTGCCCCTAGTCCTCACCTTCCACCCTACTAGCCGTCACATACAACAAATAATCCTCCGTCATTTTCGCCACTCCAACGTGACCCCACCACTCGCCACATCTTCCCATCTCCTCCCTATCTGCTTTCTGCAAAGACCGCTCCCTCCGTAACTCCCTGGTTAATTCGTCCCTTCCCACCCGTACCACCCCCTCTCCGGGCACTTTCCCTTGCAACCGCAAGAAATGCTACACTTGTCACTTTACCGCCCCCCTTGACTCCATTCAAGGACCCAAGCAGTCGTTCCAGGTGCGACAGAGGTTCACCTGCACCTCCTCCAACCTAATCTATTGCATCCGCTGCTCTAGATGTCAGCTGATCTACATCAGTGAGACCAAACGTAGGCTTGGCGATCGCTTCACCGAACACCTCCGCTCGGTCGCTCAGCACTTCAACTCCCCCTCCCATTCCAAATCCGACCTTTCTGTCCTGGGCCTCCTCCACGGCCAGAGTGAGTCCCACCGAAAATTGGAGGAGCAGCGCCTCATATTTTGCTTGGGCAGTTTATACCCCAGCGGTATGAACATTGACTTCTCCAATTTCAGGTAGCCCTCACTTTTTCCTCACCTTCTCAGCTCTCCCTCAGCCCTCTGGCTCCTCCTCTTCCTTTCTTCTTCCCGCCCCCCACCCTACATCAGTCTGAAGAAGGGTTTTGGCCCGAAACTTTGCCTATTTCCTTCGCTCCATAGATGCTGCCGCTCCCGCTGAGTTTCTCCAGCACTTTTGGCTACCTTTGATTTTCCAGCATCTGCAGTTCCTTCTTAAATACTTAGGTATATAGTTTGGTCCCGTAACGGACAAGTTGGGCTGAAAGACTTGTTTCTGTACAATGAATAACTAATGCTGTGACTGAGGGGGAAATGAATTAATAATAACCTGAGGGGCAACCTTTTCACACGGAGGGTGATGGGTGTATGGAACAAGTTGCCAGAGGAGGTAGTTGCAGGTCCAATAATAACATTGAAAAGATACTTGGGAAGGTACGAGGAGAGGAAAGATTTCTTTCTTTCTTTCTTTTCTTTATTTATATAGCACATTTTTAGTCAACTTGCATTGACCCCAAAGTGCTTCACATAATTACATCCACACACACAGGCAAAGGTGGGTGAAGTGTCTTGCCCAAGGACACAACGACAGTATGTACTCCAAGCGGGATTCGAACCAGCTACCTTCCGGTTGCCAGCCGAACACTTAGCCCATTGTGCCATCTGATATGGGTCAAATTACACTAGTTTCGATGGGGCATCTTGGTCGGTGTGGACGAGTTGGGCTGAAGTGCCTGTTCCGTGCTCCAAACCAGATAATGTACTCACACACTCATTAGTATTTTGAAGGTCTTCATCATATGCTAACTCTACCCAATTGCAAAACAAGGACTTAAACTGTAAATTGTATATTCTTTGTCTAATCTTGCTGGTGGCCCTTCAATGTAGCCCCTGACTGACATATGTGAATCAAAATTATTGAGGTGAAACTTACTAGCTGATGAGAGGAGGGATGAGGCAAGTTTTTGACAAACTTTCTTTGCAGAATCTTGTGGTCGCTGCTTCACTTGAGACAACAACTTGAAAGACTTGAATTTTTGTGGCCGTTTTTGATGTTCTTCCTGCTTGAGTAAACCTTCGAAGTGCACATGAAGAGGTGTATCTAAAGATAAAACAACAATCAAGCTCATTGACATGCTTACTAATCATAAGGAATAAGCTTATTTGTTATCCTTAACATTTCAGGGAGATTCATTAGGCATGACAGCGAAGGAGCAACCTGAAGTCCCAAGACGACTTTTAACTAGGTCAAAATGATGAAACCGATCTCCACAAATATAATTACTTGTAGGCTGGTTAGTGAAATGACTGCCACAAAGCCCAACTGGGAAATAATGTTCATCAGAATAGGGAAATTTCTAAACAAAACAATAATCCAACATAAAGTGAACAGTTATTAGTATCATTGAGGGGTTACAAATAAAGACTGCACCGCCTGTGATGTCCACATTATTAACAAATGAACAAAATAATAGAAGATTGTGTGAAACCAGAAAATTCCATTCATAACTCCATAAAAACAGTTATTTACAACTTCACTTTATTTAACTAGGCTCAATAAAATTTGCTCCTGCAGTTAGTCCCATGGGGTAGTAGTAAATCTTTCTCTAGTATGGAGATTCCTCTAATTGATCACTCTTCAAATGTAAAACAAGAGCGAGAGCAAAGCTACTGTAGGATATTTGACAAATAAAATACTAGGTAAGGCACAAGGCGGTTGTACAGCTCATCTGAGCTGTTTACCTAAAGCATTAAGTACAGAAAATGCAGAAAACTCAGCGGGTCACATACCATCTGTAGAGACAGAAACAAAGTTCTTTCATCAAAATTGGAAAAGTTAAAACAACTTTAAAAAGTTGCAGCTTGCAATGGTTGCAGAAAAAAACGCTGCTGTTGATGCCTTCCAAGAGAGGATGATGATTTTTTTAATTAACCACAGGAGGCACAGTGCTGCTGTTGCACAATTCTGCAACCCAGGTTCCATCATGACTTCACTGCTATCCCTCTTGGAGATGGCAATGGCTATCCCCCGGGGCTCTGTCTTTCTACCACTTCCCAAAGACATGCTGGTAGCAGGTCAATTGGATGCAGACGGCGGGAGAATTGGAGGGGGTGAGGCCCCCTGAGAATGAGCATGAGAAAAAGAATACATTACAGGGAAATAAGTTGTAGAATGGGACTCATATGAATACTGTGGGAACCAGCATTGACCTGAAGAATCAAATGGCCTCCTTCGGAGTTGTAAGAAAATATTAAATCATAGCTAAGATGTCTGGAGTAATGTATATAGAGGGAGACAGGTGAAGATAAATAGACAGAAAGACATGCTGGAACTGTGAGATACCGTCAGTAACCGTCGCTCGATATCTGAAATAAAAAGAGAATTCTGGAAATAGCAGGACAGCGAGTACATATGGGCACAGAAAAAATAAGTTAATGTTATGGATGGATGACCCGGCATCAAAACTGGTCAATTCCAACACTGGCAATAGAAGTTGGTTATGTGCATTTGTTGAATTCAGCATTGAATTCCAAAGTCTACAACATGCTTAGCCAGAAGATGAGGTGCTGTTCCTCATGCTAATGTTGGACTTTGTTGGAGACCAAAGACAAGTGTAGGAGCAGAATGGAGAATTTAATAGACAGGAAACAGGAAGATCAGATCACCCTCATGAACAGAGTGGAGTATTCTGAAAATCCATCACCCAATCTGTGTTGGGTTTCTTAAATGTAAAGACCACATCATATGAGCACTGCTTGCAATATACCAAACTGAACGAGTGCAAGTAAGTTGCTGCTTCTTCTGGAAGGAATGCTTGCATCCCTCGAGAGTGAGAAGGAATGAGGTTAAAAAGGCCTGGGAAGTGCTTTGAGAAGGTAGTGGAAGGGCAAACAAGAGTCGCAGAATGGACCATGCAGAATGCAGAATGGGGAGATGAGGAAAGATGCGCTTGGTAGTGGGATCTCACATGAAAGATATTACAAAGGATGATCTGCCGAGGATATGTTGAACCTTATTCCTTGCTCTGGCCAAAAGCGGAGAGGGTGGGAGCAGGCATGATTCTGATTCTGTTAGTTATGATAACAAGGAAGCCATGGTATAGGAAGAAAGACAATATCTCAGATGCACTGGAGCGGAAAGTCTTCAGAGGTATGATGGAGCCAGATAAATGGGAGAATACTGTGGGAACATTTACAAGAACAAGTATAGTTTTAAAACTACAATCCATCCATTTTAAAGGATAGAAAAATAGGGATACAGATTATTAGGTACAAAAAAAGCAGAAAAAATACAGTAGGCAGTAACGAGCATCTTTTATTTAATTCTAAAAGTGGAACTTTCAAGCAAAAGAGCTAGCTATACAACTAATTGAAACATGGAGACATTTTATTTTTTTAAATTACAAGTGACAAAAACCACACTCACCTTGTGGAAGTGACAGTATGGGGTGGTAGCAGGGTTCCATTATAGCCACACGTTCCTGTGTAGGCATATTGGCCTGATCCATAGTCTGCATCAAGGCTTTAGAACCACATAAAATACATGTGGTCGGCCAGTCACAACTACACCTAATGCTTAGAGGACGTTGAGCCTACAAAAGGAAATGAAAAAGATGTTATGAATATTTCTGCAGACTGAAGTTACATTAGATACAAGGAATACATTAACGACTAGAATAGGCTTCTGTAACATGAATTTAAACACTTCATTTTTTTCTGATACAGGATCTCAACCCGAAATGTCAAGCACCTCGTCTTCACAGATACTGCCTGGCCCACTGAGTTCTTCCAGCAGCTTGTTTTTGGCTCCAGATTCCAGCATCTGCAATCTCTTGTGTCACCATTTCTTTTCATCTCTCTATCTCTCCTGAAAATGCTGACATGTGGTCTCTTTCATAGCCAAAGGGAACCTTCTGATTCATTGCCAATAAGTCATTTACAGGCAACAAGTGTAAAACATGAACTATTTTAAAATGTAGAGATCTCAGCTGAACATTATGTTACATTTACATTCCTGCAGAAACTGGTACATGTGGGCAGAGGCATGAGCAGGGCTTAAAACTTGACAGCCTTTGGAGTGGAAAACATGCACACCAGGAATACATTGTGAACCTTATCAGATTATTGGGGTGGCTTGTGTAAATACATGCTGTCCCCAAGACCCTGAGCATGCAAACAACCAGCATGAGGAGTCCATAGTTTCCAGCCCTGACACTTTTGAAGGCATGGAGGGTATCCCAATAACAGCTATCTTGATTAAGGCAGGCAGATGTAGCATTAGTAAGTCAGCAAAATGGGAACTTCTATAGACATTCAGAACCTCGCTCAACTAACAGCCACGGAAGAAAATAAACATCATAGAACAGTACTTAGAACAGATAAGATTCACCAGGCCTTGCAGACTTGAGTTATTTTGAAGGGCTGGAAAAATTGGGAATTATTTCTTTTGAGCATAGGAGGCTGAGAAGAGACCTTATTGAGGTTTACAAAATCATCACGGGCGTAGGTAAAGTGAATGCTCAGTCGTTTTTCCAGAGCAGAGTATCCTAAAACTAGAGAGCAGAGTATCCTAAAACTAGGCTTATGGTGAGAGAAGAGAGATTTAAGAGGGACGTCTGGAGCAACTTTTTTACGAGTAGTCCATATCTGGAACGAACTGCCAGAGGAAACCACGGAAGCGGATACAGTTACAACTTTGAAAATACATTTGGATTGATACAGGTCCACCACTGATATTACAGTACCCTTGATTCCAGAACCTTGCCATATTATCTGTTTTGCCAGACCAACAGAGGTGACGGCTTGGGGCCCGAGATATCAGCCGGCAAACTCGGCGCAGAAGTCGGCCAAGGGAGCGGATCCGCTGGTTCCGGCCGGGCCGGAGTTTCAGAGCAACGGTCAAATCCGGCAAAATACGACCCGCTGGGAATAGATCTTCTGGCTCCAGCCGGGCCGGAGTTCCAGTGCCCTGGCTAAAGGGAGCAAATTCGACCCGTTGATCGCCGTGGAAGTCCCGATGTGGTTGAGATTGCCACCTCATCCGGCATAGGCACCACATTTCTTGGGGACCTTTTGGGGGGGTGGGGGGGGGGGGAAGATTTCAAGAGCTGTCTCGTAATTTTGTCTGGATTAGAGGTGGTACGGAATTTGGTAATGAACCTGTATGTGGATAGAGTTTAAAGTATATAGGTCAAATGGGACTCGCCTAGAATGCCAAATTGATCGGCATAAATGAGATGGGCTGAATGGCCACTGTCCAAGCTGTATAGCTCTAAGACTCTTACATTCTTTGTTTGAAGATACCACTGCTATGTGCAAAATGACAGCACCATTCTGTTGACGCAACATTACTGAGCAGGCAAATGAAACTTGCTGGCCTTCAACTCTCACTGAAATACCATGTAATGCACACAGTCATAGTTCCACAAGAGGATTTTTTGGCAACCAACTTTGCAAAACCAAAAAAGCAAGCATCTCACATACCTTTCTGCCAAGATAGCACACTAGATTAGATCTGACCAGCCTCCTCTTCCTGTACCTCCGGACAGGACGAACTCTGGCGGCAACACAACTGTTGTCTGGTGGCGATGGTGGGATGTTGAGTCCATCTAGTCGCTGCTTTTTACTCAGAATCTCCTCAGTGTCTGAACTGTCCAGTGAGCTGCTGTCCAAAGGACTGGAATGCAAACTATGTTCAAAGCAGATTAAAAAGTTGAAATAAGTGATGAAATTAATTCATATCTCTTTTTTAAATAGTGCTATTTATGAAACAGAACTGATGACAAATCATAATTGCAGAGTGAAAACAATTATGCAAAATGCTGCTCTCTCTCTTTTGAAGTCAACTATGACCCAGTTAGTTGGTAGCACTGTTGTTGGTGAATAAAGAGTTTTGTTGATCTCGAAACAATCACAAAGATCAAGTTTGGCACTCCACCACTGCACTGATCAGTATCTTAACACGGTCAGGCAAGCTCTCCTTTACATAAAATATCTGTCAATTCAGAGGATCATTAAAAAATGTTGCTGGTACTAATTCTGGAAAGTGTAAGGAAGACACCCTAGGTTGTCAAATCCCCATTTACCCCTCAAACAACATTAGGATTTTACCAGGTTATTAGGAGCTCATTGTGCGCTGCATTTCCTACTCTGTAAAATTGACGGGACTTCACATGTACATCAAAGTACGTGAAACTCATAGGGCACCATACAAATCAAGGCTCTTATTTCTTATTCAACTGAGAAAGCAGTGAACAAATGTAATAACTCACCTGTTCAAAAGCCCGTTGAGTTGCCTTGGTGGTGTGCACACCTTAGACAATAGTGAAGAGCTTGAAGGGGAACTACAAGAGGGGCTGGAAGGGCAAATTAGGTTTCCCAGAGACTGTGTAAGGCGAGAACTCTGAAGAAGAAAACAATTTATCTGAGCTGTTATTGATAAATAACAAACCTTCTCAAAATGAACCTTTTATATGTACACTAGACCAAGTGCAGACATATACTGCATGTTTCCTTAACATGAATTATGCGCTACAATACACAGTAATGCTAAGGACTATATTCTGCACTACGTATCTTTCCCATTGCTCCCTACTTTCTTGAGTTCAAGCTGAGCTAATGGCATATTTGATCTGCTTAGAATGGCATGCAAAACAAAGCTTTTCACTGTACCTCAGTACATGTGACAATAATCACCTAAACCTAATTGGATATAAAGCAGTCGATTAATTAGCGAACACTTCTACATTACCCGGGCCGAATTGGTTGTAACACGATTTGGATCAGGAACTAGAGAACCACTTGATTTTCTATAACACAAGATTTCTCAGGAATATAAATATTGCATTATACTAGAACTAGCTGTATTGGAAAAGAATGAACTCCCTCAGAGTTACTTGGGTTAAGTTTTAGTTTATTGACACAGTGTGATATTCGCGTAGAACATAGAATTTGGATAATTGTTTATAAACTGTATACGTATGTTTGTGTGCGTGCATATGCGTGTATAAATGTATGTATGTGGCTTATGTATGGATATATGTATGTATGTATATGTGTGTGTGTGGGGCATGTGTGTGCGCTTGTGTGTGTGTGTGTGTGTGTGTGTGTGTGTGTGTTAGATGAGATAAAGTTTGCTAATTAATTGATGAGTAGCGGAGAAGGGGTTGGAATAAATAAGTGTATACTTCCTCCTACTTTTCGAACATGAACGATTTAATTTGTGATGTTTATGAGAAGTTATTCATTGTGTATAGGTTTATTGTTCATTTAATTTTATTGTTATTTTTCTTTGTTTTTAACTTTTTCTATTTTACATGTTTGAAAAAAAATATATTACTACTTCATATTTTCCACAAATTCTGGGAAGTTAAACATAATGAAAGACAACCTTCAACTCACACAGAGCTGGGGGTTAAATTGTTTTTAAGCTAACTATGGAAAGAAGTAGAATTGTAGTGGGTCGAGGAAGAATGTGGAAGAGGAAGTCTGGTTTGCAACTTGGAACGGTTTCCATCTAATGTATGTTCTGTTTTTTGAAATAATAGGAAACAATGCATAATTTCAGTTATTTTAGCACTCTGTATTTAAAAGGCACTGTGTGTTTTTTGTCATTACCACAAGGTGTATCTTTGATGTTTAATATCCGAATAATGAACACCTCAAATAGACAAAAAACAAAGTGTTGGAGGAACTCAGCAGTTAAGCAGCAGCTGTAGAGGTAAATGCACATAGTGTTTTGGATTGGAACCTTTCTTCATAATGATTGGAGGAGGGGAGAAAGCTGGAAAAGAGAAATGGGGCAAGACAAAGTCTGGCAAGTAATAGGTACCTACTGATGAGAGAGGCATGATTCACAAATGGGTGGAGTAAGTGGCAAGGGCTAAAGGTGAAATGGAGACAAAGGGGTGTTTTGTTCTGAAGTAATAAACTGCTACATTACCGTGTTGCAATGGCCATTATGGTTCCCAGAAGTTGGACAGGCATAGATAGTGCATGTGATAGACCCACTAAAACTGTACTGTTATGTTCCTAGTTTATATTTAAACTGCAGTAACAATTTGGGCTACCAATACTTTAAACCAGTGACTACACACCTGTTTGTCAATGTTCCGCAGGAGAAGAGATGGGCTGCAGGGTGAGAGCTCACATTTGTTATTCATAATAGGGGCCTTAACATCAGCAGGTGAAGAGTTCGAGTGCGACTCGGGGCCCTGCAAGCCTGCTGCTGAGGATGTTGTTGCTAACCGGCTTTGGTGCTTCATCAGATCTTCTGGCAACTGTGCATCGCCAAGGACAACAGGACCCTGATAAAAGGCAAGAAAAATCAAAATCAAAAATTTCAATTAGTGCTCCACAAGGAGCCTACCTTAAATCTACTGGGATGCAGTAGAGTACACAGTAATAAGAAAATGTTTCTGACATTTTTGCAAATTTCCTCACAGCTTTTCTAAAACGATAATTTATCCCCCATTCTGCCCTCCTTGACATTGTTTCCCTGAGCAGTGTCACACCTAGCACCCATCCAGGGAACAGTCAGTTCTTTCAGGAGTTGAATAAAGTTATCTGGGCTGATACAACTTTGCTCAAACTGCCCAATGCACCAGGAACTTTAATGTATTGGCGTCAAGAGATAGAGAAAGATTGTCTGGAAAACTGGGGACATTGTGATAACGAATAATTAAAATGAATTGGCTCAACGTAATCGCTCAATCTTTTCCTCATATCTTTGGAAATTTATGACCAGACCAAATGAATGCCATTTATTGTCTGCCTTATTAATGAAACAGTTTGTGATAGATTCCCAAGTCTGCCTGGTTTATCAAACATTCTACAAGGTTGGACATGACTGTATACTCAGTTACAAAAGTGATGTTCTCATTGCCAACAGTAAACAAAGCCATATGATCCCCTTAGTTTAGTAGTTGCACTAACATATTAGTAGAAATTATGTGTTTTTTTAATTTTATGAATTAACACCGTAATAACAAATACTAGAGCAGATGCGAAAAAGTTTACAAATATATCGCAGCTCCATTGAACACTAGCACCAACATTACAAGAAACATCATCACCGTAGTTTCCTGCAAGCAATTCAGAGGCCTGGATCAATTTGAATGCATAATAGCAGTCAGAGCATTTAAATTAACCGCTCACTAACATGATCTTGTAAATCATTTTACAAGATAAAATAAACTTAAGATGGACCATCTGACAAGGATCACTGGACAAGTACACAGAGAGGAAAGGTTTAGAGAGATATAGGACAAACACAGGCAGATGCGACTAACATAGATGGGACACCTGCAACTGCATGGGCAGGTTGGGCCGAAGGATCTGTTTCCATTCTGTATGACTCTATCTGCAATCAGTCAAGCCATCAGATTCAGACATGCCAAATATCAGCAATCCTGCAAAGTCCTGCTCACAAATATATGGAAACGGCCAAAGTGGGAGAACTGTCCCAAAAATGATGCTTCTGACAACAAACTAGACTGAGTCAATACAATCTACCTGGGGAGAAAGCAGCAGGAGGTGGTGTCACTGTAACATGCAGCCAGGAGGGCACGGCACAAAAGTCCTCAACACTGAACCAAACCCTAGGTCTTTCCTGGCATTCATTCAAATGTAGGCAATGAAACCTTTTACCAATTTATACTCGTTGCCCTCACTCTGCTGATGAATCAATACTGTTCCTAAAGGGCGAAGGTGAACAGCCGGAAGTGGTAGTGTATGTCGGCACAAACGATGTCGGAAAGAAGGGGATAAATATTCTGCAGCGTGACTTTAGAGAGCTCGGAAAAATGCTGAAAAGCAGGACCTCCAGGGTGGTTATCTCCGGTTTGTTTCCAGTTCCTCGTGCTGGCGAGAGCATGAACAGGGAGATACAGGGCCTGAATGTGTGGCTGAGGAACTGGTGCACGGGGACAGGGATTTAGATTCTTAGACCACTGGGATCTGTTTTGGAGTAAGAGGGAACTGTATAAAAGGGACAGATTGTACCTTAATAGGTGGGGGACCAGCATTCTGGCAGGCAGGTTTGCCACTGCTACACGGGTGGTTTTACACTAAATAAGCGGGGGGGGGGGGGGGGCAAATGGGATAGTCAAGGACGGAGTTAAAGGGAAAGAGAGTAAAAGGATAGTTAATGACCCCAGAATTAACAGGAAAGAAAGCTCACAAAGGGATAGGAGAGTATGGCCAAGTGTAATAGGGATCGATGTGAAAGGTGAGATGCACAAGGAATTAAAAGTATTGTATATGAATGAGCGAAGTATAAGAAGTAAAGTAGATGAACTTGAGGCTCAGTTAGAGGTTGGTAGATATGACATTGTGGGGATTACTGAGACGTGGCTGCAGGAGGATCGGGCCTGGGAACAATATTCAGGGTTATACATCCTATAGAAAGAACAGGCAGGTGGGCAGAGGAGGGGGGGTAGCTCTGCTGGTGAGGGATGGAATTCAGTCCCTTGTGAAGGGAGACATAGGGACTGATGAGGTAGAGTCACTGTGGATTGAGTTGAGGAATTGTAAAGGCAAGAAGAAACTAATTGGTGTTATCTGTAGACCTCCAAATAGTAGCCCGGATATAGGGTGTAAGTTGCAGCAGGAGTTAAAACTGGCATTAAACAAAGGTAATGCCACTGTGGTGATGGGGGATTTCAATATGCAGGTAGACTGGGAAAATCAGGTTGGTTCAGGATCCCAAGAAAGAGAGTTTGTAGAGTGCCTCCGAGATGGATTCTTAGAGCAGCTTGTAATGGAGCCGATCAGAGAAAAGGCAATTCTGGATTTAGTGTTGCCTAATGAACCAGATTTGATAAGAGAACTCGAGGTAAAGGAACCGCTTGGAGGTAGTGATCATAATGTGATTAGTTTTAATCTGCAATTTGAGAAGGAGAAGGTTAAATCGGAAGTGGCAGTGATACAGTTGAACAAAGGGGACTATGAAGGCATGAGAGAGGAGCTGGCCAAGGTAGACTAGAAAGGGATCCTAGCAGGAATGACGGTGGAACAGCAATGGCAGGAATTTCTGGGCATAATCCGGAAGCCGCAGGATCTTCCAACAAGGAAGAAAGATTCTAAGGGGAGTAGGAGGCAACCGTGGCTGACAAGAGAAGTTAGGGATAGAATAAAACTAAAAGAAAAGATGCATAACACAGCAAAGAGTAGCCGGAAGCCGGAGGATTGGGAAACTTTCATAGGACAACAGAAGGAAACAAAACGGGCAATACGGGCTGAAAAGATGAAGTACGAGGTGAAGCTGGCCAAGAATATAAAGAAGGACAGTAAAAGCTTCTTTAGATATGTTAAGGGAAAAAGAGTAGCAAAGTCAAATGTGGGTCCCTTGAAGGCAGACACGGGTGAAATTATTATGGGTAACAAGGAAATGGCAGAAGAGTTGAACAGGTACTTCGAATCTGTCTTCACTAAGGAAGACACAAACAATCTCCCAGATGTACTGGGGTAAAGAGGATCTAAGGCGGTAGAAGAACTGAAATAAATTTTCATTAGGCAAGAAATAGTATTGGGTAGGCTAATGGGACTGAAGTATGAGAAATCCCCTGGGCCAGATTGTCTGCATCCCAGGGGCCTCAGGGAGGTGGTTCTAGAAATAGTGGACGCATTGGGGATCATTTTCCAATGTTCAATAGATTCACGATCAGTTCCTGTGGATTGGAGGATAGCTAATGTTATCACACTTTTCAAGAAAGGAGCGAGAGAGAAAACGGGGAATTACAGACCAGTTAGCCTGACTTTGGTGGTGGGAAAGATGCTGGAGTCAATTATTAAAGAGATAATAATGGGGCATTTGGATAGCAGTAAAAGGATTAGTCCAAGTCAACATGGATTTATGAAAGGGAAATCATGCTTGACTAATCTGGAATTTTTTGAGGATGTGATAAGTAAAATGGATGAAGGGGAGCCAGTGGATGTAGTGTATCTAGACTTTCAGAAAGACTTTGATAAGGTCCCGCACGGGAGACTGGTGACGAAAATTAGAGCACATGGTATTGGGGGTAAGGTGTTGACATGGATAGAAAATTGGTTGGCAGACAGGAAGCAAAGAGTAGTAGGAGTGAAACTGTACACAATACTCCTTTTCAGAATGGCTGGCAGTGGCGAGTGGAGAGTCGCAATTCTCGGTGTTGGGGCCGCAACTGTTTACCATATATATTAATGATTTGGAAGAGGGAATTAGAAACAACACTAGCAAGTTTGCGGATGACACAAAGCAGGGTGGTAGTGTGAACTGTCAAGAGGATGTTAGGAGGTTGCAGGGTGACCTGGACAGGTTGAGTGAGTGGGCAGATGCGTGGCAGATCCAGTATAATATAGATAAATGTGAGGTTATCCACTTTGGCAGCAAAAACAAGGGGACAGATTATTATCTCAAAGGGTTAGGTTAGGTAAGGGGGAGGTGCAGCGAGACCTGGGTGTCCTTGTACATCGGTCACTGAAAGTTGGCGTGCAGGTACAGCAGGCAGTGAAGAAAGCTAATGGAATGTTGGCCTTCATAACAAGAGGATTTCAGTATAGGAGTAAAGAGGTTCTTCTGCAGTTGTATAGGGCTCTGGTAAGACCACATCTGGAGTATTGTGTACAGTTTTAATCTCCTAATTTGAGGAAGGACATCCTTGTGATTGAGGCAGTGTAGTGTAGGTTCACGAGATTGATCCCTGGGATGGCGGGACTGTCATATGAAGAAAGATTGAAAAGACTAGGCTTGTATTCACTGGAGTTTAGAAGGATGAGGGGCCGATCTTATAGAAACATATAAAATTATAAAAGGACTGGACAAGCTAGGTGCAGGAAATGTTTCCCCAACGTTGGGCGAGTTCAGAACCAGGGCCCACAGTCTTAGAATAAGAGGGGGGGGGGGGCTATTTAAGACTGAGGTGAGAAAAAACGTTTTCACCCGGAGAGTTGTGAATTTGTGGAATTCCCTGCCACAGAGGGCAGTGGAGGCCAAATCATTGGATGGATTTAAGAGAGAGTTAGATAGAGCTCTAGTGGCTCATGGAATCAAGGGATATGGGGAGAAGGCAGGCACGGGTTATTGATTGGGGACGATCAGCCATGATCACAATGAATGGTGGTGCTGGCTCGAAGGGTCGAATAGCCTTCTCCTGCACCTATTTTCTATGTTTCTATGTGTTGAACATCACTTGAAGCAGCAAGAACAGTAAATACACAAAGATACAATGTGTGGGAAACATCAATGTCCATCACCAACAGTTGCTTGGCGACACCATAATTGATCAATTTGCCAAGAGTTGAAGGAACTTGCTCCGGGTCAAGTCCATAGAAGATAGTAAGCATGCGATCAAAGCACTGCATCTATCTGAGACTGATATTTTTATTGATGAGGTTGTAAGCATCGTGGGATTAAATGCAACTGGAATATTGTACACAATCAGCCACAATCAAATTGAATTATAGGAAATGTACAGGAAGGAACTGCAGACACTGGTTTAAACCGAAGATAGACACAAAAAAAAGATGGAGTAACTCAGTGGGTCAGGCAGCCTCTGGTGAAAAGGAATAGGTGACTTTTCGGGCCGAGATTCTTCTTCAGATTAAGAGTCAGGGGAAAGAGAAATGAGAGATATAGACGGAGCGATAAAGCACAAATGAATGAAAGATATGCAAAAAAGTAACAATGATCAAGGAAACAGTCCATTGTTGGCTGTGGATAATGAGTTATATAGTAGGTGATAATGAGTTATAGACAATGAAACACACCAAGACGACAGTGAAACTAATACAACAACGAGGGTGAGAGAGGGGACTTGAAGTTAAATAAATCAATATTCATACGGCTGGGTTGTAATCTACCCAAGCAAAACATCGGGTGTGGTTCTTCCAATTTGCGTTTGGCTTCTGACAATGGAGGCAGCCCAGGACAGAAAGGCCAGTGTGGGAATGGGAAGAAGAGTTAAAGTGTTTGGCAAGGGGGAGATCACGTAGGACAAGGCGGTCGGAGCAAAGATGTTCAGTGAAACAATCGTTTGGTCACGCCTATGTTTAAGAGTCCACACCTGGAACAACGGATACAATAAATAAGGTTGCGTGAACCTCTGCCTAACCTGAAAGGACTGTCGGGATCATGGACAGAGTCAAGGGAGGAGGTATTGGGACAGGTGTTGCGTCACCAGCGGTTGTTGGGGAAGGTACCTGGGGAGGGGGTGGTTTGGGTGGGAAGGGATGAGTTAACCAGGGGGTTGCTGAGTGAATGGTCGTTAGTTTAGTTTAGTGTAGAGATACAGCGCGGAAACAGGCCCTTCTGCCCAACCTGTGCCGACCTGCAAACTCCGCACGCTAAACACTATCTCCCCCACACACACACACACGGGCCAATTTACAATAATAGCGCCAATTAACCTACAAACTTGAACATCTTTGAGTGGGAGAGGAAACCAGAGATAACAGAGAAAACCCAAAGCAGGTCACAGGGAGAACATACAAACACCATACAGACACCACCGGTTGTCAGGATCGTACCCGGGACACCGGCGCTGTGAGGCAGCAACTCTACTGCGGTGCCACCATGCCACCCTACATCTTTGCGAAAGCTGAGTGCTGGAGATGGGGAAATGTGACTAATAGCAGGATCTTGTTGGGGTAGGCGAAAATGTCTGAGGATCAAGTGCTGGACATGGAATCCTCCAGCATTTTCGCCATCTCTAACGGGATCTATTAGTTTCATGGTCTGTATAACTCATCACCTAGCTCAGGGGTCGGCAACCTACGGCCCCCGGGCCGAATGCGGCCCCTAACACGAAATCATCCGGCCCGCAAGCGTATTATTTTTCCCGTATTCATCCGGCCCGCAGACTGTCATCTCCAGTACCTCCCGGGCCCGAGGCCGCGGCGCTCAGGAGCGCTGACGCAAGGAGGCATGCGCTGGTGGCCGCAATGGCGGAGCCGCCAGGCCCCAAGCGCGGCAGAGCTTTGGCTGTACCGCATCCTGCGCAAAGCCGCTCGCATGGCTGCACACCTTCTGTGAACACATGATTTGATGCCTTCCATCCGGATAGGAATGGGGGTGGGATTCATGTGCACACGTGATAGAAGCGGCCCGCAATCCGCTCAGACATGCGTCCTGGCCCCTATGCGGAACAAGGTTGCCGAGCCCTGACCGAGCCCCACAAGAAGTTACTTTGACCAACATCTCTGTTCTGGCTCTTTGTTGCAACAACCGAAAACACATCGCAGCACATAGTCCTGAACATTCATTTGCTACCAATTCTGACGATTCTTCCTTTGGTATAGAATTATAAATCTTCGATATTTAAAGACATACCAACCCATTACAATAATGAGTGCAATACCTGGAACATGTTGCTAAATGAACAGCAGCATGCCCTAGTTCTACAACACATTTTTGAGCAAGCAATAAATGGCATGCAAACCCAAATAAATGGAATTGTCTTGAAATAAAAAGCAATTTTTGGAGCTGCTTCAATCTCTGTACCCACCTTGTTTGCACGGATCTGTCTGTATATGTCTGTCTGCTGCCGTATTCGGTATTCTAGGTCGGATACCTGAGCTTGCAACCATGTCCAGCGATTGACAATTGCTGCTCTTTCCACAGCCCATCTCCACTCCAATCGACGGTGTCTACAAACAAATGAAAATGTGAGGGCCCCTGGAGAATTTATCCACTGATCATTTTCAATTTCAGTTTCAAGATTCAAGAGATTCAAGAGAGTTTATTGTCACGTGTCCCTGATAGGACAATGAAATTCTTGCTTTGCTTCAGCACAACAGAACATGGTAGGCATGACTACAGAACAGATCAGTGTGTCCATATACCATTATATAAAAATATACACACATGAATAAACTGATAAAGTGCAAATAACAGATAACAGATAATAGATTAAACAGTTTTGCAAAAATCTGTTACTATAAAGGGTCCAAAAGACTATTTGAGCACCATGGTCTGACATGAAAAATATTAAATTGCATTATCCAGGTTTTATGGGAAACTATACCTCCTGTGCCACTTCAATTAGCACTTTACATCACATTACAAATTTGATTGGCAGCAGTTTGGGAGATTTCTTTCACATACTTCAACAATGATATGCGTATCGTGGGAGATTACACACACTCTGTTTGCTATTCCTACCAATAATTCATACTTTTTAGATAGGAACATGGAAATTTCCATAATCACATACAGTACAGAGGTACAAAACATTCAACATTTATCCAGGTTTAACGTATAAACAAGGAACTGCAGATGCTGGTTAATACACAAAAGGACACAAAGTGTTGGAGTAACTCAGCAGGTCAAACGGCATATCTGCCAGAAGACTGGAGGGTGGCAAAAGTTGTGCCTCATTTCAAGAAGGGCTGCCGGGAACGATAGGCCAGTGAGCTTAACATCTGTAGTTGGAAAGTCACAAGAGAATATTCTGAGGGATAGGTTATACCGGCATTTGGATGGACAAGGGCTGATTAGGGATAGTCAGCATGGTTTTCAAACATCATTTGAAGACGTGACCAAAAAGGTCGAAGAGGACAGAGCTGTAGATGTTGTGTACATGGATTTCAGTAAGGCATTCGACAATAGACAATAGGTGCAGGAGGAGGCCATTCGGCCCTTCGAGCCAGCACCGCCATTCAATGTGATCATGGCTGATCATCCCCAATCAGTACCCCGTTCCTGCCTTCTCCCCATATCCCCTGACTCCACTATCCCTATCTAGCTTTCTCTTGAAAGTATCCAGAGAACCGGCCTTCACCGCCCTCTGAGGCAGTGAATTCCACAGACTCACAACTGTGTGAAAAAGTGTTTCTCATCTCTGTTCTAAACGGCTTAACCCTTATTCTTAAACTGTGGCCCTTGGTTTTGGACTCCCCCAACATCAGGAACATGATTCCTTCTTCTGGTGTGCCCAAACCCTTAATAATCTTATATGTTTCAATAAGATCCCCTCTCATTCTTCTAATTTCCAGAGTATACAAGCCCAGCCGCTCCATTCTCTCAGCATATGACAGTCCCGTCATTCCGGGAATTAACCTTGTAAGCCTATGCTGCACTCCTTCAATAGCAAGAATACCCTTCCTCAAATTAGGGGACCAAAACTGCACACAATACTGCAGGTGTGATCTCACTAGGGCCCTGTACAACTGCAGAAGGACCACTTTGCTCCTATACTCAAGGAGTATATTCTCTTATTATGAAGGCCAACATGCCATTCGCTTTCTTCACTGCCTGCTGTACCTGCATGCTTACTTTCAATGACTGATGAACAAGAACCCCCAGATCCCATTGTATTTCCCCTTTTCCCAACTTGACACCATTTAGATAAAGGTTGACACCATTAGACAAGGTTCCGCATGTAGGCGGCTCTGGAAGTTTAGATCGTGTGGGATCCAAAGAGATATAGCTGAATGGATAGTAAATTGGCTCCATGGATGGAAGCAGAGGGTGATGGTGGAAGGTTGCTTCTCAGACTGGAGGCCTGTGACTAGTGGTGTGCCTCAGGGTTCGGTGCTAGGCCCATTGCTGTTTGTCATCTACATCAATGATTTGGATGAGAACCTACAGGGCAAGATTAGCAAGTTTGCTGATAATACAAAAGCGAGTGGTTTTGCAGATAGTGAAGATGGTTGTGAAAGATTGCAGCAGGATCTGGATCGATTGGCCAGGTAGGCGGAGGAATGGTTGATGGAATTTAACACAGAGAAGTGAGAGGTGTTGCATTTTGGGACGTCTAACAAGGGCAGGACCTAAACAGTAAATAGTAGGCCTCTGGGTAGTGTTGTAGAGCAGAGGGATCTAGGAGTACAGGTGCATGGTTCCTTGAAGGTGGAGTCACAAGTAGATAAGGCGGTCAAAAAAGCTTTTGGCACTTTGGCCTTCATCAGTCAGAGCATTGAGTGTAGAAGTTGGGAGGCCATGTTGCAGTTGTATAAGACGTTGGTGAGACCGCATTTAGAATATTGTGTTCAGTTCTGGGGACCATGATATAGGAAAGATATTGTCAAGCTCGAAAGGGTTCAGAAAAGATTTACCAGGATATTGCCAGGACTAGAGGGCGTGAGCTATAGAGAGAGGTTGAGTAGGCTGGGTCTTTATTCCATGGAGTGCATGAGGATGAGGGGTGATCTTATGGAGGTGTACAAAATCATGAGAGGAATAGATCAGGTAGATACACAGAGTCTCTTGCCCAGAGTAGGGGAATCAAGGATCAGAGGAAATAGGTTCATGGTGAAGGGGAAAAGATTTAAAAGGAATCCGAGGGGTAACTTTTTCACACAAAGGGTGGTGGGTGTATGGAACAAGCTGCCAGAGGAGGTAGTTGAGGCTTAGACTATCCCATCATTTAAAAAATAGTTAGACAGGTACATGGATAGGACAGGTTTGGATGGATATGGACCAAGCGGAGGCAAGAGGGACTAGTGTAGCTGGGACATTGTTGGCCAGTGGGGTGGGGTGGGAGATTGCAACCTTCACGTAGTCCGCCCTGTTTTGACGAATGCAATCAACCTGGTGCGCATAATCAAATAAGATCAAATAGAGTTGTCCTACAACTTAAGGCTTTGCACGCCATATGCAAGTAGAAGAAGTTGGCCAGTTTGGGCAAGTTGGGCCGAAGGGCCTGTTTCCACACTGTATCACTCTATGGCTCTGTGGACAGGTGACAATTTGGGTCGGGACCATTCTTCGCTCTTCTAGTCTGAAGAAAGGTTGCTATCCAAAACGTCACCTATCCATGTTCTCCAGCGATTTCGCTTGGTGTGCACTTTGTGTCTTTCCACGGTTTACATAATTTACCAAATATGGCAACAAACTCAAATAACTGCAGTTTTGCAAGTGAATGGAAAAGGCAGCATTTACTACCCATCACCAGTTCACCAATTTGATTCACTGCTTCAGGCCACATAGACTGCACTCACATGGTGCAAACAATATTAAATATAATCTTTGTGTAGAAAAGAACTGCAGATGCTGGTTTAAATGGAAGGTAGACACAAAATGTTGGAGCAATTCAGCGGGTCCAGCAGCATCCCTGGAGAGAAGGAATAGGTGACGTTTTGGTTCAAGACCCTTCTTCAGACTGATGTCAGGGGAGGGGGGTGGGACAAAGATAGAAGGTAGTCAGCGACAGTAAGACTAATGGGGGAACAAGGAAGGGGGAGGAAATAGAGAGAAAAAGCAAGGGGTATCTGAAGTTTGAGAAGTCAATGTTCATACCGCTAGGGTGTAAACTACCAATACAATACAATACAATACAATTTATTGTCATTTGAGCCTCAGTGAGGCTCAAACGAAATTCTGTTTCCACAGCCATACAAACAAAGACAATTCCTAGACATACACACAATTTAATTCACACAAACATCCATCACAGTGGACCCACTGTGATGGAAGGCAAAGTCTTTTCTCTCCCCTGTTCTCCATGACTCTCCCGATGTCGAAGCCCCAGGCGGGCGATGATAAGTCCCACTGCCATTTTAGTCCGTGCCGGGCGATTTACGGCCCCGCTCCCGGTCTAGAAGTCTCGAAGTTGGAGCCCCCGGCGGGCGCTGGAATGTCCCACGGCCATGAAGCCGTGCCGGGTGATGAATGACCCCGCTCCAGGTTGTTCCAACCCCGCGGGCTGTAGAAGTTGCGTTGCGGAAGCTCCGGGAAGCGATCTCTCTCTCCCCCCGGACCCGCGAGCTCCCGATGTCCCAGTCCACCAGACATGCGGCTGCGTTGCTGGAGCCTCCGAGCCCCAGGAGTCGAGCGAAATATGAGATGCTGTTCCTCCAATTTCCACTGGGCCTCACTCTGACAATGGAGGTGCCCCATGACAGAAAGGTCAGATTGGGAAAGGGAGGGGGAGTTGAAGTGCTGAGCCACCGGGAGATCAGGTAGGTTAAGACGGACTGAGCGGAGGTGTTCAGCGAAACATATAATCTTCTCCCACTCTCAAGCATCAAATCGTGAGTTGAATGGGGATCATAACAATTGAAGAAAATAGCAGGAATGCGCTACCTGGGACCTCAAGATTCCCGCTATTCAATAGGATCATGGTTGACAGGAACCAGGCCTAAATTCCTCTTCAGTGCCACTTCCACATAGTCCGCAATTCCTCTATCATTCAAACGTTGATCTACTTCCCCTTTAAATATTTCCAATGTTCTCGCCTTCAGTCTGATAGAACAGAGAACTCCAGAGATTCCCCACCTTAATCATATACTGGTCCACCACAGTAACAGGTCTAGCAGCCCACACAGACACAAAGTGCTGGAGTAACTCAGCGGGTCAGGCGGCACATCTGGAGAAAAGGGATGAGTGACATTTCAGGTCGTGACCCAATACGTTACCCATCCTTTTTCTGCAGACATACGATTTTATCACCTGCCTTCCTGCATTCCAGTTTTCGGGGAACTATGTACTTGCACCCCGAAGCCTGTCTGTTCAAAAACAATCCCCCAGGGCCTGACATTCACTGTGTATGCCCTGCCGTGGTTTCACTTCCCAAAATGCATCACTTGTCAGAGTTAAATTCCATTTTCCATTCCTTTGATCATCTTTCAGGTTACTCTATAATGACGCCATGCCCCAAGACAAACTACTTCATTGTCCACTAACCACCAGTTTTGGTATCATTTGGAAACCTATCCTTTGGAAGATGAAATTCCTTCATGCCCATTTCAAATGAAATCACCTCATCTTGTAACAATGACCTCTTATTTGAGGTCATCCTACCTGTGGAAACAAATCAACACCTGCACCATCATATCCCTTATGGAATACAGTTACTTATTGGATCACTGACAGAAAACATGCATCCTCACTGATTGAGGATAACGGTAGCAGAGAAGTAGGCAAATGCCATCACTGGCTCTCCCCTCCAAATAACAGCATCCAGAAATATACTGCTCATCTTTCATCATCACCAGGTTATACTTTGAACTTGTTAGCCATCACGAGTGAACTAGCATCAGACAAATGACTGATTCAAGAAGGTGCCACATCACCACTTCAGTTTGGTGCCAAATGCTGACCTTATCATCAAAGCTCATATCCCATGAATGCATAAAACAGATACTATCGTGTCTGTCAAAAGGAAGTTGGATGAATAATTGAAAATAATTGTGGGTTATGGGGGGGGATTCATTTTGTGAGTTCCAGTCAGCATATAAAGAAAGGGCCAAATAGCTGTATGATTCTCTGATTAAAAAATGTTAAAGCTAAAGATCTTGCTTTCTGAGAAAATGACTCAAAAATTAATTATCTAAGTCAATTAAGACAAAAGCGCAAATGTACAATATTGTAACTCAAGCAGGCAAACACTTAAACACTGGCAGCAGAAAAGAAAGCAACCACTGCAATATAGAAAAACTATTGGTATCACTGTCCTGTAAAAGGCCATAAAGGGATATAGAACTAAATTGCAAAACATCAAAATATATTTCATAATTGTCTGACAGATTTGAAATGGACCATTTAAGGAGCCAATGAAGGCTGCTAACACAATAGCAGTCACTCAGCAGGGATTGTTTGCCCGTTTGTCAAATGCAAGTTGCTCTGGAAAAGCCTTGTGTACTTATCCAATGAAAAATGTCAGAGAAACAATTGATGTCACAAAGACAAGTAGATTCAGTACCAAGAGAACTCGAAATTAAATACTAAAAAGTACATGCATGGTTACTGGTATAAAATCAATGTAAATGTCATTAGTAAATGAAAAACCTAATGATATCCACTGATATCACCAGGCACCCAACTGAAGAAGGGTCACAAACAGTTCCTTCTGGATTCCACTACATTGGAGGTGATCAATGCTTTTGATGGTGAAATGTAGATAAGCAGATGTTACATCTCAAATGCAATTAGTGCTATATTTCTCTTGCTCAGAAAGGATAAAAATTAGGTAAGAAGAGACTGCTCCCTTAGCAACTCCTTTGTTAACGCATCCCTTCCCAACCACCCCTTCCCCAGGTACCATCCCCTGCAACTGCAGGAGATGCAACACCTGTCCCTATACCTCCTCACTTGACTCTGTCCAGGGACCCAGGCAGTTCTTTCAGGTTCAGCAGAGGTTCACTTGCACCTCCTTTCCCCTTTCCCTTTCCCCAGATTCTCAGTCTGAAGAAGGGTCTCAACCCGAAACGTCACCTATTCCTTTCCTCCAGAAATGCTGCCTGACCCGCTGAGTTACTCCAGCTTTTTGTGTCTATCTTAGGTAAATGTAAATATATTTGCCTGGGATGAATGAATCCAAAATGTAATGCAATGAACAATATAACATTTTACAGAGGATAAACTAAACTAGTTACATGAGGCATCAGTTGCACTTGCAGCCATTGTCACAGAATTAAACACGCTATTGGCAGAAAAAGTAGCAAGTGACGATTTTGTGAGCCTTCACACATTTAGGGGGTTGTGAAATAACAATTCAAAGATTGATTTAATTTCTGTGCTATAATAACACCCCTGGTTGGGCAACTGGAACTCCCAGGAACGAAGACGTTTGCAAAAAGAGGTGAACACTGCCCAGTCCATCAAGGGTACTGACCTCCCGACCATTGAACGGATCTACATGAGTCACTGCCTCATAAAGACAGCCAGCATCAGAAAGCCACATCAACCTGCCCACGCTCCAATTTCACTCCTACCATTGGGAGCGGTATAGGAGCCTCAAAACAGCAAAGTTCCGGTTCAGTAGAAGCTTCTTCTCAACAACCATTAAACACTATAACTCCCAAAAAAGCTTCAAACTACATAGACTTGGGGGCATTGCTTTTATCTTTGCATTATTTAGTTTAAATACAGCCCTTCGGCCCACCGAGTCTGTTCAGACCAGCAATCTCCGTACACTAATTCTATCCTACACATTACGGACAATTTACAGAAGCCAATTAACCTACAAACCTATACCGTTGAAATGTGGGAGAAAACCAACGCAGTCATAGGGAGAACGTAGAAACCGTACAGACAGCATCCACAGTCAGGATAGTACCCGGGTCTCTGCTACACTGAGCACTGTTTGCATCTTTTTAATATACTGAACTATTTTTGTTGCTTATTATGGTGTTTACAGATCATAATGTTCACAGACACAAAAAGTTGGAGTAACTCAGCGGGACAGACATGTCTTGAAATGAGTGACGTTTCGGGTTGTGACCCTTCTACAAACTGGAGGCATTCCTTCTCTCCAGAGATGTTGCCTGTCCCGTTGAATTACTCCAGCTTTTTGTGTCTAACTTTGGTTTAAACCAGCATCTGAAGTGCCTTCCTACACATAGTGTGTTTACATATCTGTTGTGCTGCTGCAAATAAGAATTTCATTGTTCCTTTTCAGGACAGATGACTATAATACACTATTGATATCACTCAAGATCCTTTATAAGATCTGGACATTACAAGGCTGGCATTACAATAAACAAGTTGGAACAAATAAAATCACAGACGGGTTTCGTAGATGATTTAAAGCCAAAAGTAAATGGTGGTAATTTATGTGAAAGTAAACAGTATTTAATGGGGAGTAAAATAAATAATAGTTCAAGCCTGAATAAATCATGGGGAAAATAAATGCAACTTTCTTGCCTCTTTCATTTTGTTTTGTGGATGATTTAAAAACAATTCATAAAATAATGAAAAACTACAACATGTTTTTATTTATTATATTTATAAAAAACAACACATGTTTCCTCAAGATATCTCAGGGTGATATATATCCTAGTGCTCCAGGTTCTTCCCATCTCCCAATAACTTGCTAGCAAGATAACTGGTCACTGTAATTTGTTCAGTGCATGTGAGTAGCAGGAGGATCAGGGCGATTTCTGGGGGAGAGGTTGCAGAGCAAAAGGTGGGGGAGTGGGACTTATGAGACCTGCCAGTAATTCAATGGGTCAAATGGCCTGAATCTGCAGAACAGTCTGAAGGAGGGTCTCGACACAAAACGTCACCCATTCCTTCTCTCCAGAGATGCTGCCTGTCCCGCTGAGTTTGATTTTGTGTCTATCATCGGGTCAAATGGCTTCCTCTATTTTGTAAGAGTACAATAAATGCAAAATGAGAAAAAATAGGTCAGAGTTAGAAGAGCACCAAAGAGCACCGGCTCGGCCTGTGGACGCAGGAGCTGCGGACTCCGGCTGCGGGAGGCGGCTGATCAGGAGGTCCGGGCCGCTGCGGAGGAGGATGTTCACCGTCGGGGATCGGCGTCGGCGTTCCACCAGCCCGGCGTGAGGGCCTGAACATCGGGCCGCCCGGTGCGGCGACTGCGGGTGCTCGGAAGGCCCAGACCACGGATGAACATCTGGGAAGATCGGAGGGGAGGCTGGCTGGACTATGGTGCCTTCCTCACCTTGGTGCCACTGTGTTATGTTGTGTCGTGGACTTTCTGTGTTTGTGCTTTTCTTTTTTTAATTCAATTTTATTTTTAATATGTTTTATTATTTATTATTTATTTATTTTTATGATACTGCCTGTAAGGAAAATTCATTTCGTTGTCTCTAATTGAGACAATGACAATAAATTTGAATACAATACAATACAATACAAAATATATAAAGCATCTTGGTAGAAGAGGCCGAGTTTGTCCACTAAAGAACAAAATAATACCCCATCAATCTGGCATGCAAATAGCTGATGGAAATTACATTATCAGTTATTACATTACTGATGAAAATGGTTAGGTTTTCTATACTATCGTATGTTATTCCAAACAAAACTCCAATGCACAGTGCGGCACTGTGGTAGAGTTGCTGCCTCACAATGCCGGTGACCTGGGTTCAGTTCCGACTACGGGTGCTGTCTGTGCAGAGTTTTTACGTTCTCCCTTTGACCATATGGGTTTCTTCCAGTTGCTCCAATTTCCTCCCACATCCCAAACACTTGCAAGTTTGGAGGTTAATTGGCTTCTGTAAATTGTCCCTGGTGTGTAGGTTAGAACTAGTGTACAGGTGATCGCTGGTCGGCATAGTGGTTTCCCTGCAGACCACTAAACTAAATTAACACTAAGCATATTTAATTCACTTATTTAGATGTTACAGATAGGTAAAATAATTTTCCCAACAAAACTGATAGGTTTAAAGGAAGGTACACAAAAAAGCTGGAGAAACTCAGCGGATGCAGCAGCATCTATGGAGCGAAGGAAAAAGGCAATGTTTCGATCCGAAACCCTTCTTCAGACCCGAAACTTTGCCTTTTTCCTTCGCTCCATAGATGCTGCTGCACCTGCTGAGTTTCTCCAGCTTTTTTGTGTACCTTCGATTTTCCAGCATCTGCAGTTCCTTCTTAAACAGGTTTAAAGGAAGCACATGGCCAGAGCCCCATTGCATTATATAGAGCACGGAAGCTAGTGCAATGACGGATGTAGTGTCATCTCCGTAGAAATCAAACTCAGTGAAACTACTATAAGTTAGTTAGCATCTAAATCTAGAATCGCTGCCTCCATCCAGCAGGATTCACACAAATCATGTATTGTTCATCAATCACTCTGATCAGCGAAAGCAACCTTTCTCTATTAATACTATCAAATTTCTCAATAACTTTCAGAACATTGTTGCTCAATTCCAATTAATCTATATCTGCCTGCACAGAATATGGCTTTTTAAAAAAATACTTTTTACAATTGATGCTTTTATAAATGTGATTAAACTGATCTTACATAAAATTGCAGTCAGAATTTCACTTACTATCACATGCATTATCCATAAAATTACCATTAAGAATCGCAGATCATTGACTTCCAACTTTGGCGTGATGAGCACATAGTGTAAAAGCATTGAATTGTAAAATCTCACCGTAGAACAATTGACAAGTTTGTGCATGGAAATTTGTCTGCATCACTTGTCTCCCTGGAGTTCCAAATCATGGGCATGGAGAGAGATTAAACTGGGATCCGAGCTGGGACCTCTGCCATTTGTGAAACATATAAATGACGAGGACGTAAACGTAGACGGGTTGTTTAGTAAGCTTGCAGATGACACCATGATTGCTGGGGTCGTGGATTGTGAAGAAGGCTGTCAAAGTATAAACGAGGATATGGATCATTTGCTGAAATGGCAGATGGAGTGAAATACAAGCAAGTGTGAGTTTTGCACTTTGGGAGAACAAATGTAATGGGAAAATATACAATTAATGGCATGACACTTCTTAACAGCATTGATGTACAGATGGATCTTGGGGCCCAAGTCCATAACTCCCTGAAAGTGGCAACAAAAGTAGAGTGGTAAAGAAGGCATATGTAATGCTTGCTTTCATAGATCAGGGATTGAGTATAAGAGTCAGGAAGTCATGATGCAGCATTATAGCATGTTGATTATGCCCCATTTGGAACATTGTATGTTATGGTCGCCTTATTACAGCAAGGATGTGGAGGCTTTGGAAAGGGTGCTGAGGAAGTTTACCAGAATGATGCCTGGATTAGGGGATACTAGCAACAAGGAGAGATTGAGACTTGGACTGTATTTTTCGGGAACACAGTGGCCTACGGGGAGACGTGATAAAAATATATTAAATTATGAGAGGCATAGATAGATAGGGTAGACAGTCAGATCTTTTTTCCCAGGATGACAAAAAAAAAAAGATACTAAAGGGCATAGCTTTAAGGCGAGAGGGGCAAAGTTTAAAGGAGACGTGTGGGGCAAGTTTTTTTTTTACACAAGGAATGGTGGGTTCCTGGAACATTCTGCCAGGGATGGTGCTGGTGAGGAAGATACGATAGTGGCATTTAACACGCTTTTGGATAAACACGTGGATATGCCAAGAATGGAGGGATATGGATCACGTGCAGGCAATGGATCACTTGACATCATGTTCAGTACGGACATTGCGGGGTCAAGGGCCTGTTTCTATGAGCCGTACTGTTCTATGTTCTATGGCTGAGGCAGGAAGCTCACAGAGGTATACAAAATTATGTATAGATATGATAGATGGTAGAAAAAAGCTGTGGTGTCTAAAACTATAAGGTATAGGTTTAAATAAAGGTAGGTTTAGAGATGGTCTGAGGAGAATTTTTTTGCCCAGAGGGTGTCTGAATTCTGGATACAATGCCCAAGGGGGTAATAGAGAGAGAGATCCTCACAGCATGTCAGAAGCAAATACATGGGCATTTGAATTGCCATGGCATAGAATGCCACTGACCTACTACTGGTAGTATAATGTGGGGAATGTAATCTCACAGTGCTACTAAAAGGGAGTGCCAGGATTTGACAGGGTGCTAGCCAAGTGGATTATTTTTTACCAAAACAGGGTCATATGTTATTGTTCTTGGAACTTAACTAAGTTAGTTCAAAGGAAGCAAATGTAAGTCAAATATTCACGAACAAAAGAGGAAGTAAGAAGTGAACCATGGACCTGCACGTAAGATACTCAGTTGTCAGACAAATGTTGGCTGCTATTATTAAGGATGCAGAATGCACATAATGCAGAAAAGGGATTGAGAAAAACATATAATTGGACAGAATGAACATGGGATTTGTCAAATGAGAAATGCGTCTGATACATCTGAGTTTTAAAGAGGAACTTAAAATGAATAAAGTGCAAACCCATGGATGTTCTATATCTGTATTTTCAAAGGGCATTTTATGTTACTACACAACACTGGCATCTGCCTGGCAATACTGAAAACTGCTTAAGCTTATCCTTCCTCTAAGTAACAAAATAAATTAGCTTCCTTCAGCACAATCATACCACTGGAGCTACCAAATAACACTTAAGCACCAATAACCTGATCATGAGCCCAGTTTGGGTTTCATGGGGACCACTCAACTCGAAGCATGATTACAATATTGGTCCAAAAGGAACAAGAGTGTCAAATTTGTTTTAAAAAAAGACAAAATGTAACAGAGTGTGCATTATGAATCAGCAAAAAAGGCATCAATGGGAATAACAAAGTAAATTCTCCATAAATTGGTGTCATAAATAACTATTAAAAAATTGATTAGGAAAGGTTAACCACCTCTGCCCAGGGTATTTATCTGCTCCTATCACCTTCTCTCCATCTTAAGGTAGGTTAGACACAAAATGCTGGAGTAACTCAGCGGGACAGACATCATCAGTGAAGAGAAGGAATGGGTGACGTTTCAGGTCGAGACTCTGCTTCAGACTTAACGGGACAATCTGGTTAAGTTTCTTGTCAACTGGGATTCCCCAGGATGTTTATACTGGGAAATATGGAAATAGTGAAATACCTTTAGACGGTAATGATTTAATGTTCTCCTAATGCACATGGACATTGCCTGGCACCAGCATGGCTTGAATGTTCATCGTCACTTGTGAGCCCAAGCACAAATCATGCCCAACTTTTTTTGCATGGAGATCATGGAGTAAGATGCAGTGAGAAGCTTAATTCGCATGCCAAGAGTGCAGAATATAGTGTTACAGCGGTTATAGCATTAACGTTAAAGAGAATCCCAAGGTCTAAATAGCTACTAGGTGCTGGAATGGAAATAAATACAGTGTGGTCATAACAGACAGCTATAAATAATTATTTTCAACATGCCCACCAAAAGAAACATCACTCCTGCATCTACTCCAACAAATACCATTAGAAATGTATTTGATAAATTTGTCTCTCATTCTTCCAAACCACAAAGAATACAGACCCGGTTGTATAATCCTTACCCATAGATCCCTGGGTGATGATAGATGAGTATCATCATCATAGATCATCCCTGGAATAATCAATTTGCAAATCTTGGCTACATTCCTTTGATCTCCTGTATCCCTCTTGACAAAAGAGACTCGACCTGTACACAATATTCCAGATACAATCTCACCATGCCCACTTCTCCTTTCTAGAATATATTAATCCCACCAGACCATGGTTGAAAATAACCTTGCACCTCAGTATACTGACAAAATTGATAAATTCTTAACGACTAAATATTCTAAATGGTTTCATAATGACATTCTCTTTAATGGGTGGTGAATCTGTGGAATTCTTTGCCAGAAGGCTGTGAAGGCAAGTGGATATTTTTAGGCAGAGATAGATAGATTCTTGATTAGTACGGGTGTCAGAGATTATGGGCAGAAGGCAGGAGAACGGGGTTAGGAAGGAGAGATAGATCAGCCATGATTGAACGGCGGAGTAGACTTGATGGGGCCGAATGGCCTAATTCTACTCCCATTCCTTATGACTAGTCTTTGGTTTCACTTGACCTTAAATTAAGACCAAGTTCAATCAAACATTACACACTAAGATTCTGACAAACCTAGACTAATTATGTTAACCATAAAGACTAACTATAAGTATGTCTAAATGGATGAAATATGTGTGGCGCCTGATCCATACCAAATTAATGTGAACAATCAAGAGCATTCTTAGAACAATTCTGCATTCTCAGTCCTTGGCCTGGGCTGGACCTTGTTGTACATAGTCCTTGCAGATGCTGGAATCTCGAGCTAAAAAAACAAACTGATGGAGGAACTCAGTGGGTCAGGCAGCATCCATGGAGGGAAATAGATGAGACAATGTTTTGGGTTGGGACCCTTCTTCAGACTCTTGGTGGGGAATCAACAACTGGAGGATATAAGTTTAAGATGAAAGGGGAAAGATTTAATGGAAACCTGGAGGCTTACATTTTCACACCGAGGATAGTACATATGTGGTATCAGCTGCCAGAGGATGTGGTTGAGGCAGGTACAATAAATCAGTTAAGGGACATTTGGACAGGTACATGGTTTAGAAGGATATAGGTCAAACGTGGGCAACTGGGACTAGCGTAGATAGGTGTCGTGATGGACAGGTTGGGCCAACAGGCCCATTTCTGTGCTGTATGACAATGATGGACGACCCAAACCATCGTCTGTCCATTTTCCTCTGTGGAAACTGCGTACTTGTTGAGTTCCCCCAGTAGTTGTTTTTTGCTCAAGACATAGTCCTTGATATGTGTGTTGCTCAGCACAGGTCAATCTGCTATAAGCCCAGTGCACTTCAGGAGGAACCACAGAACCTCCTTCACAAAGTTCTACATCTGGCAGCAATAACCCCTCTATATGTATTGGTCCTAGTGAAGATGTTATTTCCACACGATGTAAGAGGCATTTTAGCTTGCGGATACTCTGCCAGTTCACAGTGCAATCCTACTCCCCCATTAAATTTTCCAATAATTTATTTTCTCCATATGTCCATCAACTTCCCTCAGATTCTATCACTGACTTACAGACTCGGTCAATTTACAGTAGCAAATTAACCTAAAAAACCAACACATCTCAGGAAACAAATATCATGATTTTTTTTAATATAAGGTCATGTGGAAAATATGTGATTTCCATGCAGACAGTACCAAAGTCAGGACTCAATCTAAGTCACTAGGCAGTAACTGTACTAGCTGAGTCACTGAGCTGTTAAACAAAGGAAGGTTACATATAGAAATAGGACATGGTTACTTGGCCAGCAGCTAGATTTTGAACTGTAAATTCAGAGGTGAGTTTCAGTCTGAGCATAGCAGCAAGGGAATATCCATGCAATTAACCAAATCCACAACTTTAAATGACCTCAAAGGTAACGAGAATAAAAGTAGACACAAGAAACTGCAGATGCTGGAATCTTGCATAGAACACAATTCATACTAATTGTAGTGGGGGGGGGGGGGGGGGAGAAAGCCAAAGGAGGAACAGCACCTTAAGGGCCTGTCCCACGAGCATGCGACTGCATGCGGCAAGCGCGACCAAACTGGAAGCGGGGCCCGCGCAGAGGTCAAGTGATCCCCATACAGGGCCTGTCCCACCAGCATGTGGCGAGCGCGACCAAACCGGAAGCGGGGGCCGCGCGGAGGTCGAGTGATCCTGTACGAGTTGACGTGAAGTTCGAGCGAAGTCCGCGGGAAGTTCGCGCTTCGAAGCGGTGCGTACGGCCTCAATGCGGCTGCGGGCCAGTTGCCGTGCCGAATTTTTGGACAGTGTCAGTTTTTCGGAGCCCCGCGCGATGTCGGGACCAGCTCCGCACAACTCCGTACGGCTCAAGCTACCACGTTAGGTCGCGCTTGCCGCATGCAGTCGCATGCTCGTGGGACAGGCCCTTTACAACCCCCAAAGGTATGAACATTGAATTCTCCAATTTTAGGTAAATAACCTAACCCCCCCCCCCACACACTCTGTGATCTCTGCCCCAGCTTCTGAACAACCTAAAACAAACCAGTTTTCCCTTTCACGAGTCAATTGTTTTACTGGCATATGCACAAGGAATGGAACAACAAAACTGTTACTTGCTATAACTTTAGAGTCGCATTAATGCAACAACACGACAAATAAATATACATAAAACAATAATTTTTCTATTATACTAGGTAAGCTGTTTAAGAATAAGTGGTAAGCCATTTAGAACGGAGATGAGGAAACACTTGAGTAGTAATGTAAGTAGAAGTTTATAAACTCCATAATAGTTCACTGCTGGGTAGGTTGCATGGTTCAAGAGCCCAGTGGTTGATGAGATGTTCTAAAGAAGAGTCCCAGTTCTAATGGGGTCTGTGACCTGAAACGTTACCCGTTTCTCTTTCCACAAATGCTTTGACTTCAAACATTTTCTGTTTTTCTTTCAAATTTCTATCATTTGCAGGGTTTTTTATCAGGATCATCTGGCACTAGAATTAGCTCATCCAAATACAGAATGTAATTAGAGTTAATGTAGTCATCGATAATACTACTGGTTTCCAACCAACCCCTTCCTGAAACGATAATTTTAACTTCAACATGAGATGTGCGCAGTTCTCGAAATTTCTCAAGGTTGCATGGAAAGCAACAATGAATGCATTCAGATAAGATTGAGTAGAACTGTTACACAGAATTTTTCAAATTACTTTCTCGTGTGGCAAGTTTCTCATATACTCTACGAACAAAACATGAAATTACTAAAAATGTCTGCAAAAAATGTGATGAAAACTCTGCAGCCAGTCAAAGATTTGATAATTACCCTAAGAATCTAGCTTAGTGACCACTGTTTTTTGTGGCTGAATTATTTTAACCTATAATTTATATACAACTATCCTTCACTTGCATATTTCAAGGTCAAATATTCCATTTTATTGGGAGAAGTTACTGCTTCTTCTACTCATTAAACATTTCTGAATAAACTGACTTGGTTTTCTGCTCAGCATAATTTGCTGTGAGTCATTAGCTCCAGCCTATTTGCAACTCGAAAAAGCCTGGTAATAAGTTGAGAATCAGGAAATTCACACTGCACATTAGCAAAACACAAAGTGCTGGAGGAACTCAGTGCGTGAGGTGGCATCTGTGGAGGGGAATGCACAGGCAATATTTTGGTGTGATAGGTGGAGAGTTTGGCCCGAATATGGGAAGATAAATCATGCAAATCCGGAGTGGATATAAGCAGATTAGGCAGCATTGGGGGAAGGTGAGGGCAGTAGGGTTAAATGCATTTATTTGCAAGGAGCCTCACGGGTAAATCAGTTGGGCTTAGAGCATGGGTCAGCATATGGAATTACAATATAATTGCAATCACAGTAACATGGGTAGGACTGCCAGATTAACATTGGAAAGAGCTTCGAATGTGACAGGAGCTTCAAAAGTGATAGAGGGAGGTGCAAATGAGGAAGGATAAATGGGGGCACAGATGATTAGGAACAGCGTCACAGCATTATAAAGAGAGAATATGCTGAAGCGATTGTCCAATTAATTATGGATGGAATTTATGAATAAGAAAGGACTGATCACTTTGTTGGAGTTACACTTGAGGCCTCATGCACTTGCATAGTAAGCTTGCAAACTCTACACTGTGTTGGAACAGGGTTATTTTGGAGGAAGAGTGTTAAAGGAACAAACCCAATATTGTGTTGCTCCAGGACATCTTGCAGCTTAATTTACCATATAATATAATATAACAATTACAGCACGGAAACAGGCCATCTCGACCCCTCTAGTCCGTGCCGAACACATAATCTCCCCTAGTCCCATATACCTGCGCTCAGACCATAACCCTCCATTCCTTTCCCATCCATATAACTATCCAATTTATTTTTAAATGATAAAAACGAACCTGCCTCCACCACCTTCACTGGAAGCTCATTCCACACAGCTACCACTCTCTGAGTAAAGAAGTTCCTCCTCATGTTACCCCTAAACTTCAGTCCCTTAATTCTCAAGTCATGTCCCCTTGTTTGAATCTTCCCTACTCTCAGTGGGAAAAGCTTTTCCACGTCAACTCTGTCTATTTTGTTAAAATAACAACCGCCACTCTTAGTAAAATGCTTTATTATCCATGGAATGTGCTGGATTTGACAGGCGTCAGTCAGGGAGCAACCTGGCTACCCCTTTAATAATGACTGTCAATCTGACCGCTCCCTATACATTTTTTGCTACAAGGCATTTTAAATTATAAATTATAAAATACAGAATAAAGCCTTTACCGCAGATTTTTTATTGTACAAAAAGTGGCCTGTCCAGATACTTTCAAGTATATTTCACTTTTATCATTTTAAAAATTGGAGTTAAAACTATCACATTTTCATGACAAAACTTGAATATTTATGAAAATAATTTATTGATGATATTTCAATAACACGCAAAAAAATCAACTGGTTGGTCATCCGATACAAGCCACAATGTCAATGTCCTATAAGCAAAATTATCTAGAGAGTCTGCAGTCCCAACTTTAGTCAACTCTTTATAATGTGGAAAATGAACTCTTAAGACTTTTCATTTTGTGTTGCTTTCAAAAGTTATATATTCCAATGAACATATTGAATTTGAGTGACAATAGGTGCAGGAGTAGGCCATTCGGCCCTTCGAGCCAGCACCGTCATTCAATGTGATCACGGCTGATCATCCCCAATCAGTACCCCGTTCCTGCTTTCTCCCCATATACCCTGACTCTGCTACTTTTAAGAGCCCTATCTAGCCGTCTCTTGAAAGTATCCAGAGAACCGGCCTCCACCGCCCTCTGAGGCAGAGAATTGCACACTCACAACTCTCTGTGTGAAAAAGTGTTTCCTCATCTCCGTTCTAAATGGCTTACCACTTATTCTTAAACAGTGGCCCCTGGTTCTGGACTCACCCAACATCGGGAACATGTTTCCTGCCTCTTGCGTGTCCAACCATAATCTTATGTTTCAATAAGATTCTCTCTCATCCTTCTAAACTCCAGAGTACACAAGCCCGCCATCCCGGGAATTAACCCTGTAAACCTACGCTGCACATGCTCAATAGCAAGAATTGCTGAGAGGGAGCATAATAAACTCATGATCAATAATCAACGTTTCACAGTGAGTTCCTGAATTAATGCATAAACGTTTTCTTACTTCACCCCTTATCTTGCACCACCAATGACTAATGAATAAATGCGGCAGAGCTCACAACAACCACATTACTGAAATTCAATTTTTATGAAAGCAGACTGCCAATTTGGAATTCTAAATTCTGCAAATTATTCCCATAATTAAAAAAACATAGCAATAATTAATTCAATCCTAGCAGGTTCAAGATTCTGAACAAAGCTGCAATTTAGTAAACCAGGAGAAAAGACAAAGTCATTCTGATGCTGAAGCTTATTCCATCAGTTTATTCAATCATGGTTGATGTGTCATCTTGAATCAAATAGGGTCATAATGATCAGAGTCAGGGGGTAGGGGACAAAAAAAAAAAATGTGTGCACATGCACCATACTCACATGACTTGGAGTCAGCATTCATCTCTGTAACTGGATCCTGGACTTCCTGACCAACAGATCCTAATCAGTGAGGACTGGGAACAAATCATCCTCAACACTGGTTCTCCACAAGGCTGTGTTCTCAACCCCCTTCTTTACTCCTTGTACTCCCACGACTATGCAGCCTTGTACAAATCTAATTCAATTTACAAATTCGCAGACGACACCACCATTGTGGGCCAGATATCAAATCATGATGTTGGAGTACTGGAAGGAGATTGAGACCTCGTGTCCTAGTGTTAAGACTACAACCTTTCTCTCAATGTCAGCAACACAAAGGAGATATAGTGATCAACTTCAGGAAGCGAGGAGGTACACATATCCCAGTTTGCATTGATGGCGCCAAAGTAGAGATGGTTAAAAACTTCAAATTCCTAGGAGCAAATATCACCAACGACTTCTCCTGGATCACCCATATGGACGTAATGACCAAGAAAGCACACCAACGCTTCTACTTCCTTAGAAGGCTTAGGAAGTTCAGCATGTCCCCAACAACCCTCACCAATTTTAACAGACGCGCCATAGAAAGCATTTTATCGGTTTGCATCACAGCTTGTTTGGGAACAGCTCCACCCAAGATTACAAGAAATTGTAGCAAATTGTGTACGTAACTCAAACCAATCTCCCTTCCATTGACACTATTTATCCCTTACGCTGTCTCGGCAAGCCCAGCAGCATAATCAAGGACGAGTCGTTCCCGCTTCTCCCCTCTCCCATCCGGCAAAATAATAATAATAATATATCTTTTATTGTCATTGCACGTCAGTGCAACGAGATTTAGTGTGCAGCTCCACTGATGTACAAGAAAGGTAAATAAATACAATACATAAATAAGCAAACTGAATTGATTGACGTGACCATCTGAGGGAGACTGTCCAAAGGGAGTGGGTGGGGGGGCACTCATTAGGGCCGGTTCAGAGCCGCTATAGCTCTTGGGATAAAACTGTTCCTGAGTCTAGAGGTTCGGGCGTAGAAGGCCTTGTAACGTCTGCCGGAGGGAAGTAGTTGAAACAGACCGTGGCAGGGGTGTGATGAGTCCTTATGGATGCTGAGGGCCTTCCTGAGGCACTGCGTGTGGTAGATGCCCTCCAAGGCTGGTAGCTCTGTCCCGATGATCCGCTGCGCTCTGTTGACGACGCGCTGAAGAGCTCTCCTCTCCGCCTCCGTGCAGCTGAGATACCACACAGAGATGCCATACGTTAGTATGCTCTCTGTGGTGCAGCGATAGAACGTTGTCAGCAGCTGTTGGGGCAGACCAGTCTTTTTTAATGTCCTCAGGAAGAACAGTCGTTGCTGTGCCTTCTTGACCAGCGCGGCGGTGTTTGTGGACCATGTGAGGTCTTCTGAAATGTGAGTGCCCAGAAACTTAAAGCTGGACACTCTCTCCACACTTTCCCCGTAAATGGAGATTGGGGCGTATTCTCCAGAATGGGACCTCCTGAAGTCAATAATCAGCTAGCTCCTTGGTCTTGGAGGTGTTTAGTGCCAAGTTGTTATTGGCGCACCAGTCCGCCAGGTACAGAAGTGCAAAAACTTCCAGATTCAGGGACAGTTTCTTCCCAGCTGTCATTAGGCCGCAATTTTACCGCAACTGGAGAGCAGTCTTGAACTATTATCCACTTCATTGGTGCATTGGTGACTCTCAGACTATGTTTGATCGGACTTTACTGGCTTTACCTGGCATTAAATGTTATTCCCTCATCATGTATCTGTACATTGTGAATGGCTCGATTGTAATCGTGTATTGTCTTTCCACTGACTGGATAAAATGCAACAAAACCTATTCACTGCCTCGTACAATGAAAATAAATACACGTGACAATAAACTAAAACTGAAACATGGAAATATATATGTCTACATTTGACATTTCAGAATCTGAATAGCTTGAAAGGCCACAGATGGTGTTGTTAAAAGTATCGCAACTTTCTGGGGTTTCTAGCTCAGCACAAATGACTACTTTAAAAAATGCAATGGGGAAATCAATTGGAGCAGTTTAAACATGGATCTCGTGAACAAGCACAAGAATAATTAAATGTCTATCTCTTCGGACCATCTATCAGAACCTTTTTTATGTGACCATGTACATCAAACAGTAATTTGCAATGTCATATCAAGCCAAAAGCAAAACTGATCTTGATAACAGATTTTTAAAAAAGAATCACACCTGATAATCTTAACAAATGTATATTTAGTTTGTAGCAGCCAACATCAAAACCAGCACAAACATAAACCCCAGTTTCTGGATGGTTCTCATCTTTAAAACATAAAAATATTAATATATATTCATAGTTTAAAATCCTATCAATCTTACTCAAGTACAAGATACATTAGAGGTTGTGAATTTAAATAACTAATCATGAAAATTTTGGGAAAAGGATTCAATACCTGACAACTTCAATCACATTCAGGATGTGGAAATAATTTTCACACCTTTTATTCTTGCTCTTTAATAGTTGAAAGGCAATATATTTTTCTATACTTTTGATGGCTGAGTAACTACAGCAACCATCTTCAACTGGAATTGGAATCATGTACAAAGACTGCATGAAACTAGTTGAATTTCTACAACGTGAGAGTTTGAACTAAAATAAAATTCCAATTTTTAACAGCTGCGGCCGGCCTGCAGTCCGTCTGTTTTTTCTTTCTTTTTGTTCCTTTGTCCTGTTTTTAGTTAATTTTTGTTTTATTAAGTTGTGTATGTGTGTGGGTATGGCGGGAGAAACATGTTTTGGTCTCTTCCTTCGGGGGGGGAATGCGACTTTTTTTCTGTCATATTCCCCGTCTCAGTCTGCACCGAGGCCTAATGGCGGAGCTGGTGGCCTCGGAGCTATGGCAGCACTCCAGCGGCAGTGGCGACCCGACACGGCCTCGGAGTTGTGGCGGCGGCAGCAGCAGCGGCGGCAGCAGCGACCCGACTCGGTCTCGGCGCTGTGGCGGCAGCTGCGACCCGACTCGGCCCCGGAGCTGTGGCGGCGGCAGTGGCGACCCTACCCCGGAGCTGTGGCGGCGGCCCGACTCGGTCTCGGAGCTGTGGCGGCGGCAGTGGCGACCCGACCCCGGAGCTGTGGTGGCGGCAGCGGTGACCCGACTCGGTCTCGGAGCTATGGCGGTGGCGGCAGTAGCAACCCGACTCGGCCTTGGAGCTGTGGCGGTGCTCCGGCGGCGGCAGCAGCAGCGGCGACCCGACTCGACCTCGGAGCTGTGGCGGCGGCGATCACCCACGGAGTTTGAACCGGCCCGTTCTCGGAGCAATTCTTCAAATGTTAGCCATTGTACATTTATTGTTTTACCATTTAACATAGTTTCCAAATCTACCAAAGCCAACCCATGAATCACACCTTTATAGCTTGCTTTGTTGAGATTGAAGAAACTCGCTTTAGATTGAGGGACTTACCATCACCCGGTGGGGTCACAACATCTGGAGCCTGGATCGCCTCGGCGCAGAGGGAGAACAAAGAGGGAAGAGACAGAGACTTTAAGATTTCGCCTTCCATCACAGTGAGGAGGTGTTTGGTGAACTCACTGTGGTGGATGTTAAATTTGTGTGTTTGTGTCGTTTTTATTATATGTATGACTGCAAGGCAACGAAATTTCGTTCAGACCGAAAGGTCTGAATGACAAAATAAAATAAAATAAAAAATGCAATTCAATTCAATTCAATTAAATAAAACGATCATGGTCATTCGAATTTCACTTTCATTAGATTGTATGTCCAGGTCACTAAAATAGTATCATAGTGAAAAAAACGAACTATTATTCCCATGTATATTAAATAACATGAGAGAGTATGACCCTGATAGAAAATGGATTATTTAGAAACCTGACCCTCCTTCAGAGGAGGTTAAGATGGAAAAAGATCTTAACTTTCTTTCTGCAAAGCTACTTAGTTAGCATTTGTAACCAGGAAGTGAATTAATGGTTCAAATAGAAATAAATCGGTACAATTTAATTAATATTCATGACAGAGAACTGGTTGCACAGCAAACACGGTACTGAATTATATTTTCCAACCACTTAACATTTAGATGAGGACTGTAAAATGGAAAAGGAGGGATAAACCTGCTAACAAAATATGGAATGCAGAAATAATTATAGTTTGGAATATTGACAGGATAAATCAGTGAGTAGTGGTAACAAACAGCAACAGGCAGAAAATATTGGTGGGAATTATTTTTAGCTACCCCAATCAGTACTACGAAGGTAGGGCAAGTGCAAATCATGTAATAAGGCTACAATCATGGGGAAGTTTAAATCAGATTAAAAAAACTGGGCAAACCAAATCGGCTGTAATATTGTGGAGGATAAAATCATGTTGTGCACAAAAAATGGTTTCCAGAAATGGCATTTTGAGATAATAACGAGGGAAGCTAGCAAATTTTGATTGAGATATGATCAATGAGTGTAAGATAATAACTTTTCTTTTAGGAAAGATAATTTAATAGATTTTAAGGAGAGTGACAACTTTTCGTTTGGGAAAGAAAATTTAATAGAATTTAGTAACAAATTTAAAGTGATCTCCCTCAATCTAAAGCGAGTTTCTTCAATCTCAACAAAGCAAGCTGTAAAGGTGTGATTCATGGGTTGGCTTTGGTAGATTTGGAAACTATGTTAAATGGTAAAGCAATAAATGTACAATGACTAACATTTGAAGAATTGATGTATATAGATCATAACAAATTAAATACAAAAACCGACTAGAAAGTGGTCCAATGTTGACTACCATAAGCAGATGAAAATGTTATAAGATCAAGGTAAAAGAGTTTTAATGATGCATGAAACATTAAAACTGAGTTTGAAGATTTACGAGGATGTTGCCAGGATTAGAGGGTGTGAGCTTTTGGTAGATGTTGAGTAGGCTGGGTCTCTATTCCATGGAGCGCAGGAGGATAAAAGGTGATCTTATAGAGGTGTCCAAAATCATGAGAGCAATTGATCGGGCAGATGCACAGAGTCACTTGCCCAGAGTAGGAGAATCGAGGACCAGAGGACATAGGTTCAAGGTGAAGGGGAAAAGATTTAATGTGAATCAGCGGGGTAACTTTTTCACACAAAGGGTGGTGGGTGTATGGAACAAGCTGCCAGAAGAGGTAGTTGAGGCTGGGACTATCCAATCGTTTAAGAAACAGTCCGACAAGTACATGGATAGGACAGATTTAGAGAGATATGGACCAAGCCCAGGCAAGTGGGACTAGTGTAGCTAGGACATTGTTGGCCGGTGTGGGCAAGTTGGGCAGAAGGGCCCGTTTCCACATTTTATCACTCTATGGTGAAAATCAAAGGAGGACACTGAAACCAATAAGGGAATGTAGAATATTACAATAACAAAATAAGAAATACAAACAGAAAGCAAAGCATTTATGGATATAAAAAAAAGAAAAGATAAGTTATTGCAGACACCTTAAAGACTGAGGCAGAAGGAATTATTTTTGAGAGATAAGGAAATGGCAAACCCTAGATGTGGTTATCCTTTTGACTGGGCAGCTGTGCTTAACAATGCCTTTTGCAGCTGTACTTTACATCCAAACTGCTTATTCTTCCATGAATACAGTTATGGGGCTTCTGGTATATTTTACCACTCAGTCCAAGTTACTTCATTCTTCACCCTTGAAGTCGAACAAGGGTGTCAGCATCCTGCTGTCAAGAGCATCAATCATGATCTTAATATTGAACATAGGAGCAGGTTTGACGGACCGAATGGCGGACTCTCTTTTTCTCTGCTCTTATGCGTTTAACTGCCTTAGATTCCAATATTTGGTATTCTTACCCTAAATGTCATTTTGCTGCTTTACTAAGGCTCTACATTTTTAACAACTTTGGACATGGTGTCAGAAACGTGATGATTCTTGTGTATTGTCTCAATGTAATCTTCTATTCCGACACTCTTGTACTTAAGCATTATAATGTCTATGTATAGTAAGATTTTTACTGAACTGTATGTAAAAAATGTATTTCACTGCACCTAGGTACATGTGACAATAAAGTATCATTGAACCACTGAGTGATGTGGCAACTCAGGCAGGTCAATTCTTCCATTCTTAGCAAATTGGCCTCCACTGCCTTCTGTGGCAGGAATTCCACTGATTCACAACTCTCTGGGTGAAAAAGTTTTCCCCATCTCAGTCCTAAATGGCCTATCGCTTATTCTTTAACTGTGAGCTCTAGTTGAGGACATCGGTAACATTTTTCCTGCATCTAGCCTGTCCAATCCCTTAAGGATTTTATATGTTTCTATAAGATTCCCTCTCATCCTTCTAAATTCCAGTGAATACAAGCCCAGTCGACCCATTATTTTATCCTATGTAGTCCCGCCATCCCGGGAATTAACCTGGTGAACTTGCGCTGCACTCCCTCAATAGCAAGAATGTCCTTCCTCAAATTAGGAGACCAAAACTGCACACAATACTCCAGGTGTTGTCTCACCAGGGCCCTGTACAACTGCACAATGAAGGCCAATATGCCATTTGCTTTCTTCACTGCCTGCTGTACCTGCAGGCTTATGCCCCTGTCCCACTTAGGAAACCTGAACGGAAACCTCTGGAGACTTTGCGCCCCACCCAAGGTTTCCATGCGGTTCCCGGAGGTTTTTGTCAGTCTCCCTACCTGCTTCCACCACCTGCAACCTCCAGGAACCGCACGGAAACCTTGGGTGGGGCGCAAAGTCTCCAGAGGTTTCCGTTCAGGTTTCCTAAGTGGGACAGGGGCATTACAGTCATTGATGTTCAAGGACACCTGGGTCTCATTGCACCTCCCCTTTTCCTAATCTGACACCATTCATATAATAATCTGCCTTCTTGTTCTTGCCACCAAAGTGGATAACCTAACATTTATTAACATTATACTGCATCTGCCATGGATCTGCCCACTCACCCAACCTGTCCAAGTCACCCTGCAGCCTCACAACATCCTCCTTAACACTCACACTGCCACCCAGCTTTGTGTCATCCACAAACTTGGAGATGCTACATTTAATTCCCTCATCTAAATCGTTAATATATAATGTAAATAACTGAGGTCCCAGCACTGAGCCTTGCAGCACCCCACTAGTCACTGTTAGTGACCTGACGTGCAGCTGTATGCTGCTGAGGCAGAGGCGTGTATGAGGATTGATGTGCTGGCTGCTCGTGGGTACAGCCATCATTTGTCAGGGGGAAACAGGGCATTCATTCATGAATGCATTTTCTCCCCACTGCCCTTTTCACACCCCTGAGCTGCGACAATTGCGGTCTGGGTCGAACCGAGCAGAACTTGGAGTGCAGAGCAAACTCACTTGTTCATTCACTGAGTCAGGGCAGCAGTTGAGTGGCAGCTCAAGCCCAAGTCTGCTCACTCACCCATCACAGTTGTTTCTGCAAAACTCTCCCAAACACTATGTTCATTTTAAACATGAATCAATTTGGGTTACGAACAGTTCAAAAACAGATCCCTTTCGTACCCAGGAACTGCTTATATTGTGAAACCAGATTTTTGAGTAACATCTGCAATTGATTAAAATTGAAGTTTTTAAATCAACCTATGCAAATGCATAAGAAGCTTTTACTATCCTCCTTTATATTCTTGGCTAGCTTACCTTCGTACCTCATGTTTTCTCCCCGTATTGCCTTTTTAGTGAGGCCGCAACTAGTTCCCAGAATGCAGGAACTCCTCACGACCATGAAGGCGACTCCCCGGCAACCAACCGCGAACATGTGGCGACTGCAGAGTCTCGTGCAGTCGCCTAAAAGAGACAAGCCCCATAACCCTCCACGCCAAAAAAACATGCATAGAACTGGGAAACAGATCATTACACAAATCAATCTAAGAGTGTACTGTATATATGCAGGTGCGTTGTCCAACAACAAAAACATACAATTATAAAAAGGAATGAAGTTAAAAATAGGAGATTGCTGTTGATTTTGCATAGCATTAGGAGCAATTTGGTTGTTACACTCTTAATGCAATGAAGGGTACAATGAAAAAAATCTTCAAAGTAGAGCATGAATTCAAAACAAGACAGCATCCCCACAAAACCACAAACCACTTTAAAAGAAAACTGAATTATGAAATTAAAACTCAGCAACTGAAACATGACCACACAGAAACAAGCTGCAATAAAACTATTATCAATCTGTGCAATATGTTGTTCCATTTTCCACAATTAATATTCTATTAAAAGGTTGAAAATTAACAGGATAGGATGTAATCCTTAATCAATTTTCAAAGGAAATTGGGATAAGCAATAAAGATTTTTATAAAAGTACAGGGATGTTAAGTAATCATGAAAACAAACCATAGAACATTGCTTAACAAGGTATTAGAGAAAAATACTAGCATGGAAAGAAGGTTGGTTGAATGGCAGAAGGCAACGAGTGGGAATAAAGAAGGTTTTTTCTCATTGCTGCCAGTGACTAGTGGTGTTCTGCAGGGGTCAGTGTTGGAGCCACTTCACGTCATATATCAATGATTTGAATGGGAGAATTGTGGCCAAGTTTCCGGATAATAAAAAAAAAAAATAGGTGGGGGGGCAAGTAGTGTTGAGAAAGCAAGGACTTGGACAGTTGGAAGAGTAGGCAAAGGAGTGGCAGATGGAATACAGCATAGCAAAGTGTGCAGTCATGTAGTTTGGTTGTAGGAATAAAGGCATCAACTATTTTCTAAATGGGGAGAGGATTCAGAAATCAGAGGTGCAAAGAAACTTGGCAGTGCTTGTGCAGAGTACCCAAAAGGTTAATTTATAAGTTTAATCAGTAATACCAATAACCAGTAGTACCAATGTTAGCATTTATTTCGAGAGGACTAGAATTAAAAAATAGGGATGTAATGCTGAGGCTTTCTAAGGCACTGGTTTGACTGCATTTCGAGTATTGTGAGCAGTTTTGGGCCCCATATCTGAGGAGAGATGTGCTGGTGATAGAGAGGGTTCAGAGGTGGTTTATGAGAATTATCCCAGGGATGATTGGGTTAACACTTGATGAGTGTTTGATGGCACTGGGCCTGTACTCGCTTGAGTTTAGAAGGACAAGGGGGTAGTGAATAGAGTGGATGTGGAGAGGATGTTTCCACTAGTCTCGGACAAGCCTCAGAATTAAAAGGTGTACCTTTAGAAAGGAGATGATGAGGAATTTCTTTAGTCAGAAGGCTGTAAATCTGTGGAATTCATTGCCAAAGAACGACGGTGGTGGCCAAGTCATTGGGTATTCTTAAAGTGGAGATTGACAGATTCTTGATTAGTAAGGGTGTCAAAGGTTATGGAGAGAATTCGAGCAGCAGCATTCTGAATCAGCTGCAGCTGTCTAATCGATTTTTTAGGGAGACCTGTGAAGACAGCATTACAGTAGTCAAGTCTACTGAAGATAAATGCATGGACAAGTTTTTCCAAATCCTGCTGAACCATAAGTCCTTTAACCCTTGATATATTCTTAAGGTGATAGTAGGCTGACTTTGTAATTGTCCTAAAGTGGCTGTTGAAGTTCAGGTCTGAGTCCATGACTACACCAAGAGTTATGACTTTGTCCGTGGTTTTTAAACATTGCCGATTGAGGTTAAGCACTGACTTTTAATCGTTCCTCTTTGGCTCCAAAAACAACTACCTCTGTTTTGTCTTTGTTTAATTGAGGAAAGTTTTGGCACATCCAATCGTTGATTCGTTCGATGCACTTACTCAGTATTCGTATTGGACCAGTCTCTTGGTGATATGGTTATGTAAATTTGTATGTCGTCTGCATAATTATGGTAACTTATTTAGTTGTCTTCCATAATCTGAGCCAGTGGGAGCATGTAGATGTTAAACAGAAGAGGCCCCAGAATGGAATCATGGGGAACGCCACGTCATATTTGTCCGCTCTGATGTGTAATTACCTATAGACACAATGTAGTCTCTGTTCTTTAAGTAGGATTCAAACCAGTTTAGTACTGTGCCAGAAAGTTCAACCCAGTTTTCCAATCGGTCTGGTAATATGGTGTGGTCGACCGTGTCAAATGCAGCACTGAGATCCAGTAATAATGTCTGTATTTAAATGGATGTCATACTACACTCTTCCAGGCTTAATGGCATCTTTGCTATAACAAGGTGACCAAAACTGGACACAAAATAACGATCATGGACGATCATGAGGCAAACAATGGCCTCAGTTTAAAGACCCTTTATTCTCCAATTGATTAGCACAGCCGTTTCTCAGAATGTCAGTATTACAAACTCCTCACAAGCTACTTCAAGAGTCAAGAGTGTTTTATTGTCATGTGTCCCAGATGAGATTCTTACCAAATGCATCATTTGGTTTTATTTCTTGCCCTTTAATCATGAAAGCACTATGTATGGAGAATGTCTGTCAAGTTGGAAAATGTAACGCACAGCATAAAATGTCAACATGTTGTGAAACTAAGCATGATTTTGTCGAACAGTCTAAATTCTCAAGTTACTCCCACAACCAATGCTTCAACTGACCAAGGACAGCTCAAAATACATTCCACAGACAAACACCATTGGTTGCTTCTATGGCTATATCCTGCAGCTCTGCCCCACCCATACCAACCCCCGCAGTCAGTGGAAATGAAAATATCATACATTCACTGTTAAAAAAGAGACAAAGTGCTGGAGTAACTCCACAAGTCAGGCAACATTTCTGGAGAACATGGATATGTGAGGTTTTGGATTGGGACCCTTCGTCAAACATTCACTGTTATTTAGCTGATTGGGGTACTGTTGCTGGAGCAAAATTCGTGAGATATATTGAGCAGTTAACATTCATCCAGTGACAAGTTATAACATGCCTGGCTAAGACATTTGTTGCTGCAAATCCACAGCAGGAAAACTATCGGAAATTGTCATTGTTGTCTATGCATTGAATCTGGCAGCAGTATCTCATCATTGTTCCACTCAGACCTCTTTGTAATAAATAACTCCACCCTTCCAAGATAAGATCTATAGTTTAAAAATTGTACAGTGGAACAGATAGTAGAGCTGTTGCCACACAACACCACAGACCCAGGTTCGATCCTGACCTTGGGTGCTGTCTGTGTGGAGTTTGCTAGTTTCCCCGTGACTATTTGGGCACCCTCCAGGTGCTATGGTTTCCTCCCACATCCCATAGGTGTGCAGGTTTGTGGGTTAATTGGCCTCTGTAAATTGCCCCCGGTGTAGGGGGAGTGAATGTGAAAGTAGGATAACATAGGCCTGGTGTGAAATGGTAATCGATGGTGAGTGGTGGGTCACAGGCCTGTTTCCATGCACCCCTAAACTGAACAATTTCACATGCAAAAAGATCATGTGAACAAGCCTCAAAGATGCTCACATTTATCCCATATATTTGCTGCCTTTATTTCTCACTCAAACAAATGCCACTGTTGTGCCCAGTAGACAGCAACTTTCACTGGCAATCTAAATCAAAATTGGATCCAACCTACTCATGTGGGCGGCTCCAAATAGTTCCACCAGCAGTTCGCGACTTAAACAGTAGGAAGTCTAAGACTTCAGTGTTTGCACTATTGAATGTCAAACTTATGAACTTGCTGACATATTTGGAATGTCACTTTGCCAAATCACCCTGCAATTGGACACATTATGGAAGTATGGTGGTAGGGAAAATCAAAATATAAACTGCATTGCAGATCCTTCAGCTATTCAGACTTGACGGTATATCTGAGACCACAAAGATTCCAATGGGGATGACAGGTTTATGGATGTGGGGATATGGGAGTAATGTTAACTGTGCACAAACTGTTTGACATTAGCTATAACGTTTAATTTTGTGCTTTTAAAAAAATATACTGTACTCATTTTCAAAATAAGTTATGTTTCATACATTTCTTCCCAATGTTGGAAGTCAAAAATATTTGAAAAACGATTTAAACATTTTCTTGGCTTATATACGAGTTTATTTTTTCAAATTGTCAAAGGTTTTCGATATGTTTTGGGTTGAGACTTTTCATTAGTTCACTGAAGGTGCCACAGCCACCTCTACCACTGGAGTTGTTATATTTTCTCACTTCCCACCCACATATTTACATTATTCACTCTCACATATCCATTAACCACCACCAATTTGCTTGCCAATCCTGGGGGTACCCAAGAGTCAATCTTCCATACTTGGGGAATTGGTATATAGAATGAACTGCCAGACAAATTAATCGAGATGAGTACAATTACAATGTTTAAAACCCATTTGGACAGGTACATGGAAAGGAATGATTGATGGATACGAGTCAAACGCAGGCAAATGACACTAGTTCAGGTAACAAACTTAATCTGCTTGGACAAGTTTAGCCGAAGAACACACTTCCATTCTATGTACAAATTAACATAACCAGCACATCTTTACTATTTGAGGAACCAGGAACAACTGGGAAGAACCATGTGATCACAGGAAGATGTGCAAACTCCCAATGATTCAGACAAACGAGTCTAGCCATTAATTATTAAATGTAGGAGTGAGAGTAATCTATAGGCACGTGAATCAAGCAGCAAGATCTGATCCTATCGGGAAGTCCATGGACTCTGAACCTGATCCTGGGTCTCACTCTTATCCAAAAAGAAAGGCAGATGAAAGCAAGATTTGCTAAAAAACAAACACAAGCACAAAGAGGTGTTCTCATGCATGAATCATAAAAAGTTAGTAAGCAGGTCTAACAAGTAGTTGAGAAAGCAAACAATGTATTCGTCTTCATTACAAAGGGATTGGTATTTGAAAATAGGGAGGTTTGTTGCAATTGTACAGGGTGCTGGTGAAGGTTTTGCCGAGAATACTGTGTAGTTTTTGTCTCCTTACCTAGAAAGAGATGTATTAGCATTGGAGGCAATTCAAATAAAAAAAATCAGCAGGCCAACTCTGAGAGGGTTGACCTATCATGAGACTAAATAGTTTGGGCCTGTATTCCTTGCGATTTTGAAGAATGTAGGAAAGTCTTGAACAACATAAAGAATTGCTGTATACAGACATTTCTTCTCACATATGATGGTGAATCACACCTGGTAAAAGCTGCAACATTAAAAGCTGCATCTGAATAAGGGTCTCAACCTGAAACGTCACACATTCCTTCTCTCCAGAGATAGAAACATAGAAACATAGAAAATAGGTGCAGGAGTAGGCCATTCGGCCCTTCGAGCCTGCACCGCCATTCAATATGATCATGGCTGATCATCCAACTCAGTATCCTGTACCTGCCTTCTCTCCATACCCCCTGATCCCTTTACCCACAAGGGCCACATCTAACTCCCTCTTAAATATAGCCAATGAACTGGCCTCAACTACCTTCTGCGGGAGAGAATTCCAGAGATTCACCACTGTGTGAAAAAAAATTTCCTCATGCCTGTCCCGATGCTGCCTGTCCCGATGAGTTACTCCAGCTTATTGTGTCTAACTTCTGTTTAAACCAGCATCTGCAGTTCCCTGTTCAGAATTTGAAGTGGAAGTAGCTAAATATTTGTGAGATGGGGAAAGAGGTGTATGAAGAAATGGCACAGAAGTGGAATTGATTAGCCATGATCATATAGTGGGGCAGGTTTGAAGGGCCCAATGGCTACACATGCTTCTCTTTTCTTGCATTCTTTTAAGGCCCGTCCTCTTATGTTTCTGCAAATAATTTGATGCTGACTAGGAGCTCTGCCTCTAAACATGCACACGTGTTAGCATTGCCTATGAAGCCTGACTGAACCACTGAGATAGGCTGGCGTGACATCTGGCGTGGAGACAATAAAAGTTGAACAGCTCCCATTTATCCTGCATGATTTCTGCATTCCAGTAGAACTTCGGATAAACACGGAGAAAGGTGTTTTGGCCATGCGATCTCCGAACTTCCCCTTTCTAAAGTCAACGATCCGTTCCTTGGAAAAAAGGAAGCGCGAGTCGGGTACAGGAAATTCTCACTCATTTGCAGACTCTTTCCATTTAAATAATAATCCGCTGTTTGTTTTCTCTCACCCAAGTGCATGACCTCACATTTCCCAACATTAAACACCAATTTGCCAAGCTTTTGACCATCATTCAATCTAGTTGACATACCCAAAATACAATTAAGAGAGGTAATGGGCAAGATACAGTGCCCTCCATAATGTTTGGGAAAAAGACCCATCATTTATTTATTTGCCTCTGTACTCCACAATTTGCGATTTGTAATATTAAATCACATGGGGTTTTCGTGCATTGTCAGATTTTAATAAAGGCCATTTTTATGCATTTTGGATTCACCATGTAGAAATTACAGCAGTGTTTATACATAGTCCCCCCATTTCTGGGCACCATAATGTTTAGGACACAGCAATGTCATGTAAATGAAAGTAGTCATGTTTAGTATTTTGTTGCATATCCTTTGCAGGCAATGACTGCTTGAAGTCTGCGATTCATGGACATCAACAGTTGCTGGGTGTCTTCTCTGGTGATGCTCTGCCATGCCTGTATCTATAAAGCTAAAAAATGGTCACATGTTGAGTGGCCAAGTCAATCACCTGATCTGAACCCAATGAGCATACCTTTTATATGCTGAAGAGAAAACTGTGAGGAGGATGCGATGAGAATGCAGGGTGACTTGGACAGGTTGGGTGAGTGGGCAGATGCAGTTTAATGTGGATAAATGTGAGGTTATCCACTTTGGTAGCAAAAACAGGAAGGCAGATTATTATCTAAATGCTCTGAAGAAGGATCTCGATCCGAAATGTCACCTATTCCTTCGCTCCATAGATGCTGCCTCACCCACTGAGTTTCTCCAGCATTGTTGTCTACTTTCTATTATCTAAATGGTGGCAAGTTGGGAAAAGGGGAAATAAAACGGGATCTGGGGGGTCCTTGTTCATCAGTCAATAAAAGTAAGCATGCAGGTACAGCAGACAGTGAAGAAAGCAAATGGCATGTTCGCCTTCATAACAAGAGTATAGGATCAAAGAGGTCCTTCTGCTGTTGTACAGGGCCCTGGAGTATTGTGTGCAGTTTTGGTCCCCTAATTTGAGGAAGGACATTCTTGCTATTGAGGGAGTGCAGCGTACGTTTACAAGGTTAATTCCCGGGATGGCGGGACTGTCATATGCTGAGAGAAGGGAGCGATTGGGCTTGTACACACTGGAGTTTAGAAGAATGAGAGGGGATCTTATTGAAACATATAACATTAAGGGTTTGGACACACTAGAGGCAGGAAACATGTTCCCGATGTTGGTGGAGTCCAGAACCAGGGGCCACAATTTAAGAATAAGGGGCAAGCCATTTAGAATGGAGATGAGGAAACGCTTTTTCACACAGTTGTGAGGCCGGTTTTCTGGATACTTTCAAGAGAGCTAGATAGGGCTCTTAAAGATAGCGGAGTCAGGGGATATGGGGAGAAGGCAGGAACGGGGTACTGATTGGGGATGATCAGCCATGATCACACTGAATGGCGGTGCTGGCTCGATGTTGATAAATAGCAATAAAAGTTTCCAAAGGTGATGGAAAGACGGGAGGAAAGACTAGGTGCTGAGAGTTCTCTTATACCTACATTAAGGAGGCAATTATGAACACCTGTGAAGCCATGTGTCCCAAACATTATGGTGCCTGAAATGGGGAGGGGACGACTATGTATAAACACAGCTATAATTTTTACATGGTGAAACCAAAATGTATAAAAATACCCTATAATAAAATCTGACAATGTGCATTTTAACCACATGTGATATTTTCTATTACAAATCTCAAATTGTGGAGTACAGAGACAAATAAATAAATGATGGATTTTTGTCCCAAACATTATGGAGGGCATTGTGCGTATCCAGTCTATTTCCCCCAGGGGGAAATTGTAAATTCGAGAAGGCACAGTTTCAGGTGAGGAGAAAGAAACTTTTCAAGCAGATTTACAAGGCAATTTTTTTTAATGTAAAAATTATACAAAGAATGCAGCGCCGGAAAACTGATGGAAGCAGACACAACAGCGACTTTTAAGACACTTTTTGGCAAACACATGGACATGAAAGGAATCGAGGGATACAGACCACGTGCAGACAGATGTGCAATTTAAATAGGCGTCACCATAAGATCATAAGTGATAGGAGCAGAATTAGGCCATTCGGCCCATCAAGTCTACTCCGCCATTCAATCAATAGACAATAGGTGCAGGAGTAGGTCATTCGGCCCTTCGAGCCAGCACCGACATTCAATGTAATCATGGCTGATCATCCACAATCAGTACCCCGTTCCTGCCTTCTCCCCATATCCCCTGACTCCGCTATCTTTAAGAGCCCTATCTAGCTCTCTCTTGAAAGTATCCAGAGAACCGGCCTCCACTGCCCTCTGAGGCAGCGAATTCCACAGACTCACAACTCTCTGTGTGAAACAAATCATGGCTGATTTATCTCTCCCTCCAAACCCCATTCTCCTGCCTTATCCCCATAACCTCTGAAACCTGTACTAATCAAGAATCTATCCATCTCTGCTTTAAATGTATCCACTGATGGCCTCCACAGCCCCCTGAGGCAAAGAATTCCACAGATTCACCGCCCTCTGACGAAAGAAATTCCTCCTCATCTCCTTCCTGAAAGAACATCCTTTAACTCTGAGGCTATGACCTCTGGTCCTAGACACTCCCACGAGTGGAAACATCCTCTCCACATCCACTATATCCAAGCCTTTCACTATTTTGTACTTTTCAATGAGGTCCACCCTCATTCTTCTAAACTCCAGCGAGTAGAGTCCCAGTGCCGTCAAACACTAATAATATGTTAATCGATCATAATCCACAGACATTGCAGGCTTTTGGTCTGTCCCTGCGCTAAACTGTTCTATGTTCTGTCTAGCTCTCGCTGCAGATTCACATTATCCTATCAGAATGTGCCCATCCAACAATTTTCTTATCAACATGTTTCTTCCTTCCAATAGGTTAAAAGTGTAAATCTTGAGCAACTGATGATCCCAACTTATACAAGAAACCCAAGTGCGACCTTCTCAAAGCCAGCAAGGATGTCAACAGACAAATCCAGACTCAGCTAGAGTCCAAGAATAACCACACAGACACCTGTCAATTGTGGCAAAGCCTGCGTGCTATAACGAGCCACAAAGTAGTGAAGCAGAAAGAAAACACACAAACGCCTCGACTTCCTCAGAATGCTTAGGAAATCTGGGGTGTTCCCATTGACTCTCACCAATTTCAACAAATGCACCATAGAAAGCATTTTATCCGGACCCATTCCTTCGATCCAGAGATGCTGCCTGTCCCGTTGAGTTACTCCAGCATTTTGTGTTTATCTTTGTTGTAAACTAGCATCTACAGTTCCTTCCTACACTCTCCGGAGACATCACAGCTTGGCATAGTAACTGCTCTGCCCTCGACCACAAGAAGTTGAAGTTTTCTGAAAGCAGCCTAGCCAATCACACCAACCATCTTTACCACATCGACTCCATCTCTGCTACATGCTGCCTTGGGAAAGCAACCAAAAGGACCAATCACAGCCTGGTTATTCACTCTTCTCTCCTCTCCCGTCAGGCAGAAGAAACAAACGCTTGAAACCATGTATCACCAGATACAAAAATAGCTTTGTCCCCTCTGTTAGACGACCTTAGAATGGATAAGGATGAATTTCCTGAATATTCAATCGATTTTGTGTCAGTCTTTCCATTTTTTTAAATCTGCATTTCTCTGTAGTTGTAACAATATTCTACACTCTGTTTAGTTTCCTTTTTGCACTACCTGATGTACTCGTACTCATGCATGGTACAATTTGCCTGGATAGCATGGAAAACAACGTTTTTCGCTGTAGCACAGTACATGTGGCAATAATAAACCAATAGAGGGCTAAAAGCTCACCTAAAAGGAGTCTGAAAAGGATCAATTTATTCCAACTATGCTTTTGATGAGATAACAAATTTTATGTACAGGCACTTATGTAGCACCTTGCTAAGTATCTTTAGGAAATCTAAATACACTACAGGCTTCCCTCCATCAATTCTTATTGTTACATCTTCGAAGAAATATCAAAATCTCACTGCAGTCTAAGACCATCTTTCATACCATCAATAATTCCATGAATCTTCATGTCGTCCACAAACTTATTGATTGGTCAAAAGAAGGGTCCCGATCCTTAATGTCATCTATCCAGTTTACTTCACTGATGTTGCATGACATGGTGAGTTCCTCCAGTACTTAAGATTTTTCTCAGGATTGCAGCATCTGCAGACTCCACAAGTGTGTCTCTACAAACTTATTGATCTTCCCTTTTACATCCAAATCATTCACGTATCTACATAAACATCAATGATTTCAACACTGATCCTCTGGATACCACAAGACACAGAACACAATCACAAAAACCTCTACCATCACCTCTATGTTCTAAAAGTCCATTAACCAGTTCCATGGTTCACAACAATGTATCCCTTTTGGGATCACACTGTGTCCAGCCAACCATTAGCCTCTCGAGGGAACCACCCCGCACGAGGTAATCTGTTGCAAGCCCCGATTGTCCTGGTCCCCCCCCTCCACTCTCCCTGCTACAATCAGTCTGAAGAGTCCCGACCCAAATCATCACCTCCCCATTTTCTCCAGAGATGTTGCCTGACCCACTGAGATACTACAGCTTTTTGTGTCTATCTTCGAGTTACTCCAGCATTTTGTGTCTATCAAAAGTATTTGACAACTTGTTTCTTGTCATGGCTAGAAAAAAACATGGCAATCCTGCCTCCTTTTAGGCTTTCAATTGCTTCAATTAAGCAAATAAAGCTGAAGGCATAACAACTAACTGATGATTATAGACAAAAAGATAAGAAAGCTGCCAATTTCTGCTGTTTTATAATTACAATTGAAGGAAACAAAATAATTCAAAATAATAGATGAAATTGAGTCAAAATAAACAAGCTGACTTAATATGATCATAGAATGCCACAAATATTTTACATCAGGTAAACAGCTGTACAAAGTAGCTGCTTCCTGCTACCGGGATCAAGAGGTAACTTTCTCAAAGGAATATGAAAATAAAACTAATTTCAATTGGAGCATATGGAAATAATTTATTAACTCAATATTGGTTGCCAAAATTAAAAATTATTTTCCAAAAAAACTTCACTTCCTCCTGTCCAGTGACTCCACATTAATCTTAGATTCAGGGAGCTCAACTACTCCATTGAACACACGCCCATTTCCTTTCTTCTGTTCTGCAGCAATTCAGAAATATTTCAAATTTACTGACTGCTAAATTAAGTTTGACAATTCAGTGTGATGCAGACTGTTTTAATAAGATTAATTAGAAACACAGCATTGTTGTGTTTAGATTGGGGTTCTCCATGGGTTATGAATACCCAACTTAAGGACTTAAGAACACCGCACAAACAAACAAGCATTTGGGAGACCAGCGGGCTGGATTTTATGGTTCCTGTGGGGCAGAAATTCTTACAGTTTGAAGAACTTTCACTTACATGCCGGACCAGCTGAAAAGTCCGCCATAAAAATGGATTAACCTTAATTCAGCATTGCTGAATTTCTTGGGCACAAACTTACTGCACAACCAATGGTACTGCAATGTTGCAAATTCCACTTCAATGTAAATTACAGCGTAACAGCGAGATAGAGGGGGCAGATGCAAGTGGTAGACGGTGGGCAGGGGGGGGTGGGAGACTGGACCGGCGGAGACATTCTCGGCAGCTGCGCTCACACAGACCTGCGCCTCATCCGCAGCCAGGATTGAACCTGGGTCCCCGGCGCCGCAGGAGCCGCCACTGGACCTTATCCCCCCCCTCCTCCCCGAGTGTCCCATCCACACCCGGGGGGCGGCTGGAGACGTCCGGACCAATGGGACACCGGCCCGGAGCAGTGGCCTCCAGGCCCACAGCCAACGCGGAGAAGCGCCAACCCCAAATCAACCACGCTCGCCCCGCCGGGCCAACCAACAGCCCCGGACCAACGGGACAGTGGCCTGGAGGAGCAGCGGCCCACAGCCAGCACGTAGAAGCGCCAAGCCCACCTCAACTCCGCTGCCCAGCCGGCCAACAGCGGCCAATGACCTGATCCGCCGGCACCGAGGGAGCGAACCGACGGTCCCTGACCCGGGCTCCCTGGGTGCAGGTGCAGAGCCGGAGCCAGTGCCCCCTCCACCGCGCCAGCTGCAAGTCTGGGGTTGCCACCGCTCCGCCAACCCAGGGCCACCCCGGATAGGGACGGGACACCTGGGAGGGGACGGAGATGGCCCAGCAGCAACTCAACAGCGCCCGCAGCACCTGAGACCCGGGCCCGACCACGTACGAAACGCGGATCTCGGCAGATTCACAGCTGCCGAGAATGTTTATTGCGAGTGACCTATGACCTGGGCATGCGCAGTTAGAATACGGAACTCGCTTATTGAAGATCAATCTCATTTATCCACTGAGCAGTTCAGATCATTCAAACAGTACCAGATTACGCAAAACTTTTAAAAACTATGTTAAAAATGAAAAGGATCATTCAACAAACAGAAATTACACAGGGAAATTGAAAACAAATACAGAAAGTGTAATAATGCTTCCAATATTTAATATGGGACAGGTTACAAATATAAAACTTGACAGAAAACTGAGGACACCAGTGCACCAACGCATCACAATCAGGGTATTAAAAATACTTTTTTTTTAATCTCTCATCTGGATTCTATAAAAATAACACTTTGTCAAAACAGCAAGGAAAAGTTAACATATTATTCCTTTCATATGCATAAGACACTAGCAAAGTACCCTGTGGACCACAAATATATTTCTGAAAAGCTAGCACCTCTGTGACCAGAGGTGTTCCGCAGGGATTGGTGCTGAGTATACTGTTGAGTATAAAAGACTTGGAAGATAATGTAGAAGGATTGGTTTGTAAGTTTGCAGGCAATACAAAAAATGGTGGAATTGCAGACAGTGAAGGGAGCTATTAAAGGATTTGTCAGTATATAGATGAGTCATATTTATGACGGGAGAAATGTCAGATAGAGTTTAATCCAGATAAGTGTGAGATGTTGCGATTTGGGAGTTCAAATGCAAGGGGAAAGTATAAAGCTAATGGCAAGACGCTTAACAGCATTGACGTACAGTGGTATCTTGGGATCCAAGTTCATAGCTTGTTGAAAATAGCAACACAGGTAGATAGATTAGTAAAGGTGACGTATGGTGGACTTGCCTTCATTGGTCAAAAAACAGAATATAAGAGTCAGGAAGTCATGTTGCAGTTTTCTCATTCCTTCTCTCCAGAGATGCTGCCTGTCCTGCTGTGTTACTCCAGCTTTTTCTGTCTATCTGCAGCTTTATAAAACTTTGGATAGGTTGCATTTGAAATAGTGCATGCAATTCTGGTCACCCCATTACAGGAAGGATGTGGAGTCTTTGGGAAGGTACAGCAGTGGTTTAACATGATGCTGTCTTGATTAGAGATTAGCTATTAGTTACAAGGAGGGGTTGGACAAACTTGGGATGTTTTCTCTGAAGCACGAGATGTTTTGGGGAGTTTATAAAAAATAAGATATAGATAGGGTAGATAGACAGAACATTTCTCCAGGGTAGAAGCATCAAATACAAAAGGGCATAACTTTAAAGTGAGAGGGGGAAAGTTTAAAGCAGATGTGCAGGGCAAGTTTTTTTGCGCAAAACATTTAAACAACGTTTAAGGAACATTTGGACAGGTATATGGATAGGTTAGGCTGAAAGGGATATTGGCCAAACGCAGGGGGTGGGACTACTGTAGACGAGGTATGTTGGTCAGCGTGGACAAGTTGGGCCGAAGAGCCTGTTTCCACGCTGTATGACTCTATAACTATGATAGGCACCTTGAAATGTGTTGCCAGAGACGGTGGTGGAACCAGATATGATAGTGGCATTTAAGAGACTTTTAGACAGGCACATTAATATGCTGAAAAATTGAGAGATATGGATCACATGCAGGCAGAAGGAATTTATTTAATTTAGCACCACATTCAACACAGAGGCCAAGGAGCTATTCCCATGCTCCACTTAGATTAGATAGCAGTTTAAAGTCTCATCTGAATAGTTGATACGCCTGACAAGACCGCAATCTTTCAATGTTACACAATAATGTACACCAAACACCCCAACCATCTACCTTAAGATGGAAGAGTGCTGCTAATGAGATAAATACTGATAGTTCAAACAAAGAAAAATTACAGTAGTTTATTTTTCAATAAATAGCAACATTTTCATGGAGGCTTTGCTCTGTTTACATTACAACCTGGAGTGAGTGACTTTCACATTAACTTCCAGCACCTTGGCAAAGCAATTTCAGACATTATTAAAATGTTCTGACCACCAATGCGTTGGACAGCACCCTAACCCAATATCAATTTACATGCATTTTCAGAAGTTTATTAGACAAAACCTATTAACATTCAAGGAGTTCTCCCTCAGTTTAGGTATTTCTGAGGTCAATCCACATGAGGTTTTATTCACAATTTACCCAGTTATGAACCAGTGAATGGCAGCACTCAGCAAGATCTGAACATACTGAGCTAATAATTAGCTGATAAAGTTCATGACTCAAGTCAGCCAACCATAAACTTCCACACTAAAAGCTATCTCCCTTTATTGTTCCATCGCTAAGTCCTGATCAGAACCGGAATTAAAAAGTCCAGCATCAAAGGCAAGTCAGGATTATATAATCTGTAAAAAGTGGCCCACCTCCTAAACCCCTCAGAGGAATTGCTTGCACAAAGGCTTGTCAGAAGTGGAATGCGATACCAGTGCTTTACCAAGATGGATATGACTTCAGCATTGATTAAGAAGCTCAAGAAAATTCCCATAAAAAGTGGATCGGTTGAATGATACCTCTGCCTTGGTGTTCAATTTACACCCTCTTCGACCAGTATCACTCAGAAATCGATAGAACTCCATCTTGACAAAAGTTCTTTCAATCTCTTGCCAATTCTTTAGGGATTTATCATTTATCCTGTGCAAGATCTAACCCGCTTAATATTGTTCACAAACCTTCAGCATAAAAGCTGGAAATGTCACATTTGTCCAATAAATTAATTTGGGGCACAAGGGGAACCTTTCAAGAATCTTATTCACATCTATTACAAAGACTCATTGTATACATATATAGTCCAGCATCTTGAGTTTCAGCAGTGCACCATAAACTCCTTAAACTTTCACCAAAAATGATCATCCCTTTCAAAACAAAACACATAATGTGATAGCTTCGTTCTTTACTGGAATCTTAACATAATTCCTTCCAATTAAAATACTTCACGGTAATCTATTCAATAAAATAGTCGGTGTGACTTTTCTGTGGTAATGATAGTGCACAATTATTTCATGCAGGAAATTAGGTCACAGTTGTATCAGATGAAAGCTACTGGTAAATTGATATACCAACAGTGGGAGCTATTTAACCCATTGAGTAATGTGAAACTAATAACTACACAGATCTAATTCTTTCCCCAGTCTGTTAAAGATAACTCCGATCAGTTATCCAATTCCATCCTAGAAATTAATTTGACTGCTCCGATACATTGGGTAATGAAGTACAAGTATGAAGTCATTCAGGTTATGGAATGATTCCAGGAATAAGTGGGGTAACATATGATGAGCATAAGACAGCACTGGGCCTCTACTCGCTGGAGTTTAGGTTGAGGGGGAACCTCATTGAAACTTACAGAATAATAAAAGGCATAGACGGGATGTGTAAAGGATGTTTCTACTGATGGGAGAGTCTTGGGCCAGAGGTCACAGCCTCAGAATTAAAGGGCGCTCTTTTAGAAAGGAGGTGAGGAAGAACTTCTTTAGTCAGAGGATAGTTAATCTGTGGAACTCGTTGCCAGAGAGCTGTGGAGGCCAAGTCAGTGGATATCTTTAAGGCAGAGATGGACAAATTCTTGATTAGAACGGGTGTCTAGAGTTATGGAGAGAAGGCAGGATAATGGGATTAGGAGAGATCAGTCATGATTGAATGGCAGAGTGGACCTGATGGGCCAAATAGCCCAATTCTACTCATATAACTTGTGATCCATGCTTCTTTTCCCAAGTATATTAATTCTATACTCTCAATTTTTTTTAATGTTTCTACCAGAGAAATCTCTTCCAATCTTTTCAACTTGATTTCTGTCTACCAATTGTTGATTGCAATTCATCAAGGCAATAGCAGGTAAATTTAAGTTTCGATTCCGTAGAATATATCTTATTAATTATCCAATTTTAGTCCAGGATGTTGAAAACAGTATCACAAATTAGAATGATAAAGTATTGTTTCAATAAACCTATCTTATAAAGCGAGTTGGCCCCTCAGCAGTACTGATGATTGGATTGGAACGAAAAACTAACACAGCTGATGAAAGAACTCTGCTTCCAAGATTTTTCCCATTAGCAAGACGTCTTGACAGACTGATGGGAGAATTGCGCTCGGATGCACTGACTTTATGTGGCACATAATTATACTTGGAGAGCACAAGCACTGGGCCCATCGGAGGATGGGACGTTTATCCTGCCACAATGTAATTGAACTTGGCAATGCGATGATCAAAAAAATGTTGTTACATAAAGGCTGAAAAAAGAACAATTTTGACTAGAACACCATGTTAAACTGCAGTGAGATCAAAAGATTTACCTTTTTTCATCAAACATTCATTGCATAATCTAACTCGTAATATTGCACTATGTTTCATTAACTTGCAAACAACCTTCTTTAAGTTACCCATCTGCTTTGAATATTCTGCAGCCCACCTATTGAATAGTACATCTACAGTGGCAGAGAATATTACATTTCCAATCTTTCTCCTTTTGGAGCTAATTAAAATGTAAATACGACAATCTATCAGAGGCCACTAACAGATCAATGAAAGCAAAAGTGCAATGGCAGAATTATTCATAGTCTCACTGATGATATGAGACAACAGGAGATGAATATTGTGTCATCTCCATGTGAACAGATGCATGTATAAATATCCAAATTAAGAACAGGAGTAGACCTCTGACCTCTTTAGGTATGTCATTTAATAAGTTCATTGGTGATCTAATTGTAACCTCCACTGCCCATTCGCATCTATAGAAACATAGAAACATAGAAATTAGGTGCAGGAGTAGGCCATTCGGCCCTTCGAGCCTGCACCGCCATTCAATATGATCATGGCTGATCATCCAACTCAGTATCCCGTACCTGCCTTCTCTCCATACCCTCTGATCCCCTTAGCCACAAGGGCCACATCTAACTCCCTCTTAAATATAGCCAATGAACTGGCCTCGACTACCCTCTGTGGCAGGGAGTTCCAGAGATTCACCACTCTCTGTGTGAAAAAAGTTCTTCTCATCTCGGTTTTAAAGGATTTCCCCCTTATCCTTAAGCTGTGACCCCTTGTCCTGGACTTCCCCAACATCGGGAGCAATCTTCCTGCATCTAGCCTGTCCAACCCCTTAAGAATTTTGTAAGTTTCTATAAGATCCCCTCTCAATCTCCTAAATTCTAGAGAGTATAAACCAAGTCTATCCAGTCTTTCTTCATAAGACAGTCCTGACATCCCAGGAATCAGTCTGGTGAACCTTCTCTGCACTCCCTCTATGGCAATAATGTCCTTCCTCAGATTTGGAGACCAAAACTGTACGCAATACTCCAGGTGTGGTCTCACCAAGACCCTGTACAACTGCAGTAGAACCTCCCTGCTCCTATACTCAAATCTATCTATGGTAATCTTTCACTCCTTTGCTTATCAATAATCTATCTCCTTCACACTTAAAAATAATCAAAGATTAAACTCTAATCCCCTTGGGTATGAGATTTACAAAGACTCGTGACCCTCAGATCAACTTCATCTCATTCTCTGTATTTAATGACAACCTAGTTTTATACAGTGACACCTAAATCTACATCTGCCCCGCCAAGCCTACTCAATCTGACCATCTCCAATAATTTCTCAATAGATAATCCATCCATTAGTCTTGTAAACCTTCCCGAAATGGTTACGTCCATTAACAATATTTCTGAAATAACACAATCATATGGTACACTTTACACCAAGTTTTCATCCATACGGTGGATGCTTACCTTGCTACTTTTGTATTCAATTTCCCATGCATTAAATGAAAAGGCCATTAGCATTCCCAATGCTTGCTGTGCCTGCCATACTAGATTTCTAAGAATTCTTCACCATCTCATCATATAAATTCTCACCAAGAACATCGATGCTCTTATACTTCCTGCCAGAATAGACAATTTCATATTTTCTTACATTATACGCTATTAGCCAGATCCTTACCCATTCCTTAGCCAATATGCACCCTTTTGTTGCCTCCTTATTGCCACTTTTCAATTTACTTTCCTCCCAATCTTTGGATTAACGGCAAAATCAGAAATCAAATTCACATTAATCCCAATCATTTACAAAACATATTGATACCAAGGGACTAGCCCTTGTCCCACCTTTTGCCTTATCAACTGGAAAAATACTCACTTATTCATCATTTTGGTTTCACGTTACACAATCCATCTCCCATTCATGATTTTGCTATCAAATAAGTACATTGACTTAGGTACACAAAATTGCTGGAGGAACTCAGCGGGTGCAGCAGCATCTATGGAGCGAAGGAAATAGGCGACGTTTCGGGCCGAAACCCTTCTTCAGACTGATGGGGGGTGGGGAAAGAAAGAAGGAAAAAGGGGAGGAGGAGGAGCCCGAGGGCGGGCGGATGGGAGGGTGGGAGGAGACAGCTAGAGGGTGAAGGAAGGGGAGGGGACAGCACAGGCTAGCCAAATTGGGGGAATTCAATGTTGATGCCATAAGGGCGCAAGGACCCCAGACGGAATATGAGGTGCTGTTCCTCCAATTTCCGCTGTTGCTCACTCTGGCAATGGAGGAGACCCAGGACAGAGAGGTCGGATTGGGAATGGGAGGGGGAGTTGAAGTGCTGAGCCACCGGGAGGTCATGTAGGTTAAGGCGGACTAAGCGGAGGTGTTCGGCGAAACGGTCGCCCAACCTACGCTTGGTCTCACCGATGTAAATTAGCTGACATCTAGAGCAGCGGATGCAGTAGATGAGGTTGGAGGAGATACAGGTGAACCTTTGTCGCACCTGGAACGACTGCTTGGGACCTTGAATGGAGTCGAGGGGGGAGGTGAAGGGACAGGTGTTGCATTTCTTGCGGTTGCAACGGAAAGTGCCCGGGGAGGGGGTGGTGCGGGAGGGAAGGGAAGAATTGACGAGGGAGGTGCGGAGGGAGCGGTCTTTGCGGAAGGCAGACATGGGGGGAGATGGGAAGATGTGGCGAGTGGTGGGGTCACGTTGGAGGTGGCGGAAATGGCGGAGGATTATGTGTTGTATTTGCCGGCTGGTGGGGTGAAAGGTGAGGACCAGAGGGACTCTGCCCTTGTTGCGTGTGCGGGGATGGGGAGAGAGAGCAGTGTTGCGGGGTATGGATGAGACCCTGGTGTGAGCCTCATCTATGGTGGCGGAGGGGAATCCCCGTTCCCTGAAGAACGAGGACATTTCCGATGCCCTGGTATGAAATGTCTCATCCTGGGAACAGATGCGGTAGTACATTGACTTGGCCTGATCATCTTAAAGTTTCCCACATGTCCCGCTAATGTCAGGTCAGGTCGAGTGGAGTTTATTATCATATGCACTAGCACAGTGAGGTACTGTTAAGTAAAGTGAAAATCTTCCTTGCCTCGGCATCACAGGAGCATTGACTCAAGACAACACACAAAAAACATTTTAGACATAAATTCTACAAGTGAAAAGGCATCACCTCATGTATGTATTTTTGATAGTGGAGAGGTATGTGCCTGTGATGCACCAGGTTGAGTCCACCACTCCTACAGCCTCTTGCGTTGGAATTCACATAACAGGGCATGATGTAACCAATACCTTCTACAATGATACCTTGCAATATTCCCCCGATGATATTTTCATGATTCATTCACTCCCTTTCCAATCATCAGATATATTTGGCTCTACCCAAAATAGCCTGGCTTCACTAAAAATAGGAGTGTCAGTGTCTTCCTCTCGTTTTGCATGAACACGGGCAGAACGGTGGGGCAGCGGGAAAGCTACTGCCTCACCGCACCAGAGACCCGGGTTGGACCCTGACAACAAGTGCTAGTATATGTGCGGAATGAGTACTTTGTCCCTGTGACCAGCGTGGGTTTTCTCTGGGATCTCCTGTTTCCTACCACACTAGTATCTGCGGAATGAGTACTTTGTCCCTGTGACCAGCGTGGGTTTTCTCTGGGATCTCCGGTTTCCTACCACACCCCAAGGCGGGTGGGCGGGCGTGCATGTTATACTTGCTCATATAATAGAGCAAATGCAGGCCTGCCACGTTACTTATCCTTCCAGCTCAGCACCCTCCATTTCATTCAACAGCTGACCTTTTCTGGCTATACAGCTTCTTTGCAGCCAGAATCATCTCATCCGAACTATGATCCCTTCCCAGTAAGTAGCAATGTTACAAAATTTTGAGATTTTAAAAATCAAGTCTGTAATTTATCCCATCAGATAAAGCATAAAAATAAGTTTAATTTGACACCTAATTCACTTTCATATCTCAAGTATTTAAAAAGTTATGGCCATTTTCATACTCGGAAATGAGCATCTTGTTCCCTATTGATTTTCTATGGACATAACAAAAAAGTTGTGATCGTGAACAGTCAAAAGCCCATAACTTTCTTAAAAATTAAGAGAACTGAATGAAATTTTCAGTTATCATAGATTGAAGCATTCTGAAACAAATATAAAATAATCTTACTTGGATGACCTGAAATTAAAGCATATAATTAGTTAGTTACCTAATTGTAGCTAATTTCAGACTTCAATTACTAGATCTAAACATCTATCCATTTCTTAATAAATTATTAACATTTTTAAATAGCCTAAATGTCCAAATAATATTCACAAATAATTCACAATAAAACATGATTTTTAAATCTCATTTACATTAATTTATAGACCAAATGGAAGGAATTCAGTGTTCAATTGCTGTAAATAAATGCCCATTTAAATCAGCTTTCCAGTGGGTCCCTGTGGAACGCGCTGGTTTAGAACGTTCACATTGCGGTAGATTTGTGCCCCAAATGCCCAGAAAAATACTTCGCGATATAATGGGCCCAAATTGAGCTACTCGCAATATTAAATTTTGTATAAAGGGATCTTTAGAAGCCCTTTTTAATGTAAAAATATACAACCTAACTTCTGCTATTTGCTTTATGAGACCCTGCAGCTGCCGGTGGTCGCGGGTTTAAAGATTGATTTTTAAACTACTATAACTATTATACGAGGCCTTTAAACCTAATAATAGCCTTTGCGACGGGGTCTTCCAGCGATTTTTCGTTAATAATTAACTAGGCTGAACATCTTCGATTTGAACAGCCTAGCGAAAATCGCGTTTTAAACCCGCCCCCTCTAAACGGCGCCAAAATCGCGCACACCCGCAACGGCAGATTTTCAAAGGCGCTTCAGGTAGGCTTTGCAACATACCTACAGTAAGTCAATGGACAATTTCCGAGGCAGCATTATGCAAATGTTTAAATTCACTGCTCGAATCTAGCACTCATTCCATCGTCGCTTACTGAAATCATGGAGGACTGGATACTCATGCTGTTTTTTTCTTTGTGTTAGCCTTAGGTTGATTCTGCTTGATTGAGCAAGGTCAAGGATATATCTGTTCGAATAGCTAAACATAGGTCAAGTGGATCATGTGATAACCTCAGCATTCCAAATGTCTGATGACAATGTATCCCAAAATTCCACAATAGCCTTTTTTTTCTTTTCCTTAAAAGGCTTTTTCTTTAAACTCTTGAAATTGCCGATTGAATTAATCTCCATACTGGCAGGCCCCTTTTTTTTTTAAATTAATCAATTTCTAAACACGACTAAATCCAAAATATCAATCTCTCTTCCACTAATCACACCTTCCCCTTCCATCCCTTTCTGTTTAGACTTCTATCCATGACCCCCTAGTTTGTTAAACACAGAAAGTAGATGCAAGGGTAGGCCATTCGGCCCCGAGCCAGCACCGCCTTTCAATACAATCATGGCTGATTATCCAAAATCAGTACCCCATTTCTGCTTTTCCCCCCATATCCCTTGATTCCATTAGCCCTAAGAGCTAAATCTAACTCTCTCTTGAAAACATCCAGTGAATTGGCCTCCACTGCCTTCTGTGGCAGAGAATTCCGCATTCTTACTCACCCACTCCATCCAATTCCCCAGCACTTATTTACAATAATAGGTGTAACACCTGCCTCAAAGCCTCATCCCCCACCCCTATCGAAGGACCTAAACATTGCCTGTCCACTGTTTACCTTCTTCCACTGTCAAGAGTGAGGCCACAAGCAAATTAGAGGAACAGCACCTCATATGTCACTTGGGCAGCTTACAGCCCAGCGGGACGAACATTGATTTATCTAATTTCAAGTCACTCGTGCATTCTTCCCCCCCCCCCCCCTCCCAGTCATTCACTTAGTTCCACTTTTCTATCACTATCGTTAGCACATCTTCCCCAAGCAAGAACGGGCCATTATGGACTCCATCCTCCACAAGGCCATTTGTAGCAGTAGATGAGGTTGGAGGAGGTGCAAGTGAACCTCTGCCTCACCTGAAAGGACTGTTGGGGTCCTTGTGTGATCCTCTGCCTCACCGGAAAGGACTGTCGGGGTCTTTGGATGGAGTCAAGGGAGGAGGTATAGGTACAGGTGTAGTGTAAGAAAGAACTGCAGATGCTGGTAAAATCAAAGGTAGACACAAAATGCAAGAGTAACTCAGCAGGTGAGGCAGCATCTATGGAGAGAAGGAATGGGCGACATTTCAGGTCGAGACCCTTCTTCAGACAGGTGTTGCATCTCCTGTGGTTGCAGGGGAAGGTACCTGAGGAGGGGGTGGTTTGGGTGGGAAGGGATGAATTAACCAGGAAGTTGCGGAGGGAACGGTCTCTGGGGAAAGCGGAAAGGGGTAGAGATGGAAGATGTGGCTAGTGGTGCGATCCCATTAGAGGTGGCGAAAATGTTGGAGAATTATGTGCGGTGTGCGAAGGCTGATGGGGTGAAAGGTGAGGCGAGATCCCTGTTGCGACTGGGGGGGAGGGGGGAGCAAGAGTGGAGCTGCGGGATACCGAGGAGACTCTTGTGAGGGCCTCATCGATGATGGAAGAGGGGATCCCCCGTTCCCTAAAGATGAGGACATCTCAGATGTCCAGGTACGGAACACCTAATCTAGGGCAAAGATACGGCGTAGACAAAGGAATTGGGAGTAGGGGATAGAGTCTTTGCAGGAGACAGGGTGGGAAGAAGTGTAACCCAGATAATTGTGGGAGTCGTTAGGTTTATAACAGACATCAGTCAATAGTCTAGTTACTGTGATGGAGATGGTGAGATCAAGAAAAGGTAGGGAGATGGTCCCAGTGAATTTGAGTGCAGGATGGAAATTAGTAGTTAAGTTAATGGTCCATAAGTTCTGCATGGGTGCAGGAGGTTGCCCCGATGCAGTTGTCAATCAAAAGGATTACAGGAAGGAGACAAAGAAAGTCTTGAAATCAGGATGCCCTAAACATCAACAAGAGAATTTGTTGTTGACCTAAGGAAGCAGAGGGATGAACACAGGTACCTCGGGTGGTCAAAAAGCATGGAATGTAGAAGGTGGGAGGTCATGTTGCAGTTGTATAGGACATGGTGAGGCCTCATTTAGAGTATTCTGTTCAGTTTATAAGATGTTATCAAGCTGGAAAAAGTTGCAGAGAAGATTTACGAGCATGTTGCCAGGACTCAAAGGCCTGAGCTATAGGGAGAGGTTGAGCAGACGAGGACTTTATTCCTTGAAGCACAAGAGGATGAAGGATAATCTTATACAGGTGTACAAAATCATGAGAGGAATAGGATAAATGCAGTATTTTGCCCAGACTAGGGGAATCAAGAACCAGAGGACATTGGTTTATGGTGAGGGGGGGAAAAGATTTAATGGGAACCTGAGGGGTAACTTTTTTTTTGTTGGAACGAACTGCCAGAGATTGTAGTTGAGGTGAGTACGATCATCGTGTTTAAGAGACATTTAGACAAGAACTTGGATAGAGTTATAGTGATAGAGTGGACACTGGCCCTTCAGCCCAACTTGCCCATACCGGCCAACATGTCCCAGCTACACTAGTCCCCACCTGCATGCGCTTGGTCTATATTCCTCCAAACCTATCCTACCCATGTACCTGTCTAACTGTTTCTTAAAGGATGGGATAGTCCCAGCCTCAACTACCTCCTCTGGCAGCTTGTTCCATGCACCCACCAGACTTTTTGTGAAAAAGTTACCCCTTGGATTCCTATTAAATCTTTTACCCTTCACATTGAACCTATGTCCTCTGGTCCTCGATTCACCTCCTTTGGACAAGAGATTCTGTACATTTACCCGATCTATTCCCCTCATGATTTGGTACATCTCTTTTAGATCACCCCTCATCCTCCTGCCCTCCAAGGAATAGAGACCCAACCTACTCAACCTCTCCCTATAGCTCACACACTCTTGTCCTGGCAACATCCTCGTAAATCTTTTCTGAACCCTTTCAAACTTGATAATATCTTTCCTATAACATGGTGCCCAGAACTGAACACAATATTCTAAATACGGTCTCACCAATGTCTTATACAACTTCAACATGACCTCCCAACTTCTATATTCAATACTCTGACTAATGAAGGCCAATGAGCCAAAAGTCTTTTTGACCACCTTAACTACCTGCAACTCGACCTTCAAGGAACCATGCACCTGCACTCCTAGATCCCTCTGCTCTGCAACACTCCCCAGAGGCCTACTATTTACTGTATAGGTCCTGCCCTTGTTAGCCGTCTCAAAATGCAACACCTCACACTTCACTGTATTAAATTCCATCAATCATTCCTCCGCCCACCTGGCCAATTGATCCACATCCTGCTGCAATCTTTCACAACCATCTTCACTATCTGCAGAACCACTCACTTTTGTATCATCAGCAAACTTGCTAATCTTGCCCTGTATGTTCTCATCCAAATCATTGATGTAGATGACAAACAGTACACGGACAAAAACATGCTTACTGTCCTTAATCAGCCCTTGCCCATCCAAATGCTTGTATGACCTATCCCTCAGAATACTCTACAGTAACTTCCCAACCCCAGATGTTAAGCTCACCGGCCAATAGTTCCCATCATTTTCCCTGCAGCTATAGTTCCCAGCATTTTCCCTATTGCAAAAGTTCCCAGCACTTTTTCTTAGCAGGGGATAAGATTTGTTTAGATTGATATGGGCCAAAAGCAGGCAGATGAGACTAGTTAAGACGGGGCATGTTGGTCGTTGTGGGCGTTGGGATGAAGGGCCTGTTTCCACGCTGTATGACTCTATAAGTGTTAGAAAGCCTCCATGTGTCTAAAACATCTTCCAAGTGTGGCCACTAGCAGAAGAAAATGCAGCAGTAAATTTATCCACATTTTTCCACAATTCTGGTTTTGTCAAATCAATAGGGAAATGGGTTTTCACCTGACCACCAAAAAGAATCCCCCTGCTCTACCAGGAAATACTGCCATGGAATTTTTGTTTTAAGTGGGGAATTTAATAGGGAGAACAGATAGCGCCTCAATTTAACTTTGTATCTATATGGTTAAACCCATGTCATGAGAGCAATTTAATTCCCAATATTGCACAGGAGATTGAGTTTTTTGAGATGACAAAGATGATCGATGAGAGCAATATAGTGGATTAATTCTATTTGGACTTTAATATAGCATCAGACAAGGTACCTCAGGATCCTTCTTCAGACTGAGTTACTGCAGCACTTTGTGTCTTTTTTTGTAAACCTGCATCTGAAGCTCCTTGTTTCTACAGTGAACAAAAATGTAAATGAGCAAATTAGGAAGTTTGGAGATGGTACAAAAAATATGAAGGGCATAGATAGGGCAGACTGTCAGAACTTTTTTTCCAGCATGGAAATGTCAAAGACTAGAGGACATTGCTTTAACGTGAGAGGGATAAAGTTTAAAGATGTGTGGGGCAATTTTTTTTATCCAGAGAGTGGGAGGTACCTGGACAACACGGCCAAGGAAACTGCTTAGTTTGGAAAGTAACATTTAAGAATCATTTAGACAGATCATTTATCATAATCAGCACAAACATTGTGGGCTGAGGACCGTTTTCTGTGTCGCACTGTTCTATTTCCTATAACAAAACCTAATTTGAGTTTTATTTGAGTTCAGGGTAGATCTGGACAATATTATCAAGCTGGAATGAGATGGAATCAACAAAGGCATGGATACCCTGTCCAATTGAGACATCAAGACTGCAAAAATTTAATCAATTTCATACAGTTGTCAGGAAAGTTAGTTTGGTGACCAGAAACAGAATGTTAGCTTTCATGATCCACGTCTGCTATTGATTCAAATCATGAATGCTGTACACTTTTACCTATTTCATCACTTCTGTTCATGCACCTTCATACCCGTGCCAAACAAATCATTCAAGCTACATTTTCAAAATTCAAATTGACCCTGCATCCAAGAGCTTTGACAATTCCAATTATAATTTTGCTTGGTTAAGTACTTAATCAGTACAGTGAGCTTCCATACATCGCTGATAAATTGATTTGAGATTCTCACTCTTACACTTAGAATGGCCATGGAGTCCCGTGAAACATTATCACTGTCTCTTGCTGCCTGACCTGCTGAGTGCTTAACTATCATGTAGTCTTGATTACTAAATTCCCCATCCAAGAGTACAATTGGACTACTTTAATAAGGACAGCGCTGGTTCAAGGTGACAACTCCCCATCACCCTCTGAACAAAAATTAGTGATGAACATTAATAACTGCTGGCCTTGGCAATGATGTCCAGATAGCAAAACAAAAGGTTCTAAAAATTGGCAGGGATGTTGTTACAAATCACAAAAAAATGTATACATAATACATAATTTCATTTCACAAAACAAATCAGAAATACACTCTATAAAAACATTAAATTAAAAAAAATTATCATGCTGAGATAATCTGCATAGTTCGAGGAAATGTAATGTCAATCTGATCATCAGTATAAGTGACCAAATCAACAACTTTTTCCACTCTGACTATAGCACTATATTATCAGAATCCTGAAGTTGGATGATAGTCGCCAAGGATGATGAGTATGCAATATTCTCAGCAAATCCCACTTAACTTTTGTGCAACACATCACGTTCCCTGTTCCAGCTCCTCAAGCTCCAAAACACTGCCACTAAAAATAAGAGCTAACTATTCAATCAGTCACATCCACATGATCTATCAGAACAGTTTCAGAAAAAACATTAGTTTAATTACACTTTAAAAATAATAGTATTACTGATGTAACTTGGAATTGGGGTCAGGTTCTGACCAAAACAGACAAATCAAATAACATTTTACATCGTATGAATCCCTGGCTGAGAAGTTTAATTTCATGAATTTAAGGAATTATGTGAGAACATTGCAGATGCTCCAAGTGCAATTTTACCTCGTTCTCCACATCTTTGTGGGTGCTATTTCAGCATTTTGTTCAATCAAAAGAGGATGTGGATAAACTTCTGCACGATCGGGAATTTGACACCCGAGAGGAGATGGTACTTGGGGTAAATTAGCCATGATCTTATTGAATGATGGGACAGAGAGCGGCAGTGACATCACAGTAAAGTTACAGCACCAGAGACCCAGATTTGATGTTGACTACAGGTGCTGTCTGTACGCTCCCCTTGTGACAGTGTGGGTTTTCTCCGGGTGCTCCGTTTTCTTCCCACACTCCAAAGGTGTACAGATCTGTAGGGTAATTGGCTTCAGTAAGTGGTAAAATTGTCCCCAGCGCATGTGTAAGTTAGTGTACGAGGTGATCGCTGGTTGGCGCGGACTTGAAGGACCTGCTTCCACATTGTAGCTCTGAATTCTAAAGGGCCAGTTTTAGTTTAGTTTATTGTCATGTGTACCGAGGTACAGTGAAAAGCTTTTAGTTGCGTGCTAACCAGTCAGCAGAAATACAATACATGATTACAATCAATCCATTGTATTCATGTAATCATAAGGGAAGCAGTCTATCCTGCTCCTATTTTCTTAGGTGCTTGTGCTCCTTTAGATAAGGAAACACACAACTTATTACACCGTTGAACAAACTAATGGGCAAAGATAGATCAATTAGCCAAATTATGATGAAAAAATGTCTGTGTATAGCTTTTAATTTCTCTGATAATTAACAAAAGCCAAACTATATTTTGAAAAGGCAGTTCATATTTGTAACATCTCTCCAATTTAATTAAGGGATTCACAAGCATTGGCATCAATTATGTTAATAAGGCCACTTGCAAAAATAAAATATTAACCAAACAAAGTGATTGCCATACAGCACAGAAACATAGACATAGAAAATAGGTGCAGGAGTATCCTATACAGCCCTTCGAGCCAGCACTGCCATTCAATATGATCATGGCTCATCATCCAAAATCAGTACCCCATTCTGGCTTTTTCCCCATTCCCTTGATTCCCTTAGCCAAAAGAGCTAAATCTAACTCTCTCTTGAATACATCCAGTGAATTGGCCTCCATTGCCTTCTGTGGCAGACAATTCCACAGATTTACAACTCTCTGGTTGAAAATTGTTTCCCTCATTCAGTCCTAAATGGCCAACCCCTTATTTTCAAGCTGTGACCCTTGGTTCTGGACTCCCCCAACATCGGGAACATTTTGACTGCATCTACCCAGTCCAATCCTCGAAGAATTTTATATGTTTCTATAAGATTCCCTCTCATCCTTCCAATGAATACAAGCCCAGTCGATCCACTCCTTCATCATATGTCATTCCCGCCATCCCGGGAATTAACCTGGTGAACTGACGCTGCACTCCCTCAATAGCAAGAATGTCCTTCCTCAAATTAGGAGACCAAAATTTCACACAATACTCCAGGTGCGGTCTCATCAGGGCCCTGTATAACTGCAGTAGGACCTCCTTGCTCCTATACTCAAATCCTCTCACAATGAAGGCCAACATGCCATTAGCTTTCTTCACTGCACTGCATGCTTACTATCAGTGACTGATGTACAAGTACACCCAGGTCTCGTTGCACCTCCCCTTTTCCTAATCTGATGCCATTCAGAGGATAGTCTGCCCTTCTGCTCTTACAACCAAAGTGGATAACTTCACATTTATCCACTTTATACTGCATCTGCCTACTCACTCAACCTATCCAAGTCACCCTGCAGCCTCATTGCATCCTCCTCGCAGCTCACACTTCCACCCAGCTTTGTGTCATCCGCAAATTTAGAGATGTTACATTTAATTTCAGTCGTCTAAATTGTTAATATATATTGTAAGCAACTGGGGTCCCAGCACCGAGCCTTGCGGCACCTCACTAGTCACTGTCTGCCATTCTGAAAAGGACCTGTTAATTCCTACTCTTTGCTTCCTGTCTGCCAACCAGTTCTCTATCCATGTCAATACCCTAACCGTCTGAAGAAGGGTTTCGGCCCGAAACGTCGCCTATTTCCTTCGCTCCATAGATGCTGCTGCACCCGCTGAGTTCCTCCAGCAATTTTGTGTACCCTAACCCCAATACCATGCATACAGATACAGCACGGAGACAGGCCCTTCAGCCCACAGGGTCCGTGCGGACCAGCGATCCCCGCACATTAACACTATCTTAAACCCACTAGGGACAATTTTTACATTTTGCACCAAGCCAATTAACCGACAAACCTGTACATCTTTGGAATGTGGGAGGAAGCCAAAGATCTTGGAGAAACCCCTAGCAGGTCACGGGCAGAACGTAACAACTCCGTACAGACAGCACCCGTAGTCGGGATCCAACCCGTGTCTCCGGCTTTGCATTCGCTGTAAGGCAGCAACTCTACCGCTGCGCCACCGTGACTGCCACACTTTTGCACATTAATCTCTTGTGTGGGAGCTTGTCAAAGGCTATACTGACTAATGTAGATTCCTTTCAGTTCCTCAAACCCACTAGATCCTCGATCCCCTCGTATTTCCAGGAGATTGTTTGTGTCTTCCTTAGTGAAAACAGAACCAAAGTACTTGTTTAACTGTTCTGCCATTTCCTTGTTTCCCCATTATAAATACACCTGTCTCTGACTGCAAGAAATTTTTAGTCAGTTTTTTTATTCCCCACAAGCTTTCTTTCATGCTCTTTTTCCCCGTCTTAATTAACCCCTTTGTCCTCCTCTGTTCTAAATTTCTCCCAGTCCTCTGGTTTGCCGCTTCTTCTGGCCAATTTATATGCCTGTTCCTTGGATTTAACATGCTCTTTGGGCCACCGTTGACACAAAAATCAAACACCCATTTACACTAATCTCATTGTATTTTCACCACATTGCCATCAACTATCCCCAATTAGTTTTGTAAATTTCATCTAATTATAGAAAGGGGTACAGATAGTCCATAAATCAAGTGTCTGAATTGTGGAAGACAGATATCAATAAGATTGGACAGGACCTGGCAACATATACTGGGAGCACCTAGTTGTAGGTTAGATGGGGTCTTTTTAAGGTTCAATGGTGAGTGTTCAGAGCCAAGAAAATTCCATAAATATTTGGCGTCAATTAACAAAAGAAAGAAATGGCAGGTATGGAGCACTGAAAGCAGGGGAGAGATCTTTCAGGCATACAGGCTGTGTAGAGGGTTGCTTAAAAAATTAGAACAAGAGGGCATACAAGAAAATATCACTGCCAAATAAGATTACAGAAAATATCAAGTGCATTGAGTACAAGAGGATAGCAATGAAGAGTGTGGTCTGTTGGAGATGGGTGTGGAATCAGTAGACATGGGCATGATCTTAAAATTAATATTTCTTATATTACAATATTAAGTAACACACCCCCCACTTTTCCTTCACTCTTTCCTGTGCCCCCAACCATCACAATAACCCTGGAACAGACCCATTTCCCCCAAAATCCTGCCCCTCTTCTACAAACACATCTCCTTCCATATATATCCCTCCTTCTGGCTTTACATTTCACTCCTCTACTCTCCTTATCTGACACCTTTTCGTCTCCTTTACATCTCGAAACCTTACTCCACTCATTTTCCAAGTAAACCGCCCTCACTTTTTATCCACCTATCACTTGCCTGGCTTTGTCCCATCAACAGCAGCGCCATCACCCAGACGCCAATCGTACAGCCCTCGTCTGTACTTCACATTATCTCTTTGAAAAATTCAATCAAATTGGTCAAAGAGGATCTTCCCTGACAAAGGCATGCAGATTATCTCTGATAATCCCTACAATTATAAATCCCTGCTTTTCCAAGTGTAAATATCTGACCACAAATTGATACCAATTCTTCATACTAAGATCCTTCAGAAATTGGGACAACTATTTTCCTTCTCTTTTTTTGAATTTTAGCCCATATGCCAGTTTTCATTGGGGGACAGATAGCAGCTTCAAATTTCTAACGGCAGCAGAGAGTTTGCAGCTTCAAAATCATGGCTGTAAACATCTTGGATGACCTGTTCTGATCCCAGCACATAGTCATAATCACAAAGGTGCGTGATCATCACTACTTTTTCGAAGTTTAAAATCTGCCACATCAACAAATACTCTTCCACAGAAAAGTATCCTGGCTAGGTGTTGCATGGACAAGCACAGCAATTCCAACGCACAGGAACACGGTGGGGCTACGGAGAGTGGTGGATTTATCTCGTTCACCACTGCAAACAGGCAAAAAAAGGCAACATCAAGAATCACCACCATCCGGGTATGCCCTCTTCTCGCTGCTATGGTCGGGCAGGAGGTACAGAAGCCTGAAGTCACCAAACACCAGTTTCAGTAACAGCTACCTTCCTACAATTATCAGGCTCTTGAACCAATCCACACTACCCTAATCGTACCGTGGAACATGCTGAAACACCACTTGCACTGCCATGGACATGTTTTTTATCCAATTGTGCTTTACCCATATTTCTTGAAAATTTTTTTGCAGTCTTTATGTAAAATTAATGGCTTTATGTGTTTGGCCGAGTCTATGTGCCTGTGATGCTGCTGCAAACAAGATTTTCATTGTACCTCACCGTACTTGTGCATGTGACAAAATACTAAGGACTTGAATTTGCACTGACAACTGTTATATCTGGGGTGGGAGATTGCAACCTTCACGTGGTCCACCCTGTTTCGACTAATGAAATGAACCCGACGTGCACAAATAAGATCAAATAGAACAAGTTGACCTACAACATTAGGCTGTGCAGGCCATACGCAAGAAGAAGACTGTAATATCTGAGACAATATCTGAGATTATAATTTTCAGCAAACAGGTCAAATTCTGCATATGAAGAACAACCATATTGTGCAAGGGAGATCTTTCCATGCCTGCAGAGCCATAGCTGAACAATAAATCAACATGATCTGGAGAGTAAACTGGAAAATGCCCTTTGAACTGAATTGAAGGCAATGAACACATTGGTAAGTACACCTTGTTATATACAGAAACAGCTTGAAATACTACATCATAATTATCTTATCTAAATGACAAGACATCCATCCATAAGTCACTTGATCAATTATGATCCAACATGTATCAACACGTACAATTCCAAAGTACTCATATAGTAATTATCTTGCTTGAAATAAATTCTAATCGATTATTCAGAAAGCAATACATCGCATTCTAAAAGACTCAGGAGAAAAAAATAGGCAAGTCAGTATGAGAAAAACAAAACCTGATTATCAGAACCGAAGGAACCAAATCAGTGCATATGGTTATGATTCAGGACTGGCAACGACTTTAAGCAAATATTTTCTCAAACACAATTGAGAAAAACATTCCTACCTCCATGTTTCATGAATGTTGGAACCAACAAGACTTTAAAGGTCAAAATATTGGTTTCTTGTTTCGCAATATCTTTGCAGCAATACTTCATGTAATTGAATTACCATACAATCAATCAAATTGACGCATAGGTCTTGTAGCCTTCTATTCCCATCTTTACTAAGGAAGACACAAACAATCTCCCTGATCTACTGGTGGCCAGAGGATCTAGGGTGGCGGAGGAACTGAAGGAGATTCACATTATGCAGGAAATGGTGTTGGGTAGACTGCTGGGACTGAAGGCTAATAAATCCCCAGGGCCAGATGGTCTGCATCCCAGGGTACTTAAGCAAGTGGCTTTAGAAATCGTGCACGCATTGGTGATCATTTTCTAATGTTCTATAGATTCAGGATCAGTTCCTGTGGATTGGAGGGTAGCTAATGTTATCCCACTTTTTAAGAAAGGAGGGAGAGAGAAAACAGGGAATTATGGACCAGTTAGCCTGACATCGACGGTGGGGAAGATGCTGGAGTCAATAATAAAAGATGAATTAGCAGCACATTGGATAGCAGTAGCAGGGTCGGTCCAAGTCAGCATGGATTTACGAAAGGGAAATCATGCTTGACTAATCTTCTGGAATTTTTTTAGGATGTAACCAGGAAAATGGACAAGGGAGAGCCAATGGATGTAGTGTGCCTGTACTTTCATAAAGAATTTGATAAGGTCCCACATAGATTAGTGGCCAAAATTAGAGCACATGGTATTGGGGGTAGAGTGCTGACATGGATAGAAAATTGGTTGGCAGACAGGAAACAAAGGAATTAACGGGTCCCTTTCAAAATGGCAAGCAGTGACTAGTGGGGTACCACAAGTCTCGGTGCTGGGACCGCAGCTATTTACAATATATATTAATGATTTGGATGATGGGGTTAAAAGTAACATTAGCAAATTTGCAGATGACACAAAGCTGGGTGGCGATGTGAACTGTGAGGAGGATGCTATGAGGATGCAGGGTGACTGGGACAGGTTGAGTGAGTGGGCAGATGCAGTTTAATGTGGATAAATGTGAGGTTATCCACTTTGGTGGCAAGAACAGGAAGGCAGATTATCCTCCAAAAGGTGTCAACTTGGGAAAAGAAGATGTACAACGGGATCTGGGGGTCCTTGTTCATCAGTCACTGAAGGCATGCATGCAGGTACAGCAGGCAGTGAAGAAAGCGAATGGCATGTTGGCCTTCATAACAAGAGCAGTTGGGTATAGGAGCAAAGAGGTCCTCCTGCAGTTGTACAAGGCCCTAGTGAGACCACACCTGGAGTATTGTGTGCAGTTTTGGTCTCCAAACTTGAGTAAGGACATTCTTGCTCTTGAGTGCAGCGTAGGTTCACAAGGTTAATTCCCAGGATGGCGGGACTGTTATATGTTGATAGAATGGAGCGGCTGGGCTTGAATACTCTGGAATTTAGAAGGATGAGAGGGTATCTTATTGAAACATATAAGATTATTAAGGGTTTGGATGAGCTAGAGGCAGGAAACATGTCCCCAATGTTGGGGGAGTCCAGTACCTGGGGCCATAGTTTAAGAATAAGTGGCAAGTCATTTGGAACAGAGATGAGGAAAAACTTTTTCACAGTTATGAGTGTGTAGAATACTCTGGTTCTCTGGATGCTTTCAAGAGAGAGTTAGATAGAGCACATTCTGGGATAGCGGAATTTAGGGATATGGAGAGAAGACAGGAACAGGGCGCTGATTGTGGATGATCAGCCATGAGCACATTGAGTGGCGGTGCTGGCTCGAATGGCCGAATGGCCTACTCCTGCACCTATTGTCTATTTACCAGAAGATTCAAAGTGAGCATTTGTGAGCATTTTAGGAAGAACTTTTCAATGTCCTCAGCTCAAATTATTTTCAATTCTCACTCCCACACGCAAAGAATCTTATTTTCCTTTGCCACATTTGTAAATTGAATCACATTCTTGAGATAAGGGGATTTAGGTTCTTGAGTGCCGCTAGCTCAATGGAGCAGATGCTACACAATTCTAATACTACACCAAACCTCAATATCCCGTTCAGCACAGATTCACCACCCGCTGACTGAAGAAATTCTTCCTCATCTCCTTCCGAAAGGAGCGTCCTTTTATTTTGAGCTTTGCCGTCTGGTCCGAGACCCCCACACTAGTGGAGACATCCTCTCTACATCCACTCTATCCAGGCCTCACTCTGTTCAATAAGTTTCAATAAGGCCCGAATAGTGAAAGGCCCAGAATGACAATAGGTGCAGGAATAGGCCATTCAGCCCTTCGAGCTAGCACCGCCACAATCTGGAATTCATTGCCACAGATGGCTGTGGAGGCCCAAGTCATTGGGTATTCGTCTGATGAAGAGTCTTGACCAGAAACGTCACCTATTCGTTCTCTCCAGAGATGCTGTTTGACCCGCTGAGTTATTCCAACTTTTGGTATCTATCTTCGAATTTAAGGCGAAGATTGACAGATTCTTAATTAGTAGTAAGGGTGCAAAATAGGTGTGAAAGAAACATTTAATATGTTTAAGTCAGAAATTTGATCATATCTGCAGCTACTGGAGTTCAGATGATTCTGACAATGTTCCATTTCTGAGGAAAACCAAAGTGTGGTTCAACCATTGTTGAAGAATCTACGCTGATACTTAAGGCTCCAGTCATCACATAAATCCTCTGGTACCATCTTCATTCTTTAAATGGAAGAGAGTCCCAACAAATCGCTATGTAAAATTACAAAGCTCAGCTCCAGTCAACATATTCAAGTTCCCAAAAAGATCTATGTATGAGGGGGGATCTTATAGAAACTTACAACATTCTTAAGGGGTTGGACAGGCTAGATGCAGGAAGATTGTTCCCGATGTTGGGAAAGTCCAGAACAAGGGGTCACAGTTTAAGGATTAGGGGGAAATCTTTTAGGACCGAGATGAGGAAAACATTTTTCACACAGAGAGTGGTGAATCTCTGGAATTCTCTGCCGCAGAAGGTAGTTGAGGCCAGTTCATTGGCTATATTTAAGAGGGAGTTAGATGTGGCCCTTGTGGCTAAAGGGATCAGGGGGTATGGAAAGAAGGCAGGGATGGGATACTGAGTTGGATGATCAGCCATGATAATATTGAATGGTGGTGCAGGCTCGAAGGGCTGAATGGCCTACTCCTGCACCTATTTTCTATGGTTCTATTGTGATCAACAGGATTATAGGGGAAACAGAGCAGCTATTTCTGCAAAATTAATACAGAAGATAGTATGTTTCTACCTTAGCAAAGTATTCTCTACTAAAACTTGTGAAAAGGAAATATATACCAAAGTAAAGAATATCAGAACAATTTGACTTAAACAACAATTCTTCACTTACCTTAGCGTGATAAACTTAGAGATATATATATATATCAATGTTTAAGTTAGCAAAAAAAACTTTGAAATGATATTGAAAACCTCTTCCCAGTTGCAACATCAAATCATTCAATAAGCATATGCTAATGCCCAAGATTTAACTGTAGAAGCCACAAACATACACACACCATATCAAAAAGTCAAGTAGAGAAGGACAACAAAAAATGACCTTATCAAACTCACAAGACAGCAGCATTAGAGTGTGATCAACTTTTATATTTCAACCATAGTGGAAAAGTGGGACTCAAAAGATTGCCTTCAAACAAGTTATCTTTCTTCACTTTTTAATGACTATTTAACACAGATATCTACTATTGATTAGAGTAAATTCAAAAATCAATTAACAATCTGGAGGTCACAAAATTCTGGTCTCAATAAGGATTAAATAATTAAAGTTGCACCATCAACACTTATTGGTTCTTTTAGAGTGTGCAGCAAAAGTCAAGAGTGATTTGCAGTTACATGTCCCATGATGGAACAATTACATTCTTACTTGCAGCAGCACAACAGATACGTAAAAATAGTATTATGTGTTGGGAGTGGAGGTTCTTTCAGATGAGACCTTGTCTGCACTGTTAGGTGGTTGCTTAAGATGTCAATGTACTATTTTGAGCAACAGGGAATCATCATGAAACCTCAACCAATAGAAATCACTCAATAATATTTCTAAAAACTATTTGGTCCTCGGCACATGGATATTTGTGGGAATTTGCTGTGCGAACACTAGCTGTCACATTTCCCAAAACACAGAAGTACTTTTATAGAGTAGTCATTTGTTGGAAAAAACCTTCGGAGTATAAAGAAAACAATGTGAAAGGCACAATATAAATCCAGGTCACTGTCATTTTAGACTCACTCCAATGCAATAAAGTTTAATTGGTGCACGTTGCACACTTCAAGCAAATTTCACTTCTACTTCCTGCAACACATTTCGGGTCAATTTCAATGCCATTGGTTAAACATCACATTTTTATTATCCCCCGACTCAGCAAGGATTTTCATGGAAGATCTGCCTCAGAAAATCGTATTACAGTGGAAGAGAGAACAATTATTCAAATTAATACTTTGCCAAACTGCAGACTTGGCAATTAACTGTAAATGATATGAAAGGATCAAGCCAACTATTTACCATTTAAAATTCAATGTTATATCACAATAAAATAAATAGAAATCTTCAATACCACAGATACACAAAAGTAAAGAGAATGATCATTATTTATTTTTATTTTGTTAACAACTGATCCCAAAGATATGTATAAACAAAAGAATGAAGAAACACTTTGAAACTGGTCACCACGTAAAGAGTGTTCATTTACAGAATGGAATTGGTAGTCCTGTTAAAGGCGAACAAACCAACGGTTTCGGAAAGCAAAGCAAGGTCCACAATTTTCATCACCAAATAAAATCTGCAAATGTTTGACATTGTACTCAAAACGGTGCAGCTGAGCAAATGGAATCAGGGCATAATTGATGATGTCAGCCATTCCTAAACGAATTTGTAAACACAGGCCTAAAATGAATCAATTCTGATTAATTCAGTAAACGATTTAATTTTACACAACCAAGACCAAAGATTGTAGCACAAACAGGCAAATAAGATATTTGCAACATTTCTCAGTAAAACAGGCAAAATTGAAGTTTTCCTGAATTTCAAATGATTAAAATCAAACCCAAGACGAATTTGAGAGCTGCCAGGTGATGAGATTATAATTCAACATTTTTAGCTTGTACTATGGATTAATCTAATTAACAGTACTTTCAGATTGACAATATATATATATTTGATATTCATTATTTGTGTGTGTGTGCGCGCATAATATATATTAAAAGTTTTAACGTCATGAAAATGAGATTAAGCCTGTAAGAAAAACAAAAATGAACAGACAGGCATCAAACATATCTAATACCCTGCTAATCTGTCAGCACAACTTCAAAACATAGTGTAGTGTGAAATGGTTTAATAACACAATATTACTACCCGATGAGTAAATGCAATACTTTCGCAATTGATGGACTTCAGCAACTTGAAGAACAATGGGCTAATCTTAACCTTCCAACTCAATGCAGATGCAAATTTTCCTTGACAGTTTCCCTTTTCTTGATTAGTGTCAGGGTTTATGGGGAGAAGGCAGGAGAATGGGGTTAGGAGTTAGAGATAGATCAGCCATGATTGAATGGTGGAGTAGACTGGATGGGCCAAATGGCCTAATTCTACTCCTATCACTTATGACGAATTAACAAGAACAAAAAAACATATTGTCAAATAAAAGCTGAACTCTCCTTATATATGTAAGAAGACATATGTAATATTACATAACATTATGTACTTTAAAATCATGATTGCTTATCCTTAAATACGTGGGAAAGTCCAATTGCTAAAATAAATGATAACAAAGTCCTTTGCATACTAAAAGTCAACACTTATATCTCTTTACTTACAGAATTGCATGACGATACTCCAATCTTGTATCCTCTTCTACATCAGTCTCACCCCCTGAGCTGCTTTCTGTGGCATCAGAATCAAAAGCCCGCTCAGAAGTTCTGAGTTTTGCAGTCACACTGGATACCAATTTTAGTAGATCCTCAGAAATAGCTCGATCTTTCACAAAACCAGAGAAAGTATCTCCATTCGGTGAAGATAATAAACATTTACTGCTTCCCCCAAATCCAAGGGAGGAACTGGAACGAACACCATCATCAGCACCTCCTTCTGGATCCGTCCTTGGAAAACTACTCCTCAGCAGTAAAGATCCAACCTGCAGGTTGTTTTTCCCATGCAAAGTGCTTGTGTGTTTATTGTTAGTGCTACTACAGTTGTTAATAAGACTTTCGGTGAAAGATGAAGAAAACTGCTTTAAACTGTGTCCCACCAAACCTGCCAGCTGCTGCTGGGCATGGCGCTCCACCTGCTTGGCTTGCACAACCTGCAAACGCTTGCAGAGTCGATGAGCCCTGCTCCTGATCTCAGCTTGTTTACTGGCAACTAATAAACTCTGAGCACTCACCTCATCCTGGCTAACACTAATATTATTGTGATTGCTGACAACGCTGAGACTGTTATGGTGGTTAATGGTATTACTGTTTGTGCTGGTGCTCTCAGGAGAATGTTTTTTTGTGTTTTGGGTCTCAGTCCCTAGACAATTTAGATTTATTTCGCCGCAGAGAGGTTTGAACGAAACTCCCATCGGGTTGGGGCCATGGAGATCCGCTCGACATCCGTAGTCGAGGTTGGGGATTTTGCTGTTGCCTTTAGACAGCAGGCCGAAATCAGAGGCAGGGGTGTTGGTGGTAGCTTGCAGCCGATGCCAGCGGCTTTTATCCGAGTTCCCCTTACCAGGCGAGGCCGAATTGAGCGAGATGGCGCCGTTGCTCCGCTGGACGCCACAGCCGCCCACTGCTTTGTTGTTGCCATTCACCAGGCCAGAGTCACAGCTGAGACAAGGCGCTTCTTTCACCAAGCCGTTGCCGGCGGTGCTCGATCCCGTCGCCTTCCCCATCTCTTTGCCGTCGCCCGTGGCAGAGAGAAACCCGTCAGAATTCATTCCGTCCCGGCCGTGAAGCCGCGAGTCCCCCCGCTGTAGGCCGAGGCCGGGGGCTTCCGTAGCACTCACCCGCCTCTGCTGCGACTCGCCGGCCTGGCGGTGGTGGTGGTGGTGCCGCCGGTGAGGAGAATGGTGGTTGTGATGGTTGTGGTGGTTGTAAGTTTTTGTCTCGGGCTCTTTCGCTCCTCCCTGAGCGGCCACAGCGCACTTCTCGCCGTCGCCGTGGTAAAAAGGCTCGGTGTCGGGACGCCGCCGCACTCTCGTCCGCCGGCCCAACAACAGAGAGTCCATACGGTCGACAGAAAAATACAAAGGGCCGGCGAGTTTTTTATTTTTATTATTTTCCTCCCCTTCGCCTTCGTCTAAAGTGCCGTTAGAAGCCGCCGACGAGAGCGGAGAGGACGACGGCAGCGAGGACGCTGGCGAAGAAGACGACGAAGCAGAAGACGACGACGACGACGAGGAGGAGGATAGCGGCGGCAGTGCTGATGACGACACGGCCAAGTTGAGCCCGTGGTGGTGCTGCTGCTGCGGCCGCGCTTCGCTGGTGCTCTCACTCACAGCCGGGGAAGCCATTCGCTTCAAGCCACCGGCGGCCATCTTGTGTTCTGCCTCCTTCCCTTTCTTCCCTCCCCCTCCCCCCGCACCTTCCCCTCCGCCTCTCCTCTCCCCCCCCCCTCCCCCCCGCACCTTCCCTTCCCCTTCGCCTCTCCTCCCCCTCCCCCAACACAAAATGGCGCTCACGGGCAAAAAGCGCGCGCGCCCGCCGCACCAACGGACAACCTCGCCCGGCGCCGACACTTAAATCAGTCAGAGGGGTTTATTACTATCATTATACCGACCGTTCCTTCATCATACTAAGCCGCAATGCAAAACAAAAAAAAAAAGGTAGGGGGTTTAAGCCTCTTGCATTATTTTATACTCGAGAGTCGAGTTTTTTTTTTAATGAACCATTTTAAAAATTAAAGGTGGCGGCGATGTGCATAATTCTCAGACACAGGGGGGAATCAACAAAAGGCGCTTCGAGTGCGGCAGATAAGCGAAATGTGACAAAGTCACAAATGCCGCGCACTGCAGCTTTTCTGGAGGGTGCTGCTGCCCTTGTTCGGATGAGCACAGCCCCAGCAGCCATTCGCAAGCCTCTGCTCACTGCCAATGTGATTTTTATTTTAATGCAACACAGAAAACAACTCTCTCACGCACTCCCCTTATCAACCTGCACAGCTATATTACGCCTGGAGGTGCACGTCAGAGTAAAAGACAGACTGATCCAAAGCCTTGACCATATTAACTGAAATATACAAAGCTCTCTTCCTGCAGATATGATGCAAACAGCAAGAAAAAGCCGAGTATGAAAACATAACTTACATCTTTGGACGGAAGAAAATGGTGCTAAAGAATAATAAGGCTTATTTATTTCTTTATACAGAGGGAATATTCATAAATAGTAACAACACTAAACCACTCAGAGTCGAACATGTTCGACAATGGTCAAATATGGGTGCATTCCATGCAAGACGATTAATACTGGGATGTGGACATGAAAAGCTAGGCAAAAAAATGGCATTCATTGAAGAGTGGCAAATTCGTAGGCCAGAGGTTTCCGGTCCCAGATTTCACAGGAAATTAGAAAAATATTGCATTTGGCCCAAATAAATTAAAAAGTTGATCAGATTCAGACAGGAAATTTGAGCATTTCGTTCTTTGACTGTTTGAGTATTACAGAGTGCAAAGCTAAAATGAAATTACTGGAGTCTATAATTAGGGATAGAATAATTGAAAGTCTTGAACATTTTCATCAGTCAAAGGGAGAACCAGCATAAATGAGCACATTGATGACAAACATTAATATTTGTATAGATCACCAATTAACTGAATGAGGCTTAGCGATGAGTGATAATTGTAGACTAATAGGCAAGTGATAGATTTCTAATATTAACCATTTTCAAACATTAAGATCATTGATTTTTGTACACCCCTATCTCCTGCAAGCTGGCAAGAAACCTTATTTTTAATCCAATTCAATCTTGTTTATTCATCTTCTTAGGCAACTGGGCAAGGAGTTCCAGAGTTTGGTACTGGTAAATGAACAGCCACATATTTCCAACTCGGAGTGATCCGATTTGGACAGTAAACTGCAGATATTAATGGCATTTCTTTATGTTATCTGGCCTTGCCCTACGTGGTCGTAGATGTGGCAGGTTTGGGAGATGCTATCATTGCAGCTTGACAAGTAACTGCATTGCACTTTATTGGTGGCATCCTGCAGCAAATATATGCCAATCAAAGCAGTGAACGTTTAAAGCAGTGGTTCCCAACCTTTTTTTGGCCATGCCCCACCTAATCACCTCTAAAATCCTGATGCCCGCCCCCCCATATTTTAGCACGAGCAGACAAAGAAATAATTCTCAGAAAATTGAATTTACTCAAAATAACATCTGAAACATAAACTACATATGTTTACCTGATGCCCCCCTTAAAAATCAAATTGCCCCCCTTAAAAATCAAATTGCCCCCCTGTGGGGCGTATGCCCCACGTTGGGAACCACTGGTTTAAAGTGATGAACAAGGTGCCATATTATGTTGCCTCATTGAGTGAGTTTGGAGCGACATGCAGTCAAATGGGGAGTATTCTACAACCTTCATGACATGTCATGGAGATGGCAGAGTTGTAGTTAAAAGATAGTTTGTTTAAATTAGAAGTCATGGAATTGATGATTAGTCTTGGTGAGCATAGAAAATTTCAAAAGGTAATTGGGATCAAAATCGGTTATAAAAAATTGACAGAATGGTACTTGGATCGGTTTGGCCTGTCCCAGTCCATCCTCTGGAATAGAATACAATAAACCCACGTTCAGCAGTAACACAAAGATAGGAAATAAAAGTTAAAGTGAAAATCAGAAATAAATACTGCCAGTTTAACCAGTCTGGGAGTGGTTTCTTCACTTGGGAATTATCTACCCTTGGAGTTGTGGACGCTGAGTCATTTTATAACAAATGAAAGGCAAAGTTTTTGAACTACAAGCAAATCAAAATGTATGACAAGCATTGAAGTGTTGAGGTCAAAGCGCTGCCATAACTTTCATCATGTCAGAACAAGATGAAGACTTAACTGCAATTGCAATATTTTACAAACTATAACTGTACATTTAAAAAAATGATTAATTTCACGTGAAAAAAAGTTGAAATATAGTTTTTTTCATTATCTCTTGCCTGAGGAAATACTTCCTGGCATCATCCCTGATCTACCTCACACCATTTATAACGTCACCTTACTTGTTCTTGTCAGTAAGAAGACAGTTGCTCCCAACTTAAATATTTTTATACAAAACATTTACAAATAAAAACGACATGCACTAAATATCTGAAGTTTTCACCACCGGCTTCCTGTTTGACAGTAACACTTGACAAATAGCATATCAACCAACTTGCTGTTAGCATTTCACACCAAACTGAGCTAAAGAACCCATTAAAAAAATATATATATATATATATAAAGAACAAACTGCTGGAGGAACTTAACATTTCGCTGTCAAGGATTTTAACCCAAACATCTACACTTTATTTTCCACCACAGATGTGGCGCAACGTGCTGAGTTTGCCCAGCAGATATTTTTGTTGCTCCAGATCTGAGTGTATGCAGTCTGTGTCAGCAAATGAAACTATATTGGTAGAACTCAACAAAAATAAAGGGGTGATAATTTTGATTAATTCTAAATATAGACCTCCAAAAAATTTATAACAAATATGCAGTCAAATAGTAGCAGGATGCAAAAGCAATAGTGAGTAATTTTAACTTTCCAAATATCATCTAGATTGGGAAAAGAGGGATAGGGTGGATTTTGTTATTAACTGCATCCAGAAGGGGGTTTGAAAGCAGCATGTGGAGATTGGTAGCAGGGAGGGAATTGTACTCAACCATATTTTAGGGAATGAGGTTAGACAAATGGTGGAAGTGTTAGTGGAGGAATCCTTTGCGAACAGTGATCATAATTCCGTAAGCTTTAAATGGAAAAAAATAAGCTTGGACTTAGAGTAAATGTCTTAAATCAGAGAAGGGGTGATTTCAATTGTGAGAGGACCTAGGCAAAGTCGATTGGGAGCAGCTGTTAGAGTGAAAAACAACATCTGAAAAGTAGTGGCATTAAAAACTGAAATAGGAGTTCAGAGTAAGCATGTCCATGTAAGGGTAAAAAGCAAAAATGGTAAGATTAGGGAACAATACCTAACAAAGGAAATTGAGGGTTTGATCAGGAAAAAGGAGGAAGCATATGTTAGATATGGGAAATGGTTATCAAGCAAATCCTTTGAGGTTTATAGAGGATACAGGAGAGAACATAAGAAAACAGGACGGTAACAAAGGGACATGAAATGGCCCTGGCCAACTCAATTAAAGAACATTCCAAAAGTCTTGATAAATATATTATAAGAGGGTAGCAAAGAATAGAGTTGTACCCCTCAGGGACCAAAATATAAATCTTTGAATGGAGTCAAAATATGTGTGGCGTCTTGAATTCATCAGGGAGAAAGATGGAGGTGTACACCCATAGCCTGGAACACGCACATCAGGAATGAATGAATGTATTAAAAATATTGATACACATTAAGGAGGACAAATCCCCAGAGCATGATGAATTCTATCCCAGAGTCTTATGTGAAGCAAGGGTAGAGATTGCTGGGACTCTGGTAGAGAATTTTGCATCACCTTTAGATATGGGTGAGGTACCAAAAGCCTGGAGAGTAGCTAATGTTGTTTCCTTATTTAGAAAGTGCAACGAGGATAAGCCAGGAAACTACAGGACAATGAGCCTCACATCAGTAGTAGGGAAACTACAGAAAGAGAAAAAAAATGGGAAAGGATTTATGATCACTTGGAAAGGCAGGGACCAATTAGGGAGAATCATTGGGGTATTTTGCATGGTAAATCCTGCCTCAAAATATGATGAGTTTTTATTGAGGTTGCTGAGAAAATTGATGAAGGCAAGACAGTAGATGTGGTACACATATTGGGTTAGCCTTTGTGGAGGGTTTGAAGGTATAGACTCACCAGAGTTTAGAAGGATGAGGGCAGATCTCATTGAAACCTACTGGATAATGAGAGGTCTAGATAGAGTGGATGTGGAGAGCATGTTTCCAGTAATAGGAGAGTCTAGAACCAGAGGATGCAGCCTCAGAATAAAAAGACATACATTTAGAATGGAGATGAGGAAGAATTTCTTTAGCTAGAGGCTGATGAATCTGTGGAATTCACTGCCCAGATGGTTGTGGAGGTCAAGCCATTGGGTATTTTTAAAGCGGAGATTGATTGGTTCTTGATTTGTGAGGGTGTCAAAGGCAGGGGCTGTAAAAAGGAGTGTCAAAAGTTGTAATGCATCCAGATGGGGATAGTGGATTTTTCTATGGTGTATCTAGAACTGGAGACATGCACGATTGAATGATGGAGTAAACTTAATAGACTGAATTATCTTATTATGCTCCCATGTCTTAGGGACTTTAGCCAGGCTTTATGACAATGTCTTGCCAGGTAGGTTGGTACAGAAAGTTAGGGCAGACGAGTTGTGGCTAACCAATATGTTTTGGCTAACCAGATCCATAATTGTGTCGGAAGGAACTGCAGATGCTGGTTTACACCGAAGGTAGACACAAAATGCTGGAGTAACTCAGCGGGTCAGGTGTCCTCTCTGGAGAAAAGGAATAGGTGACATTTCGGGTTGGGACCCTTCTGAGATACGGGTCTTGAGAGGGGAAATATTTAAAGGAGATCTGAGGGGTAAGTTTTACTACATCAAGGATGGTAGATGTATGGAACAAACAGCCTAAGGAGATGTTAGAGGTAGGTACAATCACCATGTTTAAAAAGCATTTGGGCAGGTACATGGAAAGGTAGACAGGAATATGGGCTAAATGCAAGAAAAATAGGATTAACAGAGATCAACATTCTCTGAGTGTACGGATGAGTTGAGCCGTAGAGCCCACATTTGATTTATCTCATGCCTTGAAGGCATTCCAAAGTGCTTCATAGAAACACTGATAAAAATCAAGGACAATATTACAACATTTGACTTAAAATTTGAAGGAACATCAAGTGAAAAGGAATGTAGAAGTCACTGGTGAATTCCAGAGTTCCAAGCACTGAAAGCTGCAAGAACGGCTAATAAAGCAACAATCAAATATCAGATAAGAATGAGGCCAAAATTGTATGTGCAGATAGTACAGATTTCTGGGAATGTTATAAGGATAGGGAAAGAGAGGTCATTCAAAGATGGATTTAAAAAAGTATCGGTCATTTTAGGGAAGCAAGGACAGGATTGATGAGTGAACAAAACTTGGTGAGGAAGATGGAAAGCAGAGTTGAAAAGGATTCCAAGTTTACACAAGTCAAAACAAAGAAGGCCCACCAGTGGAGAGAACAAAATGCTTTTTTTTTTCCAACAGCTGATAAGACCAGCCAGCAATGGAACAAATTGGCATTATATTGTTGCATTTTGTGTTTTGGTGTTTGTATTCAAAGCACATCTCAAAATTATTATTGTCATGTACTGAGATGTTTTGCATGATATCCAGGAAAAGTACACCATACATCAGGCCAGGAAAAAGGGAAAATAAACAGCTCAGAATATAGTGCATATATTTAAAAAAGTGCAAGGGCCACAATGAGATAGAATGGAGGATCTTTAGCACATGAGAAGTCTATTCAAAAGTCTGTAACAGTGACAAAGAAGCTGTTCTTGAATTCGGTTGTCTCTCAAGACCTGGACCAGCGGATCACGGCTTCCGGGAGAAGTTGCCATGCCAGTCCCCTGCGGCTGAACGAAAGGCCTGACTTAAGTATGTTAGCACTTTGCAAATGTGACAATAAAAGCTCAATTGAACCACTGATGGTACTTGCCGTGGTGGGGGGGGGGGGGGAAGGCAGGTTTGTCTGATGGACTGGGTTGCGTTCACAATTCCCTGTAATGTCTTGTGGTTTTGGTCAGAGCAATTGCCATATCAGCTTCTCAAAGTGCTTCATGATGGTGGATGTCATAGCCATTGGAAAATAGAGATTAAGCCGATGCTAACTTGTTTTTCTTTGGCTCTGGGTTGAAAGATGTCCTCTTAAAGCAGGTGGGAATCTCAGATTGGAGAGATTAAAGACGTCTGTGACTACTCCTACCAGCAGGTCCATGCAAGTTCTGAGAGTAGGCCTGTCATTTTCACTTTCAGGGAGGCCGATCTGACATCCATGATGGTGACAGTGGGTACAGGTGAACCCAGAGCTGTCAAAATCATTGCACTGATCAAAACAACCATAGTCTTGACCAAAACAAGTTTGTTCAAAGTGAAATGCAATGAACCCGTTGTAGCCAACTATTCTGCCCGACTGCTTTGTCAACCCTGTTATAGCATACAAGCCTTGTCACAATTGACAGGTATTTCTGTGGTTAGTTTGCAATTCCAGCTTGATCTCATTTGTACCTTGGTTTCCCAGGTGGCTTTGCATTTGGATTTGCTGTACATTGGTTGATCACCCAACTTGAACACCTCAGAATTGGTCTTCGAGGGAATGGGTGACATGGTTCATCCATTTTTATTAGTTGGGGATCACTTATCTTAACTCCTTTGGCACACAGTCTTCCGCACACTTACTTGAATACGGACGAGTCCACCAACTCAAAGCTGTTCTCTAGGTTCTCATTTATTTCCTGATTGTTTGACTTTTTGTACCAGATTGTCACACTTCAGTTTTTGCTTGTAAACAGAAAGTATGAGCACAGCCGAATGGTCAGCTTTTCGAAAATGCACACAGGGGATTGATGGTCAAGGCCTCTGGTGGAACAGGAGACGGGTCGGTACTATTTTGGTTGCACACTCTTGAGGTTGGCCTGTTTAAAGTTCCCAGCTATGAAGAACAAGGCCTTGGGCTGGTGTGTTTCAAGGATATTGGTGGCATTGATACTATCTACAGGGCAAGCTTCACATGCACATGAGGTGGAATATAAACTGTAGTCATAATAGCCAACGTGAATCCCTGCAACTGGTAGTCAGGATGGCATTGAACTATTAGATATTCCATGTACATGGAACAGGCATTTGCCAGGACTGCCACATCTGAGCGCCACAGATGTTGATTAGGAAGCAAATCCCTCTGCCTCATCTTATCCGAGGATGCCATATAATTCATCTGGTGAATTAAAGTTGTATGTCACAGTCAGGTGAAGCAGGTGTGAATCATGTTTCTGTGAAACAGAGCAGGCAGCAGTCTCACAGTTCCCCAAGGTAGGTGAGTCAAGCTTTAACAAAAAAAACACAAACTACTTGAGGAAGTCAATAGATCAGGCAGCATCTGCGGAGGGAAATGGAGTGCCAACTTTTCAGGTCATGATCCTTCTTCAGGACCGGGTCTGAAAAGTAATCGATCCATTTTCCTTTCACAGATGTTGTCTGAACCATTTCAGTACCTCAGCAGTTTGTGTTTTGCTCAAGATTCTGCAATCTACTGTTTCTTGTGAGTCGAGTTGAGCTTTAAGTTCATCCAGATGGTTTTCAATAGCTTGAATGTTTGCCAGTAGTGTGCTGCAGAGGTGGGGAAGGACTTGAAACTGCACTTTCAGCCTCACCTTTAAACCAGGACACCTCCAATGACTCCTGGGCAAGTGATTGCTTCTGCACGGACCTGAGAATCAGTGTAGAGTCAGCTGCAAGCTGGAGGACTTTGTTGGGGTCTGAGGTAGACACACAATGCTGGAGTAACTCAGCAGGACAAGCAGCATCTCTGGAGAGAAGGAATGGGTGACGTCGTTTTGCGTCGAGACTGATGGGGTCTGTGAGTCGGGTTGGGGGAGTGCGGTGGGGTCTGCGAGCCGGGTTGGGGTAAAATAGTACAAATAGATAAAAACAAATCCCAGACATATAAAGAAACAAATCGAGTTCTAATTTGGTATGAACAGTCGCAACCTCCTCTTTGAAGGCAACCTCCTCTTTGAAGGCATCACCAAGTGGGGAAGCACGACCTCGGATAGTATCATCACATATCATGTGTTCAAGAAGGAACTGCAGATGCTGGAAGATCGAAGGTACACAAAAATGCTGGAGAAACTCAGCGGGTGCTATGGAGCGAAGGAAATAGGCGACGTTTCGGGCTGAAACCCTTCTTCAGACTGAGCCTTCAAAGAGGAGGTTGCGACTGTTCATACCAAATTAGAACTTGATTTGTTTCTTTATATGTCTGGGATTTGTTTTTATCCATTTGTACTATTTTACTATCTTCCATCCATTGTTTCCCCTTAGCAAAATTTGTACTGCCCATACCAGAACCAAAGCATTTTTTTTTCATCATTATCATTGTTGCCGCTACTAAATTCATTTAACTTGCACTTTATGTGCAGTGTGACAAATAAAACTGTATTGTACAGTCTGAAGGAGGGTTTCGGCCCGAAACGTCACCTATTTCCTTCGCTCCATAGGTGCTGCTGCACCCGCTGAGTTTATCCAGCATCATCACATATCAGCCTGTTTCGATCCGGACAACGTAATCAATGTCAGGGTGATAATGTCAAAGACGTGGAATATTGGTATTGGTTTATTATTGTCACGTGTACAGAGATACATTGAAAAGCTTTGTTTGCATGCGATCCAGTCAATGTTAAAATTGAGCTAGTTCACACATTGAATGTCCAACCCTAATTTTTCTCCAACACTAAAAACACAGAACAGCGGGCACTTACTTCCCTCTTGCCTCGGCCTAACTGCTTCAAACAGAGACGCCTTTACCGCTCTCAAATATGACTATGCCAATGCTCTCCTGGCACCATTTCCAGACCACTCATTGCCTAAGTATATTAGCTCCGGGAAGTTCACATTTTAAAATATGCTCATCTTCAAATCTCTTCCCCCCCACCCCCCCCCCCTCCAAGATCTCCCTTTCTTGAACTTCCAGACATCACTTTCCTTCTAGTCTAATTTTTCACTCAAGCTTTGCTGACACTTTGCACTAACTTGATCAGAGTTTTTAGTTATTTATTTAAGAAAGCAACATTGCAATGAAACAGCATGAACAGGTTTTACATAAATTGACATCTTAAAATAGCACCTAGAATTAGCAAATCTCAACCAAGATAGCAGATGTTTCTACAGCTTGTGCAGGACAACAATAAGGGCATGAAAATAAGTCAGATATGCAAAGGGCTAAAATAGATGAAAGACTTGACAGTTAGGAAACTAGTAATATAATCAAACATGGTGAAGAAATGGAATTTAAAGTAAAGATTTATCATTTCCGAACACAATGCAAAAAGAATAGGACACCCGTCTGTGAATATTACATTTCTGCCACAGATAGATTAACCCCTTGTGTCATAGATGCATCCCTCACCCGCGTCGCTTCTGTGTCCCGGAATTACGCTCTCACTCCCTCTCCCCTCAGACACAAAAGATACAGTTCCCCTGATCCTCACCTTTCGCCCTCCCAGCCTGCGCATCCTCCGATATTTCCGTCACCACCAATATGATCCCACCACTAATCCTATGATCCCATCACCTTTCCGTCTTCCAAAGAGACCACTTCTGCAACTCCTTGGTTCACTCATCCCTTCCCACCCAAACCACCCCCTCCCCAGGTACTTTCCCCCTGCAACCACGGGAGATACAACATCTGTCCTTTTACCTCCTCCTTCAACTTCATCCAGAGATACCCAGCGGTACTTCCAGGTGAGACAGATGTGTGCATGCACCTCCTCTAACCTCATCGACTGCATCCGGTGTTCTCGATATGATCTCCTGTGCATCGGCGAGACCAAGTGTAGTCTCGGCGACCATTTTGCTGAACACATGCACTCGGTCCGCCAAAGCCCGTTTCATCTCCTGGTTACAAACCATTTTAACTCCCCTTCCCATTCCCATGCCAACCTTTCCATCCTGGGTCTCCTCTATTGCCAGAGTGAGGCTGCATGCACACTGGAGGAACAGCACCTGATATTTTGCCTGGGTAGCTTACAACTCAATTGAATTCTCCAATTTTAGGTAAGTTCCCCTTCCTCTTTTTGCCCTCAACACTTTCCCCCCCTTCCTCTTATTTATCTCTACCTTCTCTTTCCATGAACCTTGGCTGACCTTGCACCTTCCTCCCTGCACTAAAAGTCTAACTAGCTTCACAGTTCATGACTATGTATCCCTCTTGGGCTTACATCTGTTTCCATATCCAGCCTCGGTCCAACAATCTGCCTATCAGGGAACCTCTTTGCCTCAAGTCATCCATTGCCCGCTTGATTTGTCTTGCTTTTCTTTGCTTCCATTTTTCCACAGCCTGAAGAAGCGTTCCAACCTGAAACATCACCTATCCATTTTCTTCAAAGATGCTGCCTGACCCACGAGTTAATCCGGCATCTTTTGTCTCTTTGGTGTAGACCAGCATCTGCAGTTCCTTTTCATTACATTTTATAACCATGAAAAGTAAAAACTACATCAAAATATGAATCAATAAACAAAAAATGCTATAAACACCAAGCAGATCAGATATTGTCAGTGAACAGAGAAATAAAACTAATGTTTCAGGTTGAAGACCGTGTGGCAAAGTGAGTATTCCTTCTCTCCAGAGATGCTCCCTTACACGCTGAGTTACTCCATCATTTTGTGTCTACGTGGCAAAAGGAGTTTGATCTGAGATGTTAATAATTTTTTTCTTTCAAGCCACCAACAGTGGCTGCCTCGCCAACAGTCTGTCTGTCCTTTCTTCTTTTTTATTATTTTTGGTATGTGTTAAAAAGTATGTTTTACTGTTCCTTGGTTTGTTTTATTTTGGAGGGGGGTTGGGGGAATTTTTTTTTAAATCTCTTACCTCGACGGAGATGCGATTTTTTTTCTGTATCGTATCTCCATCCCCAGTAATATCGTGGAGTTTGGCGGCCTTTCCTGAAGACCGACGGGCGCTCCAAGACGCAGGCGTCTGCGGGTCTTTAACATCGCGGAGCTTGTGATCCCTTTGCTGGGGATCGAAGCTCCAACCGCAGGGCCTGTGGAGTTTAACATTGTGAAGCCTGCGGTCTCTGGTAAGAAGCGGCCGACTCGGGAGCTCCATGCCGTGTGGAGAGTCTCAACTGCCCCGACGCGGGTGTTCAGATCACCCAGACTGGGGCTTCGATCATTGGATGTGGGGGCTTTGATCGCCCTGACTGCGGATGGTTTGACTGCCCCGACCACGGGAGAACAAGAGGAAGAAGACTGAACTTTATTGCCTTCCATCACAGTGAGGAATGTGGAATCCACTGTGATGGATGTTTATATTAACTTTTATGTGGGTGTGCGTCTTGTTGCTTTTCACTTAGTATGGCTGTAAGACAACTCAAATTTCACTACCTTAATTGGCACATGTGACAATAAACTGACCTTGAAACTAATTGGAGTGTTTCCAGCATTTTCAGGCTTTTCTTTCCCCTGAAAATGCCCGACCTGCTTGGTGTTCGCTGCACTCTGTTTTTTATTCAAATTTTCTAATGTAATTTGAGGGGCCAGTGCTTACACTTGACTGATTCATGGATGACTGTTTTCAAAACATAGGCAGTCTCATTTGGTTTGGTTTGCCACGACAAACCAATTTCATCTGTCTACATATAATCCATATCCCTCCTTTCTCTGCATACGCATGTGCTTATCTAAAAGCCTCTTAAACGCCACTATCCTATCTATCTCCACCACTGCACCTGGTAGCGCATTCAGGTACCCACCTCTGTGAAAACAAACATGGCCATAGAATTCTTTTAAACTTTGCCCCAATCACCTTAAAGCTATGCCCTCTATTCTTTAATATTTTCATCCTGGGATAAAGGTTTGGCCTATCTATGCCTCTCTCAAATTTATATATTTCTTTCAGGCCTCCCTTCAACGTGAGGTGTTCCAGAGAAATTAATCCAAGTTTATTCAACCTCTTCTTATAGCAAATGCCACCTAATCCATTGCTTTAGACTAGAGATACAGCGCGGAAACAAGCCCTTCGGCCCACTGAGTCCACGCCGACCAGCGATCACCCCGTACACTAGCACTATTCTACCCACTAGGAACAAATTTACAATTTTACCAAAGCCAATTAACCTACAAACCTGTACGTCTTTGGAGTGTGGGAGGAAGGCGGAACACTCGGAGAAAACCCACGCGGTCACAGGGACGACGTACAAATTCCGTTCAGACAGCATCCATAGTCAGGATCGATCCTGGGTCTCTGGCCCTGCAATGCAGCAACTCTACCGCCACGCCACTGTGCCACCCATTTTTGAATTTAAACAATGCTGCCTTTACATTGTGTTTAATTGCAAAAGATCTTGTCATAAACTGATGATGTGAGAGCAACAAAAATAATATAATTGGTATCAAGAGTTAATATCGCAAGTGAATTTATTTTACAATCAGCAGCTGCCACATCTCAAAAATCACTCTGCTTTAAAATACTAAAATGATCCACAAAGCAAAGCAAGACAAAGGAGCAAGAGACAGGCTCTGCCGTACCCAGTGACTGGGAACTGAATGTTAACAGTCTCTACTACAGTTCCTGTTTACGTTGCAGGGCTTATCACGCCACCATGACCTTGCAGAAACCGACACCCTCAATCATGTGACTGCATAAGAGGCCAAAAAGGATTGGCTCGAGTTAATTCAGGAGCTCTTAAAAACAATTCCCATTCACTTGTATACACTGAGATAGTTCAAATTTAGATCAGCCTTATTTGGACATGAAGTAATTCATCATGCAATAAATAAATAAATAGTTGAGGTGATGCAATACGTAATCTTTGCTTTGTGGTGTGGCAGAGTTTGCTAACACTAGTTGAACCCAAAAAGATAGTTGAACCCAAAAAGTTGAAAATTTGATTGCATCTGCATTTTGGAGAATATAATGAATACTCAGGAAGGACGGTGTAGCCAGGAGGTGAATGACAGCAAAGTCAGCCATTTTTAAACACATCTGCAGCATGTCCTGAACTCTTAGCAGGATCTTATATTTGGAGCAAGAAACTGCAGATGCTGGAAATCTGAAACAAAAGCATCAAGAGCGAGAAGCAGTCAGTTGATGATGCAGCATCAATGAGGAGAGAAATTGGCTCAACATTTCAGGTCAACGACCCACCAAAACAGGAAATAGTATGTCTGCAATGCCCTTATTCTCAAAAAATCAACAGGAGAAGCACTTGTAAACAGCAGAGCTCAGGAAATAACGAGAATGCCAAAATCATATATGACGATTCTGTAGTTTTAAATGAAAAAATTTCCACCTCCAGCCATAGATTTTCATGATTATTGTATCCCGTTTTTCCAGATAGAGTCATAAGTCATGGAGCGATACAGTGTGGAAACAGGCCCATTGGCTCAACTTGCCCACACCGGCCAACAATGTCCCATCTACACTAGTCCCACCTGCCTGCGTTTGGTCCAATATCCATCCAAACATGTCCTATTCATATACCTATCTGTTTCTTTAAAAATGGGATGGTCTAAGCCTCAACTATCTCCTCTGGCAGCTTGTTCTATACACCCACCACCCTTTGTGTGAAAAAGTTACCCCTCGGATTTCTATTAAATGTTTTCCCCTTCACCTTGAACCTGTCCTCTGGTCCTCGATTCCCCTACTCTGGCCAAGAGATTCTGTGCATCTACTCGATCTATTCCTCTCATGATTTTATACACCTCTATAAGATCACCCCTCATCGTCCTGCCCTCCAAGGAAGAGACCCAGCTTACTCAACCTCTCCCAAAAGCTAACACCCTCTAGTCCTGGCAACATCTTCATAAATCTTTTCTGAACCCTTTCAAGTTTGACAATATCTTTCCTATAACATGGTGCCCAGACTGAACACAATATTCTAAATGCAGTCTCACCAACTTCTTATACAACTGCAACATGACCTCCCAGCTTCTATACTCAATACTCTGACTGATGAAGACCAATGTGCCAAAAGCCTTTTTGACCACCTTATCTACTGTACCTGCGACTTGACCTTCAAGAAACCATGCACCTGTACTCCTAGATCCCTCTGCTCTACAACACTACCATGATGCCTACCATTTACTGTGTAGGTCCTGCCCTGGGTAGACATCCCAAAATGCAACACCTCACATTTCTCTGTATTAAATTCCATCAACCATTCCTCAGCCCAGCTGGCCAATCAATCCAGATCCTGCTGCAATCTTTCTCAACCATCTTCACTATCTGCAAAACCATTCACTTTTGTATCATCAGCAAACTTGCTAATCTTGCCCTGTATGTTCTCATCCAAATCATTGATGTAGATGACAAACAGCAACGGGCCCAGCATCGAACCCTGAGGCACACCACTAATTACAGATGTTGCCTGACCTGTTGAGTTACTCCAGCACTTTGTGTCTGTATTTATTATCCCTCCCGCCTGGAAACATCGTTTAAATGACATTTTAAAATGGTTTAAAAAAAAATCTTGAACATGCAAGGAGAATAAGCGAGTTTGGTATTCCGACTACGCATGCCCAGGTCATAGGTCACTCGCAATAAACATTCTCGACAGCTGTGCTGCTGCATAAATACAGACCTACGTTCCATCTGTAGTCAGGATCGAACCCGGGTCTCCGGTGCTTCAAGCGCTGTTGAATTACTACTGGACCGTCCCCGTCCCTTCCCGAGTGTCCCATCGCTGTCCGGGGCGGCCGGAGATGTCCTTGGTGACTCTGGACTGACGGGACACTGGCACGTTGCAGTGGCGGCCCAGGCTTACAGCCAGCGCGGAGAAGAAGCACTAACTCCAGCTCAACTCTGCCTGTCCCGCCAGGTTAACCGACAGCCCTGGACTGACGGGATACCAGCTCATTGCAGTGAAGTTAGCATGCAAGATGTTTAAATCATACAATATATGGCAAATGAGCTTACGGTCCATTAATCTTTGCTATAATTGGTGGGATGATGATAAAACAGCACCTTGCTCACCCATTCTCAAGCTCTGGACACCATTCCAGCTATACATTGATGACAATGTGATGACGATTTGAACCTAGTTTTCTCAGATGACGGAAGACGTGTATTATCTGCAGCACACAACTTAAATGTTTCTCTGATATTATATAGACACAAGGAACTGCAGATGCTGGTTTACAAGAATCACATTCATTCTGTTTTCCCGTTTGCCCCATTAAAGTCATTTTAATTATTCTCTGTGAGCCACCACCACAACAGATGTTATGCTCTTTGTATTAATTTAGAACTTAATGTGTGGAACTGCTGAGCTAGTCAGATTCAGAGTTAATTGACTTTAGTCAAGGACTGAAATCACATATGAGCCAGACAGGTTTTATTCCATATGAATAAAATTGAATATTGTTGGATTGAGGACGTTCCATCAAAATATTCCATTGTTTTCCTCCGTCAATAAGCACCGATTAAATGTTTTTCAAACCAACAAGCATTTTGCAGAAAAATAAAAAACAGAACGCCAGAATTCAGCAGGTCACACCCTATCTGTGGAGAATGTGGTATTTTGCCAGAGCTGGCTATAAGTCTGGGAATACTGTCTTGCTCTCAATGACACGCCCCTCTATAAATTTGCAATTGTTAAAATTCCTAAATCAAGTTTGGCAATCATTTTTGGAGATGGATCTGGTAGACGTCAAAATTCATAATTTTAAGGAGATAAATAAGGAGATTGGTTAATGTTGTTATTGGCCGTCAATTGAGAACACCCATGGTCAACGGCCAGCTAATCGGCAGCAGCTGCACAATCAACCCCAAGGACAGTTTTTGGCTCTCCCAATTACAACAGAAACAAAAGGCAACTTTTACACAATTCAATAGAGTGCAGATGAAGTGATGAGTTTCAGCAAAGAACTGGTGTCATATTCAAACTAAAAGCTCTGAACCTACTACTCAAGGAATAAACCCCATCAATCCCCTGCCCTTGTCATCTTTTGCAACAGCCCCAACTCTTCCTAAAACGCCCATTCATTCTCATTTGCTTCTTTTTCCACTTATTCAGACTGAATAGTTTACAGTAACCAAATAACCTCCCGGAACATATTTGGAACGCATAAAGAAGATTAAAGCCCATATGAACTCCCGACAGGCCGTGGCCTTACCCCGGCAGTAGGCCTGGCTAGCCCGCTGCAGAACCAGGAAGCGGTGGAGGGAGTCGGCAGCAGACGCTGGACAAAGATCCGGTAAGGAACCAAGAGTTTTATCTTCCACGCCCTCAAGGTCAGAAGTGGATTGTATCCCAGGGCACAGGACTGAAGGTGGCCAAGCGAGAAGAGGGTCGTTGGTTCAGGACAAATCGGATGGAAACCTTTATGGCCAGATGCAGCTGGGACTTCGAAAATGAAAACAAAACCTGGCGACTTGCAAGTGAACTCAGTGGGCCATTTCTATGCATTCTGTACTTAACCGGGGATCGTATTTATGCATGGAAATAATCTTCGTCAGAGGGTGATGAATCTGTGGAATTCTTTGCCACAGAAGGCTGTGGAGGTAAAGTCAGTGGATATATTTAAGGCAGAGATAGATTCTTGATTAGTACTGGCGTCAGAGGTTATAGGGAGAAGGCAGGAGAATGGGGTTAGGAGGGAGAGATAGATCAGCCAAGCGGAGTAAACTTGAGGGGCTGAATGGCCTAATTTTACTCCTATTACTTTGATCATGATCTTACTGATCTACGTGCAAAATAATTTTCACTATACCTTGGTACACCTGATAATAAAAAACCATTGATCACCAGGAGAACACACAAAATCCACGATCTTTATTAACAGCACTGTTAATAAAGAACACTCGTGTTCCCAGAATTGAAAGTCAACAACGCAAACTGCTGAACCATTATAATACCCTTAATTAAACTCAAAATCAATCTACAAGAGTACTGCTAAATTTCTGTACCAGACACAACAAAGAAACTTTGATATTATGTCGACACAAGGAACTGCAGATGCTGGTTTACAAAGAAAGAGTAGCTCAGTGGATCAAGCAGATCTTCAGAGAACATGGATAGGAGATGTTTCAGTGGGGACGCGTCTTCAGCCAGCGGGGGAGTGGGGAAAAGGTGGAAGAGAGGTTGAGGCAGGGCAAAGCCAGTTAAATGATAGGTCGATATAGATGATGTGGGAGGGGTTGATCAAAGGTGGAAGGGAAGTTTTTTTCAAAACTGTAAATACTGGTTCTGTTCTGTTCTGTTGTTTTTGAACAATCCGCAGGCATTGCCACTTTCATTTCACTGCACATCTTGTATGTGTGTGTGACAAATAAAGTTGACTTGACAACTTGAAAAGGGGACAGGATAGTCAGAGAAATGGGGCACAGGTCTACAGGGTAAAGAAAGGGATGCGGGCTATCGTTGGTAGGTTACCCAAAATTGGAGAATTCAATGTTAAATTCATTGGGTTGTAAGCTACCCAAGTGGAATACGAGGTGCTGTTCCTCCAGTTTGTGTGTGGCCTCACTCTGACAATAGAGGCGCCCAGTTCAGTGAGGCCAGTATGGGAATGGGAAGATGAGTTGAAATGGTTTCCAACCAGGAGATCCAGCAGGCCTTGGCGGACTGTTAATGTTCAGAGCAACAGTTTCCTCGTCTACAATTGGTCTTGCCAATTATCTTCCAGGTTCAAAAGTACCATTTCCCTGAACCACTCAGTGCTCCCAAGCAGAATTAAAGTATTTAGTGCACAATCCCAAGTCAATCACAGGTCTTTCCCCTTGCAGTTCATGTTCATTGCACGCAACAGTCATTCCACACTGGTCAAGTTGGCAGATGTAAAACAAGGCAGAAACAAAGTAAATAATACCGAATGTCTTCAGTACCCACTTTCATGAACTTTCGGTTCCACTAGCTCACCCTTATCACCCCATGCCATGTGTGTGATACTGCTTTTGGCATAAGAGACAAAATCCATTTTGTCTCTTATGACAATTGCTTTAACAATTCGATTTTGCATCTTGCACAAAGAAACTAGATAGAAAGACCAGCTGCGAATCAAACAATGTGATTCTGCAGGTAGATACCAAATGCTGCAATAGCTCAGTGGGACAGGCAGCAGCTCTGGATAGAAGGAATGGGTGACGATTCGGGTCGAGACCCTTCTTCAGTCTTCAGATTCTGCAACAAGACATTGACAGTGATTGGACGAAAAAGTCCGAGTTATTCCTGCACTTTGTGCCTATAAACCAGCATCTGCAGTTCCTTGTGAATCTGAATCTGAATCTTGTTTCTACCATTACTTTCAGGTTCTGCTCCAAGTGATGGAATATGCTAACTTGGAAATGCATCATAATTTCCTCTTCATCACCCCTTCTAAATCCTAATTCTTTCCACCAACACTAGAAGTACTGTCCCTTCAAAGATAATTGTGAAGATTCAAGGCAGCTGCTGACCATCACCTTCAAGGACAAATAGTACTGGCCTTGCCAGCAGCATGCACTTTGTCCAAATGAACAACAAAGCAGAAAATACTGGAAATACCGAGTAAATCAAGAAGCATCAAATCAATAGAATAGAGTTAACATTTTCGGTTTGATGACCTTTCATCAGGACATCAGTTAACTCTCTGAATCCATTGTACAGCACTGAAAATGGGCCTTTCTGCACAAGACTTTTTGCTTATCTACACTGATCCCATATGCCTGCAATGGGGCAATATCCCACTACTTCTTTCTTATCAAAGTACTGCACTAATGGCTTTTAAAAGTTGCAACCGTATCTGCCTTGGCCACTTCCTCTGCCAGCACGTCCCATATAACCACTATGCTGCCTGAAAACGCCCCTCATTCCTCCTATAAATTTCCCCCTTCTCACCTGAAACCGATATCCTCTAGTTTGCCCTCCCACCCCCTCCTTCCGCCTCAATCCTTAGGGGAAAAAATGACTACCTCTCCTAACAATGCCCCACATGGCTTTATAAACTTTGAGGGTTGCCCCTCAACTTCCTATATTCCATACGTAATAAACACAGCCTATCCAATCTCCGTACAACTACAGCCCTCCATTCCAGGCAACATCCTCACGAAGATAGACACAAAATGCTGCAGTAACTCAGCAGGACAGGCAGTATCTCTGGAGAGAAGAAATATACCATACCGACACTATCTGAAAACACTTGAAAAGTTCCACCAACGATGTCTTCGAAGCAACTTAAATATCAGTTGGGAAGACAGAAGAACCAACGTCAGCGTGCTGAATGAAGCGAAAACATCTAGCATCGAAGCCTTCCTCATCAAGAACCAACGAAGATGGGTCGGTCATGTTGTTCGGATGGAAGACGTGCGTTTACCAAAGCAAACCTTCTACTCCCAGCTTAAAGAAAGCAAACGGAAAAGAGGCGGACAAAAGAAGAAATTCAAAGACACCTTAAAAGCCAGCATGAAGAAATGTGAAATCGACATTGACATTTGGGAAACCAATGCCAAGGACAGGAATCTCTGGCAAACCATCATCCAAGAAGGAACAGCAACCTTTGAAGCCAAGAGATGCACAGAATTAGAAGGTAAGAAAACGGAAAGAGAGGCTGCAACAACCAAAGCACGATCTGCCACCTGGAATTACCTGTCCTGAATGTCAAAGAACTTTCAAAGCAAGAATTGGACATAAGCCACCTGAGAGTCCACAAAAACAACAGAACATAGACCATCATCCTCGACCTCGAGGAATAGCCACGACGATGTCCTGTTAGTATTTGAAGTCCCCAAATGTATTATCTCACACTTGTCTGGATTAAAATGACATCTGCCACCACTATGCCAAAAATTCCAATCTCACACTGTATCTCTTCACAACCTCCTTCACTACTTACGTTAGTGTCATCAGTGAAATTATTCATCCGTCCACCCACATTCTCAACCCAACACCAATCACTGTGGAGCACCACTGTGATCAGTCAGAAACACACTTGACTATCCGCTGTCTTTTTGATTGAGTTACCTCCTCAAACAAAACTGATTTGTGAAATAGGATTTACCATGCACAAAATGATCGCATTGGCCGCCCAATCACTCCTCCCCTTCCCAAATAAACATAAATCCTATCCCTTTTATGAAAATGATCCCAGGGTCGATTGGGTTAACGTATCGGGAGTGTTTGAAGGCTCTTGGTCTATACCTGCTGTAGTTTAGAATGAGGAGGGGAGGGGGAGGGGAGGGGGAGGGGAGGGGGGGGGGGCCTCATTGAAACCTACCGGATAATGAAAGGACGAGATAGAGTGGACGTTGAAAGGATGTTTTTAGTAATGGTTCCAAACTCTTAGAACCAGAGGGTACAACCTCAGAATAAAAGAACATACCTTCAAAATGGAGATGGGGGAATGGGAGAATTTCTTTAACCAGAGGGTGGTGAATCTGTGGAATTCATTACCACAGACAGCTGCAGAGGTGAAGGCATTGATTATTTTTACGGCAGATATAGATAGATTAGGAAGGGTGTGAAAGGGAGAAGGCCAAATAATTGGGTTGAGAGGGAAAAATAGATCAACCATAATTGAATGGAGTAGATTCAATGGACTGAATGGCCTAATTCTGCTCCTTTGTTTTATGGCCTCTATGCTTACATTTTTTTCCTAATAATTTCCAGACTGTTCGCTTTCAGGACTATTCAGACACTAACAATTTGAAAAAAGGAAAAATGTCTACAGAGGAAGCTACAGTACATCTCTTGCACAACATTCACATCTGGATCACCTTGGCAATAAGAACACCAATGTCAGGATGCTATTTATTGACGACAGCTCAGCCTTCAAAGCCACAATAAGCTCATCTCTCAATTCATAGACCTTGGCCTTGGAGCCTCCATCTGCAACTGGCTTCTACACTTCCTGACAGTTCGAATTAGTCATAACATTTCCTCCACCATGACCCTCAACATTGGTGCTCCTCAGGGTTGTACACAATCCCCTGCCCTACCAGTCCATCTTCAATTCCCTAAGATAGACACAAAAAGCTGGAGTAACTCAGCAAGACAGGCAGCAACAATGGAGAGAAGGAATAGGTGACGATTCAGATCGAAACACTTTATCGACCCGAAAAGTCACCCTTTCCTTCTATCCACAGATGCTGCCTGTCCCACCGAGTTACTACAGCATTTTGTGTCATAAGGAATAGTAGTAGAATTAGGCCATTCGGCCCATCAAATCTACTCTGCCATTCAATCATGGCTGATCTATCTCCCTCCTAATGCCATTCTCCTGCCCTCCCCATAACCTCTGACACATGTACTAATCAAGAATCTATCTACCTAACTGCCTTAAAAATATCCACTGACTTGGCCTCCACAGCCTTATGTGGCAAATAATTCCATAGATTCACCACCTTATGACTAAATAAATGTCTCCTCATCACTTTCCTAAATGAACGTCCTTTAATTCTGAGGCTATGACCTCTTGTCATAGACTCTCCCACTCGACTCCTGGGGCTCGGAGGCTCCAGCAACGCAGCCGCAGGTCCGGTGGACTGGGACATCGGGAGCTCGCGGGTCCGGATGGAGAGACCGCTTCCCGGAGCTCCCGCAACGCGACTTCTCCAGCCCGTGTCGCGGGGTTGGAACGACCCGGAGCGAGGACGTACATCGCCCGGCACGGCTTCATGGCCGTGGGACATTCCAGCGCCCGCCGGGGGCTCCAACATTGTGACATTTAGACCGGGAGCGGGGCCGTAAATCGACCGGCACGGCCTAAAAATGGCCATGGGACTTAGCATCGCCCGCCTGGGGCTTGGACATCGGGAGAGAAATGGAGAACAGGGGAGAGAAAAGACTTTGCCTTCCATCACAGTGGGTCCACTGTGATGGATGTTTGTGTGAATTAAATTGTGTGTATGTCTGTAGAAATTGTCTTTGTTTGTATGGCTGTGGAAACGGAATTTCGTTTGAGCCTCACTGAGGCTCAAATGACAATAAATGGTATTGTATTGTATTGTATTGTATAGTGGAAACATCCTATCTTTGGTGTAAACCAGGCATCTGCAGTTCCTTCCTACCCAATCTAAAGCACTACCAAATTAATAACAGAAAAAAAACATACCGAAGCAATGGGACACAAAGTGCTGGAGTAACTCAGCAGGTCAGATAGCATCTCTGGAGAAAATGGATAGGTGACATTTCAGGTCAGGACCCTTCTTCAGACTGATTGTGAGATATGGGGGGGGGGGGGGAGAGAGAAGAAAGCTGGAAAAGGCGAGAGGCAGGACTAAGTGTGGCACTGAAGCAATACATTGTCTATTTCACCACCTAGTGGAGGGAGGTGGTATTTTATCTTTTACTGACCAAGTCTTGCCAATGGGGGGAGTTAGATTAAGGACGATTAGACAATCTAACATCTGCAATCGTATAAATAACCTGAACTGAAACTGGCTTTCCAAGGACAACCTATCAATAAACTTAAACATAAATTATCAGCAGCAATCTGCAATTCAGAGAAGCTAAAATTCACATGTTTAATGATCCTACCCAGAATCAGAATGAAGGTGAGATATTTCATTATTTTTGTTCATTAAACTCACTTCTGCCAAACCATACAACTGATTTTTTAGTTCAGTTTAGTTTAGAGATTCAGTGTGGAAACAGGTCCTTCAGTTCACCGAGTTCACACAGACCAGCGATCCCCGCACATTAACACTATCCTACACACACTCGGGACTTTTTTTTACATTTATACCATGCCAACTAACCTACAAACCTGTACGTCTTTCGAGTGTATTTTTGAAACCAAAGATCTCGGAGAAAACCCACGCAGGTCACAGGGAGAACGTACAAAGTCCATGCAGTCAAGCACCCATAGTCAGGATCAAACCCTGGTCTCTGGCGCTGTAAGGCAGTAAGTATGCCACTGTACCGCCCCCTTATTTAGATCTCGTTTACAATCTGATAAAATCATCAACATTGCACATCGTGACAAGGAGTACACACTGATCTGCAATTTGTCTCGAGATGCTTCTGGAAAATGTACACAAAATATCCTCCAAATAATTTTTTGTGTGTTAAAAATAATCAATTCAGCAAAAATATTTAAAATTAAATTTAATTTTCCTCTTGTAATGCTTTCATAGGCATAATAACGCAAAGGCTGCAACTTGACCTAAATACTCATGATCTGAAGTTGATATTTCTCATTCTTATTCAGAACCAAATTTAGGTTGGCCCTATCATGAAGCAAAACCCACTGCCCCAGTTTCAGAAAGCAGAAATGAGATGCATAAGCACCCTGTCTGAGGAAAAAGCCCACAAATACTTAATTCAAAGCCCTTTAATAAAGTAGAAGCAAATCCGTCATGTGCAGCATATCCTGTTGTATTGGGTATGCAAGCAAAGAATTTCACTGTGACTCGTCACATATGACAATAAAGTATTCATTCATTCATAATTGTTGAATTACTTGACTATCGGCAAAGATAAAATTTATTTGATGGAGTTGCAAATGCCCTCACAAAAGCTAATTCCAATCCTGTATCAATTTGGCTGAGTCTCAGCTATTTTCTGAAGCATTCTATCAAACCAAATAATTCTAATTCTTTGGTTCTATAATTCTAGAATAATTCTTCCCCAGCTGTTATCAAGCAACTGAACCGTCACAACAACTAGAGCGGTCTTGAGCTACTATCTATCTCATTGAAGACCTTCGGACTATCTTTAATCGGACTTGATCTTGCACTAAGCGTTATTCCATTTATCATGCATCTGTACACGGTCAACAGCTCGATTGTAATCATGTATAATCTTACCGCTGACTTGATAGCACACAAAAGGTTTTTCACTTAACGCGTGACAATAAACGAAACTAATTTAAATAATCGTGCTATTACATTTGACTATTTTAAGAGAATTTATGGGAAAAAAATTGCATAAATATAACACGTTAAATTCAAAAAGACGTTACCATTACTTTCTGTCAGATAAAGTGCTCCGCCAGAGCACGATAAACATCAAGAATCAACATTCATTTCCTCCGACACCAGCAGATAGTTGGTACCAACTAGAACTGCCGAACACAATGAAGCCAATTGCCAACGCAACTAATGAAACACAATTTGCACCACTAAGTTAATGAAACCAGCATGTGCATTGGAGCATCAGCAGTTGACAACATACTTTAAAATGGCACACCATCTCAACATAAAAGCTTTTCACTGTCCCTCGGTACACGTGACAATAAACTAAACTGAACTTGCACATGGATATCGTTACATTAGAATGAAATTCTGGAACAATTGCCCTTAACAACCTTAAGAAAGAGAGAGAGAAAAGCAAACTGTGCAGCAAGGCAGGTCAGAAACATGCAAATAGGGATTATATGCAGGAACTGTGTACATCGAATTACGCCAATACGCCTGGTCACCACATAATGGAACGAGGAAAGTCACAGGGTAAATTTACCAAGATGCTGCTAGAGGAATATAGGCCAGACGTGGGCAAATGGAACTCGCTTGGATGGGGCATTTTGGTGATCATGCACGTTGGGCCAAGGAATGTATGATTCTACAACTGGTAAATTGTCACTATGAGGACAGATTATTGTTATGAACCAAAGGGGCTGAAGAGATGTTCAATTAGTCCGAAGTGTCCCAACCTGAAACATTTCCTATCCACATTCTCCAGAGATGCTGCCTGACTAGCTGAGTTACTCCAGCATGGTGTCTTTTTTTAGATTTAAAAAAGATCCATCGACTTTTGATGGGCTAGAGTAAACAGGAAGTACCCATTGCTTTTAGTATAAGAGTCAAACATTAGGGACAATTATTCTACATATTTTCCACCCAGAAGGCAGCAGAGGTCCAGGACTGATTTTCTGAAGGGATGGTTAGGGCAGAAACCGTCATCGCATACAAGTCAGAGATAGGAATACTTCAAGAGCAGTGAAGTGAACCTATTCTGGAATTAGACACAGACAATTCCTCCAAGGGTAAATTTTCCATGCATCTGAGAACAGTTGTACAGCAAAGTGGGACAATCGTCATAATGCTCCGTTTCAGATTACTGGCACTTCAGGAATTAGGAGATGATTAAAAGTCAACTTTACCCACGTGTAAAAACAAAGTCCATTTCAATTAAACATAAACCCATCTCATACCCAAACAGAACAATGTGCTAAACTTCTAATCCAACTACAGTTCAGTTTAGTTTATTGTCACGTGTACCGAGGTACACATCACAACAAAGGGTGGTGGGTGTATGGAACAAGCTGTCAAAGGAGGTAGTTGAGGCTGGGACTATCCCATCGTTTAAGAAACAGTTGGACAGGTACATGGATAGAACAGGTTTGGAGGGATATGAACCAAGCGCAGGCAAGTAGGACGAGTGCAGCTGGGACATGTTGTCCAGTGTGGGCAAGTTGGACCAAACTATATCACTCTATGATGTAGTGAAAAGCTTTTTGTTGTGTGCTAACCAGTCAGCAGAAAGACAATACATGATTACAATCGACTTGTACGTTCCTTCTCAAACTGTTCCAATTGCCCAGCCCTTGCGAGATAACTAACATTGTGCTCTCATGTTGTCAGGCAAAAGCAAATAAAGATTTTACATGTCCAGCTTATCGCAAAATTCTAATGCCAATGCATTCTGCACTCAATCTTCTAGTCAATGAGTACACCCACAAGCAGCTCTAATTTACAGATGAGGACCTTATACCATCACCAGCAACAGGGTAGACAAGACACAAAATGTTTCTCCGTCTCCATGAGGAGTCTTCCAAATAGCCTCAAAACTCTTGATGTAAATACCATTCCTCAAACAAATCTCTTACCTTCGCCTTGTTCCATTAAATTAGATATACTCTTCTGAAGATGCTTTGTTTAAACAGATTGCAATCTCCATTCTGCTATCCCACGGCCATATAATATTTGAAAGTCACGTGCAGGAAGACAATTTTTTCTGGGAGGTGGTTCCCACCAAACACTGCGCATATTTCTTTCTGCAAGGGGCAAAAGAACAACAGCTATCAGAACAAAGAGAGCATTACAATCACTTATTTTAATAAAATCAATTTTCATTTACAATCTATGCTCATTTTATTCAAACGTCCATACCTAAATCCAGGGACTCTTGTCTCAGCAAGTGTAGTGGCCATTTGGCCTGTTTTGCATGTCATTGAGGATGGCATGTGCCTTTAAATTTTAGACTGCCCGGAATTAATGACGTGGTTTTGAGCGTGTTTGGAACTTAGATGCTTGCGCCGAAGTTTAGTTTTTAGTTTAGTTTGGAGAGACGATGGGGTAGGTTAACCCTTAATCCCGGGATCATGCGGATCTCGTCAGTGTTACGGAGACACGAGGAGTTTTCTAATGTCTAAAGTAATAAGCTGGAGTTCGAAGAAGATTGTAGTAACGAGTCAGAAGAAACTTGGATGTATCTCACTGTTTTCTATCAACAATAAAGCATTTATTCATCAAAAGACTGTGTTTTTAAGCCATATCTGAGAAGAGGCTCTGAAGGTCTCTGTGAGTGAGCTCGCATGCGTTTAGAAGACACCCCCTCCAACCATTCTCATCCAAATAGCGGCTAGGGTGCTAATTACCTGAAAGATATGAAAATCTGCCGCTACAGCAAGGTCACATGTCCCATTGTTTAAAGGCAATCATCCTCACCCATTTGTGCAAAACCCCTGATTGTACAACAGAAATGCAAGAGTTTTTAAATTCAAGAACCCTATCAAGATCTTGAAGTGCCAAGTGACTTATCTTCCAACAACCAACCTAGACATTGAAATACTGATCTCATCCTATTCCAAACCAATTATTTTGAGAAATACAGCGTAGAAACATGCCATTCAGCCAACCAACAATCATCCATACACTAGTTCTATCCTACACACAAGGGACAATTTACCAAAGCTAATAACCTACAAACCTGCACATGTTTGGAATGTGGGAGTAAACCGGAGAAAAGCAACATGGTCACAGGGAGAACGAACAAACAGCACCCATGGTCAGGATCGAATTCGGCTCTCTGGCACTGTAAGGCAGCCACTCTATCACTGCACCACTTTGCCGCTCTCATGTAATTCCATCCATCTTTATAACATAACCTACCTTGAATCCCCTTTCTCCCCCACCTTACGTAAACATAAGCCACCTTCACCTTGTCACATAAATCCCAGATTATTCACCTAGTTATAGTGCCCTCCATAATGTTTGGGACAAAGACCCATCATTTATTTATTTGCCTCTGTACTCCACAATTTGAGATTTGTAATAGAAAAAAAAGAAACACATGTGGTTACAGTCCACAGTGTTAGATTTTAATAAAGGCCATTTTGATACATTTTGGTTTCACCATGGAGAAATTACAGCAGTGTTTATACATAGTCGGGGGGACCATTTCAGGACACCATAATGTTTGGGACACAGCAGTCATGTAAATGAAAGTAGTCATGTTTAGTATTTTGTTGCATATCCTTTGCATGCAATGACTGCTTCAAGTCTGCGATTCTGAGGAAATATTATATAATAGAACCGCTCGGATAGTGAATATTATATAAGCTAGGTAATTTGCAAAAGAAAAGCTTAAGGTTTTCAGAAACACATGTATCCTAAAGAAATAAAGTACAAAGAAACACATACAGCGAACAAATGAATCAAAACATAGAAACGCTAGTCTGAACCTACATAACAGTTTATTGCTTTGAGGCAATTATTACGCTGGAGGGAATTGTAATTGATATGATTTTGTGTTGAAGAATGGATTACTGAATAGGACCGCTTCTTAGGCCAGAGGTCATCTGCTCTTTCTCTATGGCACATTTTTGAGCTCTGATGTGACACAAGGATGAAGAGTTATGGCCGGTTATGCTGCGTTTGAGACAGAATTCAAGGCTGAGAAATAATACTCTGTGGTTAGCTTTGGCTATGTTAAATTATAATGAGGTTGAGATAAGTGATGGATGCTTGGAGAGGAAAAGAATCAGATTGATGGATTTGTGAACTTCCTTCTGTTTATAGAAAGTCGAAGAGCAGATGTACTTCTGAGGTAATGGTCTGGTTGTGAATCTACCTTTGTTCTGTAATATTTGTGAAAAGCCTTGCAGATGAGATTGGAAATCCATCTCCCAGATAGCAGGAAAAGGGGCAGCAAATTAGAATGAAGCTGTATCCTGGCACAAAACACATATCATCAATTGTTGACAAATTTACAACCCATGTATACTTGGAGTTGGGAGGTGTGTGTGGTTTTGAATTTAACTTAGAAACTGTGTAATTCGGCGAACTCATATAATTAATGTTTTAATACATAGGTAATAGTATTTTAAACTGTGTAAAATTATACTGAAATCATTTATGAAATTGTATTGTGTCTAAGTAGGGTTGTAAACATTAGACTTTGTTTAGATTTATAGAAATATCTTTCTTCTTGGTATAGAAAGTGTGTTTTGTTTGTATGACTTGTATGATCATTGTAGTACATATGTACCTTATATTTTGCGGAGTGGTCATTGATAATTGAGCCTACTGGGGTTTTGCTGTGTTGAAATAAAATAATTCTAAACAAAGTTATACCACAGGCAAACGAAGGTTGTAAAATGAGGCCAGAGAAGGGGGGGGGGGGTCATGTGACTGATGTTGTAAATCACCAAAAGGACTCAGATGATTGGTTACCAATTTGTCATACCCCCTGTATCTGAAATGTCTAATACCTATATAAAGCAATGAGTTTGTATCATAAATACATACACTTTGGACCTGCCCCGGAGCTTCTAGCTCTGTGTCGGAAGGTTCAAATAATTCTCAGTACTGAATAAAGAATCGATTTCAACAGCTACAAGCGTTTGAGTCAAGTTTTCTTCACTTTAGATTGACAAAAGAACCCAGTTTAACAATTCATAGAGATCACCAGTTGCTGGGTATCTTCTCTGGTAGTGCTCTGCCAGGCCTGTATTGCAGCCATCTTCAGCTTATGCTTGTTTTGGGGCATTTGTTTGAACTTGAGCAGATAGGATGTGTCTATACACTTCAGAATTCATTATGCTACTTCCATCAGCAGTTGTATCATCAATGAAGATAAGCGAGCCAGTACCTTCAGCAGCCATACATGCCCAGGCCATCACCCACACCACCGTGCTTCATAGATGAGGTGTTATGCTTTGGATCTTGGGCAGTTCCTTCTCTCCTCCATACTTTGCTCTTGCCATCACTCTGATATAAGTTAATCTTGTCTCATCTGTCCACAAGACCTTTTTCCAGAACTATGATTGCTCTTTTAAGTACTTCTTGGCAAACTGTAACCTGACCATCCTATTTCTGCAACTAACCAGTGGCTTGCATCTTGCAGTGTAGCATCTGTATTTCTGTTCATGAAGTCTTCTGCGGACAGTGGTCATTGACAAATCCACGCCTGACTCCTGAAGAGTGTTTCTGATCTGTCGGACAGGTGATTGGGGATTTTTTATTATTATAAGAGATAATTCTTCTGTAATCAGCTGTTGAGGTCTTCCTTGGCCTGCCAGTCCCTTTGCGATTAGTAAGCTCACCAGTGCTCTCTTTCTTCTTAATGAGATTCCAAACAGTTGATTTTGGTAAACCTAAGGTTTGCCTGATGTCTCTAATAGTTTAATTCTTGTTTCTCAGTCTCATAATGGCTTCTTTGACTTTCATTGGCACAACTTTGTTCCTCATGTTGATAAAGTGCAATAAAACTTTCCAAAGGTGATGGAATGACTGGAGGAAAGACTAGGTGCTGAGAGCTCTCTTATACCTGCATTGAGGAAGCAATTAAACACACCTGAGCAATTACAAACACCTGTGAAGCTATGTGTCCCAAACATTATGGCGCCCTGAAATAGGGGGGACTATGTATAAACACAGCTGTAATTTCTACACGGTGAAACCAAAATGTATAAACAGACCCTTTAATAAAATCTGACAATAAGCAATTTAACCACATGTGATTTTTTACAAATCTCAAATTGTGGAGTACAGAGGCAAATAAATAAATTATGGGTCTTTGTCTCAAACATCATGGAGGGAACTGTAGCTTCACTAACTTTCACATCTGACATATGAAACACATATACATTGCCTGAAAATAATCACAAAGTGCTGGAGTAACTCAGCAGGACAGGCAGCATCTCTGGAGAGAAGGAATGGGTGATGTTTCGGGTCTCATTACTTGTCCCACCCGGTCATTCTTTCTTCTCCCCGCTCCCGTCCGGCAGAAGATACAGAAGCATGAAAGTGTGCACCACCAGACTCAGCAACAGCTTCTTCCCCTCTGTTATCAGGACTCAAATCTTTGGTTTTAGCTCCATTTAACATCTGGCATCTCTTGTACACCTATTTTCTTCTCTTTGCTCTACAATTAATTTTTGAAATCCCTCCTCCACTCATAACCATCAATCTGTGTAGAATAAATTGGGCAACTAGGTGCAACTGTAGTCCAAGTGGTTTCAGCACCTTTTAGTGAAAATAAGAAGCAAAGGGAAGCAAGCTTCAAGCCTATTAGAGCTAAAAATCTTCCCCCATCAGCGAGAAGTGTTTGTACACAATTTGTACACAGGAACTTCGGCCCAACTTGCCCACGTTGACCATCATGCCCCACCTACACGAGTCCCATTGCTGCATTTACTGAATGTCAAAGAAACAGCAGATGCTGAAAATCCAAAACAAAAAGATAAAATGCTGGAAACACTCAGCACGTCAGACAGAATTTGTGAAAGGAGATTCAGGTCAAAGACTGTCTAATTAACCCATTGGTTAGAATAGTAATATGAATGCCATTGAGTAGCAGAATAAGGATGATAGTAAAAAAGATCCGAGTACAGCCAAATTTGATTAAAAATGTCCATTATTCCTCTCAATTGCCATTGTCACCTATTTATGCGCGATCAAAAATGGCCACGTGCAATGCTGGTGGTGCTCCCGATGTTATGTCTACATTTGTTGGGTAAGATGAAGTCCATTTTATCTATGCACAGATGAATCCACTACAAAATATCACAAAAGTAGACCATTTGAGTGCCGTTTCCGGCACTCTCTCAATATTCCTGGATTTTCATCTTCTTCAAGATTCTATCATTTTCACTTCTGAATCAGCGTGGGTTCAATCAGCAAAACGTCGATGAAGGTAGGTGCCCACTTGATAACCCCAATTACGTGTCTGCCTAACCTTTCTCAACATCGGAGGAGCATAGGTGAGTGCAGAAGGCTCCCATCACCATCGATTGATATTTGGCACTTTGGACTTTTAACATCTAGTCATGTGTATTTGTAAACAACATCTGCTAGACCTCTGTACATGTCCGTGAACACTCCCACCAGTTGTTCTGCACACCTCCTCAGGATGCGGCCAGAGACTCCATCCGGACCAGTTGAGTTCCGTGGGTTCACCCAAGTTCAAGTTCAAATTTCAAGTTCAAGTCCAAATTTGTCACGTGCACCATAAGGTGCAGTGAAATGAATTTACCCGCTGAGTTATTCCAGCATTTTGTGTCTCAGGAATAACCAAAGTATTCCTGTGCCTGATCAGCCCCAAAGTCATCAAATGGTAAACATACTCTTAATTTGCTCTCTACCAGAGAACACAAGCATTGGTTGACAATCACAAGATCCGGGAACAAAGCACAGGATATAGAAACATATAAAATAGGTGCAGGAGTAAGCCATTCGGCCCTTTGAGCAAGAACCGCCATTCAATATGATCATGGCTGATCATCCAAAATCAGCAGGTAGACACAAAATATTGGAGGAACTCAGCGGGTGTGGCAACATCTATGGAGAATAGGAATTGGCGACGTTTCAGGTCAAGACACTTCATCAGACTGATGACAGGGGAGGGACAAAGAAAGAATGTAGGCGGAGACAGTAAGACTGGTGGGAGCACTGGGAAGGGGAAGAGGATGGAGAGAGAAAGCAAGTGCTATCGAAAGTTAGAGAAGTCAAAGTTCATGCCGCTGGGGTGTAAACTACCCAAGCGAAATATAAGGTGCTGTTCCTCCAATGTGCGCTGGGCCTCACTGCAACAATGGAGGAGGCCCAGGACAGAAATGTCAGATTGGGAATGGGAGGGGGAGTTGAAGTGCTGAGCCACAGGGAGATCAGTCAAGACGGACTGAAACGATCGCCGAGCCTGCGCTTGGTCTCGCCGATGTCGGGACGTTGAAACTTGGAACAGCAGATGAGGTTGGAGGAGGTGCAAGTGAACCTCTGCCTCACCTGGAAAGACTGTTTGGGCCCTTGGATGGAGTCGAGGGGGGAGGTAAAGGGACAGGTATTGCATCTCCTACGGTTGCAGGGGAAAGTACCCGTGCAGGAGGTGGTTTGGGTGGGAAGGGACGAGTTGATCAGGGAGTTTGAGGGACTCCCTGTCTCTGCGGAAAGCAGAAAGGGGTGGAGATGGGAAGATGTGGCCAATAGTGGGATCCCGTTGGAGATGGCGAAATTGTTGGAGGATTATATGCTGTATGCGACGGCTGATGGGGTGGAAGGTGAGGACAAAGGAGACTCTGTCCTTGTTACGAATAGGGGGAGGGGGAGTAAGAGCGGAGGAGACCCTAGTGAGAGCGGAGGAGACCCTAGTGAGAGCCTCATCTATAATGGAAGAGGGGAATCCCCATTCCCTAAAGAATGAGGACATCTCCGATGCCCTGGTGTGGAAAACCTCGCCCTGGGCACAGATGCGGCGTAGACGGAGGAATTGGGAGGAGGGGATGGAGTCTTTACAAGAAGCAGGGTGGGAAGAAGTGTAGTCAAGATAGCTATGGGAGTCAGTAGATTTGAAGTAGATGTCAGTCAATAGTCTGTTTCCTGTGATGGAGACGGTGAGATCTAGAAACAGTAGGGAGATGTCGGAGATGGCCCAAGTAAATTTGAATGCAGGATGGAAATTAGTGGTGAAGTTGATGAAGTCAGTGAGTTCTGCATGGATGCAGGAGGTAGCACCAATGCAGTCGTCAATGTAGTAGAGGTAGAGTTCGGGGATAGGGCCGGTGTACGCCTGGAGCAGTGATTGTGTGACGTATCCTACAAAGAGGGAGGCATAGCTAGGGCCCATGCGAGTGCCCATAGCTACGCCTTAGATCTGGAGGAAGTGGGAGGAGTCGAAGGATAAGTTGTTGAGGTTAAGGACCAGCTCTGCTAGGCAGAGGAGAGCATTGGTGTTCACTAACTTTCGATAGCCCTTGCTTTCTCTCTTCATCCCTTCCCAGTGCTCCGCCTACATTCTACCTTTGTCCCTCCCCTGACATCAGTCAGAAGAAGGGTCTCGGCCCAAAACATCACCTATTTCTTCTCTCCATAGATGCTGCCTCACCCGCTGAGTTACTCCAGCATTTTGTGTCTACCTTCGGCTTTACCAGCATCTGCAGTTCTTTCTTAAACATTCCGCCAAAATCAGTATCCTCCCATATCCCTTAATTCCCGTTAGCCCTAAGAGCTATATCTAGCTCAATACATGGCAATACATTCTACTTAAACCTTGTGATATTGAGGAAATGTTATACAATAAAATTGCTCAAATTATAATTTTTGTGTGAGGAACTTATGTTAAGTTGCAAGAGAAGGGCTTGGAGTTGGGGCTTTCAGAAATACATGTCTCCACAAAGAAATAAAGAACAAAGAACACACACAGGAGAACAGATGGCTTATCATTAACATGGAAATGTTGGTCTGAATAGGCATATCTTTATTTATTGCTTTGAAGCAATAATCATGCTGTCAGAAGTTGTATTTGGTTTAGGTTGGTGTTTAGAGTGTTGTTTGTTAATGGGGTCTCTTCCCAGGAAATGGGCACCATTTGTTCTTTCTTTGTGACACATCTTTGAACTCGGCTGTGTCATGTAGGGGATTTATGGTTGTCTATATTGGGTCGTAGGCACCAAGGCTAGATACTAGTCTGTGATTTGGTTTGTGCTGTTTAAATGTATTTATGTTGGGATAAGAGATAAGGCATAGGTGATGGTTGTGTGACCTTTGTAAAAGGGTGGTTTCTTATGTTTATAGAAGACTGAGAAAGTAACTCTGTTTTGATCTGAGCCAAACGATTGGGGTCTGCATATAGTAATCTTCAAATTGCTGTGTGGAATGCTATTAGTAAGAAGTTGTAAAGAGGCCTTACATTCCTTTCCTCCAGAGATGAGCAAGGAGGAGGTTGTAATTCAGAATGAAACTTGACCCGAGCTTGGTATGAAATAATTATAATTTATCAAGTGCGACAAGTATATGGCCTTTGTGTGCTAGGAGTTAGGAATTGTGTGATTAGAAATAACTTAAGTTCTTACCACTTTGTAAAAATGGGGAAAACTCATATTTAATCCATGTCACTGTATTTTAACTATGAAGTAAGGAAATTATTTGTGAACTGTATTGTGTTTAATTAGGATTGTGAGTATTAGACCTTGTTTAAATCTGAAGTTTTAGAAATAACTTTCTTTTCCAAAAGTGAAAATATGTTTTGTGTGTCTGTATTATGTGATTGCTGTATGATGCGTATATTATATTCTGAGAGGTGGTCTTTGAGAATTCATTTTATATTTCTGTGGTTTTACTTCATTGAAATAAAATGATTTTGAGCAAGGAAGTTAAACAAAACCACAGAGGGGAAGAAGGTTGTAAAGGGGCCGGAAAAGGGAAAATCATGTGACTATACATGTTGTCAATCAATGGAAAGGATTTAGTTGGTTGGTTAATGCAAATAAGTTAAATGTATGGTAAACCATAATGATTGGTTGATAGTTTGCCACTACCTTTGTACCATCCTTGTCTAATACCTATATAATGTGTTACGTTTATAACAAAGTCAGTAGTTCTTTCGACCTGCCCAAGAGTTTTTAGCTCTGTGTTGGAAGGTTTAAAGAATTATCCAGCGCTGTCAGAATAAAGAATTGATTTTAGCAGCAATGGTTTGAATCAAGTTTTCTTGAATTGGACTGACAAAATAACTCAATTTAACAATATTTGCCCAGTACAAGCTCATAAGTTCATGTCATTGAGCCGAATGGCCTAATTCTGCTCCTTTGAGTCTACTCTGCCATTCAATCATGGCTGATCTATCTTTCCCTCTCAACCCTCTGGAAATGCGTGATTGACAAGCAAGTAGCAGGCAAAGCCAGCACCAATTTGAGCTGTGGAAAGATTATTTTATATTTAAATACATGCAGACTTAGCTGTTGAAGCAAAGTGTGCAACAGAGATCATTATTCTTTTACAAGACCACCATATCCAGCAGTAGTAGGCCCCCCTCGGTCATGACTGATCATGGGTGATGCATCCTGGTCAGATGCAAGCCTGGGCGATGTCATATGGAGGACAAGCTGTTGCCCGTGCAGCATGTCCCTCCTCTCCACGTCACTGATCGATCCAAAGGAACAGCAGGGCCGTTACAGTTTGGCATCAGCGCCATCGCCAGAGCTGCCAGAGCGAGGTTGTAGACAACAACGAACTGCCTTAGGGGCTCCAACTCCGGATTTTCTTGAGGTTTACTCCTGGAGCCTTTTCCATGACTGGATATGGCCACATGGCAGTGGAGGTTTTAAATCAGAGTTTTCCCTCTCCTAGATGGACTGCCTTCCCAGGCTGATGAGCCCCATCTGCCCGAGCATGACTATCCAGCATGACAAGCAATAACCAGCAAAACCAAAAGAAACTGAAAACATCAAACTAGAAATTACATGAACATTTAGGAAGTGTTGAAGAAAAGGAAAATAAGTTTAATGGTTAAAGAAGTTTAAGTTTTGGCAATGTAGGATATGAAGACAGCTCCGAAGCCTGACTCTTTGCATCCCAGATATAGTAGATCTGTTATCATTCATTACGTTTAAGAAAAAACTGCAGATGCTGGAAAAATGATTGAAGAAGGGTCTCGACCCGAAACATCACCTATTCCTTCGCTCCGTAGATGCTGCCTCACCCGCTGAGTTTCTCCAGCATTTTTGTCTACCTTATCATTCATTACAATCACTCCACACTTAAATCTTTATTTCAACAGCTATATCTGTACAATATGTAGGTATGTTGCAAAGCCTACCTGAAGCGTCGCTGAAAATCTGTCGCTGCGGGTGTGCGCGATTTTGGCGCCGTTTAGAGGGGGGCGGGTTTAAAACGCGATTTTCTCTAGGCTGTTCCAATCGAAAATGTTCAGCCTAGTTAATTATTAACGAAAAATCGCTGAAAGACCCCGTCGCAAAAGCTATTATTAGGTTTAAAGGCCTTGAATAATAGTTATAGTAGTTTAAAAATCAATCTCTAAACCCGCGACCGCCAGCAACCGCAGGGTCTCATAAAGCAAATAACAGAAGGTATGCTGTATATTTTTACATTAAAAAGGGCTTCTAAAGATCCCTTTATACAAAGTTTAATATTGCGAGTAGCTCATTTTGGGCCCATTATATCCCGCAGTATTTTTCTCGGCATTTGGGGGCACAAATCTACCGCAATGTGAACGTTCTAAACCAGCGCGTTCCACGGGGACCCACTGGAAAGCTGATTTAAATGGGCTTTTATTTACAGCAATTAAACAATAAATTCCTTCCATTTGGCCTATAAATTAATGTAAATGAGATTTAAAAATCATGTTTTATTGTGAATTATTTGTGAATATTATTTGGACATTTAGGCTATTTAAAAATGTTAATCATTTATTAAGAAATGGATAGATGTTTAGATCTAGTAATTGAAGTCTGAAATTAGCTACAATTAGGTAACTAACTAATTATATGCTTTAATTTCAGGTCATCCAAGTAAGATTATTTTATATTTGTTTCAGAATGCTTCAATCTATGATAACTGAAAATTTCATTCAGTTCTCTTAATTTTTAAGAAAGTTATGGGCTTTTGACTGTTCACGATCACAGCTTTTTTGTTATGTCCATAGAAAATCAATAGGGAACAAGATGCTCATTTCCCAGTATGAAAATGGCCATAACTTTTTAAATACTTGAGATATGAAAGTGAATTAGGTGTCAAATTAAACTTATTTTTATGCTTTATCTGATGGGATAAATTACAGACTTGATTTTTAAAATCTCAAAATTTTGTAACATTGCTACAATATGGACAACTTGATTGTAATCATGTCTAATCTTCTCGCTGACTGGATGGCACGCAACAAAGCTTTTTACTGTACCTCGGTGATAATAATAAACAAAAACTAAACTTCATTCCCATCTCTGGTTATGTTGTTGCCTAACCGAGTATTTTCAGCTGCTTAACGTGTATTTAAAATAGTACTTGTCACAACCCAAGGTCATCTCAAAATCAAACTAATTTATTTTGTAATATAGGCTCTGTTAAAATGAAAGGAAACATGACAATTTATACAGAACATCACACAACAGCTATGCAATGAATAGAAATGTGTTTCTGAGATTCTTATTGATAGATATATCTTAGCAAAAAAATCAGGTGAATTCGCCAGCTCTTCAAAAAAACTTTGCAACTTTCTGCATTCATCCAAGCAAGTAAAGCATTGATTTAACTTTTGCATATGCAACAGAAAGTATCATTCCCTATGTGCTGGATTGGAAAACTTAGGTCATAATGTCACAAGTGCTAAGAGCAGAATTAGGCCATTTGGCCCTTCGAGCCTGCACCGCCATTCAATATGATCATGGCTGATCCTCCAACTCAGTATCCTGTACCTGCCTTCTCTCCATACCCCCTGATCCCTTTAGCCACAAAGGCCACATCTAACTCCCTCTTAAATATGGCCTCAACTACCTTCTGTGGCAGAGAATTCCACAGATTCACCACTCTGTGTGAAAAATGTTTTTCTCATCTCGGTCCTAAAAGATTTCCCCCTTATCCTTAAACTGTGACCCCTTGTTCTGGACTTCCCCAACATCGGGAACAATCTTCCTGCATCTAGCCTGTCTAACCACTTAAGAATTTTGTAAGTTTCTATAAGATCCCCCCTCATCTCCTTCCTGAAGGAGCGTCCTTTAATTATGAGGCTATGACCTCTCCAGAAGATTTATGTGAAACCCTGATATGGGATTTGAATCTAGAACTTCTAACATCAGTGAAACTTATTATGGAAACATATACCAAAGGAAGTGGAGTAGACCTTGCAGAAAGTCAAGCCGACTCCACCAATCATTATAATTAAAGTTGATGCTCCATTCAGTAACAAATTTCCATTTTCTCCTTGGATCTTTGTGGGGTTTTTTTGTATTTAGAAACTGTTCCCTATCAAATCTCAAGCAAGGTGCTTTTTTACCAAAAAATAAAAATAATTTGCTTCCAAATAAGTCATGCACTGAATCTCTCGACTTTTAGAAGATTGTGTGCCCCTACCTCTTCCAACACACTTCAGTGAAGTTAAACTCTGGATAAAATTCCAACACTTCATTCGATCGTTTCAAACGAATCAAGTATTTAAAAATAAAATAAAAAGGGTTTCCCATCGAAATAATGACCGGCGACAATACACCAGCAATATTAAACAACAAGCCAAAGTCGGTGCAGAAATTCGTCTGGAGGCGAGGCAACTGTCACAGTTGGATGCAAAGTATTTAAACACAAAAAACAACACAAAAACATCAGATTTCAGATCAATAAAAGGGAGAAATAATCGCATCGAGGAAAAACATCTTTAGATTTTACTGTGCGCGTACGCGCTTTCGTTAAGATAGTTATTCATAGCATTTTATTTTGAAAAAATAAGATACACACAAGATGCACTCACCATTGGCAGCATTTTGTTCTAGTTGGCTCTTACTCCTGTGAATAACAAAAATATTAATACAAGCTATACTCATGAAGACACCAGGTCAATATCTGGATTGTCGTTGCTATATGCAGGTGCTAATTCATCTTTATAGTTGTTATTCTCCCTAAATAATTGCACACTACTGTGCAAAACTGCACTCTGCTGCAGCTCTCCACATCCCGGAAATCCCGCCTCCTCTCACCTTCATCCTCGCTTCCTGTTGGTGCTCGCTCGCGTTACCTTCACCCTCCCGAGGTCCGATTGGACAAGCCTGACGTCGGTCAAGCGCCCTCCCCGACGCAATGACCGTCGGACGGCGGAAATCTCGCGGGCCATGCTGGGAATTGTAGTTCTTCCCCCTCACGTTTTCGATCAGTGGCCAACATGGCCCAGTGGTGAAGGAGTTCTTTTGGGGTTGGGCCCAGGAACTCCCTGCCTTATTAACCCCCCCACCCCCCACAACACCAACCTAAAAACATTGTAAAAATAAAGCCATCAACCTCACAGAGGTGATGGGTGAAGAATTATTAAAACATTAATTCTCCTAGGCAACATTGATCTATTCCACATTTTCCTTTCTTTGCCCTCAACCCCTTTGTTGTCTCCTTTTCACACCTTACACTTCCTTATCTCTGTGTCTCCCTCTCTCCTGACTCTCGTTTCGGAAGGGTCTCGACCCAAAATGTAGCCCATTCCCTCTATCCAGAGATGCGGCCTGTTCCGCTGAATTGCTCTGGCACTTTAGGACTATCTTCGGTGTAAACCAGCATCTGTAGTTCCTACACAAATCTAGTTGCTATTCTTTCTCACCTTCTTAAGTCAGAGGATGGTGAATCTGTGGAATTCATTGCCACAGAAGGCTGTGGAGGCAGTCAATGGATATTTTTAAAGCAGAGATAGATTCTTGATTAGCAAGGGTGTCAGGGGTTATGAGGAGAATGGGGTTGAGAGGGAGAGATAGATCAGCCATGATTGAATGGCAGAGTAGACGTGATGGGCTGAATGGCCTAATTCTGCTCCTATCGCATGAATTTATTAACAAGCACGCCTAAAAGTCTAAAATAACAATGCACAAGTCAGTACTTGACCACCAAATATTTTTTTTGAATGATTAATTTTGCTCAAAAGTCACAGTGATTAATCAACATTGGTTGCTGTGTTTTCCTTCATGATAACTATGCAGGTGAATTACATATTCCGGCTCCTATATATACTTCACTGCTATTCTTTTGCACCCTTTAATATTCTACAGGTTTAATCGTACATTCTTTCCAACGCTGCATGTTTGATATCTCACCAAATTAAAATTTTCAGTAATAAAATACATTTAATGAAAGGCCCATTTGTTTAACACTTCAGCTTAAGAATCCATGATAGCCAGGAGAGCAAATTTAGGAAATGCATGTCCCAGGGCATTGTCCATAATACTATAATTGATTGATCAAGATTTTGTGGTCTTGGTTCAGCGGTGAAGAAGATGAAGGTTGAATACTTCTCATTCGTCCACTGGGTTGCAAATTGACAATAACGCAATGTATTTAGCATTTAAGATTTAAGACGTTGGAGCAGTAAAAACAACCTTTTAGGACCAAGGCTCTTTTGGAATTTAGGTTTTGGTTTATTATTGTCACGTGCACTAGGGTACAGGGAAAAACTTTTATCTGCGTGCAGTGTCTGCAATCAGGTTGGTTGGAGAATTGCAAGTACCCTAGCTTATGGAAAGACCGTTTGGGTGGCACAGTGGCGCAGCAGTAGAGTTGCTGTCTTACAGCGCCAGAGACCTATATTCGATCCTGACAATGAGTGCTGTCTGTATAGAGTTTGCATGTTCTCCCTGTGACGGCGTTGGTTTCCTCCGGGTGCTCCGGTTTACTCCCACACTCCAAAGAGCAGGTTTGTAGGTTAATTGGCTTCTGTAAATTGTAAATTGTCCCCAGTGTGTAGAATATGTGGCGATCGCTGGTCAGCGCGGACTCGGTAGGCCGAAAGGTCTATTTCAATTCTGTATTTCTATAGTCTAAAAAGGTGCAGTTTTGTTTTGCTTTGTTTTGCATGCTGTCCAATCAGATCAGATAATACTATACATAAATACAATTAAACCATACACATGTATAAGAGGTAGAGCGAAGAGAAATATACCAGAGTTCTTAATTCTTAGCATTGTAGCGTAACTGTTCTAAAGAAAAAGGCCAATGTCTGCAATGAGATGGGTTGGAGAAATCAGAAATAATAATAATAATAATAATAATAATAATAATAATAATAATATATTTTATTGTCATTGCACATCAGTGCAATGAGATTTAGTATGCAGCTTCCAATCGATGTAAAAATAAATAAATAAATAAACTGTGCGCCGTGACCATCCGAGGGAGACAGTCCAGGGGGGATGGGGGGCACTCAGCAGGGCCGGTTCAGAGCCGCTATAGCTCTGGGAATAAAGCTGTTTCTGAGTCTGGAGGTTCGGGCGTAGAAGGCCTTGTAACGTCTGCCGGAGGGAAGTAGTTCGAACAGTCCGTTACAAGGGTGTGAGGAGTCTTTATGGATGCTGACGGCCTTCCTGAGGGACCGTGTGTGGTAGATGCCCTCCAAGGCTGGTAGCTGTGTCCCAATAATCCTCTGCGCTCTGTGGACGACGCGCTGAAGAGCTCTCCTCTCCGCCTCCGTGCAGCTGAGATATCACACAGAGATGCCATATGTTAATATGCTCTCTGCTGTGGAGCGGTAGAAGGTTGTCAGCAGCTGTTGGGGCAGACCAGTCTTTTTTAATGTCCTCAGGAAGAACAGTCGTTGCTGTGCCTTCTTGACCAGAGCAGCGGTGTTGGTGGACCATGTGAGGTCCTCTGAAATGTGAGTGCCCGGAAACTTAAAGCTGGACGCTCTCTCCACACTTTCCACGTAGATGGAGATTGGGGCGTATTCTCCATTATGGGACCTCCTGAAGTCAATAATCAGCTCCCTGGTCTTGGAGGTGTTTAGTGACAAGTTGTTACGTGCGCACCAGTCCGCCAGGTTCTGCACCTCCACTCTGTATTTTGTTTCATCACCGTTGGTGATCAGCCCAATCACTGTTGTGTCGTCTGCAAACTTTACCATGGTGTTGGTGTCGAATGCAGGAACACAGTCGTGAGTGAAGAGGGAGTAGAGCATGGGGCTTAGTACACAGCCCTGTGGTGTGCCGGTGCTCAGGGTGATAGTGGAGAACAGGTGCGGGCCCAGTCTCACTGCTTGTGGTCGCTCCGTCAGAAAGTTCAGGATCCAATCGCATATCGCGGAGCTGAGGCCTAGCTGGTGGAGTTTGGTGGTGAGCTTGGTGGGGATGACCGTATTGAATGCAGAGCTATAGTAAATGAAGAGCATCCTCACGTACGTGCCCTGTCTGTCCAGGTGAGTCAGGACAGTGTGAAGAGCCAGAGAGATGGCATCCTCTGTTGATCTATTTGCCCTGTATGCAAATTGATGAGAGTCCAGTGAGGCAGGGATGCTGGATTTGATGTGGGAGAGGACCAGCCTTTCGAAGCACTTCATTGGGATTGGAGTTAGGCCAACCGGGCGGTAGTCGTTCAGGTTGGTGACTTTAGACTTTTTCGGCACCGGCACTATGGTGGCTGTTTACAGGCACTTGGGGACCGTTGCCAGAGATAGAGACAGATTAAAGATTTTCGTGAATACCTCCGCCAGCTGTACAGCACAGTCCTTTAGTACTCTTCCCTGGACTCCATCCGGGCCTGCAGCCTTGCGTGGATTGATCCTACGCAGAGCGCACTGTACCTCCTGAGTGCTCAGTGTTAAGGCCTGTCCCTCCGCCATGGCCGGGGTTATTCCACTCCTGGTGGTGTTGCCAGTTTCGAAGCGGGCAAAGAAGGTGTTTAGTTCGGAAATGTCCTCGCTCTTCAGGGAACGGGGATTCCCCTCCTCCACCATAGATGAGGCTCGCACCAGGGTCTTGTCCATACCCCGCAACACTGCTCTCTCTCCCCATCCCCGCAACACTGCTCTCTCTCCCCATCCCCGCACTCGCAACAAGGGCAGAGTCCCCCTAGTCCTCACCTTTCACCCCACCAGCCGGCAAATACAACAAATAATCCTCCGCCATTTCCGCCACCTCCAACGTGACCCCACCACTCGCCACATCTTCCCATCTCCCCCCATGTCTGCCTTCCGCAAAGACCGCTCCCTCCGCAACTCCCTTGTCAATTCTTCCCTTCCCTCTCGTACCACCCCCTCCCCAGGCACTTTCCGTTGCAATCGCAAGAAATGCAACACCTGTCCCTTCACCTCCCCCCTCGACTCCATTCAAGGACCCAAGCAGTTGTTCCAGGTGCGACAAAGGTTCACCTGTATCTCCTCCAACCTCATCTACTGCATCCGCTGCTCTAGATGTCAGCTGGTTTACATCGGTGAGACTAAGCGGAGGTTGGGCGATCGTTTCACCGAACACCTCCGCTCAGTCCGCAATAACCTACCTGAACTCCCGGTGGCTCAGCACTTCAACTCCCCCTCCCATTCCCAATCCGACCTCTCTGTCCTGGGTCTCCTCTATTGCCAGAGTGAGCAACACCGGAAATTGGAGGAACAGCACCTCATATTCCGCCTGGGTTGCTTGCGTCCGGTTGGCATGAACATTGAATTCTCCCAATTTTGCTAGCCCTTGCTGTCTCCTCCCCTTCCTTAACCCTCGAGCTGTCTCCTCCCATCCCCCCGCCCTCGGGCTCCTCCTCCTCCCTTTTTCCTTCCTTCTCCCCCCCACCCCCCATCAATCTGAAGAAGGGTTTCGGCCCGAAACGTCAACTATTTCCTTCGCTCCATAGATGCTGCTGCACCCGCTGAGTTTCTCCAGTATTTTTGTGTACCTTCGATCTTCCAGCATCTGCAGTTCCTTCTTGAACACAAGGTGTTTAGTTCGTTGGCCAGTGTGATATCACCGTGGGTGCAAATGGGAGCCTGCTGCAAATGGGAGCACCCTAGCTTATTGAAAGCATGATACAGTGACAAGGTATAGTGAAAAGCTTTAGTTTGAATGCTTTGCAATTGTTTTGCAATCAGATCAGATAATACTATACATAAATACAATCAAGTCAAACTCGTACACTAGGGAGAGTAAAAGGGAAGACACAGGGTGCAGAATACAGTTCTCAGTATTATAGAGCATCAGTTCAATTGACAAAGTCCAATGTCCATAATAGTGTAGAGTTGAATTGCTCAGTATCCCAGAACGACCGTTCAGAAGCATGATAACAGAGGGGAAGAGCTGTTACTGAGTCTGGTGGTGCACAAGCTTCAAGCTTCTGTATCTTCTGCCAGACTGGAGCGGGGAGAAGAAGGAATGACCGGGTGGGACAAGTAATGAGACCCGAAACGTCACCCATTCCTTCTCTCCAGAGATGCTGCCTGACCCGCTGAGTTACTCCAGCATTTTGTGCCTACCTTCGGGTGGGATAAGCCTTTGGTTATATTAGCTGCTTTCTGAGGCAACGTGAAGTGTAGATGATTCAATGGTGGGGAGTAATGGAAACATAGAACATAGGTGCAGGCTTAGGCTATTCGGCCCTTCGAGCCAGCACCACCATTCAATATGATCATGGCTGATCATGTCTGGTTTGTGTGATGGACTGGGCTACATCTACAATTCTGCAATTTTTCACAGTTTTGGACAGACCAGTTCCCAAACCAAGCTGTGATACAACACAACAATGTGGCAATTGGGTCTGTACTGGGCCTGTTATCTTGAATTATAACACCACAACAAACAGGAGCAAATTGACTCCATGAGTCTTCTCAACCAAAGAGCAAGGGCCTTTTTATCATTTATTTTAGCAATTCTACTTTCCCACTTGTATTAAGGGGTAAGCAATCATGATTTTAAAGTACATAATGTTATGTAACATCTATATTACTAAGTCTGATCTTGACCTGTTCAAAAAGTCAAAAGTATCCTTTATTGTCATTCAGACCCTTCAGTCTGAATGAAATTACGAACGCTGCAGCCATAACATAGAATAAAATAACAGAACATACAATAAACACAGATTTAACATCCACCACAGTGAGTCCACCAGGCACCTCCTCACTGCGTTGGAAGGCAAAGGTCTTAGAATCCTTGCCTTTTCCCTCCTTGTTCTCCCTCTGTGTTGAGGCAATCCAGGCTTCCGATGTTGTGACCCTGCCGGGTGATGGTAAGTCCTGCGACCGAATCCGAGCACCGCGAACGGGCCGGTTCAAACTCCGCAGCCCAAAGCGGACGAAGCTGCCACCATCCACTCCAGCGGACGAAGCTGTTGTTGCGGGAGCTCCGGAAAACCAGTCACCAACCTGGGACCTGCGAGCTCCCGACGATGTCGTCCACTGGGCCCGCGGCCGAGTCCACTGGGCCCGTGGCCGAGCCTCCGAGGCTCCGAAGTAGGGTCGCCGCCACCGCAACGCCACCACAGCCCCGATGTCGGTCAGCCCTGCGTTGGTAAGTCTTGGCTCTGCCTCCGGAGCCTCGAGGTCGGTCCCAGTTGGAGGCCGCCAGCTCCGCGATTAGGCCTCAGCTCAGACGGAGACGGAGACGGGGGATACGACAAGAAATGTTACATTTTTAAAGTACTTTTAAAGTGCATAATGTTACGTAAATCTATATTACTAAAAGTCTGATCTAGACCACTTCCTGTTGTTCTGTATATTGATTTTAGAAAAAAGGCTGCCACTTACGGCTGTGATTTTGATATATATTTTTTTATTAAAGGTAATCAATTACAATGCTTCAAACAACTTTATATCAAATTAATTCAATTTGCATTAAGTAAAACACTAGTAATACTTATCTACTATTTTTTTAGAAATAATGATAGAAAAAGAATAGAACAGTTATAAATCATTAAGAGAGTGATTAAATAATAATTTGATTATATATAAGAAAGAAAAGAGAAACGAAAAAAAAAAAAAAAAAAAAAAAAAAAAAAAAAATGAAAAACCACAATATGTATTGTTAATAACACTACTACAAGTGATAGTATCAATAAAGACATATATGTTAATTCCAATATAAAAATGAATTATTCTCACCAAATCCCGCAGGGTGCACGCCGAGCTGTGTTGCCAAGAACAGCTACTTCTCTAAATACTGTATATATGGAGACCATATCTGTTCAAAAGAATTATACTTGTCCAATAGGACAAATCTAATTCTTTCCAGATGTAACGTCTCCATCATCTCTGTTGCCCACATTTTGGTTGTGGGGGATAATGTTCCCTTCCAAAATTTCAATATGATTTTTTTCCCAATTATCAAACAGTAATCAAAGAAATTTCTTTGATTTACTGTAAGTGATAGATGTAAATCCGGAATTCCAAATATTATTAGCTTTGGGTTAGGGTCCAATTTAACTTTGATTTACGGCTGTGATTTTGGCCATCTTACTCAGAGTCCCCCTCCGCTGCGCAGGACAAGAGGATTTTTCCCATCGATGAAAAATAAAAGAGTTATTAGTGTTTAAAAAATGTTGAGATTCTCTCTCCTGAAGGCCACGCCCCTTCCGGAGAGACCATAAAACCCGAAAGTGTTGAGTGCCTCAGTCAGTCTCTGCAAGATGGGGGAACATGAGGGTCACATCTCTCAGTCTGAGCTGTGAATAACACTGAACACATGTCTATTAAACTGTGAGTGGTTTTACTGACCTGTCAGTGCCCTTAATGTGGTTTGAAAATATAGTTTGGAAATGCTAAAGCTGTGTTGCCTTTGGTTTGGAAATGCTAAAGCTGTGTTGCCTTTGGTTTGGAAATGCTAAAGCTGTGTTGCCTTTGGTTTGGAAATGCTAAAGCTGTGTTGCCTTTGGTTTGGAAATGCTAAAGCTGTGTTGCCTAATTAAAGTTGCCTTGCCTAATTAAAGTTGCCCTGCCTAATTAAAGTTGCCTTGCCTTCTATATAATTAAAAGTCTAATCTTGACCACTTCCTGTTTGCGTTTTATATTGATTTTAGAAAAAGCACTACCACGTACGGCTGTGATTTTTGGCCATCTTACTCAGAGTCCCCCTCTGCTCATCAGGTGCCAAGGATTTTTCCCATTGATGAAAAATAAAAGTTATTAGTGTTAAAAAAATGTTGAGATTCTCTCTCCTGTCAATCATGCCATGAAAGCCATGCCCCTTCTGGTGGGAGGGGGAGGGACTATAAAACCCAGAAGTGTGGGCGTGGCTCAGTCTCTGCAAGATGGAGGTCACAACTCGCTGTCTTTAGTGGCCTTGCACCCTGCTTGAAATGGTAAGAAACTGCACTTGAATTTGGTGGCCTTGCACCCTGCTTGAAATGGAATTTCAAGGAATAGCCGTGAGTCAACTGCCAGCCCACCAGCCGTGAGTGAGTGAGCTGCCAGCACAACAGGCTTGAGTGACTGAGCCGCCAGCCCAAGAATCCATTCAGCCCACAATGTCCATAGTAGCCCTGTGGAAACCAGTCCCTTCAGCCCACAACACCCATACTAGTGCTCCAGAAAGCAACCCCCCTCCCCCCCACTGTCCACCAATATTGGAATTGGTGGAGAGGTGGTATATTGCCTTGGGGGACCAGCCCTCCCGTGTGATGCTGGGGCCCAATGGGTCCCACTTAGTCCAGTATATATATATATATATATATATATATACGTTGCCTATTTCCTTCGCTCCATAGATGCTGCTGCACCCGCTGAGTTCCTCCAGCTTTTTTGTGTACCTTCGATTTTCCAGCATCTGCAGTTTCTTCTTAAACACTGTTTTAATTTATTAATTTCTGATGTGATAACCTCCAAAAGCTGCTTCAAATTGTCACCGGAACAAAAAATATTCGTATCTTCGGCAAATATAATCAATTTCAGTATATTTGATACTCTGCATATGTCATTAATGTATATTATGAAAAGCTTTGGACCTAACACAGACCCTTGAGGTACTCCACAAGTTATGTTCATGTAAGTTGATTTATGTTCACCTATTTCTACAAATTGTTGCCTGTTTCTTAAATAGCTTCTCACCCAATCCAATCCAACCCCTCTGATGCCATACCTATCCAGTTTCATTAGTAAAATGTTGTGACTTACGGTATCAAATGCTTTTTTAAAATCTATGAATATTCCCACTGCAAGTTTTTTATTATCTATGCAATTTGTGATTTCCTCGATTAGTTCCATTAGTGCCATAGATGTTGATCTGTCTGTCCGGAATCCATATTGACTGTCGACCAAAAGCTTATGTTTTTCAATGAAATTGTCAAGACTTTCTGTAAAAGGTTTTTCAAGGATCTTGGAGTATTGGGAGAGTAAAGAAACAGGCGTGTAATTTGTGAAATGGTGTCTATCCCCAGTTTGATATAATGGTATTACTTTTGCTATTTTCATTTTGTTTGGAAATTTACCGGATTGAATCTGTGGTATTGAAGATTTCTATTTATTTTATTATGATATAACATTGAATTTTAAATGGTAAATAGTTGGCTTGATCCTTTCATATTATTTACAGTTAATTGCCAAGTCTGCAGTTTGGCAAAGTATTAATTTGAATAATTGTTCTCTCTTCCACTGTAATACGATTTTAGAGGCAGATCTTCCATGAAAATCCTTGTTAAGTCGGGGGATAATAAAAATGTGATGTTTAACCAATGGCATTGAAATTGACCCAAAATGTGTTGCAGGAAGTAGAAGTGAAATGTGCTTGAAGTGTGTAACTTGCACCAACTTTATTGCATTGGAGTGAGTCTAAAATGACAGTGACCTGGATTTATATTGTTTTCTTTATACTCCAAGGTTTTTTCCAACAAATGACTACTCTATAAAAGTACTTCTGTGTTGTGGGAAATGTGACAGCTAGTGTTCGCACAGCAAGCTCCCACAAATATCCATGTGCTGATGACCAAATAGTTTTTAGAAATATTATTGAGTGATTTCTGTTGGTTGAGGTTTCATGACAACATTTCCTGTTGCTCAAAATAGTACATTGACATCTTAAGCAACGACCTAACAGTGCAGTCAAGGTCTCATCTGAAAGAACCTCCACTCCCAACACATAATACTATTTTTACATATCTTGTTGTGCTGCTGCAAGTAAGAATGTTATTGTTCCATCATGGGACATGTAACTGCAAACCACTCTTGACTTTTGCTGCACACTCTGTATTGTCTAAAAGAACCAACAAGTGTTGTTGGTGCAACTTTAATTATTTAATCCTTATTGGGACCAGGATTTTGTGACCTCAAGATTGTTAATTGATTTTTGAATTTACTCTTATCAATAGTAGATATCTGTGTTAAATAGTCATTAAAAAGTGAAGAAAGATAAATTGTTTGAAGGCAATCTTTTGAGTCCCACTTTTTACTATGATTGAAATATAAAAGTTGATCACATCATAATGCTGTTGTCTTGTGAGTTTGATAAGGTCATTGTTTTTTTGTTGTTGTCCTTCCCTACTTGATTTTTTGATATGGTGTGTGTATTTGTGTGGCTTCTACAGTTAAATCTTGGGCAGCATATGCTTACTGAATGATTTGATGTTGCATTAGTAGCGAATACTTTGCTAAGGTAGAAACATACTATCATCTGTATTAATTTTGCAGAAATAGCTGCTCTGTTTCCCCTATAATCCTGTTGATCACAATACATACTGTAGATCTTTTTGGGAACTTGAATATGTTGACTGGAGCTGAGCTTTGTAATTTTACATAGCAAAGCGATTTGTTGGGACTCTCTTCCACTTAAAGAATGAAGAAGGTAACAGATGATTGATGTGATGACTGGAGCCTTAAATAACAATGTAGATTCTTCAACAATGTAAACCCCACTTTGGTTTTCCTCAGAAGTGGAACATTGTCAGAATCATCTGAACTCCAGTTGATTTCTGAATTAATCTTAAGATATTAAATGTTTCTTTCACACCGGTTGGCTGATATATTTTAGTTTAGTTTAGAGATACAGCACGGAAACAGGCCCTTCAGCCCACGGGGTACACGCTGACCAGCGATCCCCGCACATTAACACTATCCTAGACAGATGTTCGGCAGCTGTGGCGGGGCCTGAATGCAATCACCTCCTACAAGGCAAAACCAGGAGGCAGCTCGAATGTCGGCGACACATCACTCCCTGACGAGCTCAATGCGTTTTACGCACACTTTGATAGGGAGAATACTGATGTGCCTTCCCGAGCCCCCATTCTATGTGATGGTATTTCAGTCTCAGTCACAAAGGCCGACGTCAGGAAATCCTTCAGAGGGGTGAACCCCCGAAAAGCACCTGGACCTGATGGTATACCCGGTCGTGTTCTAAAAAGCTGAGCGGACCAACTGGCTGGAGTTTTTACGGACATTTTCAACCTCTCACTTCTGAGGTCTGAGGTCCCCACCTGCTTTAAAAGGGCATCAATTATACCAGTGCCCAAGAAGAGTAAGGTGACGTGCCTCAACGACTATCGACCAGTGGCACTAATGCCGGTAGTGATGAAGTGCTTTGAGAGGTTGATCATGGAGCAAATCAACTCCTACCTCGACAAAAACCTGGACCCACTGCAGTTCGCTTACCGCCACAACAGATCAACGGTGGATGCGATCTCGCTGGCCCTCCACTCCGCTCTGGACCACTTGGACAACAAAAACTCATATGTCAGGCTGTTATTCATCGATTACAGCTCTGCATTTAACACAATCATCCCCTCCAAGCTGGTTATCAAACTCGCAGAACTGGGTCTCTGCGCATCCCTCTGCAATTGGATCCTCGACTTCCTCATTCACAGACCGCAGTCTGTTTGTATTAGTGGAAATGTGTCGGCCTCGATAACAATCAGCACGGGAACACCTCAAGGCTGCGTGCTCAGCCCCCTGCTGTACTCACTCTATACTCATGACTGCGTAGCTAGTCACAGTGCGAACTCCATCATCAAGTTCGCTGACGACACCACTGTTGTGGGACGTATCACTGATGGGGATGAGTCAGAGTATAGAAGAGAGATCAAGCAACTGTCCATATGGTGTCAGCGCAATAACCTGGCCCTCAACACCAGCAAAACCAAGGAACTGACTGTGGACTTTGGAAGGAGTAGGAGGGGGACCCACAGCCCCATTTATATCAATGGGTCGATGGTTGAAAGGGTCAAGAGCTTCGAATTCCTGGGCGTGCACATCTCTGAAGATCTTTCCTGGTCCGAGAACACTAATGCAATTATCAAGAAAGCTCATCAGCGCCTCTACTTCCTGAGAAGATTACGGAGAGTCGGTTTGTCAAGGAGGACTCTCTAACTTCTACAGGTGCACAGTAGAGAGCATGCTGACCGGTTGCATCGTGGCTTGGTACGGCAACTTGAGCGCCCTGGAAAGGAAAAGACTACAAAGAGTAGTAAACACTGCCCAGTCCATCATCGGCTCTGACCTTCCTTCCATCGAGGGGATTTATCGCAGTCGCTGCCTCAAAAAGGCTGGCAGTATCATCAAAGACCCACACCATCCTGGCCACACACTCATCTCCCTGCTACCTTCAGTTAGAAGGTACAGGAGCCTGAAGTCTGCAATAACCAGGTTCAGGAATAGCTACTTCCCCACAGCCATCAGGCTATTAAACCTGGCTTGGACAAAACTCTGATTATTAATAACCCATTATCTGTTATTTGCACTTCATCAGTTTATTTATTCATGTGTGTATATATTTATATTAAGGTATATGGACACACTGATCTGTTTTGTAGTAAATGCCTACTATGTTCTGTGTGCTGAAGCAAAGCAAGAATTTCATTGTCCTATCAGGGACACATGACAATAAACTCACTTGAACTTGAACTACACCCACTAGGGCCAATTTTTACATTTAAGAAGCCAATTAACCTACTAACCTGTACGTCTTTGGAGTGTGAGAGGAAACCAAAGATCTCAGAGAAAATCCACGCAGTTCACGGGGAGAACGTACAAATTCCGTACAGATAGCACCTGTAGTCGGGATCGAACCCGGGTCTCCAGGGCCACATTAGCTGTAAGGCAGCAACTCTACTGCTGTGCCACCATGACCGTATAGTGATAATCCTGATCAAAGCCATTTCTAAATCCAAACTCAACCCACAAACTTGTAATCCATTTACTATCTGACAGTTACCAAAAATCCTGCTGTAGCCCATGAGTGTAGCTTGACCTATTATTGAGGAAGGAGCCTTGGCCCTGAAGCCTTAACTTACAAAAATAAGATGGGACTCTTTGGCCTATCGCAGTCATACTGACGCACAGAAGAGCAGCCTTTAAAGTCCCATTTCCCCACTTTCTTCACTGCAATCCTGCAATTTATTCTCTCACATTGTGATGTTTGGTGGAGTGTGTGGGGTGGGAGGACTCGTTGCTCCTCCCGTGCAGTAGGTGGCGCTGCACTGGACAAAGGGAGATGTTTTTGTATATAGTTTATCCTGTCTGTGTCACAGTCTGCCCTCTCCTCATTCTCATCCACTTCACCTCCCAGTACTTTTCCACCGGTCCCTCCTTCTCCTCACCTGCCTGCCTGCCACTCCCTCTCATCAGCCCAACTCTCCTCACCTGTTGCACTCAGTTGCCTCTGATCACCAATTAACCCGGTTATATAGACTCTCCACACCGTTCACACAGTGCCAGATTGTTCTCAGCATTCATGCAAGACTCTCCAGCGATTTCCTGCCTGGCTTCGACTCTCCTTTCGTCTGTCCCTCGCTGGTTTGGTTGCATCGTGTGTTGGATCTCCTGGTGACCGGACCTTCCGCTACCCCGACTACGTCTCCTGCCTGCCCCTCTTCGGAACCCTCGCTCAATCCTGAGCCTCTGTGTGAGTACGGTGTACCCATTCCTGTGTTACTACTCTGTGTTACAGTATCGTAATAAAGTTTGTTACCAACTATACCTGCCTGATTCTGTGCTGCTATTGGGTCCAAGCTATACCCGTTATGTGCAGACCGAGAAAACGAACACGAAACACATGGCCATTGCTCACCTTGGATATGTTGACTATTTATCCACATGGACATAATTTCCAGTAGCCAATTAACCTACAATCATGTCTTTGGGACGTGTGAGGGGACTGGAGGAGCCATGCTGTCATTGGGAGAGCAGAAGGCACTTGAGGTCAGGATTAAATGCTGTTTTGTTGCGTTGTTGACCACCCAGCTGAGCGAGATGTCTGTCGGGGAATGTTGCCGACTGGCCTGCTGCAGACTGCAGGAGAACGTGCTGGGGGACGCACTGAAGCTCGGTGCAGCCAACGCCAAGGCTCTTTGGGGGAGGGCTACAGCCTAGAGTCCTTCCGCTGCTGGACTTGGGGGGCAGGGTGTGCTGGAGGCGCCCCTCAAAATAAGTGAAGTGATTCCACTCAAGTGGGCCACATGAGTGGCAAAGTGTGGGGTAAAATTGTGATTTGGGGAAACGGTATTGAATGTATGTATATAGCCTACGAGAACGTCGGATGGAGTTTTGTAAGGATCATGTATATTTATTTCTCAAATAAAGTCAATTTGAAATTAAAAAAAAAAAAAATTCGAATGCTGTTCCACAGAAACATCCACAGTGTCGGTGTGAAAGACTTTGAATATTATTATCTACAGGCCTTCATTGAACAGGCATTTATTCATGAACTGAATGCTTGAGGAAACCTGAGTCAAAGGACATTAAATTATTCTCAAAGTAGACAATACCCCAACCTAGCACTCAGACCCTATGATTGATTGGGTTTTTATTGGGTATCTGACTTCTTGACTGAATTACACTTTCCTTCATTGGCTCTGGGTTTCTGATTCCGATTATTAACGTGAAGCCTCAGATATTTTCCTCGGATCATATTTGGAGTATGCTGAGATCAGTTCATATTAGGAACAGAAGTGGGCCATTTGGCCCATCGTGTCTCCTCTGCCATTCAACCATAGGTAATCTATCTTTCCCTTTCAACCCCATTCGCCTGTCTTCTACCCATAACCCTCGACACCCTTACTAATGAAGAATCTGTCAATTCGAAGACGGACATCAAAAGCTGGAATAACTCAGCGGTTCAGACAGCATCTCTGGAAAGAAGGACTTGGTGACGTTTCTGGTCAAGAACCTTCTTCAGACGAATATCTAATGACCTGGTCTCCAGAGAAACCTGTGGCAATGAATTCCAGATTTGCCTCCATTGGACAGAGGAAATTCCACCTCCTCTCCTTTCTAAAGGTGTGTCCTTTCATTCTGAGGCAATGCCCTCTGATTCTAGGCTCTCCCAATGGTGGAAACATCCTCTCCACGTCCATGAGGTTTGGTGTAGTATGAGAATTGTGGCGGTGCTGGCTCGAAGGGCTGAATGGCCTACTCCTGCACCTATTGCCTATTGTCATTCTGGGCCTTTCACTATTTGGGCCTCATTGAAACTTACTGAACAGTGTGAGGCCTGGATAGAGTGGGGGTCTCCACTAGTTGGGGGGGTCTCAGACCAGATGGCAAAGCTCAAAATAAAAGGACACTCTTTTCCACTGCTACACGGGTGGTTTTAAACTGAATAAGGTGGGTGGGGTGTCAAATGGGATAGTCGAGGATGGAGTTAAAGGGAAAGAGTTTCTTAAATGTGTGAGCGGAGAGACAGAGGGGTGTAAAATGAGGGTAGAAGCAATAGGTAGCAAGGTGAAAAGTAAAAGGATGTGGAATCGATATGGGTAGAGCTGCGAAACACTAAGGGGCAGAAAACGCTAGTGGGAGTTGTGTACGGGCCACCTAACAGTAGTAGTGGAGTTGGGGATGGCATCAAACAGGAAATTAGAAATGTGTGCAACAAAGGTAAAACAGTTATAATGGGTGACTTCAATCTACATATCGATTGGGTGAATCAAATTGGCAGGGGTGCTGAGGAAGAGGATTTCTTGGAATGTATGCGGGATAGTTTTCTAAACCAACATGTAGAGAAACCAATGAGAGAGCAGGCTATTCTAGACTGGGTATTGAGTAATGAGGAAGGGTTAGTTAGCAGTCTTGTTGTGCGTGGCCCCTTGTGCAAGAGTGACCATAATATGGTTGAGTTCTTCATTAGGATGGAGAGTGACATTATTAATTCAGAAACAAGGGTCCTGAACTTAAAGAAAGGTAACTTTGAGGGTATGAGACGTGAATTGGCCAAGATAGACTGGCAATTGATTCTTAAAGGGTTGACGGTGGATATGCAATGGAAGGCATTTAAAGACTGCATGGATGAACTACAACAATTGTTCATCCCAGTTTGGCAAAAGAATAAATCAGGGAAGGTAGTGCATCCGTGGATAACAAGGGAAATCAGAGATAGTATCATAACAAAAGATTAAGCATACAAATTAGCCAGAAAAAGCAGCCTACCAGAGGACTGGGAGAAATTCAGAGTCCAGCAGAGGAGGACAAAGGGCTTAATTAGGAAAGGGAAAATAGATTATGAAAGAAAACTGGCAGGGAACATAAAAACTGACTGCAAATGTTTTTATAGATATGTGAAGAGAAAAAGATTAGTTAAAACAAATGTAGGTCCCTTGCAGTCAGAAACGGGTGAATTGATCATGGGGAACAAGAACATGGCAGACCAATTGAATAACTACTTTGGTTCTGTCTTCACTAAGGAAGACATAAATAATCTGCTGGAAATAGCAGGGGACCGCAGGTCAAATGAGATAGAGGAACTGAGTGAAATCCAGGTTAGCCGGGAAGTGGTGTTAGGTAAATTGAATGGATTAAAGGCTGATAAATCCCCAGGGCCAGATGGGCTGCATCCCAGAGTACTTAAGGAAGTAGCCCCAGAAATAGTGGATGCATTAGTGATAATTTTTCAAAACTCTTTAGATTCTGGAGTAGTTCCTGGGGATTGGATGGTAGCTAATGTAACCCCATTTTAAAAAAAGAGAGGGAGAGAGAAAACTGGGAATTACAGACCAGTTAGTCTAACATCAGTAGTGGGGAAACTGCTAGAATCAGTTATTAAAGATGGGATAGCAGCACATTTGGAAAGTGGTGAAATCATTGGACAAAGTCAGCATGGATTTATGATAGGTAAATCATGTCTGACGAATCTTATAGAATTTTTTGAGGATGTAACTAGTAGAGTGGATAAGTAATTGATCCAAATACATCGATAGATGCTCCTGAACACATCATCACTATTGGGGGTTCAGTATTGATGTGGATAGAGAACTGTCTGGCAGACAGGAAGCAAAGAGTAGGAGTAAACGGGTCCTTTTCACAATGGCAGGCAGTGACTAGTGGGGTACCGCAAGGTTCAGTGCTGGGACCCCAGCTATTTACAATATATATGAATGATTTGGATGAGGGAATTAAATGCAACATCTCCAAGTTTGCGGATGACACGAAGCTGGGGGGCAGTGTTAGCTGTGAGGAGGATGCTAGGAGGCTGCAAGGAGACTTGGATAGGCTGGGTGAGTGGGCAAATGCATGGCAGATGCAGTATAATGTGGATAAATGTGAGGTTATCCACTTTGGTGGCAAAAACAGGAAAGTAGACTATTATCTGAATGGTGGCCGATTAGGAAATGGGGAGATGCAACGAGACCTGGGTGTCATGGTACACCAGTCATTAAATGTAGGCATGCAGGTGCAGCAGGCAGTGAAGAAAGCGAATGGTATGTTAGCATTCATAGCAAAAGAATTTGAGTATAGGAGCAGGGAGGTTCTACTGCAGTAGTACAGGGTCTTGGTGAGACCACATCTGGAGTATTGCGTACAGTTTTGGTCTCCTAATCTGAGGAAAGACATTCTTGCCATAGAGGGAGTACAGAGAAGGTTCACCAGACTGATTCCTGGGACTTTCATATGAAGAAAGACTGGATAGACTCGGCTTGTACTCGCTAAAATTTAGAAGATTGAGGGGGGATCATAAAAACTTACAAAATTCTTAAGGGGTTGGACAGGTAGGAATGTTTTTCTCAATTGTGTTTAAGAAAATATTTGCTTAAAGTCGTTGCCATTCCAGAATCATAACCATATGCACTGATTTGGTTCCTTCGGTTCCGATAATCAGGTTTTGTTTTTTCTCATACTGACTTGCCTATTTTTTTCTCCTGAGTCTTTTAGAAGGCGATGTATTGCTTTCTGAATAATCGATTAGAATTTATTTCAAGCAAGATAATTACTATATGAATACTTTGGAATTGGACGTGTTGATACATGTTGGATCATAATTGATCAAGTAACTTATGGATGGATGTCTTGTCATTTAGATAAGATAATTATGATGTAGTATTTCAAGCTGTTTCTGTATATAACAAGGTGTACTTACCAATGTGTTCATTGCCTTCAATTCAGTTCAAAGGGCTTTTTCCAGTTTACTCTCCAGATCATGTTGATTTATTGTTCAGCTACGGTTCTGCAGGCATGGAAAGATCTCCCTTGCACAATATGGTTGTTCTTCATATGCAGAATTTGACCTGTTTGCTGAAAATTATAATCTCAGATATTGTCTCAGATATTACAGTCTTCTTCTTGCGTATGGCCTGCACAGCCTAAAGTTGTAGGTCAACTTGTTCTATTTGATCTTATTTGTGCACGTCGGGTTCATTTCATTAGTCGAAACAGGGTGGACCACATGAAGGTTGCAATCTCCCACCCCAGATATTACAGTTGTCAGTGCAAATTCAAGTCCCGTATTTTGTCATATGCACAAGTACGGTGAGGTACAATGAAAATCTTGTTTGCAGCAGCATCACAGGCACATAGACTCGGCCAAACACATAAAGCCATTAATTTTACATAAAGACTGCAAAGAAAATTCAAGAAATATGGGTAAAACACAATTGGATAAAAAACATGTCCATGGCAGTGCAAGTGGTGTTTCAGCATGTTCCACGGTACGATTAGGGTAGTGTGGATTGGTTAAAGAGCCTGATAATTGTAAGAAGGTAGCTGTTACTGAAACTGGTGTTTGGTGACTTCAGGCTTCTGTACCTCCAGCCCGACCATCGCAGCGAGAAGAGGGCATAGCCCGGATGGTGGTGATTCTTGAGGATGGATGTTGCCTTTTTTTGCTTGTTTGCAGTGGTGAACGAGATAAATCCACCACTCTCGGATTTTTGTGTCAACGGTGGCCCAAAGAGCATGTTAAATCCAAGGAAGAGGCATATAAATTGGCCAGAACAAGCGGCAAACCAGAGGACTGGGAGAAATTTAGAACAGAGGAGGACAAAGAGGTTAATTAAGATGGGGGGGGGGGGAAGCTTGTGGGGAATATAAAAACTGACTGTAAAAGTTTCTTTAGGTATGTAAAAAGGAAAGGATTAGTGAAGACCAATGAAGGTCCCTTACAGTCAGAGACAGGTGAATTTATAATGGGAAACAAGGAAATTGCAGAACAGTTAAACATGTACTTTTGAAAGATCTACTGAACCCCACGGCAGAAAGCAAAGAACAAACGACACTTAGCTGAGCCAGACACTTTGTGTCACATTTATTCCAGAAGTCCCTTTTACCTACATTCTCACCAATCATAACCCGTGTGTAGATAAGGCCAATCAGTGGGTCTGACCTTGGAGTTGTTATTGAACTCATGTGGCTGGGCATCGTGAAGCTGCTGGTGACCCACCAACAGTGACAGGCTGTACGCAAAACCAACGTGGGCGTGAAGGCGCCACACTTTGGTTATGTCTTCACTAAGGAAGACACAAACAATCTCCTGAAAATACTAGGGGTCCGAGGATCTAGTGGGAGGGAGGTAGTGGGATCTAGTGGGAGGGATGGAGGGAGGGAGTTTCCCAAAAACCCTTTCTGGCTTAAGTCCTCCCTCCACCATCTCCAGTTTAAATTCCAATTTGGAATATTTTGGAGGACCAAGAAACCAAGAACCAAGGAACTGAAGATGGCCAAAAATCACAGCGATACAGGGTAGCGTTTTTTCTAAAATCAAGATACAGTGCAGACAGTAAGTGGTCAAGATGAGACTTTCAATTATATAGATATCTTGTTTATAGTGCACTATGTTTACATATTCTGTTGTGCTGCTGCAAGTAAGAATTTCATTGTTCTATCAGGGACATCAGATGCTGGAGTAACTCAGTAGGTCAGGCAACATTCCTGGAGAACATGGATAGGTGATGTTTCGGGTCGGGATCCTTCTTCAGCCTGAGAGTCAGGGGAGAGGGAGACACGGAGATAAGGAAGGGTAAGGTGTGAAAATGACAGATCAAAGCAGATATAGAGAAAAAATGCTGGAGTAACTCGGCAGGACAGGCAGCATCTCTGGAGAGAAGGAATGGGTGCATTTCAGATTGATCTTCAGACTGATATCGGGGGAGAGGGAGATACGTAGATAAGGAAATGTAAGGTGTGAAAACAGGACAAAGGGGATGCAGATCAAGGAAAAAAACGTTGCCGCGGTAGCAAGTCTGGGTTAAAACAGGGTCGAAGAGTCGGAGAAGAGTAGGAATCATAGTGGAAGCAGCAAGAGAGGATGTTGCAGAACTCTCATCGGAGAGAGGAGGAGAACCTCTTCAAAGTAGACATACCTTGAGGAGATTTTGCAGTAGAGCAGACAAAATGTGAAGGAAGCAACTGCAGATGCAGGTTTATACCGAAGATAGACACAAAATGCTGGAGTAACTCAGTGGGACAGGCAGCATCTCTGGAGAGAAGCAAAGCAGATGCTGTGGAAGGGTTAATTGAAGTTAGAGAAATCAATACACATACAGTCTCAGGTTGCTAGGTTGTAAGCTGCCCAAGTGAAATATGAGGTGCGGTTCCTCCAATTTGCGCTGGGTCTCACCATGAGAAGGTTACTGGGAACTGCAGATGCTGGTTGAAACTGAAGGCAGACACAAAATGCTGGAGTATCTCAGTAGGTCAGGCAACATCTCTGGATAACATGGTTAGGTGATGTTTTGAGTCGACCCTTCTTGAGACTGAGAGTCAGGGGAGAGGGAGACTAGAGACTCCCTCGTCAGGGGTTATGGGGAGAAGGCAGGAGAATGGGGTTAGGATGGAGAGACAGATCAGCCACGATTGAATGGCGGAGTAGACTTGATAGGCCGAACGGCCTAATTCTGCTCCTATCACTTATGAACTTAGAGATAAGAAAGGGTAAGGTGTGAAGATTCATGGGAGGTGGTCTTGGAGGGGGGAATGCTCCTCAAACTGCGGAACATCCTGGACAATATATCTCACACCCTCCATGAAAGTAAGCATGCAGGTACAGCAGGCAGTGAAGAAAGCTAATGGCATGTTGGTCTTCACTACGAGAGGATTTGAGTCTAGGAGCAAATAGGTCCTTCTTCAGTTGTATTGGGCCCTGGTGAGACCACACTTGGAGTATTGTGTGCACTTTTGGTTTCCTAATTTGAGGAATGACATAATTGCTATGCAGCGACTGGGCTTGTATTCACTGGAATTTAGAAGGATGAGAGGGCATCTTATAGAAACATATAAAATGAGGGATTGGACACGCTAGATGCAGGAAACATGTTCCCGATGTTGTGGCAGTCCAGAACCAGGAGCCACAGTTTAAGAATAAGGGGTAGGCCATTTAGAAGTGAGATGAGGAAACACTTTTTTCACACAGTTGTGAATTTGTGGAATTCTCTGCCTCAGAGGCCGAGAGGTGGAGGCCGATTCACTGGATGCATTCAAAAGAGAGTTAGATAGAGCTGTCAGGGCTAGCGGAATCGAGGGATATGGGGAGAAAGCAGGAACAGGGTACTGATTGTGATCAGTCATGATCACATTGAATGGCAGTGCTGGTTCGAAGGGCCGAATTGCCTACTCCTGCACCTATTGTCTATGTATCTGTGGCACACTTCTCATCCTGACGAGTACCTTCAGCAACAGGCTGGTCCCACCAAGATGCAGGACAGAAAGCCATAGGAGATCCTTCTTCCCTCTGGGTATCAAACTGTACAACTCCTCCCCCTTCTGGCGTGGGGTAGACTGACTCCCCTCCCCCCCTCCCCAGTCTTTCCACATCCCCAATTCCTTTACACTCTTCACTTTAATTTCATATTTCATGTATCCTGTTGTGTTTTTTGATTATTGGCAGATCAATTTCACTCCTGGGATAAATCAAGTTCGGTCTTATCGCAAGCATGGATAGGACAAGTTTGGATGGATATGGGCCAAACGCAGGCAGGTGGGACTAGTGTAGATGGGACATTGTTGGCCGGTTTGGGCAAGTTGGGCCGAAGGGCCTGTTTCCATACTGTATCACTCTATGTCCCAGCTGCACTAGTCGCACGTGCCTGCGCTTGGTCCGTATCCCTCCAAACTTGTCCTGACCTTGTACCCGTGTAACTGTTTCTTAAACGATGGGATAGTCCCAGCCTCAACTACCTCCTCTGGCAGCTCGTACTATAGGGGGGGTTGCACGAAAGGTCACCGGATCAGAGGGCTCGACGCATGGAGCCGCTAAATCCAACTGGAGGACATCCGTCACTTCCGGTATATGTTATTAATGCTAGAAACGCATACTTTCCTACCTGTTAAAAACCGCCAAAATGTTGAATTATTGTGCTGAAAAAAATTGTGGGATTCGGGGTAAGTGTGAGAGACATGGACCCAACTTTAGAATTCCAAACGTGAAGCGAAATGAAGGTATAGAGAAGCGAGAACTGAAGTGACTACAGCAGCTAAAGTGCTTGGTAAACATTGAAAATATTGGGAATTATCGCGTTTGATCACTGCATTTCATCAAGTAAGGCATTATTTGTGTTTTTTCTTGATTCCTTTGGTATCTAAAAATTCTCAGAAGTGATAAATCTGGCTGTAAATTTTTCTTCAGATGCGTTTTCACTTTGTATGTAAAAACCCACGAGAACCATGGGCGATTTAAAAAAATTACAACCAGATTTATCATTTCTGAAACTTTTTAGATGCCAAAGGAATCAAGAAAAAACACAAATAATGCCTGCAGTTCCCTTTTGAACACAAATAATGCCTTACTGTTGATGAAATGCAGTGAGCAAATGGCCAATGTTCGCCAAGCACTCTGGCTGTTGTTGTCCCTTCAGCTCTCGTTTCTATCTACCGTCATTTCTCCTCACCTTTGGAATTCTGAAGTATGCTAAATGTCTCACTCGCTTATCCCAATTTCCATAATTATTTACAGCGCAAAAATTGACAATTTCAGCGGGTTTTAACGGGCCCGCTACGCTGGAAACAATGGTAAGTGCCTACCTGCAGTTCATCGCGTGTACTCCATTTGGAGTAGCGTAGCAACAGTACGGGTCATGGGTCGTGACCCGGCTGCCGTGAAACCACCCTATAGGGAGCAAGATGCCAATTTCCGAGTATGAAAATGGCCATAACGTTTTTAATACTGAAGATATGAAAGTGAATTAGTTGTCAAATTAAACTTCTTTTTATGCTTTATCTGATGGGATAAATTAAAGACTTGATTTTTAAAATCTCAAAATTTTGTAACATTGCTACATACACCCTCGGATTCCCATTAAATCTTTTCCCCTTCACCTTGAGTCTATGCCCTCTGGTTCTCGATTTCCCTGTGAGAACCTGTGCATCTATCCGGTGTATTACTCTCATGATTTTGTACACCTCTATAAGACTCTATGACACTGTATGTGACACTCTGTGGCTCAACACACGTGGGTGCTGGAAGTGGGAGAGAGGGGGGCGTGTGCGCACGCGCGGGCTGGTGGTGGTGGTGGTGACGGTGCGTGTGCGCGTGCGCAGGCGCGGGTTGGAGGTGGTTTTGGGGGGTTCGTGTGCGCATGCGCAGGTTGGCGGCGGCGGCGGCGGCGGGTGGGGCGTATGCGCACGCGCGGGCTGGAGGTGGTTGGGGTGCGTGTGCGCACGCGCGGGCTGGAGGTGGGTGGGGTGCGTGTGCGCACGCGCGGGCTGGAGGTGGTTGGGGTGCGTGTGCGCACGCGCGGGCTGGAGGTGGTTGGGGTGCGTGTGCGCACGCGCGGGCTGGAGGTGGTTGGGGTGCGTGTGCGCACGCGCAGTCTGTGAGGGAGAGGGAGGGGGGGGAAGAAGGGGAACAATAAAGTTGGGTTGCGCCGCTTTGTGTGTGTTTGTGTGCGTGGTGATCTTTGGTGATGGCGGCGGCGGGAGGAGCGGCGGCGGCTCCCGGCTCCACACTCTCCCTCACCCGCAAGAAAGACGGCGGCCCCAACGTCAGGTTCCTGGAGTCGTCCGACACGGTGGGCCAGCTGGAAAGCCTGAGGCAGTGGCTGGCCAAGAGCTACAAGAAGGTGAGAGGCTGGAGCCGGGTTAACCTGCAGCAAATGGCGGCCGGGGCTGGCGGGCCCCGCTCTCTCTATCTCCCCCTCTCACACCATCTGCAGCCTTTACTAGACCGCTGACAGCCAAGGGACTGACCTGGTCGCTCTCGCTTTGTTCTATGTTCTCCCCAAAAAAAACTGTCGCCACAATCAAATGGTTTATGGAGAAACCAGGAAAGAGCAGCATAACATTTAGACACAAGGAACTGCAGATGCTAGGTTGCACAAAAAGAAAAGTGCTGGAGTAACTCTGGGCCAGGCACCATCTCTGATGAACATTGATAGATGACGACATTTCAGGTTGGGGCCTTTCTTCAGACTGAATGTGGTAGGAGGAGGTGGTTGAGGGAAGAAAGCTGGAAGAGAGGTGGTGGCAATCAAAGATCTGCTCTGATCTTTGGTGGCAATGATAGGTGGATGCAGGTGAAGGGTGGGTTTTAGCAGTCAGGTGGTTGGACAAAGGCCAGAGATGGCAAGGAGAAAATGGTGAGATCAGGACAGATGTGTCAATTGTGAAGCCAGAGAAATGAATCTAGGTGCAGAAACAAGTAACAACAGATGGCGGTTTATGTGAAAAGGCACAGAGAGTCAGAATCAATTTATTGGCCAAGTATGTACACATACAATGAATTTGAATTGGTGCTTTGCTCCACATGGTAAAAACACAATATACAGCAGACAATTAAAAAACAAAAACAAAACATTAACTTATAAATGTAAAAAATAAAATACAAGAGTAACAAGAGATTCAGGAGTATTATTGTCATGTCGCAGATAGAGCAATGAAATTCTTACTTGCAGCAGCACAACAGAATATGTAAACATAGTACACTGTAAACAAGATCCAAGATTCAAAATTCAAGAGATTTTATTGTCATGTGTCCAAGATAGGACAATGAAATTCTTGCTTTGCTTCACCATAACAGAATATAAAAGGCATGAATACAGAGATCAGTGTGTCCATATACCATTGTATAAATATATACACACACGAATAAATAGAACAGATAAAGTGCAAATAAACAGATAATGTTTATGTTCATGTACTCAGAGTTTTGTTTGAGTTGAAGCTACACTCCCTTAATACCAAGAATGTCCTTCTTCAAATTAGGGGACCAAAACTGCACAGAGTACTCCAGGTGTGGTCTCACTATAGAACTGCAGAAGGACCTCTTTCCTTCAATATTCAAGCAAATCCTCTCTGACATACCAAATCTCTGTAATCTTCTCGGGAAGTAGAGGGGGTTAAGTGCTTTCTTTATAATTGCATCAGCAAGGGGCAGTTTTATTAAATATTACACATGTAGATATCTCGTGCACTTGGAGAATTCCAAGATGCTGTTTTTGTGTCTGGATGTGGAGGCTTTGATAGATCGGAGTTGCCTCTCAGAGGGGAGGACTTCCAAGAGGTTGTGGCCAGGATGAGAGAGGTCAGAGTTGATCTTACCGCTCTCTTCTTGACCCTTGCAGCGTACAGTTTATCAGTGGGGGGAAGGTTGCAGCCAATAACCTGCTCAGCTGAGCGAATGATGAGCTGCAGCTTCTGGGTGTCATGTTTGGTGGCTGAGCTGAATCAGACCATGATGGAGGAGGTGAGGACACACTATGATGGCAGTGTAAAACTGGACCATCCTTGCCTGTGGCTTGTTGTGTTTCCTCAGCTGCCGCATGAAGTACATCCTCAGTGTTGGCCCTTTTTGACTGGAGTTGATGGTGGCCTCCCATTTGGGGTACCTGGAGATTATGGTTCTGAGGAACTTAAATGTTTCCACAGTTGTGACTGTTGTTAATGGTGAGTGGGGGGGTTCTCTACTAAAGTCTACAATCAATTCCACCGTCTTAAGAGCATTGAGCTCCAGGTTGTTGCAATGGCACCAGGATGCCAGCTGTGCCACTTCCTGTCTGTAGGCAGATTCCTCCCCATCCTGGATCAGTCCAATCAGGGTTGTGTCCTCCGCGAACCTGAGAAGCTTGACAGTGGAGTCAGTGGAGGTGCAGTCATTGGTGTGGACAGAGTAAAGTGGAGGGGAGAGTACGCAGCCTTGCGGTGCTCCTAGACTGAGATGTTCTTTCTCAGCCTCGCATGCTGCTTCCTGTCTGTCAGGATGTTGGTGATCCACTGACTGAGGGGTTCAGGCACAGTCAACCTGGAGAGTTTGGAGTGTAGTAGCTCTGACACAATGGTGTTAAATGCAGAGCTAGAATCCACAAATAGAATCCTTGCATAGGTTCCCTGGCTGTCTGGATGCTGGACGATGAAGTGCAAGCCTAGGTTGACTACTTCCACTGATCAACTGTCCCGGTATGTAAACTGCAGGGGGTCCAGCAGTGGTGCTTTTCAAGTTGGCCAGCATGTCTTTCAATGGCTTTCATGATTACAAAGGTCAGTAGTGCTGAAGTAACTCAGCGGGTCAGGCAGTATCTCTGGAGACATGCATGGGTGACGTTTCATGTTGGGACCTTTAGATTCTGTTTTACAAAATTGTACACAAAGTGCTGGAGTAACCAAGGAACTACAGAGTTTATGCAAAAAGATGCAAAGTGCTAGAGTAACTCAGCAGGTCAGCCAGCATCTCTGGAGAATATGGGTGTGTGATGTTTTGGGTCTGGACCCTCCTGGTTCAATGGAGTTTTTTGTCACGTGCCTAGATATAGTGAAATTCTTTGTTTTACATACAATTCTGCAGTTGTACAGGGCCCTAGTGACACCACACCTGGAGTATTGTGTGCAGTTTTGGTCTCCAAATTTGAGGAAGGACATTCTTGCTATTGAGGGAGTGCTGCGTAGGTTCACCAGGTTAATTCCCGGGGTGGCGGGACTGTCATATGCTGAGAGAATGGAGCGGCTGGGCTTGTATACTCTGGAGTTTAGAAGGATGAAAGGGTATCTTATTTAAACATATAAGATTATTAAGGATTTGGACACGCTAGCGGCAGGAAACATGTTCCCGATGTTGGGGGAGTCCAGAACCAGGGACCACAGTTTAAGAATAACCATGTTTCATTATGTTCTGTCTCTATCTGGACTATACATAATGGACGATTAAAGCAGTCTTGCTTACTTGAACTTTATTGTCTTTGTGCAGGATGTCATCTATAGTTGGGATGGTCAACTATCTGTCTAAGTTCTATGACCACCTTTCAGATGACTCTGAGATTCTGAGACAACTCGCGCGCAAGGAGAACATGTGGGAATGGACGGACATCCAAGAAGGGGCTGGTGGCATGTTTCATTATGTTCTGTCTCTATCTGGACTATACATAATGGACGATTAAAGCAGTCTTGCTTACTTGAACTTTATTTTCTCTTGGGCAGGATGTCATCTATAGTTGGGATGGTCAACTATCTGTCTAAGTTCTATGACCTCATTTAGAACGGAGATGAGGAAACACTTTTTCACACAGAATTGTGAGTCTCTGGAATTCTCTGCCTCTGAGGGCAGTGGAGGCCTGTTCTCTCGATGCTTTCATGAGAGCTAGATAGTGCTCTTAAAGATAGCGTAGTCGAACTGCTATGTCGATCATTTTTCTATGTACAATTGTTTCTAACAAAAATAAAAATATTTTAAAAAAAAAGATAGCGGAATCAGGGGATATGGGGAGAAGGCAGGAACGGGGTACTGATTGTGGATGATCATCCCTGATTACATTGAATGGCGGTGCTGGCTCGAAGGGCCGAATGGCCCACTCCTGCACCTATTGTCTAATTCAGTAAAATTACCGTATACACAAGTGCAATCATAAATGGGGACAAAGAGTCTTGCTTAAATGAAAGTGCTAAAGAGAAAGTCAAGGAAGTGACGAGTTCGGGCACATGGTACTGTAAATCTGGAATTTTGAACAAAACACACATTGCTGGAGGAACAGCGGATCAGGCAGCATCTCTGGAGACGATGGGTAGGAGAAGTTTCAGGACAGAACCCTTCAGACCAAAATATATTTTATCCATATTCTCCCGACATACAGAATTAAAATGGTCAGCAACAGGAAGATCCAGTAGGCCTTGTGGACCAAGTGCAAGTATTTGGTGAAACGGTTGCCGTGTCTGCGCTTGGTCTCGCTGATATACAAGAGGCCACATTGCAAACACTGCATGCAGTACATAAGGTTCGAGGGGGCGCACGTGAACATTTGTGAGACATGCAGTACTGTTGGGTTCCCTGGATGGAAGTGAGAGAGGAGATAGAGGGAAAGGTATTACATGTCCTGTACCTGCAGAGGGTGTAGTTTGGGTGGGAAGGGATGAGTGAACTAAGGAGTTGTGGAGCGTGTGGTCTCTGTGAAAGGCCAAGAGGGGGTAGGAACGGGAAGAAATGACTGGCGGTGGGATCATGTTAGAGGTGCCAGAAATCTAGGAGAATGATGAGGACCAGGGGAACTTCCATCATTGTTCCGACTGGGGGGAAGGGGAGCAAGTGCAGAATTACGGGACACAGAGGTGATGCGGTGAGGGATCCATCTGTGGCAGCAAGGTAGAAACCACATTTACTGAAGAATGGGGACATCTGGGATGTCCTAGAATGGGGAAACCTCATCTTGGGAGCTGATGTGGCAGAGTAAAGCCCCTGTCCCACGATGCGAGTTTACCCAAGAGCTCTCCCGAGTTTAAAAAAAAAAAACTCGTGGTACTTCATCACGAGTATCTTTTTACTCTTGGAAATTTTTCACAGTGTTGAAAAAAACTTCACGAGTTTCCGCATTTCCCCAGTACCTGCCGTTAGCGTTACGAGCCGCTACGAGACATTCACGAGCTCTGACGTACCCGCTACGTACATTCTACGTACTTACCACGAGTCTGATTTTTAAAAAATCTCCGAAGAGCTCTTTGGTAAACTCGCATCGTGGGACGGGCTAAATTGAGAGTAGGGAATGGCGTATTTGCAAGAGGCAGGGTGGGGGGAGGTGCAGTCTGGCTCATTGTTTTTTGTTGTTGTAGATGTCAGTCGATAGTCTGTTCCCGATGATGGAGTCAGAGAGATCAAGAAAATGGGAGAGGGGTGTCAGAGTCCAGGCGAATTTGAAGGCAGGGTGGATATTAGTGGTGATAGGTGGATACAGGTGAGGGTGATTGTCAGATGAGTGGAGTAAGTGACAAAGGCTGGAGGTGAAGAGGAGACAAAAGGATGGCGGATTAAGAGAGAAGAGTGAAATGTAAAGCCAGAGGGAGGGTTGGTTAGAGGTAGCAGGGGATGTGTTTGGGGGCGGGGGGGGGAGAGGGATTAGATTAGATTATTGCTGCTTGCTTAAATTAACAAGGTATCGAGTCGTGCGCTTGAAGATGATTTTCTGTGTCCTTTATGATAGAGCAGGGGTCTCCAAACAATGGCCACATCCGGCCCGTCACGGGATTTTATCCGGCCCACAGCAAGCTCTTAACACGTTCCATGCTGCGAGCTATTTAGCGGGTTCTATGGTAGCGAGGTTTTAGAGATAGTGCGGAAACAGGCCCTTCGGCCCATCGAAGCGATGCCCGTACGCACTCGCACTATCCTGCACACACTCGGGACAAATTCAATTAACCTGCAAAAGTGGAGTGTGGGAGGAAACCAGAGCATCCGGAGAAAACCCACGCAGTTACAACCTCCATACAGACAGCACCCATAGTCAGGATGGAACCCGGGTCTCTGGCGCTGTGAGGCAGTGACTCTACCGCTGCACCACTGTGCCACTGCTCCTGTGTTGGTAGCGTGGGGTGGGGAGTGGAGCGAGGTAGCTAGTTGGTGGCTGGGTCAGCCAGGGTCGGTGTGCAGCGGTCTCCTCCCCGTGAGGGTGACCGGTGAACAGCTCCCACTCCGGGGCACCACACTGACCTGGGCCCTTTGACCGGGTGTCCGCCGGCGCGGCCAGGGGAATCCTCTCCTGCCCTCCTCTGTGTGTGTGTGTGTGTGTGCCCGATGGGTCAGCATTATGCGTGCTTGGGTCTTTGTTAATATGCCTGTGGGTGATCAGTTTGTGTGTGTGAGAGAGATAGAGAGAGCCTGCATGTGTGAGTCTGTGTGTGTCTGTCTGTGTGTGCGAGTGAGTCTGTGTGTGTGTTTGTCTGGTTCGAAGGTGTGTGCGTCTGTGTTTTGGTATGTGGGAGTCCACGTGTGCGTTTCTGTGTGTATGTATGTCACCTTGTGTGTCTGTGTATGTGTGACATTTCTTTATATTTTCCAACGCCCCGTAAAAATGTGCCAAATATATAATGTGGCCCTCATGCTTTGGAGGCCCCTGTGATAAAGGATAGACTAGAGCTGTACAGTATGGAGACAGGCCCTTCAGCCTACCGTAGGTCTGTGCTGACCATTAGCCACCCATTTACAATAATCCTATGTTAATACCATTTTAAAGTCTCTACACATTCTTATTCCTTATCAGATTCCATCATATGGACCTTTAGTCTTCTCCACATATCAGCTGTCTCTATCCCCACCTGATTCATTTATCATTCAGCTTCTTGGCCAGTTCCACATATCACTGGCTAGCTCCTGCCTCTTTCTACCAGGTATCTTCCCTCTACAACATCAATCTGAAGAAAGGTCCCCACAAGACGCCATCTGTCCATTTCCCTCCACAGATGCAGCCTCATCTGAGTTCCTTCTGTGTTTTTTTGTGTTTTTGTGTTTTTTTTGGCATCTTTTCAGTGAGGTATTGGTGCATTCAAGAGCAGTGCGCATGAGCTGTATACCAGCATTGTTCACGTGAAATCTGATGCACTTTTTAGTCGGTAATGTAATTGAAGGAAAACGCATAAATGATCAAGTATAGATAAAGGGGCCATGTCGAGACATGTTTGTTGTGGCTGCGGAAAAAAACATTGAATGGCTGTTTAAATAATGGGGCGGAAACCCCTGCACATACTGTAAATATGAAATAAAGAGAAACAATGAAAATGCAGGAGACATTGAGCAGATCAGACGACCTCCATGGAAAGATGAACAAACTTAATGTTTGTGGTCCAAGATCAATCATCAGTTGGCCTGAATTTACTCATGCTCTTTTAACAGATGCTGTCTGAGCCGCTAAGTGTTTTGACGATTTTCGGAATAAATGGTGAAATATTGTTTGTTGTGATTGCGCTGATTTGAGCAGTGGTGCTGTCAATTGTTGCAAAGGGCGGAGACAAATTGAGAAGGGCCAGGAAGGGTGCGTTACTCTTTTAATAGGAAGTTGTTGATACTTGTTTTCAAAATGAAAGGGTTGTACATCAATGTTATAGCAACGCAGTCTGAAGAAGGGTCTCGACCCGAAACGTCACCCATTCCTTCTCTCCAGAGATGCTGCCTGTCCCGCTGAGTTTCTCCAGCATTTTGTGTTTATCTTTGGTGTAAACCATCGTCTGCAATTCCTTCCCACACATCAATGTTGTTTTACTTGGGTAAGCTATGATGCATGCACATTAAAACCCAGCAATTTGGTTGATTGGACAACTGCTTGCAATCTGAATCGGCACTTCACTGGAGATACTAAATAAATGAGGGTAACAGATCTTGCAAAGACAGATTTTGCATATTGACAGTGAACTTTGAATTTCTTTGTTAACAATTCTTGTATGCAATTCTTGTTTTGATTGACAATAAAATGTTTAACTCTTTTTTTTCCAGTTTGTACATGCAGATTCCCCTTCAAACAAAACACTGGCTAGTCTTGTGGTGCAACTACTCCAGTTTCAGGAGGATGCGTTCGGCAAGCATGTCAACAATCCTGCATTGACCAAATTGCCAGTAAGTGGTTTTTCATTTGCCCTTTCTGGCAGGCCATCGGTCTTTCTATGTAATCGAAAATATTGGTCAGGGCTGGACTACAAGACACTAAGTGCTGGATTAATTTATCGGATCAAGATCCTACTTCAGACTGACTCTGAAGAAAGGTGTCGACCCGAAAAGTCACTTCTCCTTGCTCTCCAGGGTTGCTGCCTGACCCGCTGAGTTAGTCCAGCACTTTGTCTTTTTTTTTTGTGAACTAGCATCTTTCCTGTTTCCATATGTGGCTGGACTCCAAGTGGCACATGAAATATGGTGTTGACTTGTGCTCCAATCTCGCATCTCATGTTGCATTCAGGACATGGCATGACATTGCCGCTCAATAAATATTGTGGGCTGTACCTAAACTTATTAGGTGTTGGAGCACCACCTGCAATGACAAATGTTTAAGGGTCTGAGTGCTGGTGCAGGTTTCCCAAAAAGTTAATCTGCAAGTTGGATCTGTAATAAGAATAGAATAGAATAGAATAGAATAGAATATAGAATAGTTTCTTTATTGTCATTGTAACATGAACCATGTACAACGAAATTGTAAAATGTCAGCCAGTCAGTGCACCATTCAAACATTTCTAAAAGCTAACGATACATACAAGCTAACGATACATACAAGCTAACGATACATACAAGCTAACGATACATACAAGCTAACGATACATAAAGAAAGCAAACTCAATGCTAGCATTTATTTCGAGAGGGCTTGTATACAAAAGCAGGGATGTAATGCTGAGGCTCGATAAGGCGCTGGTCAGGCCGCATTTGCAATATTGTGAGCAATTTCGGGCACCATATCTGAGGAAGGATGTGCTGGCTCTGGAGAGGGTCCAGAGGAGGTTTACGATACGATAAACTTTATTCATCCCCGGAGGGAAATTGGTTTGCCAGCAGTCACAACACACAACAAGGTCCACAAAAACTTGAAATTAAAAGTGAAAACAAAAAGAAAAGGACAAGCGAGCGTTGGCTGGCTGCCGCGTGCACGGCGCCTAAACCGGAACGAATAAACAAACGCACACAAACTAATCACCCCGGCAGATTCTAAACTAGAGTGTCCCCCACATTAGGTTCCCCCACCGTCCCTCATGGCAGTCCCCCAAGCTGGGTCCCCATTGTTCTTCATGGCGTTCCCCCCACGCTGGGTCTCCATTGTGTCTCCCCCCCCCCCCACGGCCACCAAAGTTCCTGTTGCCTCCGCCAATGCTCCGTTGCTGCCAAGGCCCCACCACCGCCGATGATCCCATTCCCATCGCTGTGGCTCCTTCAGCCCAGACAGGCCTCGCCGCCCGGCTTCTCCCCAATTCCCTGGGAGACCTTATGGGGCGAGTCAGGCCTACCGGAGCGCGTTCGCGTAGTTGGCGCCGCAGTTGTTCATCTGGTGGACTGGCCCGCGTGGCTCCCCGGGACACCAGAATGATCCGAGGAATGAATAGGTTAACCTACGATGAGCGTTTGTCAGCACTGGGCCTGTACTCACTGAGGTTCAGAAGAATGGGAGGGGACCTCATTGAAGCATACAGAATAGTGAAAGGCTTGGATAGAGTGGATGTGGAGAGGATGTTTCCACTAGTGGGTGAGTCTTAGACTAGAGGTCACAGCCTCAGAATTAAAGGACATTCTTAGGAAGGAGATGAGGTGAAAATTATTTAGTCAGAGGGTGGTGAATCTGTGGAATTCTTTGCCACAAAAGGCTGTGGAGGCCAAGTCAGTGGATATTTTTAAGGGAGAAATAGATAGATTCTTGATTAGTGCTGTCGGGTTATGGGGAGAAGGCAAGAGAATGGTGTTAGGAGGTAGAGATAGATCAGCCATGATTGAATGGCGGAGTAAAATTGATGGGCCGAATGGCCTACTTCCACGTGTCACATGACATGACTTATGAGTAGTGTTAACTAATAATTTTGGAGAGAACTGTGAGATATTTGGATGGGTGACGTACCTTCAAATAATGAAGCTTATTTGAAGGTACGTTTGGAGAGGCTGAGAGGGCATGCAAGAACGTGGGCACCAAGGACCTGAAAGCCTGTCCATGATTTCATAATGCAAATTGTAAATTAGGGAGAGGTCAGCACTGAGTAGAAAGATTAAGGCTGGTGAAACAGACGAGGAACTTTTTCACACAGAGTGGTGAGTCTGTGGAATTCTCTGCCTCAGGTGGAGGCCGGTTCTCTGGATGCTTTCCAGAAAGAGCTAGATAGTGCTCTTAAAGATAGCAGTCAGGGGATATGGGGAGGCAGGAACGGGGTACTGATTGGGGATGATCAGCCATTGAATGGCGGTGCTGGCTCAAGAGGCCGAATTGCCTACTCCTGCACCTATTGTCTATTGAAAGTTGGAGGAGAGATTTGAGGGGGAGAAATAGATAAGAATTTGAAGTATCATTACTGAAAGGTGGACAATTTTGAGCAGAGAGCAATTTTGAATATAGCTAATGAGTGAGCAAGGCTTGGGATGAGGATGCATGTTGGAGATTTTTATGGAAGGTGGAACAAGGCTCGCCAAGAAAGCAAGGAAGAGTCAAATCTGAATGTGAACATTTACAAGGTAATTTGTTGCTGCTGGGGTGATGTTGAGTTCCAGATTTGCATCTTGAAAGAAATGTATCAGAAAGAACTGCAGATGCTGGGAAAAATCAAAGGGTGAGGCAGCATCTATGGAGCGAAGGAATAGGTGACGTTTCGGGTCGAGACCGAAGTTGATTAACTTGATGACAGCATATTGAAAGAAAGCCATCTTGTTGGAAATTCATGTTAAAGGGAAGTCGGAGTTTTGTGCTGTTGTGAACGGAATTGACGAGCATGGAGTCTTAGGAACAGTTTGTGGCAGAAATTGATTCTCTCTGTTTTGTGAGCAAAATTGTGATACACCAGAAGATAATGTAAGTTAGGTGGTAACTTCAGGAATAGAAAGTGGGAGTTCTCAGTAAAGGTGTGCTTTCAGATGATTATAGCAAGGAGCAGTATAGGTAATTCTACTAATTTGACCTCTTATTTCACACCCAGTTTATTTCTAAAAGTTGTTAGAATCTAATTTGCCACACTAGTTGGTGTTTTTATCACTGCACAAAAGATAATTTCTTAGTCCATCTCCAGCTATTTTACTAATTACTTTAAAACATTGATCTCAATTCCCGACCCACTCGCCAAATTACATTTCAACATTTAGCTCCCTATAATTCCCCCAGCCTTGCATATAGAAAAGCAACAGCAGTGCTCCAGGTCTTGCTACCTCTTATCGAATCCACACCACAAGATTAGAAATTGATCTGCCAGAGCTGAAAGCATTTCTCGGCATCTGCATACAATGGCGTCTTGTGCTTGTGTGTAGTGGTGGCAAGATTGGTGGAAACAAGGCCGTGACGTCAACGCTCTTTCCTTGACCCCAGGTCTTGCTTAATGGTTTACTTTATGTTCTGTTGATTAACTTGATGACAGCATTCTTCAGACTTCATTGAGAATTAACAAAATCTTGCCTTCCACATTTTATTACCTAAATACTATGACTGTTAGATAGTCTGGGTGTGTAAGAGATGTACAGCATTGAAATAGGCCCTTCAGCACAACATGTCTGGGCCGAGCCTATCAATATTAATCCCATGTGTCTTCGTTAATCCATATCCTACTTTGCCATGCTCATTCAAGATGCATTTTCAAAATTGTTACTGTTCATTCCTCCACCACCACATCTGGTAGCTCATTCGAGATACTCATTGTGTGGGAAAAGCGCTCCTACACCCTTTAAAGCTACTCCCTCTCATCATAAACCTGTTTTTGACATCTCTGCCGTGGGAATTAGACGCTGGCTATCTCCCCCCTCTGTGCCGCTCATAACTTTATGTACCTCTATCATGTCACCTCTCGGCCTCCTTTGCTCCACTCCTGACCTAGCTACCAGTTTAAGCCCTCCCCTGGTTTAACTTCCTAAAATGCATCACCTCACACATCCAAGTTAAATGCCATCTGTTATTCCCTTGCCCATTTTCGCAGTTAATCGAGAACAAGTTTCCTCACGGCCCACTCTGCTACCATTTTTGTGACATTCACAAAATTGCTGAAAATGCTGATGTTGTTATCATCCAAATAGTTAATTATGGACTGCAGTGGAGCCAGCATCGATCTCTGCAGCACACCATTGATCAAGGGCCACTAATTAGAAAAATAATCTTCTTTTACCACACTCTGCCTCTTACTGCCAAATCAATTTTGTATTCAATTTGTTGACTTTCCCTTGATCCCCTCTGTTCTTCTGGCCCACCCCACCATGTGACTGGCCTTGTCAAAGGCCTTATTTAAGTCCACATGGACAACCTGCCCTGCCCTCTTCAATCCTCTTGATCACCTCTTCAAAAACAATTAGGTCATTTTCTTTTCAGTTTCAGTTTGTTTATCGTCATGTATGCCGAGGTACAGTGAAAAGCTTTTGTTGCGTGCAGACCAGTAAGCAGAAAGACAATGCACGATTACAATCGAGACGTTATCGTGTATAGATACATGTAAGGGAATAACATTTAGTTTCAGAGACACAAATCCATCTTGATTATCCATCATCAGTTCTTGCCTTTCCAAATGCAAATCAACCTGTGCCTCAGAATCCCTGGTAATAATGTTCCCATCTCTGCAGCAAGCCTCACCAGCCTGTGGTACCCTTGCTTAGCCTTTTCCCTGCTGCCCTTTTTAAAAATAAAGGAATAAATCTTGTTGATCGATGCTGATTTCCAATTGTAAATGTGTTTCTCAAAGCAATTGTAAATACTCTCGAGGGCAATGATATGATCAGCATTGAAGTTTTGTTTTGTTTCTTTTCCGGATCTAGGCGAAATGCTTTCTGGATTTCAAAGCAGGAGGAGCCTTGGGTCACATCCTTGGTGCTGCTTACAAATTCAAAAGTGAGCAGGGATGGTAAGTCAGCTTAGTGTCTAATGCATTGAGTGTTTGGGTAGGATTTAGTGCAGTGGTGCATTTTGTATTTAAGATGACATTAGGTTGAGAGCATATCAGAGAGCATATCTGATTGTACTCCTATGAAGCAGCTTTTAAGAAAATGTTACAGAACCTTGGTAAGAAGATTTTAGACCCGCATTAAAAAAAAAATGAATGGGAGCAATCGTTCAATGGTACTTTGTTAGGATTGTATGATAGAAGCCCACACTGAATATGGAAACAGGGTTGCCACGTTTTAGGCACCATCTTGTACTCTTCTAGTACAACATTGTTTGAGTCTTAATGGCCATAAAGGCCTGTTTTTCAGACAGCAGCTCTGGATCGGTGATGCAGGGATCACCTGGCCAGGTGATATGTTGATGTCCTCCACCGCTGCTCCATGCCGCTGCAGGCCGCGTCTGTTTCGACCTCCCCGCCACTGGGATTGCGCATGTTTAATCGAGCTGCAGGCTCTTCAGGGCCTCCAGTGGCTCACTCTGCTGACTCAACCATCCTGACACTTCCACAACATTGCCCCGAGAACCCGCCAACCCCCTCAGTCTCCGTGCCTTGTGGTGCATCCACTAGCCGACCCCGAGTGCCTCTTGAGTGCGCAGGAGATAGGAGTGCACAGGAGATCTTCCAGAGTGACTGACTCGCATCCAGGCATCTGGGGTTTTATAGTCCTGCCCCCCTCCCCCCCCCTCCCGGAAGGGGCATTACCTTCATCGTGGTGATTGGCAAGCGAGAGGACCAATCAGCTGATCTCAAGATTTTTTTTAAACACTCGTAACTTTTTTATTTTTCATCGATCAGAAAAATCCTCGGGGCTGCCTCAGCGGAGGAGGACTGTGTAAGATGGCCAAAAATCATAGCGATATAGGGTAGCGTTTTTTCTAAAATCAATATACAGCGCAGACAGGAAGTGGTCAAGATGAGACTTTTAGTTATAGACTAGACCAAGTGCAGACCCGTTGGGTCTGTTTCCCCAACGGCGTTTGCGGGGGGGGGGGCTGCGGCATCACACTCACACTAACCACCACTCAAACACACAGGTGGGGGGAGGGGGGGGAGAGGGAGACGGGGTGGGGAGAGGGGAGGGTGAGAAAAGGGGAGAGGATGAGGAGGAAATGGGAGAGATTTGGGAGGGAAAGGAGAGCGGGGTAGGGGGTGAGAGGGGGATGGGGAGAGAGGTGTGGGGGGGGATGGAGAGAGAGGGGAGGAGGGAGGGAGGGGGAGAGGGGAAAGAGTGGGGAGTGGGAGGGGGGGAGAGAAGTGGAAGAGTGGGGAGGGAGGGGTAGGGGGAGTGATAGAAGAGGGGTGGGAGAGGGGTGGGGTAAGGGAGTGGTTGAAGAGGGACAGAGGGGTAGGGGGAAGGGGGCGGGAGAAGAGAGGGAAGGGGGTGGGGTAGAGAGGGATGGGGTGGGAGGAGGAGGGGGAGAAGGGTGTTTATTTGGTTCAAAATCAATTGTATTTTCACAGTTTGTTCACCATTAATGTGAAGCTTTAACAAAACTTGTGCATTTTGACCTTTCTAGGAACGTTTGTATTTGGACTTCACTTAATTTCTGTGGTAGTTCAGTTGCTCTATTTGCAGTTTTTTATACATTGAAATCCCTTACCAGTGACAGAAATAATCATTAACTTAATTTTCTTTTGACGAATGGTTACTTCCTATTATAGTACATTTGAAGATCGATTCAGTGAAATAGCAATTCATTCATCTGCCACAAGAGAGCAATTGCACTTCTTCAAACACCCTTTCCCAGCTTCTCCTGCCTGTTGTGATGCATGATTTACTGCTGGGTTATATTTTTACTTGCCTTTGATTTGACAAAGTGACAGAATTCTTAAGGCATCTGGACAAAAGGATTTGAACAAGATTCAAAATAGCATCCAGAATATAATCGAACATTTGATTGGCACCCCATTGACGTACTGAGCTATGATCCCTTTAAGTGCTGAGCAAGATTGAAGGGCACGTCTTGCATTAATGTTTTTTTTAAACTTGCTCTGACATCCGGATCACTGCAGTGTCATTGCTGCTCCTGTTTGTTTAATTTTGTTTAAAAAAATTAAGGGTTAATAATCAATTATTGTTAAGGGGCAGCACAGTGCCAGACACCTGGGTTCGATCTACGTTCGACTACGGGTGCTGTCTGTACAGAGTTTCTGCGTTTTCCCCGTGGGTTTTCTCTGAGATCTTCAGTTTCCTCTCACACTCTACAAGATGTGCAGGTTTGTAGGATAATTGGCATTCTATAAATGTAAATTGACCCTAATGTATGTAGGATCGTGTTAGTATGCGGGGATCGCTGGTCGATGTGGGCCGTGGGACCTGTTTCCGCGCTGTATCTCTAAACTAAACTAAACTAAACTAAATGTGTACCATTCCGATGTGATCACTGCATGGTTGTCAGCATAATTAAATTGGGGGTCGTCTGAAATTAAGTGGGATTAAATCATTGTTATTTTTCCATCTTTTCGTGTCCATCCTGTTGCAAATGTTGACCTTGCTGCCATCATCCGTCCTGAAAAGGACCCAAGCTTCCGGCGACAATTGGTGGAAGCCATCACTTGTCGCTGTAGATGATGGTGGTAGCAGAATTAGCTCAGGATACTTCCAGTTTCCAGCCCCGCTTCTGCTATGGGGCCGTTATTTTTCCATGAATTGAACTGGTTAAGCAAAGTTTTCTCGATCAGACTGATGTGCGGATACTAATTTCAATTTAGTTTACTTTTAAGCTTTTCAGTGTAATTGTTTGGAAGTTAATAAACACTTGGACTTTGCTCCATTTTTCTTTAAGGAGACGATTTGACCTGCAAAATCCCTCCCGAATGGACCGTAATGTCGAGATGTTTATGACGATAGAAAAGACATTGGTGCAGGTACGTGTCCCAGCGTCTCAGTCTCCGTGTGAGAGAAGAGAAGATAGACACAAAAAGTTGGAGTAACTCAGTGGGACAGGCAGCATCTCGAGAGAAGGCATGGGTGACGTTTCGGCTCGAGACCCTTCTTCAGAGAAACGGGATTAATGCTTCCTGCTGAAGAACCTCCCCCAGAACCTTCCAGCATTTTCCGTCTTTATTTTATGTTTCCAACACCTGCAGTTTTTTTAATATTCGGGTTTATTTCTCCTCTCACAAGGAAAAGTCTGTTGTGAGCTTTTTCTGGAAAGTTGTGCTTGAGAGCTTCTTTGATAGAAACATAGAAAATAGGTGCAGGAATAGGCCATTTGTTCCTTCGAGCCAGCACCGCCATTCAATATGATCATGGCTGATCATCCAAAATCAGCATCCTGTTACGGCATTTTCCCCATATCCCTTGATTCCCTTAGCCCCAAGAGCTAAATCGAACTCTCTTGAAAATAGGATGCTTTGTCTGATTCACTAGTCGTGGGATTGTGACAAAGCCTAGAAACAGGGCACATAATTTAGGGTTCTGGTGTGATATAAAGGAAATTCTGTCATATTTTACCAAGAATATTTAGGCTCATTTGTGGGCGGTGGTCATAGATATTTAATTATTGACTTTGAGACAATGATGTATCAGATTTCAGCCATCAGAATGGCCAATTATCATTCATGTATGATATCAGTGAATAAAATATTTTAAATATTTAATAATTGTAAATGGAAATTTGTGCTTTTTCACACAAATTGACTGAATTTAAATTCCTTATTTGTTCTTAGAGGTATTTATTTGGTGTGTCAAGGTCGACCTATACCAATGTTTCTGAAATGATCCTGAAGTCACAGGAATCTGATGGAACAAACAATCTGCTGGGGTAATTTAATGGGATGAGCAGCATCTTGTGGGACATAGTGATTAAAGTATGAACATTTGAGTTATTGGCAGGTTCAGGGTTTTGAGTCTCGATGTCGACTATGTGCCTTCCTCACCCCCACCACCACATGCTATTCGACCTTCTGAGTTCCCCAAGCAGATTGTTTCTTTCTCTGAAACAATTGTCCAGTTACAAAACTGCAATACTCCCTCTTCCCCCTGCTGAAACAAGAGGGCAGGCTTGATGCTCTGGCCATCTGCTTTTGTGGAAGGTTAAGGTATGGTATTATTTTAATGTCACTTCTGGAATTTTTAATTAGCAGCTTGCACATAATTTGTAAAGGGCCTGTCCCACTTACGAGACTTTTTCGGCGACTTGCCGGCACCCGCCATAGGTCGTTACAGGTCGCCGAAAATGTTCAACATGTTGAAAATCCAGCGGCGACCAGAACAAGGTACGACTCTTTGGGCAACTACTCACGACCATACAGGCTCCACCCCAGCGACATGTCGCCAGGGTGTCGCCTGTATGGTCGTGAGTAGTCTCCTAGTCACCCAAAGTAGCGTCTTTCTGGTCGCTGCTGAATTTTCAACATGTTGAAGAGTTTTGGCGACCTATGACGGGTGACGGCTGTTGCCGTAAAAGTTGTGTAAGTGGGACAGGCCCTTAACTTTTTGTTTGAGAAGGAACTGCAGATGCTGGAAAATTGAAGGTACACAAAAATGCTGGAGAAACTCAGCGGGTGCAGCAGCATCTATGGAGCGAAGGAAATAGGCATAGTTTCGGGCCGGAACCCTTCTTCAGACTGATCGGGGGTGGCGGGGAGAAGTAAGGGAAAAGGAGGAGTAGCCCAAGGGCTGAGGGATGGGAGGAGACAGTCCGAGGGCTGAGGAAGGGGAGGAGACAGCAAGGGCTAACAAAATTGGGAGAATTCAATGTTCATGCCCGCAGGATGCAGACTCCCCAAGCGGAATATGAGGTGCTGTTCCTTCAATTTCCGGTGTTGCTCACTCTGGCCATGGAGGAGACCCAGGACAGAGAGGTCGGACGGGTCTCCTCCATGGCCAGGCTCCTCCTTAACTTTATACATTTTGTCTTTTCATGCAATACAATTTGAGGTTTGTAGGATATATACAATTGGATCATTTTTGGTTTTGCATTTTATAAAAACGCATTGGCAATTTTTTTTTTTCCTTTTCTGCCTCTGATCCTGTTGCACAACGTCACCTCATTCCCATATAGATGCATTTTGTCACCTTTTTTCATTTTTAAATATTTGGACTTCGCAGCTGTTGGCTTCCTCTAGTGGCTTCACCGAGAACTTCACTCAGGAGGAAATAAAATACTGATCCTCCCTGTGTTGATAGCAGGTGTTGGACTGTGCAATACCTGTTCCGAGGACTGCACCAGGAGGGCGGCACAGTGCTGCTGCAGTAGTTTCACAATACCAGTGGTCCTGGTGCTGTCTGTGTAGAGTTTGCATGGTCTCCCTGTGACCGTGTGGGTTTCCTCCGGTGCTCTGGTTTCATAGTTCTTGAAGGTTTCCTCCATAATTAAAGGGAAATACAGGTGCTGTGCTCATGCAACTTTGCTATTTGAAATCAATAGAATTAAAAAAAATTAAAAAAAATAATATTTCTCACGGTATAAACTTTTTTTTAGAACAATTGTTTCACGAGACCAACGATCTACCTCTCTCCTGAACTTGACCAGAAATTTGCAAATAAATGGAAGGATGTTATTAAGAGACATCAGGTATGTATACTTTCTACATGGACCAACTTGAAGCTCTTAATCAAAATGCAATGTGCTGGAGGAACTCGGCAGGCCGGGCAGAATTGGGACGGGAGTTGTCACATTGTTAGCCAGTGAAATTGTTTTTTTTGGCGGAAACTCCAAATAATTCCTTGGATAGACTAGAGCAATGCAGCGTGGAAACAACCCCTTCGGCCCAACTTGCCCACACCGGCCAACATGTCCCAGCTACACTAGTTCCACCTGACCACGCTTGGCCCATATCCCACTAAACCTCTCCTGCCCATGTACCTGTCTAAAAACCACTCTGCTATGTACCTCTACTCGAGTCGCTGCAGTTGCTGCTCATTAGAGCGGAGATGTTTGCAAGGTGATCCAGAGATAATCATGAAATTGTTAATGTTCAGGGCCTAAGTGATTGAAAGAAGCGACTGCAGTTGATTGAAACATTAAGAATAAGGGGACAGAGAATGAGAGTGATCGGCCAAGGAACCAAATGTCTTGCAAGGAGAAACTATGCAGCAAATGATCAAGTTCTGGAAAGGAAACCTCCAAGTAGGGGAATGAGACAACCCAGATTACTGTTATGTAGAACTAGTACCCAGTCCACAGCTGAATTGTCTCCATGTGCAGTTGCCATTCCGTAGTTCCATTAAGGGAGATGAGTGAAGTAAAAGTCTGTTTTTTTTATTAAATGTATGGCTCTGGGACCTGTAAGAGTTGTGGCTATCTCCTGTGTCTTGTATGAATCGCATGTAGAAATTGTACTATGCAAGTTAGTTTGAACTACTCATGTTACCTCCTTTTACTTCAGGGGACAATATCAGAAGATAAATCGAAAGCCTCCCATTTAATTTATCCTGTTCCGAGCTCCCTGGATGAAGGTAAGAAATATTGTGAGTGTGCTCGTGTTCAGACAAATGTTAGTTGGGTTTGGATATTTAATCTAATACTTGAAACTGATACCTAAATACATTTGGCGTGATTGCATGTTTTCTGAAGTGAACAGTTTGTGGTTCCTATTGATGTAAAGAAGATATAATTGAAATCTTCTAATTTTGTTCTTGTGTAAGACGTTGGGGAGACCGCATTTAGAATATTGTGTTCCGTTCTGGCCACCATGTTCTAAGAAAGATATCGTCAAGCTTGAAAGGGTTCAGAAAAGATTTACGATGGTGTTGCCAGGACTAGAGGGTGTGAGCTATAGGGAGAGGTTGAGTAGGCTGGGTCTCTATTCGATGGACTGCAGGAGGATGAGGGGAGATCTTATTGAGGTATACAAAATCATGAGAGGACTAGATCTGGAATATGCACGCCGTCTTTTGCCCAGAGTAGGGGAATCGGGGACCCAAGGAGATAGGTTCAAGGTGAAGGGGAAACAATTTAATAGGAATCCGAGGGGTATCTTTTTCACACAAAGGATGGTGGGTGCATGGAACAAGCTACCAGAGGAGGTAGTTGAGGCTGGGACTAGCCCATTGTTTAAGAAATAGTTAGACACGTACATGGATAGGACAGGTTTGGAGGGATATAGACCAAGCACAGGCAAGTGGGACCAGTGTAGCTGGGACATTGTTGGGAGAGTTGGGCCGAAGGGCCTGTTTCCGCAATGTATCACTCTAAGACTCTATGATTGTTCCCCTTTCTGACCTTAAATATCTTATGTTGCAGAGGAATGGATGAGACCTGTAATGAAGAGAGAGAAGCAGGTTCTGGTACACTGGGGAATGTTCCCAGATAGGTATGTGCTGGTGTGACTGAGGTAAAACATCACGAGTGAAGAACGTGAAAAACTAAAGTTTTATTCTATGAAGGTCCTTTTGACTGACTTATTTTTTGATTTCATAAGAAGAGATCCTTGAAAGTTTGTTTGCATTTATAAATCATGATTTTATGCACCTCTAAGGTCACACCTCGGTGTTCTTTGCTCCGAGACTGCTTTACCTCTCCCTATCACTTAAGCCCTCGAGTGCTGGCAATATTCTCGTAAATTCTTTCTGCTATGTTTCCAGCTTAATGCCGTTGTTCCAGTGGCAGAGTTACCAAATCTGTACACAATCCCCCCCCCCATGTGCAGCTAATGTTTTGTCCCACTGTCATGTAGCGTGTTAACTCCTATACTTAATGCCCTGAATGATGAAGGCCGATGATCCAACTACCACCTTGTCTACCTGTGATGCCACTTTTAAAGAAAGATGTATTCCTCCTTGTCTTGTTTTAATTCAAATATTTGAATTAGTTATTGTATGTTATTAATTTGAGCCATTAATTGCTTTCCTTTGTTGCTGCTTGTTATCATTATATACATATATTCACAATACAAGTTGTACTTGTTTGTTTACTAGCTATGACACTTGGATACCTGTCAGTGAAATTGATGCTGAGATTGAGGAGCCACCAATTCCAGAGAGACCATGGAAGGTCAGTCAAAATCATTGGTGCAAAACAAATATGGCAATCACAAATAAAGTGTGTAAAATTAAAAACTGCAAGTACAAAGTGCTCTACCAGTACTTTGTAGATTGGCAATATAGAGGAACTTCTTCCAGCAGCAAATTGCTGGTGAATTGGCCAAGAGTCCAGAGTGTTTTATTGTCATAAATTCCAGATGAAACTCTTACTTACAACAGCACAACAGAATATATAAACATGGTACTCTGTAAACAATATAATAAATGAGAAAAGCTCAGTGTGTATATATGCACATATATACAGATCATATGAGCACGCACACATACACGCATACAGTGCCCTCCATAATGTTTGGGACAAGGACCCATCATTTATTTATTTGCCTCTGTACTCCACAATTTGAGATTTGTAATTGAAAAAAACACGTGGTTAAAGTGCATATTGTCAGATTTTATTAAGGGCCATTTTTATACATTTTGGTTTCACCATGTAGAAATTACAGCTGTGTTTATACATAGTCCCCCCATTTCAGGGCACCATAATGTTTGGGAAGCATGTCTTCATAGGTGTTTGTAATTGCTCAGATGTGTTTAATTGCCTCCTTAATGCTGTTATAAGAGAGCTCTCAGCACCTAGTATTTCCTCCACTCTTTCCATCATCTTTGCAAACTTTTATTGCTGTTTATCAACATGAGGACCAAAGTTGTGCCAATGAAAGTCAAAGAAGCCATTATGAGACTGAGAAACAAGAATAAAACTGTTAGAGACATCAGCCAAACCCTAGGCTTACCAAAATCAACTGTTTGGAACATCGTTAAGAAGAAAGAGAGCACTAGTGAGCTTATTAATCTCAATGGGACTGGCAGGCCAAGGAAGACCTCCACAGTTGATGATGGAAAAATTCTCTCTGTAATAAAGAAAAATCCCCAAACACCTGTCCGACAGATCAGAAACACTCTTCAGGAGTCAGGTGTGGATTTGTCAATGACCACTGTCTGCAGAAGACTTCATGAACAGAAATACAGAGGCTACACTGCAAGATGCAAACCACTGGTTAGCCACAAAAATAGGATGGCCAGGTTACCGTTTGCCAAGAAGTACTTAAAAGATCAACCACAGTTCTGGGGAAAAAAGGTCTTGTGGACAGATGAGATGAAGATTAACTTGTATCAGTGATGGCAAGAGCAAAGTATGGAGGAGAGAAGGAACTGCCCAAGATCCAAAGCGTATCACCTCATCTGTGAAACACAGTGGTCGTCTTCTTCTTCTTGCGAATGAAACATAAACCAAAGGAATAGTTAGATCTCAAGCCGTGTGTTGAGCAGCCAGGTTGTTGTCTCTGCGTCAATGTCTGCCAGTCCCTGAGCTCCATTTGGTGGGTGGTAGAGCGGGCACCCTGAGATGACATGGTTGGCTGTCTGTTGTTCTGCTCCGCATTCACAGGCTGGGCTCTGTCAGAGCCCCCATCTCCACACGCTGGCATTGAAACGCCCAACTTCAGTACCAAGTCTGTTGAGCTTCACCCATGCTCCTCTGGGGAGGTCAGACCTTGGACAGCGTTTATCTGGTGAAGAGCTTTGTGCTTAAGACCAGTGATGGACAGCAGAGTAGGCTACGTAGACTGAAGAATGGCATCCCACAGGGATCCGTCTTGGCTCCGCTGCTTTTCAATGTGTACATCCATGACCTCCCAGAGACCATCGCTGGAAAATATGGGTATGCTGAAGATCTAGCCATCCTGATGAAACACGGAGTGGAAGACAATCGAGAGCTTCTTGAGTCAAGACATGGGGACTTTGGCAGTATACCTATGACAGTGGTGTCTAAAGCTGAGCGAAGGCAGAACAATGTCAACAGCAGTCCATCTAAACAGCAAGGAAGCTAAGCGAGAGCTAGCTATTTTCGTTAACAACAGGCGCTTGGACTTCCAACAAACGCCCACTTATCTCGGCATAAAGCTGGACAGGTCGCATACATTTCGTCAACACCTGGCTGGTCTCCGCGACAAGGTCATGGCACGTAGCGGCCTCATCCGACGCCTGGCAAGAACAAGTTGGGGAGCCAGTCCATCAACTCTTTGCACCTCTGCCTTAGCTCTTGTGTATTCCCCAGCTGAGTACTGCGCACCCGTATGGAGTAGAAGCAGACATACTAGCCTGGTAGACACGAGCCTGAACAGCACCTTATGAACCATCACTGGGTGCCTTCAACCTCATCCAGTCGAGCAGCTCCCTATACTTGCAGGCATTCCGCCTGCAGGGATCCGAAGGCAAGCAGCAACTCTGGCACTATCTCATCGTGCCATGGACCCAGATCACCTCCTCCATCAGGCTATCAGCAGAGAGCAGAGGCCACCCCGACTGAAGTCCCCTTCATTCCTTTGCTCCACATAGAAAACAACTAGCATCCATCCAGCCAACTGAGAAACACAGTGGTGGGGGTGTTGTGGCCTGGGCATGTAGGGCTGCTGAAGGTACTGGCTCACTTATCTTAATTGATGATACAACTGCTGATGGTAGCACAATGAATTTTGAAATGTATAGACACATCCTATCTGCTCAAGTTCTAACCAATGCCTCAAAACTCATTGGCCGGCAGTTCATTCTATAGCAAGACAATGGTCCCAAACATACTGCTAAAGCAACAAAGGTTTTCATAGCTTAAAAAATGGTAAATTCTTGAGTGGCCAAGTCAATTACCCGATCTGAACCCAACTGAACATGCCTTTTATATGCTGAAGAAGAAACTGAAGGGGACTAGCCCCCAAAACAAGCATAAGCTAAAGATGGCTGCAATACAGGCCTGGCAGAGCATCACCAGAGAAGACACCCAGCAACTGGTGATGTCCATGAATCGCAAACTTCAAGCTTCATGGCATGCAAAGGATATGCAACAAAATACTAAACATGACTACTTTCATTCACATGACATTGCTGTGTCCCAAACATTTTGGTGCCCTGAAATGGGGGGACTATGTATAAACCCTGCTGTTATTTCTACATGGTGAAACCAAAATGTTTAAAAATGGTCTTTATTAAAATCTGACAATGTGCACTTTAACCACATGTGATTTTTTCTATTACAAATTTCAAATTGTGGAGTACAGAGGCAAATAAATAAATGACGGGTTTCTGTCCCAAACATTATGGAGGACACTGTATGTAGACATAAAAAACAAACAATAATAGTGCAATCATAATAATAATAGTCTATGTAGTTAAGAGCTTATTTGAGGTTGTCGCGTTTAATAACCTAATGGCTGTAGGGAAGAAGCTGTTGCCTAAACTGGACGTTACAGTTTTCAGGCTCCTGCAGGGGTGAAATGAGTGTGTGGCCATGGTGGTGTGGGTCTCTGAAAATGCTGGCAGCCTTTTTGCAGTAATGAATGTACACTGATGTTTTAATCAAAAATGTCAATCTCCTTGGATATAAGACAGCTTGTGTCTTTCTGAGATGGTGATAGACTAGTTGTGCGATAGAGCTTTTAGTCTTTGTTCTCCACAAACATCTCAAATGCATTTGCTTAAATTGAACTGAAGAAAGGTCACAATTATTTGTGCAAATCTATCGGTGACTTGCATGGCTCCTTAAACGAAGTGAAATCACGGATTTGTCTTTCCTTTAGTAAGATCGGGCCCAAGTATGATGAAATAGATGGTCGACAAGTAGGAATGGAATTATGCAGGGCTGTCCTGAAGCTGAGAAAATTGCATAGTGACAGGCTTGACACAATTAAATGCCAAGTTAAATTTGTAAATGGTTAGATGTGCTCACGTGGGAAGTTGACGCTATTGGACCCATCAGCATGTTTGTTTGGAGCATTGTGAAAACTCCACTGTTTTATCCTGGGTGGATTTTCAATCTATTCTAACCTTTTGCTGATCTGTTCAGGTGCATGCCAAATGGATCCTGGACACTGATGTTTTCAATGAGTGGATGAATGAAGAGGATTATGAGGTTGACGAAAACAAAAAACCTGTCAGCTACCGACAACACATTCCTATCAGGACAGTAACAGAAGAGGTAGAGTATTTGTAAAATAATATTTTTTATTATTGAAAAAAACAAATGGAGCAAGAGTGGAAAAGCTTGGGTTTTTCCTGAGAATGGCCTTGTATGCCAGGAATGAGGACAGACTATTCATATTAAAATTAGGTTTTCAGCGGTTGCATTGTAGCTTAAATGTTTTTTTGCTGCAGTCTTTTATCAGTCAAGTTGGATATTATACTTTTTGAATTGGGCTATTGTGTGGCCAAAATATCGTGGAGCTAGTAGTATATTTTAAAAAGCAAAGATTAACCAAGTTCCTGCTGATAACATTTATTGTTTTGTGTCAGTCTTGGGCAAAGTGGTTAGTCTTTCCTCCTGTATCTTTATTTCCTTTCAGTTATTAATACCTAGGATGAGAATAACTGTCATTTTCACACCTTACCCGTCCATATATCTAGACTTCCTCTCCCCTAACTCTCTGCCTGAAGAGTCTGGACCTGAAACGTCACCCATTCCTTCTCTCCATAGATGCTGCCTGTCCTGCTGAGTCACTTCCAGCATTTTATCTCTATCTTCAGCAGATTAAACATTGTGTTAGTTTAACATTTAATTGTGTTCATTTAATAAACATTCTTTGCAGACTGACAAAAAAAAAAAAAATACTACTGACTTTCTGTTAATTTATATGGAACTGTTCAACTATTGATTAAAAAAACATTCTCGTGGTGGGCCTGTTAGCTTTTACTTGAACTTTACTTGAACTTAAGGATCATGACTTCTGAGAAGGATCACTTCTTTGAGAGGGCATTTATGGGCGTAGCGGACGGACTTCATTTTATTTGTGCAAAGGTTTCAAAGGCAAGTAGCTTTATGTCAATGAAGTGGCATATCCCAGTGTACCAATTAAACTATTTAACTTTTAGTTGTGAATGAGCATGGAGTACTCCTTTCCTGCTTTCTCCTCATAAACCTTTATTTGGTTAGCCCTAAGAGCTGTATCCAACTCTCTTGAATACAGCTAGGACCTTGGTGTCTTGTTAACAAAACAAGAGACAGATTTTGCGATCTATGCAGGGGCTTTAGGGTCCTTGTTCTTGGCATTTTTCTTTGTTTATATAGTTGGATGAGATAGATTTGTCTTCCTGTATAACTTTGTCATCTTAATTTTGTGTTTTTTGAATATTACACTGTCAACTGGGTTTAATGTGCTCCACAATTCGCCAGCCTGCTTAGTCTGGTGAAAATCATGAAGCATTGAATGTAATTATTGCTGCTGATCCTTGTTTTCCTGATTATTTTCACCATTGTGCCTTAAGCTCGCACTGCTCCCTTGTCAAATGCTATTTCTGTTAACCTTTTCTGCAATTGGCTTGTTTTGCATTTCTTTAATCTGAGGATTGATGGAGTCATCTCTTCTGAGGAATTTAGTCTTTTGTTGTGCATTGTTGAGCAAGAAAACAAGAACCTCATTCCTTCAAAAACAAGCTTTAGTTCATTATTATTGTCGCGTGAACTGAGGTACAGTGGAAAGCTTTTTGTGGCGAGCTATCCAGACAGCAGAAGAACTATACATGATTGCAATCAAGCTATCCGCAGTTTGAATGAGTGGAGTGATTGTAACGTGTGATTGCATATCCACTTCTAAGATCCGCACACTGAGAGTCGCTGGCTTGGGCACCATCTTATAGCAGGAGTTTATAGAACTAGAAATTCTGAAGAAGGATCTCAACCCGAAATGTCACCCATTCCTTCTCCAGTGATGTTGCCTGTCCCGCTGAGTTCCAGCATTTTGTGTCTATAGAACTAGAGTTTGGCCAAGCCTGTCAACAGCAAACCTTCTGCCTGTTAATTTGGATGATAGTTTCCACTAAGGTGTCATCTTCCATGTCCAAGGTTCGGGGTAAAATTGCCAAAGGAGAAAGGAAGTTCTGCCAGTGTACTGGCCAAAATGTATTATCCCACTTAAAAGTAGTAAAATCGTTTGTGTATTTGTGGGACTGCAGTCTATCCAAACATTTCAATGACTTCTTGTGTCATGAGGGTTCCTGAACCTTGCTGGATTATCTGTTTTGCAGGAGCAACAGAGGCCAAGATACTGGCCGGGAAATTTAGACTGAAGTCAGTTATGGGAGTGTATTGGCTGGGCTGCAGTTCCAGAGCCCCAGCCATAGGGGGCCGTCTCACTCGGCTTGGGCGCCGCATTTCGGGGGGACTTCCAGGAGAGGAATTTCAGACATGCTCTTGTAATTTTGTCCAGATTAAAGGAGTTGCCGGAAAATCGGCGGTTGAACTATTACTATTCAAAACTAATATGTGATCTTCCTGGGATCATGAAAGATGCTGGAAAAAAAAAATCAACTTCTTTCCCAGCCTCAATCTCCTTTTTTCCCTTTTTTTTAAAAACTACAAATTTGGGCTCTTTCTGAATTTCTTATCTAATTCAATCTCCAAGGATGCTGCCTGACCTGCTGAGTTACTCCAGCACTTTGTCTTTTTGTTGCATCTGCAGTTTCTTAACTCTATTTTACTGTTCCACTGCCAAATCTCAGCTTGGTATAACTTCTCTCAATCAGTCTCCAGAGATGCTGTCAGACACTGTTATTCTAGCAATTTGTCTTTGTTGTACTTTTTTTTTGTCCTCTACACTTTCAGCAGTACTTTCTTATATAATCCATTGTTAATTTGAACAATATGCCTCCATTTATTGAGGTTTATTTTATCGACAATAAAATAAGGCCCTTTTCAGATTTTTGGTGGTCAGAATTAATAAACCCTTGTCTAAAACAATTAAGCAGGAGTTATGTAAAGATGAGGTTCAATAAATTATATTAATTTGAAATATTGAGAAATGTTTAAAATGTTCCCACAAGATGATTAATTTAAAATGACAAAAAAATGCAAGTAGCCCGCTAGTGGTGTAGGAAGGAACTGCAGATGCTGGTTTATACTGAAGGTTGGCACAAAATGCTGGAGTAACTCTGCATCTCTGGAGAAAAGGAACGGGTGACATTTCGGTTTGGCACTCTCTCGGACACGTTCACTGTTACATTTCTCCAGAGATGCTGCCCACTATTGGTGGGTCAGGCAGCATCTGTGGAGGGAATGGGTAAAGGATCGGGACCCTTCTTCAGACTGAGCCCTTCAGCACTTTGTGCTTTGCTCAAGGTTCTAGCTTCGGCAGTTCCTTGTCTCCTGTGGGACCTAATGTAGTTATAAGCTCATCTGTAACTAATCCACCAGTAAGTTTCTTGAGGATACCGAAAATAAAAATGGGCTGTGCCTTTGTGAGGAACGACCGTAGCATGACATTTGAATCTTTAGTTTGATACATTGTGGAAAAGGGCCCTTTGGGACAATTTACAGATGGCAATTAACCTACAAACCTGCATGCCTTTGGAGTGGGAGGAAACCCAAGCACATGTAGAAAACCCATGTGGTTACAGGGAGAACGTACAAACTCCGCACAGACAGCACCCATAGTCAGGATCGAGCCCATGTCTCTACCGCTGCGCCACCATGCTGCCCCGCTATTCTTTTTTCTGTCCATCTGATCCTAACTAACCTGCCTGCGATTGATGTCAGTCATTCAGCACAGAAACAGGCCCTTTGGCCCAACTTGCCCATGTCAACCGAGGTGTCCCTTTTACACTAGTCCCATCTGCCCACATTTGGCCCATATCCTTCTAAGCCTTTCCTAATACAGCATTGTACGCTGAGTATTTTTCACAACTAGCATGTTTAATTGTTTCCAACTAGGCATCCCGTACACCAGATAGGAAGGATAGAAAATCAGCAGCAGGGTCGAAGAAGAGGAAGCGATCCCGTTCCCCTTCTCCAATCCCAATGCCGACTGAATCCCGGAAGAAGAGCGGAAAGAAAGGGTAAGTCAAACTTTCCTGTAAGTACGTTAATCATGGGCATCATGTTGGGGCTGACAGTTACAGAGCAGTAAAACAAAATTGTATCCTATTAGTGATCTACTATTGTTCTTGTGTATTGGAGTTAGTGTGTTATTGTCTTAAATTTATTAATCCACGTGATCCAGAAGCAATGCAAAACAAGCTATCAGGGACAAGAATCTGCAGGAAGACTTGTGTAGAATTTATTAATATTTGCAGGACGCTGATATTCACCTTTGTCTCAAAATCGAAGACCTCAATGAGCAATATCCTGATGTTCCACTTTGAAAATTTGATGGTGAATAATATGTTATTTGAGGCAAAATCTTTATATAAATTTAAAAAAAAAATTAGTTTAGAGATACAGCACGGAAACAGGTCCTTCGGCCCACCGTTCGAGCTGACCAACGATTTCCCTGAACATTAACGCCATCCTACTCGCACTAGGGTCAATTTACAATTTTGACTGAGGCTAATTAACCTACAAACCTGTACGTCTTTGGAGTGTGGGAGGAAACCGGAGCATCTGGGGGGAAAACCCTGGGGTACAAACTCTGTACAGACTGCACCCGTAGTCGGGATTGAACCCGGGTCTCTGGTGCTGTGAGGCAGCAACTCTACTGCTGCACCACCGTGCCACCTTTGTAAATATTCTATATTTCCCATTGAAAGGAAATTGGGGTGAATACTTGACAAAAAGTATGCCTGCTTAAACCTATTTGAATGGATGGTTTTGGATTAAGAATTGAGCAAATAGATTTAGTTGATTATTTCGGGCTATAGTTGTCAGAGGCAACGCTGACTAAATATGAGCTTAATGGCTTATGTTTAGCAGCTTAATTTAATTTCTTAGTTTGTGTGAATGGCTTTAGCCACAGGTTGAAGGGTTGCTGTTTGTGTGATTGTTCTTCATTAGTCTTCCAGTGAGGCTGCAGTGTCTTGGTCATTTTAATGTATTTTTCTTTAAATTACAGTGAGAGCACCAGACTTGTTTTGACCTTTAAATTGAAAAAAATAGGTCTGATATGACCCAAAATAATTGTCTGGAGGGCTATTCCTCAGCATATCTCTTGCACTGATGAATACAAGGCATTTGATTTAAGCGCTGAGGAATTTGGCTGAATTATATCTTTTGGGTTAATTTAAGCATTGTGCCTATAGACGATCATGAATGGGATGTTGGGGTAATGGCCGGGTGCTGAAATTGCCACATGAGTGGAGTAGAATCCTGCAGTAATCAGTGTTGGCATCTAGGTGTAACCATGTTTATAAGTACTTGGCGATCGTTTCGCCGAACACCTCCGCTCAGTTTGCATTAACCAACCTGATCTCCCGGTGGCTCAGCACTTCAACTCCCCCTCCCATTCAGAATCCGACCTCTCTGTCCTGGGCCTCCTCCATGGCCAGAGTGAGCACCACCGGTAATTGGAGGAGCAGCACCTCGTATTCCGCTTGGGCAGTCTGCACCCTAGCGGCATAAACATTGAATTCTCCAATTTCCGGTAGCCCTTGCTGTCTCCTCCCCTTCTCAGCTCTCCCTCAGCCCTCGGGCTCCTCCTCTTCCTTTCTCCTTTCTTCTCCCCGCCCCCCACCCCACATCAGTCTGAAGAAGGGTTTCGGCCCGAAACGTTGCCTATTTCCTTCGTTCCATAGATGCTGCTGCACCCGCTGAGTTTCTCCAGCACTTTTGTCTACCTTATAAGTGCCAGAAATGACAGGTTAATTGTGCATTTTTGCATGCCAACATGTCCTTGCATTTTGAGTAGACAAAAACTGTGACAAACGTGAGCAGAGGTAAATGAGCATTTATTTTTGCATTCAAAAGTCTAGTTTAGTTTATTGTCGCGTTTGCCAATAGACAATAGGTGCAGGTGTAGGCCATTCGGCCCTTCGAGCCAGCACTGCCATTCACTGTGATCATGGCTGAACATCCCCAATCAGTTCCCCCGTTCCTATAGGTTTATAGAGTCCAGTCAACCTACAAACTTGCATGTCTTTGGGATGTGGGAACCCAGAGTACCCGGTGGAAACCCACACGACCAGGGAGAACGTACAAACAGCACCAAGGGTCAGGATCAAACCCAGGTCACTGCCATTATGAGGCAGCTGGTCTAACAGCTGTGCCATTACGCTGGCACGATAATTTAATTTTGAATAGATTATAGAAATTGGGGGTGAATTCGCTGCGGTTTGGTGAGTTAATGAATGATCAAAGTTTTTAAGGTATTCATAGGAACTGATTAACGAAGCAAGTTCAATGAACTCCATGCAGGGTTTGTTCAACACAACCGATACAGGCACTGTTCAATGCACAGAGTTCCTCCAATAGATGCTTTTACTAGGTTCCAGCATCTGTGGTCTTGTGTTTCAGTAGACTAGATAGCTTATTGGCATGCTGGGAAATGTCAATTCACAAGTGATGGGAGCAGAATTAGGCCATTCGGCCCATCAAGTCTACTCCACCATTCAATCATGGCTGATCTATCTTTCCCTCTTAACACCATATATTGAAAGTGATGAAGCTGAAGATTTTGCATCAATGTTGTGCTGCAATGTGTCGAAACCAATTGAGCGCCGGGTTTCATGAATTTTCGTTGCCTGCAGGCAGTCGACCCCGTACCTAAAGAGAAGAGGGCAGAGAGAGGAAGAGGAGCAGGAAGACCTAACAAAAGACATGGAGGATCCTACACCTGTACCCAATGTGGAAGAAGTTATTTTACCAAAAAATGGTAAAGAAGTGATGCTATCACTCCTTCATTCTGTTGTTGCTGGTTCTTGCCAAATTTGTGTTGCAATATGTGTTTACATGTTGGAGGTTTTCATTGATTTTTTTTCATCTCTACCTATGAGATTTTTTTATTCACCATGCACATTGCCTTGTTTCATTTAAAAACATAATTAGTGACTTGGTTCTTTTAGCTTTAATTCCTTCCATCTTTTTTGAGATGTGAAGGTGGAGCGATATGTATAACATTTATTGAAAGAACATTTTAATACCCAATACAATACCGTTTATTGTCATTTGAACCTCAAATGAAGTTCAAATGAAATTTGGTTTCTGCAGTCATACAACAAGACACACAATGTACACAAACATCCATCACAGTGAATCTCCTCCTCACTGTGATGGAAGGTAAAGTCTTGTCTCTCCCCTGTTTTCCATTCTTCTCCTGATGTTAAAGCCCGCGGTGGGCGATGGCAAGTCCCGCGGCCGTTAAGGCCTGGCCGGGCGATGTGAGGCCCTGCTCCCTCCGCATCTTGATGCAAGTAATTGAAGCCCAAGATTGGATGGGTTGGAGTTTATGGGGAAAAATGGTGAATGTTATGCTTGGTTGTCGCATAATTGTTTTATAGAACATATCCAGCACAGGAACACTCCCTTGAATGATAGCAGGCAGTCTTGGAAGCCTTACCCCACTACTCAAACCTCACGTCAAAAACCTCGGCGTGATATTTGACTCGGCACTGAAATTTGACAAACCAGTCAATGCCGTGGTAAAAGCTAGCTTCTTTCAGCTTCGGACGATAGCTAAAATAAAACAATTCCTCCACTTTGATGACCTCGAAAAGATCATCCACACATTTATCTCCTCCCGCCTAGATTACTGCAACTCTCTTTACACTGGCATCAGCCAATCTTCCCTGTCCCGCCTGCAACTGGTCCAAAACGCCGCAGTGAGACTCCTGACGGGCACCCGAAAAAGGGACCACATCACCCCGATCCTGGCCTCTCTCCACTGGCTCCCTGTGCGGTTCCGTATACATTTCAAGACCCTCCTCCATGTCTACAAAGCCCTCAATGGGCTTGCCCCCTTCTATATTAAAAGTCTTCTCACCCACCACTCCACCTCCAGGTCCCTCAGATTGGCCGACTTGGGGCTGCTGAATATCCCACGGTCTAGGCATAAGCTTAGGGGCGACCGCGCCTTTGTGGTTGCAGCTCCTAGACTGTGGAACAGCATCCCCCATCCCATCAGAACTGCCCCCTCCATCGACTCCTTTAAGTCAAGACTAAAACCTTATCTGTACTCTCAAGCCGTTCCTGACGTCCACTGAGCGAGGGCTATATGTATATATGTATGTAGTTTGTTTGTTTATACTATTCTTATAACAAATGTAAAACACTTTGGCCAACGAGAGTTGTTTTTTTAAATGTGCTATATAAATAAATGTGACTTGACTTGACTTCTGCCCACAATGTCTGTGCTAAACATGATGCCAAGACCATCTCTTATATGCCTGCACATAATCCGTATCTCTCCATATCCATGTACCTATCATAAAGTATTTTAAATGCCACGATAGTATCTGACCAAACCAGCCCAGGCAGCATGTTTCAGGCACCCACCACCCTCTGTGTAAATGAAAAACAATTGCAAACTGTACTCCAAAAGCAGCCTATAAAGCTGCATCATGACATGCTGACTCTTATATCCAATGCCCCGACTATGAAAGCAGGCATACCATTTGTTGGCTTTACCTCTCCATCTACATGTGACAATAGGTGCAGGAGTAGGCCATTCGGCCCTTCGATGTGCTGCCACTTTCAGGGAGTTTGGGACTTGGGCCCCAAGATCCCTCTGTACATCCATGCTTTTAACTGTACATGATAGTATAGCTTTAAGAATTGAATAACTGTTCCTTAATGCGAATCTGGAAGCAAAGAAACGTGTTATGGCATTAAATCCTCATGGAGTATGACAATTAGAACATTGGATATAGATTTTGATGGCAATAAGCTGGTCCAATGGCAATAGGCCAAATAATATTGTTGCTGGTCCAGTTTTGAAACATTTTGCTTCACAAACTCAATGCTGACTAGCCTACTTCTACTCTTATTGATGGACACAGTTAGTTTCTATTGGGACCTTTTCATGAATGTTGATAATTTGTGGATTGTGAATGACTTAGAAATTAGCCCAGTAATCAGACCTTATGCTTTCAGAATAAATCTGTTCTGTTTTGACATGTTATCCCTTTGTTTGCTAGTGAACACCAAGAAGGACAGCGAGCACACACCTGTAAAAGGAGGTACAATCGCAGATTTAGGTAATATATATTTGTTACGTCTATCCCTCTTGCTTTTCATTTGGTGCGAGGCAAACCTTTTAAGCTAACCCTTTTAAATGCAGGAATGTAGTTAATGCAATTGGATTGCACTCGATCACTAGTGGTGATGCTGTCTCAATGGGTACTGTCATCTCATTACGTTTCTTTTCTCATTTCTTCACTGCTTGATGATTTTCTGAAATATAAAAATTTCAGCAATGACAGCAGAATTTAGCCGGTATAATTTTGGAAACATGACACTTGTGGTAAAAACGCATTATTTCAATGAGCGCAAAGGGAGGCTTGCAGTTTGTGAAGATAAGTTTGAGTCTTGATATTGTTTGCTTTCGGCTCCTAATTGTAGTTCCCAGAGTACATGTAATAATCATGCTCTCTACCTTTGATTGTATATGCAACGTTTTTATTTATCTATGCCTTCAATTATTTTTATCTTGTTCATTAGCTTGCCACCTCCAGATTTATTGTACTTGTTACTCTGCTGTTTCCCCTTGCTAACTCTCTCCTGTGTTTATAATAATAATAATAATAATAAATTTTATTTATGGGTGCCTTTCAAGAGTCTCAAGGACACCTTACAAAAATTTAGCAGGTAGAGGAAAAACATGTAAGGGGAATGAAATAAATAGTAGAGACATGACTAGTACACAAAGTAAAGACAGAATTCAATACAAAACACAATATGAGGCAATTAATGCACAGATGAAAAGCGAGAGGGACGTGGGGCTAAGGATAGGCAGAGGTGAAGAGATGGGTCTTGAGGCGGGACTGGAAGATGGTGAGGGACACGGAATTGCGGATCAGTTGTGGGAGGGAGTTCCAGAGCCTGGGAGCTGCCCTGGAGAAGGCTCTGTCCCCAAAACTGCGGAGGTTGGACTTGTGGTTGGTGAGGAGAGCGGCTGATGTGGATCTGAGGGACCGTGAGGGTTGGTAGGGGGAGAGGAGGTCAGTGAGATATGGGGGGGCCAGATGGTGGAGGGCTTTGTAGGTGAGGATCAGGATTTTGTAGGTGATCCGGTGGGAGATGGGAAGCCAGTGAAGTTGTTTGAGGACTGGAGTGATGTGATGCCAGGATTTGGTGTGGGTGATGAGTCGGGCTGCTGCGTTCTGGACCAGTTGGAGTAGGTTGATGTAGGTGGAGCTGATGCCAAGGAGAAGTGAGTTGCAATAGTCCAGTTGGGAGGAGATGAAGGCATGGATGAGTCTTTCAGCAGCGGGAGGTGTGAGAGAGGGTCTGAGTTTGGCGATGTTGCGGAGATGAAAGAAGGAGGTTTTAATGACATGGCGGATGTGAGGCTCAAGGGAGAGGGTGGAATCAAAGATCACGCCGAGGTTGCGGGCCTGGGGAGATGGGGAGACAGTGGTGCCGTCGATGGTGAGAGTGGGGTTATTGATTTTGCTGAGTGTGGCTTTGGAGCCTATGAGGAGGAATTCTGTCTTATCGCTGTTGAGTTTGAGGAAGTTATGTTGCATCCAGGTTTTTATAGCTGACAAACAGGAGTTGATAAGGGAGGGGGGGGGGTTGTGGGGAGATTTGGTGCCGAGGTAGATCTGGGTGTCATCAGCGTAACAGTGGAAGTCCAGGTTGAAGTGGCGGAGTATCTGACCAAGGGGGTGGATGTAGATGATGAAGAGGAGGGGGCCGAGTACGGAGCCTTGTGGAACACCTTGAGTGACTGTGGCTGTAGCAGAGGTGTGGTTGTGGAGAGAGATGAAGTGGGATCTGTTGGAAAGGTAGGAACGGAGCCAGCTGAGTGCAGAGCCTTCAATGCCGAGGTCTTTGAGTCTGGTGAGCAGGATGTTATGGTTCACTGTATCGAAGGCTGCGCTCAGGTCGAGGAGGATGAGGATGTTGAGGGAACCAGTGTCAGCAGAGGTGAGGAGGTTGTTGAGGACTTTGAGGAGAGCAGTTTCTGTGTTATGGAGGGGGCGAAAGCCAGATTGGAGGGGTTCAAGTAGGTTATATGCAAGGAGGTGGGAATGAAGTTGCGATGCAACGATACGTTCCAGGGTTTTTGAAAGAAAGGGGAGGTTTGAGATTGGGCGGTAGTTAGTGAGAGAGGAGGGATCAAGACCAGGTTTCTTTAAGATTGGTGTGACAGCAGCAGTTTTGAAAGCGGAGGGGACAATTCCTTGGGACAATGAGGAGTTGAAGAGATTAGTGAGGTAGGGGCAGAGAACGGGGAGGCAGAACTTCAGCAGGGGAGAGGGTCAAGGGAGCAGGCAGTGTGTTTGTCATCTTTGCCCAGGACTGCTCTTGCTTACTCACTCCCCACCATTTTTCTTTGTCTAGACAATGGGTTTCCACCTTGTTGCTTCAATAGAAGAAGCATAAAGCCGAGGCAATCCCTTTGATCCACTGAGACCATGTCAATCATCAGGCACCCATTTGTACTAATCCAATACTTTAAATAAAAACTCTTTTTATTTCCTTTTGATAGATCATTTAATATTAACCATATTAAAATACTCAAATTTTTGAGCAAAACATGACATAGTGCTGGAGTAACTCGGATGATCAGGCCACATCTCTGGAGAACATGGATAGGTGATGCTTTGGGTCAGGACCCTTGCACTGTTTAAAAAAAAAAAAAAATGATTGAAGACTTGAGCAATTGTATACAAGATATAGAAAGCCATTTTGCCGCACGCTGTGCACTACATGTACCAGTGTTTTAAACTGCACACTCATTTGCTGTAAATGCTGTTCTGTGTGAACATTCTTTTTGACATTTGATACATTTCTGGTATTTATAAAGTCAGAGTGTTACAGTGTGGAACAAGCCCTTCGGCCCAACTTGCCCACACTGGCCAACATGTCCCAGCTACACTGGTCCCACCTGCCTGCGTTTGGTCCATATCCCTCCAAATTTGTCCTATCCATGTACCTGTCCAACTGTTTCCTTCCATGTTAGGATAGTCCCAGACTTAACTACCTCCTCCAGCAGCTTGTTCTATACACCCACCACCCTTTGTGTGGAAAAAGTTACCCCTCAGATTCCTATTAAATCTTTTCCCCTTCACCTTGAACCTATGTCCTCTGGTCCTCTATTCTTCAACTCTGGGCAAGAGATTCTGTGCATCTACCCGATCTATTCCTCTCATGATTTTATACACCTCTGTAAGATCACCCCTCATCTTCCTGTGTTCCAAGGAATAGAGTCCCAGCCTATTCAACCTCTCCCTATAGCTCAGACCCTCTAGTCCTTGCAACATCCTCGTAAATCCTCTCTGAACCCTTTCAAGCTTGACAATATCTTTCCTATGACATGGTGCCCAGAGAGCTGAGCACTATACTCTAAATGTGGTCTCACCAACGTCTTATACAACTGCAACATGACCTCCCAACATCTATACAATGCTCTGACTGATGAAGGTCAATATGCCAAAAGCCTTTTTGTTATCACTAATCAATCAATCAATCATTCATTCAATCAAAGACTTTATTGTCATTCAGAAATACACCAATAAATGCAAGTCTGAACGAAATTCCATTGCATCTGGCTCACCGTGCAACATAAAAATAACAAAAGGATAAAATAGATAAAAAGATAAAATAGATAATGGTGGTGGCACATTACACATAATTCAAGAGTCTGATGGCTCGGGGGAAGAAGCTGTTGCAAAATCTGGCTGTTCTGCTCCAGCTTAATCTGAATAATTACAATGCATTAATTCTATTTTCATGTCATTCTAGTATTTTAATTAGTTCTAGTGTTAGGTTGTTGATTGTTTGCAGACCTGTGTCTTGATACCCTTCCCAAACCAACCTTCACTTTTACCCATTTTCCTGTTGGGGGGGGGGGGGAAGAACTGATCCTTGATCATCTTTGTCCAGTCTCCTCTAACTAAAATATAACCTTGGCTGGCCATGTACCTAGACCTTCATCTCCATGAACTGCTTGAATGTTCTCTTATTGAGGTTTAATTAGTGAAGGAAGTTTTTAGTCTAGAGCTATTTTACTCTAATGAAGAGAGGAGTGGTCCTTTGGTTGTGGGAATGCAACGGAAGTTGGTAGGGTGGGGGTGGTTGGATTGGGCGTCCTGCATAAGTGGCTTATTTGTCATGTAGTTAAAATGGTTGTAGTTCAGTTTGGGTGTAATTGGTGATTCCCATGAACAACAACAGTGATCTTTTTAACAGCGTTGTTCCTTTTTCCTCAGTTTTCAATTCACACAGTCAATTGTGTTTAGTTTCCTAGTGGGGAGATTTCAACTTGTAGATTCTAGTATGAAAATCACTGCAGAGAATATTTTCTACTTTTAAATTGGTTTTGTCTTTCCCTGTTAACCTTGTTGGTATTATTAATAGGTACAGGGATTGTGAGCCAAAGCACGAGGTGTAACTGAGTCAAATTGGTTTGGTTTGAAGCCAGCTCCTATTTTTTACATGCCGTATTAAACTTTTGTGGAAACGAGTACTGCATTCTACACCTAACAAAAAAGGCACAATTTGGATTTATTTTCCTATTTCCCCGGGCTGTGTGGGGTGGCAAGAGTGGGTTGCTGAGGATGCTAGTGGAGAGTAATTGCTTGGATCTGAGACCTTTGCTCTTCACCTTTTTTTATTTTTGGAATTGACATGTGATTTGTCTGTTCTTGGTTGCTGAACAAACTGTTTTTGGTCCTATTTCCAGTTTTAATAATGGGTTTGTGTCGCAAGATGCCATTCATTTGCGGGCGGTCACGGTGGCGCAGCGGGGGAGTTGTTGCCTTACAGCGCCAGAGACCCGGGTTCGATCCCGGCTACGGGTGCTGTCTGTACGGAGTTTGTACGTTCTCCCCGTGACCTGCGTAGGTTTTCTCCGAGATCTTCGGTTTCCTCCCGCATTCCAAAGACGTACAGATTTGTAGGTTAATTGGCTAGGTAAATGTAGAAATTGTCCCTAGTGTGTGTAGGATAGTGTTAATGTGCGGGGATCGCTGGTCGGTGCGGACCGAAGGGCCTGTTTCCGCGCTGTATTTCTAAACTAAACTAAATGAGGGGATGCAGGGGGGGGGGGGGGAAACGACGACGACTGACTCATTAAAACCTACCAAATAACGAATGGTCTCGATAGTGGACATGGGAAGAATTATTCCAGTAATGGGAGAGTCTGGAACCAGAGGGCACAGCCTCACAATAAAAGGATGTATCCTCAAAAAGAAGATGATGAATTTATTTAGCCAGATGGTGGTGAATCTGTGAAATACATTGTCACAGACGGCTGAGGAGGCCAAGACATTGGGTATTTTTAAGGCAGTAATAGTGTCTTGATCAGTAAGGGTGTCGGGGGTTATGGGGAGAAGGTAGGAGAATGGGGTTGAGAGGGGAAATAGATCAGCCTTGATTGAATGGCGGAGAAGACTCAATGGGCTGAGAAGCCTACTTCTACCCCTTTGTCTTATGGTCTTATTCCAATACCATGAATGTATGATTACCATATAGAGTGATCTAATATATATTTTCCAACGTGTACAAAATTGGACTTTGGAGAGACAGCGCGGAAACGGGTCCACAACAACGCGTGATCACACCGTATACCAGCACTATCCTACACACTAGGAATCATTTATTATTTTTCTGAAGCCAAATGACCTACAAACCTGTACGCTTTTGGACAGGGAGATAACTGGGGCACCCAGGGAAAATCTATGTGGCCACATGGAGCCAACGCACAAACTCTGTACAGACGTCACCCACAGTCAGGATCGAACCGGGATAAGTTCATAAGTCATAGGAAAAAAATTAGGCCATTCAGCCCATCGTCTACTCCGCCATTCAATCATGGCTGATCTATCTCTCCCTCTTGACCCCATTCTCCTGCCTTCTCTCTGGCGCTGTAAGGCAGCAGCTCAGCCGCTGTGTCACTATGCCTCTGTATTATAATGAAACTTGCTGGTGTGGTTGAATCGATTACTCTTGGTCATATCAAACACTTGTTGATTAAGAACGTTGCCTGCATCTGTTTCTCTTGGTTGCACGAGTTAAAATCCCTCTTGAAATTGTGTTGTTGCAGATGAGCAAGAAGATGAGCCGTCATCTGCAGGAGGGAAGGTAATAAGCACAAAGCTCATTTTGGTCAGCCAATAGTGACGTGAAAATTGTAACTATGGCAACAACTGTTTTGTTTTTTTCCCAAGCACAAAAATAACAGTTTTTCTGTGTTCTGTGATGGTAGCATTTGTGCTTGTCTCATGCATGCTACTTATTGGTGGTAGATATTCTCAGTCTAGTGAAGCAATTGTAAAGCTGGTTCCACCAAGATGCAGCACAGAAACCCACAGGAGATCCTTGTACCATGTGGGTTTTAAACTGTACAACTCCTCCCCCTTCTGACGTGGGGTAGACTGTCTTACCCCCTCCCCCCCGGACTATCCACTCGTCATTTAGAACGGAGACGAGGAAACACTTTTTCTTACAGAGAGTGGTGAGTCTGTGGAACTCTCTGCCTCAGAGGGCAGTGGAGGCAGGTTCTCTGGATGCTTTCAAGAGAGAGCTAGATAGGGCTCTTAAAAGTAGTGGAGTCGGGGGATATGGGAAGAAGGCAGGAACGGGGTACTGATTGGGGATGATCAGCCATGATCACATTGAATGGCGGTGCTGGCTCGAACGGCCGAATGGCCTACTCCTGCACCTATTGTCTGTTGTCACTTTAATTTCATGTTCCATGTATCTTGTTATGTTTTATGACTGTTGGCAGATCAATTTCCGTCCTGGGATAAATGAAGTGGTATCGTATTGTAACATTTTGATCGCCTGTTTCCGGGCTTACAGGATGGCAGAAGGGAAATATGACTGTTCAGAGGGGTTTCATTTTTGTAAATGACATATTGTATTTCACCTGCAGGACCAATGGTTAATTTGATGTCCCTTGAATATCCATAAAATGTAAATGGTCAGATTGTCTCGGCAGTTCTAACTGCTTTGTGAATTGTAATTCTATACTCCAATATTGATCAGTTTCCTGTTAAGACATTGCAAAATTCTGTCTGAGATCTCCCTTCAACCCAGTTTGAAAAATGAACAGCTACCTATAGGTTACATGAATCAATCAGAACCACAGTGATCGACTGACATCATTGGTATATTATTGTCACATGTAATGATATACAGTTAAAAAAACTTGGTTTTGAGTGCTATCCAGGCAAATCATACCTTGTGTGAACATGAGGCAGTGCGAAGGGGAAGGCGAATAGACAATAGGTGCAGGAGTAGGCCATTCGGCCCTTCGAGCCAGCACCGCCATTCAATGTGATCATGGCTGATCATCCCCAATCAATACCCCGTTCCTGCCTTCTCCCCACATCCCCTGACTCCACTACTTTTAAGAGCCCTATCTAGCTCTCTCTTGAAAGCCTCCAGAGAAGTTGCCTCCACCGCCCTCTGAGGCAGGGAATTCCACTGACTCACCACTCTCTGTGAGAAAAAGTGTTTCCTCGTCTCCGTTCTAAATGGCTTACTCCTTATTCTTAAACTGTGGCCCCTGGTTCTGGTCTCCCCCAACACCGGGAACATGTTTCCTGCCTCTAGCGTGTCCAAGCCCTTAACAATCTTATACATTTCAATGAGATCTCCTCTCATCCTTCTAAACTCCAGAGTGTACAAGCACAGCTGCTCCATTCTCTATGCAGAATAGATGGCTAAAGAGAGAGTGCAGGTAAAGAAATAGTGCAAGGGCCACACAAATTGATTGGAAGATCAGGAATTCATCCTCTGTACACGAGAGGTCCATTCCAGAGTCAGATCAGGAGCTGTTTTTGGTGGTAGGTACTTCTTGGCTGCAAGGAATGGAGCACAGAGAGTGACCAGGTTGAGAATTGTCATTCATGACACTGGCTGCTTTCCCAAGGTAGTGTGAAGGGCAGATTGAGCGGGAAGGGGGGGGGGGGGGGGGGGGGGTTCTGGTTTGCATGATTGTCTGGCTGAGCTCTCAACTCTCTGCAGTTACTTGTGGCCTTGGGCTGAGCAGTTGTCACGCCCAAACTGTGATGCATCTGGATTGGATGCTTTGAATTGGGACATGTTGTTGGTGTTGTTCCTAGTTTGACGAGGAACATCCTTGTGATTGAGGCAGTGCAGTGTAGGTTCATGAGATTGATCCCTGGGATGGCGGGACTGTCATATCAGGAAAGATTGAAAAGACTAGGCTTGTATTCACTAGAGTTTAGAAGGATGAGGGAGGATCTTATAGAAACATATAAAATTATAAATGGACTGGACAAGCTAGATGCAGGAAAAATGTTCCCAATGTTGGGCGAGTCCAGAACCAGGGGCCACAGTCTTAGAATAAAGGTGAGGCCATTTAAGACTGAGGTGAGAAAAACCTTTTTCACCCAGAGAGTTGTGAATTTGTGGAATTCCCTGCCACAGAGGGCAGTGGAGGCCAAATCACAGGATGGATTTAAGAGAGAGTTAGATAGATCTCTAGGGGCTAGTGGAATCAAGGGATATGGGGAGAAGGCAGGCACGGGTTATTGACTGGGGACGATCAGCCATGATCGCGCTGAATGGCGGTTGCTGGCTCGAAGAGCCGAATGGCCTCCTCCTGCACCTGTTTTCTATGTTTATGCTTGAAGAACCTGAAGCACTTGATCATCTCCACTTCAGCACCACTGGTACAGACTAGGGAGTGTCCTCCACGTTGCATCTCGAAGTTGATGACTGGCGTCTTCAATTTTCTAATGCAGAGGGCATGTGCTATTTTTTTCCAAGGAGATTAAAATGAATCACGTATTGCTATGAGACTGCAGGGTGACTTGGACAGGTTGGGGGAGTGGGCAGATTCATGGGAGATGAAGTTTAATGTGGATAAATGTGAGGTTATCCATTTTGGTAGCAAAAACAGGAAGGCAAATTACTATCTAAATGGCGTCAAGTTGGGAAAAGGGGAAGTACAACGGGATGTGGGGGTCCTTGTTCATCAGTCTATAAAAGTAAGCGTGCAGGTACAGCAGGCAGTTGAGAAAGCGAATGGCATATTGGCCTTTATAACAAGAGGAGTTGAGTATAGGAGCAAAGAGGCCCTTCTGCAGTTGTACAGGGCCCTATGAGACCACACCTGGAATATTGTGTGCAGTTTTGGTCTCCAAATTTGAGGAAGGACATTCTTGCTGTTGAGGGAGTACAGCGTAGGTTTACAAGGTTAATTACAAGGTCACGCTAGAGGCAGGAAACAAGTTCCCGATGTTGGGGGTGTCCAGAACCAGGGGCCACAGTTTAAGAATAAGGAGTAAGTCATTTAGAACAGAGACGAGGAAACACTTTTTCTCACAGAGAGTGGTGAGTCTGTGGAATTCTCTGCCTCAGAGGGCGGTGGAGGCCGGTTCTCTGGATACTTTCAAGAGAGAGCTAGATAGGGATCTTAAAGATAGTGGAGTCGGGCGATACGGGGAGAAGGCAGGAACGGGGTACTGATTGGGGATGATCAGCCATGATCTCATTGAATGGCAGTGCTGGCTCGAAGGGCCGAATGGCCTACTCCTGCACCTATTGTCTATGGGTGACTCTCTGATGCCTGTACTCCAAAGTGCAAATCCATGCCTTACAAACAGTTATAGGGTTGAGGTATGCTTAATCAGTTTTTGATGATGATAGTCAAGATTGTGTGTAGGATGGGAAACGAGAAGAATTTGTCACTCTGCAGAAAGCTGAGTTTTCAGCATCCACCTAATGGCACCTTGTCCAATAAGCAGTGCTTTTTGAAGTTGGATGCAAAATGCTGGAGTAACTCAGTGGGTCAGGCAGCGTCTCTGGAGAAAACAAATCGGTGAAGTTTTGGGTCGGAACCCTTCTTGACCCTATAATCTGAGGTTCTTCCTGGTCGTGGTCTCATCTGCCAATGGGATTAGGACCGTGGGCAACCTTGTACAAAAACGAGCATTGTTGAAGCACTTCCTTTAATAGAATGCAAAAATTGGGAAATGGCATCAATTTAAGATAATTATGCTAAAAATAGTTATTTGTTATTTAACATTAGGAAGAAGAGGACAATGCCAGTACTAAACCAGATCACTTGCATCCTGTGGACCAAGCAGAGGATAATGTCACTGAACAGACGCATCACATTATCATTCCTAGCTACTCAGCATGGTTTGACTACAACAGGTAAGAATAAATATTTTAGTCATTTTTCATGTCTTTCACTTCCGCTTGGTCCGTCTTTATTTCTTTCACTTGCTACCATTCCCAGTATCCACCGGGCTCTTACACACAACACTTAGAACGGAGACGAGGAAACACTTTTTCACTGAGAGTCGTGAGTCTGTGGTATTCTCTGCCTCAGGGCGGTGAAGGCCGGTTCTCTGGGTGCGTTCAAGAGAGCTAGATAGGACTCTTAAAGATAGGGGGATAGGGGGAGAAGGCAGGAACGGGGTACTGATTGGAGATGATCAGCCATGATCTCATTGAATGGCGGTGCTGGCTCGAAGTGCCGAATGGCCTCCTGCACCTATTGTCTATTGACTAACTTCAGCAACTATGATTTTCGAGGAAAGACTGGTTGTACTCCTGACCGGTTTTGCTCAACTATGGTTACCTAGTATTACGGTTATTGATTTGTTATATTTATGATACATTCATCTGCCGTTGCATTTATGGGTCTATTAAGCTGTCCATTATGGGTCTAAATGATGTCTTTACGTTGGACACTGTCTTAAGGGCCTGTCCCACTTGGGCATCATTTGTATGTCATGCAGGTGGCGGGCGAATATTTTGTGCATCCCAAAATCCTGGGCGCCGTGCACGACCGCGCGTCACTGCCTACGTCACCATGCACACGTAATGCACGCCTTGCGCGTCATGACGCATAAATGATGCCCAAGTGGGACTGGCCCTTTACAGTGACGTCACTTAGGCCTGCTGCAGCATTCCACACACTAAAGACAGATAGTTCTGATTCAACAATTGGTTTGGTTAACTCCCAACATTTCTGCATGCGTGCCATTTTACATATCCCCTGTTTTGTCTACACTGGAACATAGAACAGGACAGGAACTGACCCTTTGGCCCAGGACGTCCATGCCCAATGCAATGCCAGTTGAAACAAATCTCCTCTGCCTGCACCTGATCCATATTACTTCTGCTACACTTTCCACTATTCCTCCTCTTTTTTCGTTGTACTTGTAATTCCTCTTTTTCTCCCCATTTCCAACAAACGTACTAGCAACCTGACTGCAGACCGTGCATCTTGTTGAGCACTACTGCCTTTATCCTTGATAAGCTTTGAGGTCTGGCATGGAATGCATTACTTTGAGTTGTGAAACTGCATTTCTTGACAAGCTCTTAAAAAAGGATGCCAAGTAATGGACTAACTCAGTGGGTCAGGTGGCATCACTGGAGAAGAACCTGTCCAAGTTCTCCAGAGTTGCTGCCCGACCCGCTGAGTTACTGTAGCACTTTGTCTTTTTCTACCAGTGAGTATTTTCACTTTCAGCCTCAAGTGGGCAACATGACAGCAAAACATTTATAAAATATCGCTCATTCATTGACGATTTAGAGTTGGGTCGCAACACTGAAAGAAGGGCTTGAAGGATTCTTAATACTTCATATGATTAAAATGAAGAACATTGACATATGTTGAGGAAGGAACTGCAGATGCTGGTTTATACCGAAGATACATAGATACTTAAAAAATTGGTGTCCAATTCGGTAAATAAAAACTAAATCTCCACTATAAATGGCTTTCTGCGAGACAGTGAGCCTCTGCCCCGATGGTTGAGTGCGTGGAAATCCGCGGATTGGAATTTAGCGGAGAGTATGTTCGTGGGTGCAGGCCGACCGTCTTTGCATGTGTATCTCTACGGCCAGCGCTCGGCTCCGCACATGTAGAGTAGCGTTTTTCCTCTGTTCCCCCAGGCCTACCGTACCGGATTTGGGGCAGGGAGCACAGAGTCATGTACACGTACAGAACACTCACTGCATTCAAGTTTCTGTATGTCATAGACACCACAATGTTCTTTTTTTTTTAACCTGATTCAATAGATAATAGGTGCAGGGTTGGGCCGTCAATGTGATCATGGCTGATCATCCACAATCAGTACCCCGTTCTTGCCTTCTCGTCATATCCCCTGACTCCGCTATCTTTAAGAGCTCTCCAGAGAATTGGCCTCCACTGTCTTCTGAGGCAGAGAATTCCACAGTTTCACAACTCTCTGGGTGAAAAAGATTTTCCTCATCTCCATTCTAAATGGCCTACCCCTAATTCTTAAACTGTGGCCCTGGTTCTGGGTTCCCCCAACATCTGGGACATGTTTAAGGGTAAACCAGCAAGGAAATTGTGTCATTTCAAGGTATAATTATCAAAAGTTTCCTGCATAAAGGATACTTCACTCTAATTAGGATAAACAAGCAAAGAACAGGTATCATGTTGCAAGTAGGTGTTGGTGTAATATAACATATTTTCAATATGACGTAAGTGTAAATAAGCAAGGAGTTGGTGTCATTTTCAGGTATGATTATCACATTTTCTGTAAACTAAGTGACAAGCAAGTAAAATGTGTTATTTTAAGGTACAATAAAAAAAATTACAGTCAACAGGGAAGAAAACACTGTCATTTCAAGGTACAATTATCAACAGTTTTCTGCTACGGGTTTATGCCCATTGAGGAAAAATGGGAAATGCCTTTTTTCAGGCCTTGTGTTTAGTTGGAGCAGATATATTCAATGTGGAGATGAGGTAAACAATGGGATTTCCTCCTTTTGTAGCATTCATGAGATAGAACGCCGTGCCTTACCTGAATTCTTCAACGGAAAAAATAAGTCCAAGAGTCCAGAAATGTGAGTAAATAAAAACTTAAACACTTCTGTTCTCTCACAAATGAGCTGAAAATATATTTGTGTTTTGAGTGTCTTAGCGTCTTCAATTCTTTCAGTATAGTTGTTCGGTGCTTGTTAAGAAATTCTGTTTTGAGAGATTTTTGTGTAAATGTAACTGAGCAGCAGATTGTAGAAGTCTTTTGTTCGCTTGCTGATGTTAATATACGATTTACATCTCCAAGGATATATTTTCTTGCCCTGTTTGTTCAATTCTGATCTGTTGTGAAACATATTGCTTTTGAGATTTTCATTGTAATTTCATAAATGATGGGAGCAACATCAAGGTTCAGGAACAGCTTATTCCCCACAGCCATCAGACTATTAAACTCAACTCAAACAAAAATCTGAACTTTAATAGCCTATTGCACTATTCAATGGTATATGGACACACTGATCTGTTCTGTATTTATTTATGCCTATAATATTCTGTTGTGCTGAAGCAAAGCAAGAATTTCATTGTCTTATCTGGGACACATGACAATAAACTCTCTTGAATCTTGAGCTGAATTAGGCCATTCGGCCCATCATTCAATCATGGCTGATCCATCTTTCCCTCTTAACCCTATTCTCCTGCCTTCTCCCCATAACCCCCGATACCTGATCTGATACCCTGTCTTCTTTTATTGACTTTAGCTTCTCTATCTTCTTGGGCTTTATTCCTATTGATCAAATTAGGCTGAGTTATTGTTTCTGCCAAGCGCAAGTACAGTTTTTCATTGTTTGTTTTGAATGTTTAATTGATGGTGTAAAGGTGGAGCTGTGTAAGGTGGACTCGGACAATAAGTCAAAATCTATAGCTGAATAACGGGAGATGTTCAAGCATCTTGTCCATGACAAAGGAGGATTCCATGAGAAAGACACACAACCTGTGGGTAACAAAGGATACCACGGGTTATGTTAAACTGAAAAGTAGGGCATACAAAGTGGCAAGAACTGGTGGTAGGCTGGAGAACTGGGAGGGTTCAGGGATTTAGCAGCAAACGACTAAAACCTCAAAAAGGAGTAAATTGATTTGAGATCAACTTTGTACGTAATATCAAAACTGTACAAGTTTCTATGCGTGTGTCAATTGGCAATGGCAGTTAAAGAAAGTGAAACTGTTAGGAAATGAGGCTGGTAAATGAATAAGGGGAAACAAAGTTTTAAATGAATTATACACAGCCATCTTCACTGGAAGAATCTGCAAATATCTCTAACATAAGATTTGAAATAACAGTGGATCTTGTAGAAATGCTAATCAATGGATGAAGTATTGGAGCAGCTCACTGGGCTGAAAATTGGCGAATCGCCAGGACCCAATGGCTTAGATTTTTTAAATAAATGCCAGCAGAGATGGCCAAGGTGTTGCTCCAACCTACCTCATTGCACACCATGGATATTTTTCTCTTTAGCTGTAATGTCATAAGGCTTGGACACTCCAAGCATTGAAATATTTTTCCCTTTGTACAACCTGCTGTGCAGGTGAAGGACTTGATTGTGCTCGTGTTTTGTTGATTTGACTGGATAGCATGAAAACCAAGCTTTTCACTGAGCATACCAATATGTACAGAAGAGGATCTGAGGCCATCAGACTGAAAGGCAATGCAGGCTTGAGGGACTGAGTAGCCAACTCCCACTCCTTCAATCTTTTGTTTTTACTTTTGTTTCTTCTGCCCTGGAAGAGGTTCCTGTATTGTGCTTGATACAACCCCTCTTTTCTGAGAACCGTGAAGAATAAAGCTTGGTAGCGCTGTCGTGATGGTTTGGCAGATTAAGTAGTGTGTTTCTGTTTGCGAATTTAAGTTGCAGCTTGTGGTACTTTTTCTGAACAGAATGATGCCGTCAAAAGTCCTGTTTCCTTCAATGTCACTCCATCATTGTGTTCATTTGAATCAGCTATGCTTGTGTTGGCATTTCTATATTTGAAATGCAAGTTTACTTTCAAATTACAGAGTAGTCATGTTCTTATCCATCAAATCCATATCTTGCACTCAGGTAGTTAATCTTCGGTGATATTTTGGTTCATCTTATATGTACTGAACCTTATGCATAAGTATATATTATACTGTTATCTTCAGAATGCTGAGATGAATTGTGCTTGAATTAATTAATTGAACTGAAACTATTTTTTCACTTCTTGCGAATTGGGTTCATAAGTTCATTTATTGTCACATATACCAATTGGTGTAGTGAAATTCACTGGCCAGGTCAGTCATACAATTTAAAAACGCACCAGACTCAGAAAACACATTTTAACATAAACATCCATCACAGTGACCCCTACACATTCCTCACTGCGATGGAAGGCGAAATAAAGTTCCAAGTCCTTCACTTGTTGTTCTTCCTTGATCGGGGGTCTCGAGCCCCCCCGTTGACGGGACGGTCTTGACTCCCGTAGCCGGAGGCGTTCGGGCCCTCTGCGTCGAGGCGTTCAGCTCCCGCATCGGGGGGTTGTCAGCTCCCCTGCGCCGGGCGATCAAACCTCGCGTCGGGGCCAGTTGAACCTTCTGCGGCGTTGGAGCTCCCGACTAGCCTCTCCCGAGACTGTGAGCCCGCAGTGGGAGCGATCCCAGGCAAGGGATCCGCTTACCGCGATAGGGCTCACGACAGTCCGAGGCGGCTTCCAGCTCTATCGATGGTAGGCCGCAGAGCCCGGAGAATGTGATCCGAAACGTGATCACATCTCCGGGAAGGTAAGATTCCCCCCATTTCCCCCCCCTCCCCCCACATAAAACAAACAGAAGAACATTAAAACAAACTTTAAACTAACGCTAAAAATAACAAAAAGGATGATAAAAACGAACAGACTGTCGGCAGGGCTGCCATCTTCCTCCTCCGGCGCCCCATGGATGTGGTATTTGGTATTTGCGTTTGGTATTTTAACAAGCAAATTACAAATTACTTGTGATAAATGTTAGCATATTTCATAGGACCTCGTTTTCAAAAAGAGCATTTAAAAAAAATATTGTGTCCAATTCCACAGATATTTGGCATATCGAAACTTCATGATAGATACTTACCGACTAAATCCTCAAGAATACCTGACCAGTACGTCTTGCCGGAGAAATTTAACAGGGGATGTATGTGCTGTGATGAGGTAAGGCAAGGGCATTCGTGGAGGTGGGAGGGGCAACAGAAAATGAAAAGCAGCAATCTAACATTTTAATTGGCAGAGGGAGAAAACAGATGGAATGAAACAAGATAAAGGACTGCTTTTTCAATCCTTTTATTCCCCTTTCTCTTTGCCAATTAAAGCATGTTTGATATCTGCTTTCTCTTCATTCTAAAAAAACGTCACCGACTTTACCTGCTTTCTTCATATGCTGCTAGCCTAAGTATTTGTAGTACTTAAATGTTTTATTTCCATTTTCAATCAACGGCTGTTTTTTGATTTCTCTGAAAGGTTTTGTCTTGAAGTAAAGATATGAATGGTCTGTAGCTAAAACTTCACACGTGGGTTCTGTCTGACTACTCTTTCAGAAACTGTTTTGCATGCGTCCTTTTTTCTTGCCACAGTGACTGGGAAAATTGGAGATAAGTAACAAACATGTAGATGCTCTTAGTCACACAATGTGATTACTCCAGGGATAATAAATCAACGCATGTTTTCTGTCATATGGTGATTAAGGGGGACGATGGAACGCTTGTTTGCCTTCCCCTCCATCCCCAAATAAAAGTTAAAAATTAATGCTCACGTTTAAAACAGAAAATACTGCATCTATTATTTGTGGTGTTGGTAATGATGAAAGTGCAAAATAAACCAATGCATACAAGTTGGTACCATGAAGAGGGAACTCTGCTGGATTGGACATGTGCTGGTGAACACACTTGACCGTATATATTCATGTGCACCCTGCTTTCTGCAGAGTTCATGCCTTCTTGGAGCAGTGGGGCCTCGTGAATTACCAAGTGGATGCCGACAGTCGACCTCTGCCAATGGGACCTCCTCCAACCCCTCACTTCAATGTTCTTGCGGATACACCCTCCGGCTTGGTGCCAGTTCATCTCAGGACCCCTCAAGTAAGAAATGCAAAATCATCTCTGGGCCCCCATTCTCTCTACATTCCCAAGTTAAGGGCCTGTCCCACTTACGCGACCTTTACAGGCGACTGCCGGCACCCGTCATAGGTCGCCGAAACTTTCAACATGTTGAAAATTCAGCGGCGACCAGAAAGACGCTACGACTGTATGGTTGTGAGAGGTCTCCTATGGTCGTGAGAGATTACCCGCGACATGTCGCCAGGGGTCGCCTGTATGGTCATGAGAGGTCTCCTATGGTCGTGAGAGGTCCCCAAAGGGTTGTAGCGTCTTTCTGGTCACCGTTGAATTTTCAAATGTTGAAAATTTCGGCGACCTATGACGGGTGCCGGCTGTGGCCTGTAAAGGTCGCGTAAGTGGGACTTTAATGTAACCTCTTGTTTATTGGAGCTGGTGGAGGAGAAATTTTGTGTACATTTTTTCCATAATGCAAGACTTGCCGGTAAGGTATCACTATGTGCATTTATTTACCTAATTGGCTATTAAATATAAAATGTTTTGCACCACTGATAATCGTGATTCCCAGAAAAGGTTTGTTTTTGTGGTAAATCAGATGTAGATTCCCAGACTTGGTGCTTGTGTTTATTTTGGATCATCATGTAATTTTTAAGCAAGTATTTTTGGTTTGCATCTTTGAATAGGTATAAACCTTACCTTCACTACACCAAATGAGGTTAATCTTCTCTTTTTAACATTATAACTTAAGCCCTGTTTCTTTTGTGCAGATGACCATGCGTTTTCTTTTTAATTGAATTCGAGGCTTGGTAAAGCTGCTACTTAATAGCCCCCGAGAGCCAGGTTTGATCCAGACCTCTGGTGCTGTTCATTTGGAGTTTGTGCGTTCTCACGGTGACTGCGGGAGTTTCCTCCAGTTTCCTCCCATATCCCAAAGATGTGCTGGTTTAACTGCCCCTAATGTGTAGGGAGTGGATGCGAAAGTGGTATAACATAGACACTAGACAATAGGTGCAGGAGCAGGCCATTTGGCCCTTCGAGCCAGCACCGCCATTCAATGTGATCATGGCTGATCATCCCCAATCAGTACCCCGTTCCTGCCTTCTCCCCATATCCCCTGACTCTGCTATTTTAAGAGCCCTATCTAGCTCTCTCTTGAAAGCATCCAGAGAACTGGCCTCCACCGCCCTCTGAGGCAGATAATTCCACAGACTCAACACTCTCTGTGAGAAAAAGAGTTTCCTCGTCTCTGTTCTAAATGGCTTACTCCTTATTCTTAAACTGTGGCCCCTGGTTCTGGACTCCCCCAACATCGGGAACATGTTTCCTGCCTCTAGCGTGTCCAAACCCTTAACAATCTTATATGTTTCACTGAGATCCTCTCTCATCCTTCTAAACTCCAGAGTGTACAAGCCCAGCTGCTCCATTCTCTCAGCATATGAAAGTCCCGTCATCCCGGGAATTAACCTTGTAAACCTACGCTGCACTCCCTCAATAACAAGAATGTCCTTCCTCAGATTAGGGGACCAAAACTGCACACAATACTCCAGGTGTGGTCTCACTAGGGCTCTGTACAACTGCGTTAGGACCTCTTTGCTCCTATAGAATCTGTATGAATGGGTGATCGATGGTCAGCATCAATTCAGTGAGGTGAAGGGCCTGCTTTCATGCTCTAGCTATAAGTCATACCTGCCTGAAATCATGAGCATACTGTTTAAATAGACTTGGATTACTAAGTTATTGTTGTTTCATGTCCACTAAAGTCGCAAATTGTGATGCAGATTCCAGCCAACCAACAGTTGTTGAACTTCCCAGAAAAGCCAAAGGACAAACCGGCTGACCTGCAGAACTTTGGGCTGCGGACAGACATGTACGCAAGAAAGGGCACCTTGGCTAAAGTAAGCATTACATTTTTACTTGAAGGGATTTCCATGGGTCTGGAGATTTTCGGAAGGGAGAATTCACGGAAACTCTGCTGGATGCAAAAAAATTGATGAAAATGTAAGGAAGCTTGAAATGTTGGTAGAAACAGGAAATGGATGAATTGAACCTTGGATTGAATTGAATTGAATTGAATACCTTTATTTGTCATTCAGACCTTTCGGTCTGAACGAAATGCTGTTGCCTGCAGCCATACATGTAATAATAACAAAACACAATAAACACAAATTAACATCCACCACAGTGAGTTCACCAAACACCTCCTCACTGTGATGGAGGCAAAAGTCTTAGAGTTACTGTCTCTTCCCTCCTCTTCTCCCTCTGCGCCTATTTATGTACTAAAATTATCGATTTTGTTTGGATGCGAAAGTGACTTGGATCCATTTATTTTCCATTTGCCATCTGGGCACATTCCTATTTTGGCTGCCATTTGAAAGAGTGCTTTTTAATTCAGAAATTGCACATCAGAAGCTTCCAATTTTTTTAGTTCAATCTCCAATAACAGTTTAGATTTCACACATTCATGTGTAATGATATTTTTTTATATTTTCGTAATGAAACTAGAATTGACTATTTCTTTTTGTCAAAATTTTTTTTTGTTTTTTTCTCGTCTGTCAATCGAGCAACAAATGTTTTTCACAGTACCTCTGTAAATGTAACAATAAACTAGACTAAACTAACCTTTTGCGATGAAGCAACAAAGTTCAAGAGCATGAAGTGCTGGAGTAACTCAGCAGGTCGGGCAACATCTCTGGAGAACGTGGATAGTTGACGTTTCGGTTCTTGAACCAAAATGTCTTCACCTATCCTTGCTCACCAGAAATGTTGCCTGACCTGTGGAGCTACTCCAGCACTTTGTGTCCTTTTGTGTATTAACCAGCATCTGCAGTTCTTTGTTTTCACAAGCAACACTCACTGAGCTACCTAAGGTTCATCAGTTGGTTAGTTGAAAGTGAAATCGGAAAAGCAGAAACATTTTGAGAGGTACATGTAATGTTTTGTTTGGGATGAATGGATTTCCAAAGAGATTAATGTTAGGAACTTCATTTTTAAACTTGGACTCTGCTCCCCGCCCCTCCAACATCCAAAAATATCAAGAGAATCATGTTGTTAATAATAACAAGGTATTAATGTGCCTAAACCTCTGCCATTGCTTTACTGGGAGGTTAAATGGGATTAAGATGAGTAGCAAGTTTTACATCCTCATGGTACTATGGCCGGAGGTAGATATTTGGAGCCTGATGAATTCTGAGAATCGTCATCATTGATCACATCATAAAATAGACTTTCAGTGTTCCAGGACTCTGAAGATACTCTGGCTTATAGACAGTAGACAATAGGTGCAGGAGTAGGCCATTCGGCCCTTCGAGCCAGCACCGCCATTCAATGTGATCATGGCTGATAATCCACAATCAGTACCACCCGTTCCTGCCTTCTCCCCATATCCCCTGACTCCGCTATTTTTAAGAGCCCTATCTAGCACCTAAAGTATCTTTGGCTTACTTGTGTACTTCACATCTTTGGTGGGGTATTGTAATGAAGCAGTGGTTTACATCAAGAGGTTGATGAAGCTTGCAGATTAAATCATATCCCATGTGTTATTGGGATGGAATTAATGGCTTCTGATTGTTTCTCAGCCCAGAATAGAGATCTAATGTTTCTCATTAGCGAATGATCTTTGCTGGAAAATGCAATTGTAACCATGGCGATGGTAACTCGCTCTGGATTGGCACCATACAGATGAACATATTGCCCATGCTGTGCATTTGTGTGTCAAGTCTTTTTTTGGAAGTGTTGCTATCTACATGTGAATCTCTTAAGACTTTGTGCCTTGGTTTCATGAATAGAAGAAATGAAAGGAAAGCTTCAAAAGTAAATCAAACGATTGAGGTAGTGCATTACGTTAGCACCTTTCCAATGACATGCTCATATTTTTCCACTGTGTCTATGTTGCAGCAAAGCAAAGCCAATGCAGCCCGAGACTGGACAGACCAGGAAACCCTTCTCCTATTAGAGGTGAGTCATTCTCATTCAAAACATCATTCATTGTGGCAGCAGCTCAGGCACAACAGAAGATAGTATGAAAATAATATGTTTTTTTTGCTATTCATGGAACATAAAGCAATGCAGCACCAGAACAGGCCCTTTGGCCCACAATATCTGTGCCGAACATGATGCCAAAGCCAACTCTTATCTACCTACACATTATCCTTATCCCGATGTTGGGGAAGTCCAGAACAAGGGGTCACAGTTTAAGGATAAGAGGGAAGTCTTTTAGGACCGAGATGAGAAAATCATTTTTTACACAGAGAGTGGTGAATCTGTGGAATGCTCTGCCACAGAAGGTAGTTGAGGCCAGTTCATTGGCTATATTTAAGAGGGTTAGATGTGGCCCTTGTGGCTAAAGGGATCAGGGTGTATGGAAAGAAGGCAGGGATGGGATACTGAGTTGGATGATCAGCCATGATCATATCGAATGGCGGTGCAGGCACGAAGGGCCGAATGGCCTACTACTGCACCTATTTTCTATGTTTCCATTCCATGTACCTATCCAGAACTCTTAAAGGCCACTAAGCACCACCTCCCCCAACAGCATGTATCAGGTACTCGCCACCCTCTGTTTTTCAAAATAAAAACTTGCCCTGCATATCTCCTTTTAACTTTTTTCCCCCCTCATCTTAAAGTTGCGCCCTGCTGATGCTTGAATTTTCCATAATGCGGAACAAAAGATTCTGACTGTCCACCCTGTCTGCCTAGCATAATTTTATATACTTCATCAGGTTGCCCAGCAACCTTTGGCGTTCCAGAGAAAACTATCCAAGTCTTTCCAATCTCTCCTTGGAGCCAATGCCCCTAATTGAGGTGTCATTCTGGTAAACCTCCTCTTGCTCCCTTTCTGAAGCCTCCACATCCTCCATGTAATGGGGCAACCAGAACTGCAATACTTCAAATACAGCCTAATTGAAGGTCTATAAAGCTGCATCATAAGTTCCTGACACTTGTACTCAATACCTCAATGCTACAAGATCAAGCATGTCATATGCCTCCTACTTGTGTTGTCACTTTCAGGGAGTTCTGGACTTGGGCACCTAGATCCCTCTCTGTACATCAATGCTGCTAACGGTCATGCCATTAATTGTATATTTTCCCCTGATATTTGACTTTCCAAAGTGCAACGCCTCACTAGTGGTCTCTATTCCATGGAGCGCAGGAGGATGAGGGGAGATCTTCTAGAGGTATACACAATCATGAGAGGAATAGATCGGGTAGCTGTACAGAGTCCTTTACCCAGAGTAGGGGAATCGAGGACCAGAGGACATAGGTTCAAGGTGAAGGGGAAAAGATTTAATAGGAATCCGAGAGGTAACACTTTCTCACAAAGGGTGGTGAGTATATGGGAAAAAGCTGCCAGAGGAGGTAGTTATCCCATCGTTTAAGGAAGAGACAGGTACATGGTTAGGGCAGGTTTGGAGGGATATGGATCAAGCGCAGGCAAGTGAGCTACCCTAGGACATTGTTGGTCGGTGTAGGTGAGTTGGACCGAAGGGCCTGTTTCCACACTGTTTCACTCTATGACGGGTGGGGAACCTTTCCACGTTGGAATGCCGCATTAAGTTAGCTGTAATCTAATAAGGCCACATCCAAGAAACTTTAATTAGATATACTTCAAAATTTACATTGTTTTGTTAAAATATCCCTCATGACTTTCTTATGTTTTAATTGTGGCCGTCAGTCGGGGAGGATTATTTAGTTGAATCTTCTTTTACTCTTTGGTATTTTAAATACGTTAATTTTAAGATTAAAATAAAAATAATAAAAGACGAACAAAAACATTAATAAAAATAAAAGGATTTGTTCTACAAAATTTGGATTCATTCAAAAGGCTACAGGTTCCCCACCCCTGCTCTATGACCTCACACTTGCTCTGATTAAACTCCATCTGCCGTATCTCTGCCCCTTTCAGTAGCTGATCTGTATCCCCCCATATACTTTGACAGCCTTCCTCACAATCTGTGACTCCAGCAATCTTTGGGTCGTCTGCAAACTTGTTAATCAACCTGTTTAGTCCAAGTCATATAATATATCACAAATACTTGCAGAACTCCACTGGTCACAGACCTCCAGCCTGAGTATTGTCCTTCCACCATAACCCTTCCAGCCCAACCCTCTGTCAGTAAGTCTGTTCTGAAACCAAGCAAATCCTATCCTGAAAAAATATCTCCAGTAGCTTCCCTACCACTGACATGAGGCTCACTGGCCTATAATTCCCTGGTTTTTCTCTACTTCCCTTAAATAAAAGAACAAGTTCTCAAGTCCTCCGGGACCTTGCCTGTGACTTGAGAAGACGCAGAGATCTTCATCAAGGCTCCCACAATCTCCCCTCTTGCCTCTCAATAACCTGGGATAGATCCCATCAGATCCTTGGGATTTATCCACCTTCACAATCTTCAAGAGCCCCAACACCTTATTTTCGTAGAGAAAAACATTTTGAATAAGGATGCAGGTAACGGTGGTGTCTGGCTGTTTGCATTTCATAGCATGCAATCTGCTTCCTTGTAATCTTCTGAAGGAAAAATAATCCCCAGACTACATCTACATAGCAGAATTCAGCGCTCTGGTGAACAACTCCGCTTGGTTTCTTTCTCCTTGGTAATTGTCTTGGTTTACTGTGCATATAAAAGGCCTTGGGATTTTATTTAATCTGACTTGCCAATGACATTTCATGGTATCTTTTGGCCATCTATTATTTTAACTTTTTTTCATCTCTACCTGAAATGCCATCAATCCATTTTCTCCTGAGATGCTGCCTAATCTGCTGAGTTACTCCAGCAATTGTGTCCTTTTGTGTATTAACTAACATCCTCAGTTCCTTGTTTCTACACGCTGACTCTCAGCTGCCATGAGTTTACCAGTGTTCCATAAATACGTGCTTATACCAAATGTAACTACAGCTGATTTATTTGAATGAAATGAATCTTTTTCATGTTTAGGCTCTGGAAATGTACAAGGATGACTGGAACAAAGTATCTGAGCACGTTGGAAGCCGCACGCAAGATGAGTGCATACTGAATTTCTTGCGGCTCCCCATTGAAGACCCATATCTTGAAGACACCGATTCCTCCCTTGGTCCTTTGGCCTTTCAGCCGGTTCCTTTCAGCCAGTCTGGGAATCCTGTCATGAGCACTGTGGCGTTTCTGGCCTCTGTCGTGGATCCCCGAGTTGCTGCGGCGGCTGCCAAAGCTGCTCTAGGTGAGAAACTAACAGACATAGTTTCCAAAAGCTGTATTCTCCCAACGCTTCTCAGCCCTGCGGCACAGTGGGGCAGCGGTAGAGTTGCTGCCTCAGCGCCAGAGACCCAGGTTCGATTCTGACAACGGGTGCTGTCTGTACGGAGTTTGTATGTTCTCGCTGTGACCGCCTTTTACAATAGACGATAGGTGCAGGAGTAGTCCATTCGGCCCTTCGATCAATGTGATCATGGTTGATCATCCCCAATCAGTACCCCGTTCCTGCCTTCTCCCCAGATCCCCTGACTCTGCTGTTTTTCAGAGCCCTATCTCGCTCTCTGTTGAAAGCATCCAGAGAACCTGCCTCCACCGCCCTCTGAGGCAGAGAATTCCACAGACTCAACACTCTCTGTGAGAAAAGGTGTTTCCTCGTCTCCGTTCTAAATGGCTTACTCCTTATTCTTAAACTTCTCCAAGATCTTTGGTTTCCTCTCATGCTCCAGATGTACATGTTTGTAATTATTTGGCTTGGTATAAATGTCAAAAAATGTACTCCGTGTGTGTAGGGTAGTGTTAATGTGCTGGGATCGCTGGTCGGCACGGACTCGGTGGGCAAAAGGGCTTGCTTGTGTGCTGCATCTCTTAAACTAAAAACTCTCGTATTTGAAATTTCCTCTCTGGGGGAGAGATAAAACCGATCTATACCTCTCATAATTTTATATACTTTTATTGGGTATCACCTCACCTATTTCTCCAGGGAACATGATGCAAGGTCTGTTTCCCAAGGCCTCTAACTGCAAGAAGTGGAAATGGATACCAGATGAATTGCCAATGTAATTTGGTGGAGCAACTTTTCTAATCTGCATAACCATGGCAGTTCATAAAATAGGTTACTTTCATAATCAGGGATGTCGATTCATTTAATCTGCATCAGTGTTAGAGGTGGATTGGCATAGAGATGGTGAAAAGGTGTGGAGCGTAAATGTATATTTTTCTGCAGAGGAATTTTCCCACGTTAAGGAGGAAGTGCCGGTGGAACTGGTGGAGGCGCATGTGAAGAAGGTGCAAGAGTTGGCCCGGTCTTCAGGGAAAGTTGACCCTTCCTATGGCTTGGAAAAAAGTGGCATTGCAGGCACTGCTCCAGAGGAACCAGAGAAAACTGGTGAGTTAGAACAGTTGCACTTGCATTTAACCAGCATTATTGAAGCAAGTCACTTTTTGATTATAATGGACATTGACTTGTTGTTAGAGTGTGCTCTTTTTGTTCCGGAAGACATGTTCTCCTCAGCCTGTGAGGTCCACCCCCCAGATTTTTTTAATGAAATCCATTACCTATGCATTGAACTTTGCTTTTGCCAAAAGGGCCTGCTATTTTGTTCTTGGAGCCCAATGTGCTGTATAATATTTGACATGGTGTCAGGATTCAAGGTCTTGACAACCGAATGAGCAAGCAAGGGGGGGGGGTTGAATTGGGAAAAAAATGCTTGCAAATATATCTTTAAAGAAATTTAGCTTGGTATAAATAAATGTCAAAACAATATCCTCAGTGTGTGTGTGTGTGTTTGTGTGTGTGGTAGTGTTAATGTGCGGGGATTGCTGGTCGGCGTGGACTCGGTGGGCAAAAGGGCTTGTTTCTGTGCTGTATCTAAACTACACTAAAAACATGTGTATTTGACATTTTCTCTCTGGGGGAGCAATACAACCTATCTATACCTGGCGGGGGCGGGGGCGGGGGCGGGGGCGGGGGGGGGGGAGTGGTGTGGAAGAGATGTTATGAGAGAAAGGATATATGATTTGGGCTTTGGTGTTGGGTGACACGGGGTGCTGTATGCAAAATGAAGAGATGGATCGTAGAAAAAAAAATCTTGCGTGATGAAATATGAATGTTCTGCAATGTAGCTTGTAAGTTCTATACCAAAACTCATGGGTGCTCTATAATAGTTGTACCTTCTGTTTCATTCTCTTTATCAGCAGATGTTGAAGAGGAGAAAATGGAAACTCGAGAATCGGAAAGTCAAGAATCTGAAAAGGTGAGCTGTTCTGCGCACTAAGAGCATCAAAGGGCTGAGCAGTCCTCGTTCTCAGCCCAATGTGATGAATGAAGGACAAATTTGGTTAACGTCTTGGTTAGTAAACCGGATTTGATCCCGATTACAGTTCTGTGTGTAGAGTTTGCACGTTCTACCCTGTGACCCACGTGGGTTTTCTCCGGGTGCTCCAGTTTCCTCCCACATCCCAATGACGTGCAGATTTGTAGGTTAATTGGCTTGTGTAAGTTGTCCCTGGCGTGCAGGATATTTTTAAGGCAGAGATAGATAGATGGGGAGAAAGCAGGAGGATGGGGTTGAGAGTGAAAGATAGATCAGCCATGATTGAATGGCAGAGTAGACGGTGGGCTGGATGGCTTCATTCTGCTTCTATCACTTATCAACTAGTGTACTGGTGATCACTGGTAGGCACGGACTCGGTGGACCGAAGGGCCTGATTCCTCGCTGTTTCTCTCAACTAAACTAAAAGTACGGGAGGTACGAGCTGGAAACTGAGCACTAAACCTCATTGAAAATATCTGCCATTGTTGTGCTAAACTGTTTTATATTTAGTTAATTCTAATAGCGTATTTCACAATCTCTCAATGATCTGTACACAAGCTAGTTTCCCACTCCTCTCTCCTGAGCTTGTTGCTGCTTCCTGGGCACGCCTTGTCCTTGATGTCAATAGACAAAAGGTGCAGGAGTAGGCCATTCGGCCCTTCGAGCCAGCACCGCCATTCAATGTGATCATGGCTGATCATCCCCAATCAGTACCCCGTTCCTGCCTTCTCCCCATATCCCCCGACTCCGCTATTTTTAAGAGCTCTATCTAGCTCTCTCTTGAAAGCATCCAGAGAACCTGCCTCCACTGCCCTCTGAGGCAGAGAATTCCACAGACTCACCACTCTCTGTGAGAAAAAGTGTTTCCTTGTCTCCGTTCTAAATGACTTACTCCTTATTCTTAAACTGTGGCCCCTGGTTCTGGACTCCCCCAACATCAGGAACATGTTTCCTGCCTCTAGTGTGTCCAAGCCCTTAACAATCTTATATGTTTCAATCAGATCTCCTCTCATCCTTCTAAACTCCAAAGTGTACAAGCCCAGCCGCTCCATTCTCTCAGCATGTGACAGTCCCGCCATCCTGGGAATTAACCTTGTAAACCTACGCTGCACTCCCTCAATAGCAAGAATGCCCTTCCTCAAATTAGGTGACCAAAACTGCACACAATACTCCAGGTGCGGTCTCACTAGAGCTCTGTACAACTGCAGGACCTCTTTGCTCCTATATGTCCAAGCAGTGTTTTGTACCAAAGGTGACACCATTCTCATGCAGAAAAAGAATTTGTGTTCAACAGACACACTTGCCTTTTACCAGGTGGAACACAAAGAGGAGACTGAAGCAGTTTCGGAGAATACAGAGAAGATTCAAGTTCCATCTCCCAAAGAGTTGGAGAAACCCCCAGAAGTGGAAATGGCAAGCACTGACGTGAAACCAGGTATGTTTAATGTAGTGAGTTTTCAAAAATCGATTGATGTGCTTATGAAGAATAAACTCCTCATAGCATCGTGTTATTTCCTAAGCATGAATGCTTGCCATCCACCAGACTTAATGCTAAATAACAAATGAGATATCTTTGCATTCGGTGTGCTTGTATGAAGGAACAGTCAACTTTAATTGGGTTTGTTCAGCATAATTTATAAAAATGCTACAACGAGTAGCTGGACCGAGTGTGTTAAATGTGGGGTTTAGTAAGCGGTTCTGACTGGTAAACGAGCTAATGGGAAATCCTTACAACAAAACCAAAATTTCTAATGTTCTCCAGCGATGCTGCCTGAGATACTCCCGCACTTTTTTTTTTGTTGTAAACTATCATCTGCAGTTCCTTGTTTCAACATGCCAACATTACTTGTCTGTTCTTGACAATTGTTGAATTTTCACACATTTTCTGAACCTTATTTTGGTCTGCCAGTTGGATCTGAAGACAAAGATAAAGAAGAAAACAAGGAGAATATTGACATTAGCAGTAAAGATAAAGAAGTGGACGTTGGGAAGAAGAAGCTGCAGCATCACATTGGGGAAGGAAACATTGTCACGGCTGCTGCAGCAGCCCTGGCATCGGCTGCTACAAAGGCAAAGGTAACTGTGTTTCTGAGCAAACTCTAAGAACAGACTTAAATTAGAACAGGCAAGTGGGACTAGCTGAGGAGGGGCATCTTGGTCGGCATCTGGGTCGGATACGATTTATGTAAAATAAACAAATACGACAGATTTAATTCAGTTTATTGTCATGTGTACAGAGGTAGCGGGGAGATGAGTGTGTGGCCAGGATGGTGTGGGTCCTTGATGCTGCCAGCCTTTTTGAGGCAGCGAATGCGATAGATCCCCTCGATGGAAGGGAGGTCAGAGCCGATGATGGACTGGGCAGTGTTTACTACTTTTTGTAGTCTTTTGAATCTTGAATGTGCGAGTTGGGCCGAAAGGACTGTTTTCATGTTGTTTGGCTAAATAACTGAAGACCTTAAACAGAAAATGGGAATAAGATTTATGTAAAATAAACAAATACGATTCAGTTTATTGTCATGTATACAGAGGTACGGTGAAAGGTTTTTTGTGTGCTATCCAGTCAGCAGAAAGGCAATACATAATTATAATCGAGTCATTTACAGTGTAATCATGTTTTGTCTTTCTGCTGACGTGTTAGCCGTTAAGCATACAGAAAGATCGCATATCGAGCTATAAGATAACTGACCCTTTGTTAGTTGAGAAGTTTTGGGCAGGGCACCAGGAGAACTCTCCATTTCCTCATAGATATACACTTTCCAGTAATTCATATATGAAGTATTGGAAGGTCCCAAAATGCTTCAGTGACGTAACTTGGACAGGGCTTGACACCCAGCCAAAATAAACGTAATCAAAATAATAAGATCTGGAGGTGTGTATTTTCATACTTCTGTTTAGATATACAACGTGGAAACGGGCCCCGTCGGCTCACCAAGTCCGTGCTGATCAGGGATCACCCCATTCAGAAATGGCTCGTCAAGCTACTAAGACAGTCTAGGCTGGACAATAAACACCCATTTTGTTTGCCATGTCCATATTCCAAAAAATGAATTAAATACATTCCATGTAGGGCGAAGAATTTCTATTAATGGATTGTCTTTATTGGATTTAATTTTTCCTGCTTTATCGCTGAATCTCCTCATTTTACACCAGCACCTCGCAGCGGTGGAGGAGAGGAAGATCAAGTCCCTTGTCGCTCTTCTGGTGGAAACACAAATGAAGAAACTGGAGATAAAACTCCGCCATTTCGAGGAATTGGAAACCATAATGGATCGAGAGAGAGAAGCGGTAAGATCTTTTGTCCTGATGCTCGTGATTGTGAAGGAATGCAATCAGTTTGAGATATAGCAAGAATGAGACATAAAGCTGGAATAACTCAGCGGGTCGGACAGCATCTGCGGAGAAAAGGCATGGGTGATGTTTCGGGTCGAGACCCTTCAGACTGTCAGAGAAAAGGGAAACGAGAGCTATTGAAGGTGATGTTGAGAGATATAGAACAAATGAATGAAATATATGTAAAAAGGTAACTGACAAAGGAAACTGGCCATTGTTAGCTGTCTGCTTGGTGAGAATGAGTACAGACAATGAGACTCATAAAGACTCACGCAGTTAAGCTGGCTGGAGAACATGGCCCATTTGTTGGTGTCAAAGGGAACTTGCTACTTAAACTAAAGTAATCCGCACATGGGGTATGATTTTGTTTCAAATAATGCTGGAAACAGCAGGTCAAATGTCATCTGTGGAAGTAGCATCATGAATCTGGGCCCCTTCATCAGAACTTTATCACATATTACATTACATTATTTATTTGCATTTGGCCCAAATCTTTCTAATCCTTTCCTCTTCAATCACCTGTCAAAATGTATTTTTAACGCATCCTCTGGCAGCTCATTCCATGTCTGTGTGGGGGGAAAACAAATTGTCCCTCTGATCTGCTCTGGCAAGGCATGTGCAGTAAATGACTGGACCCTGGGGAGTTTTATTGAATGAAGTGAAGAGGGGACAAGTATACAGTTCCCTGAAAGTGGTGACATCACTAGACAGGGTGGATAAGAAGGCATATGGCAGGCTTGCCTTCAGGATAGTGGCATTGAATGCAAATTTTGGGGTGCCATGTTATGGTGTACACACTTGTTCAGTTAGGTTTATTATCACGTGTACCGAGGTACAGTGAAAAGTTTCTGTTGCGTGCTAACCAGCCAGCGGAAAGGCAATATGTGATTACAATTGATCCATTCACAATGTATAGATACTTGATAAGGGAATAACGTTTATTGCAAGGTAAAATCTGATCAGAGGTAGATAGTAGCTCAGTGGTGCTCACTCGTTATGGTAGGATGATTCAGTTGCCTGATAACAGCTGGGAAGAAAATGTCCCTGAATCTGGAGGTGTGCGTTGTCACACTTCTATACCTTTTGCCCGATGGGAGAGGGGAGAAGAGGGAGTGGCCAGGGTGCGACTGGTCCTTGATTATGCTGCTGGTCTTGCCGAGGCAGCGTGAGGTATCAAAGGAGTCAATGCAAGGGAGGTTGGTTTGTGTGATGGTCTGGGCTGCGTCCACAATTCGCTGCAATTTCTTGCTGTCTTGGATGGAGCTGTTCCCAAACCAAGCTGTGATGGATCCCGATAAAATGCTTTCTATTGCGCATCTATAGAATTTGGTGATGGTTGTTGGGGACATTATAAATATTTTTTTGCTGGAAAAAAATGCTTATTTCTCCTGGAAAAAATGCTATTTTTAATCAAGACCTACCTCTGTTCAGATTCTGGACATGCCTCCTGACATAAAGACTTGAGTGGTTAATTGTCATGTATACCAACAAAGGAACAATAAAACTCTTACTTGCCAGACCTGTTGGGGTCTGTGCACACTATTTTTGGATCACCTTTTAAATTGTGAGGTATAAATGGAAGTGCGGAATGGGCCCTTCGGCCCACCGTGTCTGCACCGACCAGCGATCCCCTCACACCAACACTATCCTACACACACTAGAGACAATTTGCAATTTTAACAAAGCCAATTAACTAACAAACCTGCACATCTTTGGAGTGTGGTGGGGAACCGGAGCACCCGGAGAACCCCCATGCTGGTCACGGGGAGAAGGAACAAACTCCGTAGAGACAGCGCCCGTAGTCAGGATGGAACCCTGGCGCTGTGAGGCAGCAACTCTACCGCTGTGCCGCCCACTTTTCATTGCATGGCTTGCACTTCTTCGAAAACCTAGTTTGAAGCACTTTTTACTTTGAGGAAATCTCCTTGCACTTTCCTTAACCTTTTCTTGCACTTTCTTTCTTTTACCTGAACTTTAAATCTCTGTCTTCAGCCTTTCGATCATCAGCCAAAGGGAACAAAACCTCCTTTTACTACATTTTCAAAATGACAAGATCTCGTATTCTGTTATCAAATATCATTTCAACCTTATTTGCTGGAAGAAGAATGATCCCAGTTTAAGATTTTAAAAAAAACTAACTAGAAACCATGTCTGACAATGTAATCATCCACTGCAACGTCCAATAATACAATTGTGAAAATATTTCAAATTTTTAGTTTAGAGGTGCAGTCGGAAACAGGCTCTTTGCCCCACCGAGTCGGTGCCAACCAGCGATCTCCGCACCGTAACACCACACCACTCCATGCACACTAGGGACAATTTACAATTTTAAGAAGCCAATTAACCTGCAAACCTGTATGTCTTCGGAGTGTGGGAGGAAACCGGAGATCCCAGGGAAACCCACGCAGGTCACGGGGAGAACGTAGAGACGAGTACTTGTAGTCGGGATGGAAGCCAGGTCTCTGGCGCTGTGAGGCAGCAACTCTACCACTGGGACACCGTGCTGCCCAAAGTTTGCCAATGAAATTGAAGTAAAAAGGAATTGTATAAATTTTCCTGAAAGAAAGCTCAGAGGGAAGCTATAATCCTTAATAAATGTAAACAAACTCTCTAGTTTCCAGTTATCAATATTGACAAATGATTTACTGAGTAAGGCAAGCCGTGATTTTAATTCCTGGTAGACACAAAATGCTGGAGTAACTCAGCGGGACAGGCAGCATCTCAGGAGAGAAGGAATGGGTGACGTTTCGGGTCGAGACCCTTCTTCGGACTTTTCATTCCTGGTATCTACTCAGTAGGTTGGTAAAGAAAGGAACCAGGTTGGGATGCTCTGTCTATGAAGGAACTGCAGATGCTGGCTTAAAGCTAAGATAGACACAAAATGCTGGAGTAACTCAGCAGTCAGGCAGCATCTCTAAAGAACGTGGATAGTGATGTTTTGGGTCAGGCTGATTTTAGGGAGTGGGGGGGCGAGGGGGAAGAAAGTTGGGAGAGAGGAGAGGCAGGTAATGGGTGAACACTGGTAGGGGGAGGGGTTGATAGATGGATGGTTGGATCAACTGTCCGGGATTAAAACAGGGTGTCAGACAAATGCATTGAAGAGTTGCAAATTTTGTAATAGAGGGGGAAGGGTGCAAGTCCAGGGGGAGGTGTGAGAAGGGGCATAGGTGATTTGAAATTGGAAGATTCAATACTACTTTCCTTGAGCAATGATAACCTGGAGAGAACAGGCTTGGCTTCAGCCCAATCGTCATTAAGGATCGAATAGACAATAATATTGACACTAAATCAGGTCATTTTGGGAAATTAAGGATAACCGGGCAGTCGAGTAGAATTAAACATCAGAAATTGCTTGCCTTGAGGCAAGATCATTTGTTGACGTGCTCATTTGTTCAGTGATTTTTCTGCACCTTGTTTCAGCTGGAACAGCAACGGCAGCAGCTGCTCACTGAGCGACAGGCCTTCCACATGGAGCAGCTGAAATATGCTGAAATGAGAGCTCGGCAGCAGCTGGAACAGCAGCAACAGCAACAACAGCAACAACAACAACAGCAGCAGCAGCAACAACAGCAGCAGCAACAACAACAGCAGCAGCAACAACAACAACAGCAGCAGCAGCAGCAGCATTCACAAAACACTCCCTCTGCACCGGGCATGCAACAACTCAGCTCTATGGGGGTGATGCAGCAAGCTCCAGTGCTGCCACCGCCTTATCCAATGATGCACCATCAGATGCAGCAGCAGCTCGGTCAGTATTATGTTCACAATGTTGCACCAGGGGCATGTGTCAAACAAAGCAGCTAAGTCAAGTAGTCAATTTTATTTCTATAGCACATTTAAAAACAACTCATGTTGACCAAAGTGCTTCACATTAGTGCAGGTACTAACATGCTACAAACAGTGGTACATACATAACAATTCATACATAAAGTGTTTAGGAAGGAACTGCCGATGCTGGTTTATACCAACGATGGATGCAAAGTGCTGGAGTAACTCAGTGGGTCAGGCAGCATCTCTGGAGAAAACGAACAGGTGATATTTTAGGTCAAAGCAACTATTGCAACAATTTTCATTTAATGGCTGCCATCTCAGTTGGGTGTCTCAGCAAAACAAACAAAAAAGACACACAGTGCTTCAGCATCTACCTGAACCAGTGAGTTACTCTAGCACTCTGTTTTTGTAAACCAGCATCTGGATTTTTTGTTGTTGTTTTAAGTATCGGGGCAGCACAGTGGTGCAGCGGTAGAGTTGCTGCCTCACAGTGCCAGAGACCCTGGTTCGATCCTGACTACGGGTACTGCAGAGTTTCTACGTTCTCCCTGTTACCACATTGGGTTTTCTCCAGGTGCTCCGATTTCCCCCTTGCACTCTAAATATGTAAAGGTTTGTAGGTTAATTGGCCGTTACATTTTTTTAAACTCTCTCTAGTGTGCAGGATAGTGTTAGTGTACGGGGATCGCTGATAGGCATGGACTCAGTGGGCCGAAGGACTTGTTTCTGTGCTGTATTTTAAAACAAAAACTAAAATAAATGTACTGGGCACAGCGACCCCACCACCTCGGACATTGCATGGCCCATTGACTTCCGTCGGCAGTTTGATACTCCAGATATCTGCATTTGCAGTCACTTGTGTCTGCGTTCATATACATGTGTTTTTTATCTCGTACATTCATGGGATTGCCATGTATTATATACTTAACTGATCCAGCATGCGCTTGGAGCACTAAGATGATACGGGAAGCTGGGTCGTCTGGCAAGAGACAATGACAATAGACAATAGGTGCAGGAGTAGGCCATTTGGGCCTTCGAGCCAGCACTGCCATTCAATGTGATCATGGCTGATCATCCACAATCAGTGTAGCGGCAGATTTTTCATATCTTTCAGGTAATTAGCACCCTAGCCGCTAATTGGATGAGAATGGATAAGGGGAATATCTTCGGTACGCATGCAAGCTGCCTCAGAGACCTTCAGAGCTTCTCCATTCATAAAGCTTCAGCACAGTCTTTTAATGAATATTTTCTTTATTGTAGATATAAAACAGTAAGATACATCCAAGGTTTTTCCGACTTGTTACGGCAATCTTCTTCGAACTCCAGCTCATTACTTCAGATATTAGAAAGCTCTTCGTGTCTCCGTAACAATGACATGCCTTGACATGGTCGAAGGATTAACCTTCTCCCTCGTTTCCCAAAACGAATCTAAAAACTAAACTTCTGTGCAAGCAGTTAAGCTGCAAACACGCCCAAAGACACGTCATAAATCCCACCCACATTATAACGGGCAGTCTAAAATTTAAAGGCACATGCCATCCACAATGACATGCAAAACAGGCCAAATGACCACTACAATCAGTACCCCGTTCCTGCCTTCTCCCATATCCCCTGACTCCGCTATTTTTATGAGCCGCATCTAGCTCTCTCTTGAAAGCATCCAGAGAACCTGCCTCCACCGCCCTCTGAGGCAGAAGGCTGTGGAGGACAAGTCAATGGATATTTTTAAGGCAGAGATACATAGATTCTTGATTAGTGTGGGTGTCGGAGGTTATGGGGAGAAGGCAGGAGACTAGGGTTAGGAGGGAGTGATAGATCAGCTTTGATTGAATAGTGGAGTAGACTTGATGGGCCAAATGGCCTAATTCTACTCCTATTCCTAATGACAAGTTTGAGGTGCTGAATAACCAACTACTGTTTTTATGGAATTTTTCGGATAAAGGGTTTCGACCCGAATCGTCACCCATTCTTTTTCTCCAGAGATGCTGCCTGACCCGTCTATCTTAGGTATAAACCAGCATCTAGAGTTCCTTTCTACACGTCCTGTTTTTACGTCTCTGATTTTCTAAGAATTCCAGCGTGTCAGATGAGGCTTTGTGCGTTGGACTACCATTCCTTTGAAAAATGAAATGAACAATTCTAACTGATGTAGAGCCTTGAAAGATCTTCAAAAATTCATCGAACACCGGACAAATGTGTAATGTAGCTAATAGTCTAAGGTAGTAAATATGATCGTCGATTTACACATGGAAAGATCATTCAATCTGAAACATCATTATGGAAAGATCGCCCAAACAACCAATCTCATTCATTTTCTTGATGGCGTTGAAGGCCTGAAGGCTGTAAAGTTTTCGTTGCTTCAGGTGTGATTAGAATTGGACGGGCAAGAGGTGGAGGTGTTGCATTGCTTGTCAGGGAAGATATTACAGCAGTGCTTTGGCAGGATAGATTAGAGGACTCGTCTAGGGAGGCTATTTGGGTGGAACTGAGAAATGGGAAAGGGGTAGCAACACTTATCGGGTTGTATTATAGACCGCCAAATGGGGAGCGAGAATTGGAAGAGCGAATATGTAAGGAGATCGCAGATATTAGTAGTAAGCACAAGGTAGCGATTGTGGGAGATTTCAATTTTCCACACATAGACTGGGAAACACATTCTGTAAATGGGCTGGATGGTTTGGAGTTTGTAAAATGTGTGCAGGATAGTTTTTTGCAGCAATACATAGAGGTACCTACTAGAGAAGGGGCGGTGCTGGACCTCCTGTTAGGAAATGAGGCAGGTCAGGTGGCAGAGGTATGTGTTGGGGAACAGTTCGGGTCCAGTGATCACAATACCATTAGTTTCAATATAATTATGGAGATGGTCAGAACTGGACCTAGGGTTGAGATTTTTGATTGGAGAAAGGCTAACTTTGAGGAGAGGCGAAAGGATTTAAAAGGAGTGAATTGGGACATTTTGTTTTATGGGAAAGATGTGGAAGAGAAATGGAGGACATTTAAAGGGGAAATTTTAAGAGTACAGAATCTTTATGTCCCTGTTCGATTGAATGGAAATAGTAAAAATTGGAAAAAGCCATGGTTTTCAAGGGAAATTGGACACGGTTCGGAAAAAGAGAGAGATCTACAATAATTATAGGCAGCATGGAGTAAATGAGGTGCTTGAGTATAAAGAATGTAAAAAGAATCTTAAGAAAGAAATTAGAAAAGCTAAAAGAAGATATGAGGTTGCTTTGGCAAGTAAGGTGAAAGTAAATCCAAAGGGTTTCTACAGCTATATTAATAGCAAAAGGATAACGAGGGATAAAATTGGTCCGTTAGAGTCTGAGTGGACAGCTATCTGCAGAGCTAAAAGAGATGGGGGAGATATTGAACAATTTATTTTCTTCGGTATTCACCAAGGAGAAGGATATTGAATTATGTGAGGTAAGGGAAACAAGTAGAATAGCTATGGAAACTATGAGATTCAAAGAAGAGGAAGTACTGACACTTTTGAAAAAATATAAAAGTGGATAAGTCTCCAGATCCGGACAGGATATTCCCTAGGACATTGAGGGAAGTTAGTGTAGAAATAGCAGGGGCTATGACAGAAATATTTCAAATGTCATTAGAAACGGGAATAGTGCCGGAGGATTGGCGTACTGCGCATGTTGTTCCATTGTTTAAAAAGGGGTCTAAGAGTAAACCTAGCAATTATAGACCTGTTAGTTTGACGTCAGTGGTGGGCAAATTAATGGAAAGGATACTTGGAGATAATATATATAAACATCTGGATAAACAGGGTCTGATTAGGAACAGTCAACATGGATTTGTGCCTGGAAGGTCATGTTTGACTAATCTTCTTGAATTTTTTGAAGAGGTTACTCGGGAAATTGATGAGGGTAAAGCAGTGGATGTTGTATATATGGACTTCAGTAAGGCCTTTGACAAGGTTCCTCATGGAAGGTTGGTTAAGAAGGTTCAATTGTTGGGTATTAATGGTGGAGTAGCAAGATGGATTCAACAGTGGCTGAATGGGAGATGCCAGAGAGTAATGGTGGATGGCTCTTTGTCAGGTTGGAGGCCAGTGACTAGTGGGGTGCCACAGGGATCTGTGCTGGGTCCACTGTTGTTTGTCATGTACTTCAATGATCTGGATGATGGTGTGGTAAATTGGATTAGTAAGTATGCAGATGATACTATGATAGGTGGTGTTGTGGGTAATGAAGTAGATTTTCAAAGTCTACAGAGAGATTTATGCCAGTTGGAAGAGTGGGCTGAAAGATGGCAGATGGAGTTTAATGCTGATAAGTGTGAGGTGCTACATCTTGGCAGGACAAATCAAAATAGGACATACATGGTAAATGGTAGTGAATTGAGGAATGCAGTTGAACAGAGGGATCTAGGAATAACTGTGCACAGTTCCCTGAAGGTGGAATCTCATGTAGATAGGGTGGTAAAGAAAGCTTTTGATGTGCTGGCCTTTATAAATCAGAGCATTGAATATAGAAGTTGGGATGTAATGTTAAAATTGTACAAGGCATTGGTGAGGCCAATTATAGAGTATGGTGTACAATTTTGGTCGCCAAATTATAGGAAAGATGTCAACAAAATAGAGAGAGTACAGAGGAGATTTACTAGAATGTTGCCTGGGTTTCAGCAACTAAGTTACAGAGAAAGGTTCAACAAGTTAGGTCTTTATTCTTTGGAGCGCAGAAGGTTAAGGGGGGACTTGATAGAGGTCTTTAAAATGATGAGAGGGATAGACAGAGTTGATGTGGATAAGCTTTTCCCACTGAGAGTAGAGAAGATTCAAACAAGAGGACATGACTTGAGAATTAAGGGACAGAAGTTTAGGGGTAACATGAGGGGGAACTTCTTTACTCGGAGAGTGGTGGCTGTGTGGAATGAGCTTCCAGTGAAGGTGGTGGAGGCAGGTTCATTTTTATCATTTAAAAATAAATTGGATAGTTATATGGACGGGAAAGGAATGAAGGGTTATGGTCTGAGTGCAGGTAGATGGGACAAGGGGAGAATAAGCGTTCAGCACGGACTAGAAGGGCCGAGATGGCCTGTTTCCGTGCTGTAATTGTAATATGGTTATATGTGAAGTGCTGTTTCTGGATATAAAGTTGGGAGGTCATGTTGCAATTGTACAAGTCGTTGGTGAGGCGACGTTTAGGGTATGGAGTTCAGTTTTGGGCACCATGTGAAGCGGGAGAGAGTGCAGAGAAGATTTACGAGGATGTTGCCAAGACTTGGGCCTGAGCTATAGGGGGAGGTTGAGCAGGCTAGGACTCTTATTTCTTGGGGCACAGGAGGATGGGGGTGATCTTATAGAGGTGTACAAAATCATGAGAGGAATAGATTGGGTTAACGCATCATCTCTTGTCCAGACTAGAGGAATTGAGATCCAGCGGACATAGACTCAAGGTGTGGGAGAGGAAAGATTTAGTAGTAACCCAGGGAGTAACGCTTTCTCAAAGGACGGTGGGTGTATGGAACGAGCTGTCGGAGGAGGTAGTTGAGGCGGGTACTATGGCAATGTTTAAGAAACATTTGGATAGGTACATGGATGGGGCAGGTTTAGTGGGACATGGGTGAAAATCGGGCAGATGGGACGTGTTGCCTGATGTGGGCATGTTGGACTACGCTGTTTGACTCTATGTTGGAACAGTCTATTAGGCAAAGGGTAGCAAGAATAGCATGGCGAATCGAAGTGGCAGGCAATAATGCAAACTGACTAGATAGTCTGCAATGCAGTTACCCAACCTGCCTTTGCCTTCCCCTGTGGCAAGGATTCCACATGAACATCAGATACAGACACTAAATGGGAAGTAGTACAAAGAATTGCTGCTTGGCCTGGCAGGATTTAATTTACCCCACCAAGTCCACACTGACCCGCGATCCCCGCACATTAACACTATCCTACACACACTAGGGACAATGTGCATTTATACCAAGCTACTTGACCTACAAACCTTGCTTCTTTGGAGTGTGGGATAAAACCGAAGATCTCGGAGAAATCCCACGCAGGTCACGCTGAGAACGTACAACTCTGTACAGACAGCGCCCGTAGTCAGGATGGAAGCCTGGTCTCTGGCGCTGTGAGGCAGTAACTCTTGGGTGTTGCAAGTCCTGTGGTTGTATGGGAGGATGACATGAAAAAGGCAACTATCCAGTGCAGCAAAGTGGATGTTTTAAATCTGCATGCAGGGCTTTATGGAAAAATGGACAAATAAGTTGGAAATTGCAATGTCTGCAAATATAATCCTGTTGAATTGATATTCCACAAAACACTAATTTCTGTTGGCAAGTTTTTTTTTTTGTATTTTTCTTTCTTGAAGTTTCTTTGAACAATATTCAGAATGTTTTATTGAAATCTCATTTTTGATGGATGTGCTTTCTGTTTTTTCATTCTATTTTTGAAATGGGATTAATGAGACCACTGCTGACGTTGATTTTCAATCTTCCTCACTCACCAATCCAGATTCTTTTGTTCTTTCCCCCAAGCTTTCACCAGCACTCGAGAACACAATAATTGAGAATAAATAACACAGCATTTCTAGATTTGACATCTTATATAATGTTCTGCTGATATTTTTTGTTGTATTCAAGGGCTAGATGTCAATATTCTGCAGTTATTAAGTGTAATTTATTTTTTGTCTATACATTTTGTAGCACAGTTCTTCCGAGTTAAATATAATCATCATAAAACCACTACAAAGAATTGAATTACAAACTGGAATGTTGTTTTAAATTTTGGACCTTGAATACATGAATGAATTAACCTTCAGGGATGAGTTGCTTGCTGGGTGCAGAATATGTAGCAATGGAATAACATTGTCTCATTGGAGCTGATTTCTGGTCTTCCTAAACCAGATCATCTTCCTCGAAATTATTCCTTGGCGACTGAGCAACATGGCTCTAAGGTTTTATTGTGATTTGATCCCTTTCTTGCAATTTAGAAAACAGGGGTACCCATTGAAAACCTGTATCTCTTCTGACATTCAATAGAATGCTGGCATAGTGGTAGAATTGCTGCCTTTCATTGCCAGCGACCTAGGTTCAATCCTGTGCATGGGTGCTGTCCGCACGTTCTCCCTGTGATCACGTGGGTTTCCTCTGGGTCCTCTGGTAAAATATAGGTTTAGGAAGGAACTGCAGATGCTGGTTTAAACCGAAACATAGAAACGTAGAAAATAGGTGCAGGAGAAGGCCATTCGGCCCTTCGAGCCAGCACCGCCATTCAATATGATCATGGCTGATCATCCAAAATCAGTACCCCGTTCCTGCTTTTCCCCCCATATCCCTTGATTCCTCGTGAAAACATTCAATTAATCCACAGATTCACAACTCTCTGGTTGACAAGGTTTTTCATCTCCGTTCTGAATGGCCTACCCCTTATTCTTAAACTGTGCCCCCTGGTTCTGCATTCTGGGAGATGGACACACAATGCTGGAGTAACTCAGTGGGACAGGCAGAATCTCTGGGGAGAAGGAATGGGTGACGTTTCTGGTGGAGACCCTTCTTCATACTAGTCAGGAAAAAGCATTTCCCCTGACTAGTGTCTTTATCAGCCAAGTATGTTTTGCAACAGAGGAGCAATTTGGTTTACCATATAGTCATGCCAAAAAAAGCAATGAGACACACAACTACATAAAAATTTGACATGAACATCTACCACAGCGTCTCCTCCCCATTCCCCACTGTGATGGATGCCGATAAAATCTTATCATTCCTCCTTTTCTGCTGGGGCAGTTGAACCATCCGCAGTCGAAGCATTAGGGTCTTTTTACCCTTACAATTCCTTAGTTTTATCCATACTGACTCCACATCTCCTGTTTTCAACGTCACCCCTTGCAAGGGACTGAATTTCATTCCTCACCAACAGAGCTACCCCACCCACTCTGCCCACCTGTCTGTCTTTTCGATAGGATGTATACCCTTGAATATTCAGTTCCCAGCCCTGGCCCTCTTGCAGCGATGCCTCAGTAATTCCCAGAACATCATACTTGCCAATTTCTAACTGAGCCTCAAGCTCATCCACTTTATTTCTTGTACTTCGCGCATTCATGTACAACTCTTTGACTTTGGTATTTACCTTCCACTCTCACTTCGGACCTTCCTCTCTTATCCCTTCTCAAACTTTCCTTCCCATTAATTCGGGAGTCTTTTCTAACTTTTCCTGTACACACTTCCCCTTTAACTCCATCTTTATACTCCCAATTTTTCAATACTTCCCCCCCCCCCCCCCCCCCCCCACTCCAGTTACGGTGTAACCCGTCCCTTATGTACGGGTCACCCCTACCCCAGAAGAGATCCCAGTGGTCCATAAATCTAAATCCTTGCTCCCTGCACCAGCACCCCAGCCACACATTCAGATCCCCTATCTCCCTGATCCTGTCCTCGCTAGAATGAGGCACAGGAAGCAATCTAGAGATAACCACCCTACAAGTCCTGCTTTTCAGTCTTCTTCCTAACTCTCTAAATTCATGTTGCAGAACCTCCTTCCCCTTCTTCCCGACGTCGTTTGTGCTTACGTGCACAATTACTGCCGGCTGTTCTCCTTCCCTTCGAGGATGTTCTGAATTTGGTTTGTGATATCTTGAACCCTGACACCAGGGAGGCAACAGACCATCCTCGAGTCTCGCCTGCCGCCACAGAATCTCCAGTCCTCACCTCGGACAATGGAGTCACCCACCACTATGGCTCTGCAGGACGTTGGTCTCACCAGTCGAGTGTACGGATGATTAGTTTAGTTTGGAGATACAGCTTAGAAATTGACCCTTTGGCCAACCAGGTCTGCGCCGACCAGCAATCCCTGAGCACTGACATTATCCTGCAATTTTTACCGTTGCCAAATAACCTACAAACCTGCACGTCTTTGGAGTGTGGGAGGAAACCAGAGCACCTGGAGACAACCCACACAGACATGGTCAGAATGGACAAACTCTGTACAGACAGCACCTTGTTCAGCTTTAAACCTGGTCCTTCGAAGATGCAAGGCAGCAACTCTCTACTGCTGCACCACCGTCATTCTTCTAAATTCCAGGGAGTACAGGCCCAGAGCCGACAAACGCTCATCATAGGTTAAAAGGTATCGGAGAAAACCCGTACAGGTCACAGGGAGAAGATACAAACTCTGTGCAGACAAGCACCCGTGGTCGGGATCGAACCCGGGTCTCTGGTGCTGTAAGGCAGTAGCACTACTGTCACGACACTGCCGCCCTGTTTCCCTGCAGCTGGGGAATTTTATTTTAGTTCAGTGAATCATGTTGTCGAACCTGGTCACGTTTATTGCCCTCAGCACAAGTACGGCCAGGTACAGTGAAAAGCTTGCCTGCAGCAGCATCGCAGGCACAAAGACTCAACACACACAACATAAATTATACATAATTATACAAGACACTGAAAAGAAAATGACTATGTAACTGCACATTCATGCAAACACAATTAGAAACACGTCATTGGTTGTTCCAGAGGTTATCTATTGCTGATTTAGTTTATTTGGTACTTGTGCATTAAAGTCATTTGGTTTCACATGATAAACTTGGATGCACATGTTAGGTGGGGATTAAATTGTAAGCTTCCCAGAATGATGAGGGCAAACAATGTGGTAAATGGAATAATTACATTGCCCTTTATAATGTTTTGGACAAAGACCCATCATTTATTTATTTGCCTCTGTACTCCACAATTTGAGATTTGTAATAGAAAAAATCACATGAGGTTAAAGTGGGCATTGTCAGATTTTAATAAAGACCATTTTTATACATTTTGGTTTCACCATGTAGAAATTACAGCAGCGTTTATACATAGTCCCCCCCATTTCAGGGCACCATAATGTTTGGGACGCAGCAATATCATGTAAATGAAAGTAGTCATGTTTAATATTTTGTTGTATATCTTTTGCATGCAATGACTGCTTGAAGTCTGCGATTCATGGACATCACCAGTTGCTGGGTGTCTTCTCTGGTGATGCTCTGCCAGGCCTGTATTGCAGCCATCTTTAGCCTATGTTTGTTTTGGGGGCTAGTCCCCTTCAGTTTTCTATTCAGCATATAAAATGCATGCTCAATTGGGCTCAGACCGGGTGATTGACTTGGCCACTCAAGAATTGTCCATTTTTTAGCTTTGAAAAACTCCTTTGTTGCTTTAGCAGTATGTTTGGGATCATTATCTTGCTGTAGAATGAACTGCCGGCCAATGAGTTTTGAGGCATTTGTTTGAACTTGAGCAGATAGGATGTGTCTCTACACTTCAGAATTCATTCTGCTACTACCATCAACAGTTGTATCATCAATGAAGATAAGTGAGCCAGTACCTTCAGCAGCCATACATGCCCAGGCCATAACACCCCCACCACCGTGTTTCACTGATGAGGTGGTATGCTTTGAATCTTGGGCAGTTCCTTCTCTCCTCCATACTTTGCTTCTGCCATCACTCTGATATAAGTTAATCTTTGTCTCATCTGTCCACAAGACCTTTTTCTAGAACTGTGGTTGCTCTTTTGAGTACTTCTTGGCAAACTGTAACCCGGCCATCCTATTTTTGCGGCTAACCAGTGGTTTACATCTTGCAGTGTAGCCTTCTGTCATCAGCTGTGGGAGTCTTCCTTGGCCTGCCAGTCCATTTGTGATTAGTAAGCTCACCAGTGCTCTCTTTCTTCTTAATGATGTTCCAAACAGTTGATTTTGGTAAGCCTAAGGTTTGGCCGATGTCTCTTAACCGTTTTATTCTTGTTTCTCAGTCTCATGATGGCTTCTTTGACTTTCATTGGCACAACTTTGGTCCTCATGTTGACAAACAGCAATAAAAGTTTCCAAAGGTGATGGAAAGACTGGAGGAAAGACTAGGTGCTGGGAGTTCTTTTATACCTGCATTAGGAGGCAATTAAACATACCTGAGCAATTACAAACACCTGTGAAGCCATGTGTCCCAAACATTATGGTGCCCTGAAATGGGGGGACTATGTATAAACACAGCTATAATTTCTACATGGTGAAACCAAAATGAATAAAAATGGCCTTTAATAAAATCTGACCATGTGCTCTTTAAGTCCCCCCTCCACCACCTCCAGTTTAAATTCCATTTGGAATATTTTGGAGGACCAGGAAACCAAGAACCACATGTGTTTTTTTTTCTATTACATATCTCAAATTGTGGAGTACAGAGGCAAATAAATAAATGATGGGTCTTTGGCCCAAACATTATGGAGGGCACTGTATATTTCTGGAAATGACTTTGTGGAGGCAGTGTTAAGGTTCACTTCTTAAAACAGACAACTCACAGTGGGTTAGGTAAACTAACTCAAGCTTTACTGATCATCAGCCGGCAAGAGTGTCAGGGATACAGAGTCAAGTATGCAACAGACACTTAACTCTCCTGAGCTACCACTCTAATGAATGAAGACATACGGCATATTTTATAGTGTTTTGGAAACGTGGTCACATGTTTATACATGCAATGACGTTTAACACAAATCAATCACAGGCTGTACCCATTCAAAGTATACTTGTCACTAATACAATACATGTCATTCTGTGGTTATGTCGATCACAAACTTTAGTTACAAAACCCCAAAACACCAGGTACTTAGTCAAAGGTCTATCATTTGCAGTCCCTTCTTAAACAATGTAAGGATCTTTATCAGTTGCCCAAAGAAGTTTCTGTTAACCCAAGTCCACAAAAAACAACATCCTCTCCCACTATTGTTAATCATCTTTTGCTTGGGCACAACAGGAAGCACTATCAGAAAAGCTTGGTATGCAGGCTTCCTGATTGCTACAGTTCCTCTAGTATAGTACAGAATTATAAAACTTCAGTTTATTCAGAACCCAAAAAAGTCAAGCTAATCTTTTACTTAGTAAAATATTTGACATTACAATTATTACAGACCAGGATATTCTCGTTCCCTCCTTTTATCAAGTTGAATGATACCACTACAGTCCTTGGTTTTGGTGCACAGTAAAGGCTTCCGGCATTTCAGTACATAGATCAATACAACAATCAGCAGTACAATAGTGAATTATCATTCCCCATATTCCTCCAAACATGCTAAATGGCCACCATTCTCCACCTTTATTAATGTTATGGATCTCTGCCCCAATCTCTGCAATCTTCTTTATTTCTCTGGTGATATATGCTGCTGAATCTGTAATGTTAGAGGATTCATAGGGGACATAGGTGCAGCATTCCTGCCCTATTATAGCACGGGTCCCTTTTATTCTGCAGGACTATAGGACAAAGTGTAACCATTTCAGTTGTCATGGATGAGAGGGCCTTTTGCTCGTAGGTAAAGGCGTCCGCAGTTTCATTAACCAATTTCTCTAATACAGAGGCCATGTTAATCAATTCCCGTGATAGACGGGCTGTCCCGTAAAGTGGGAAGGTGATCATCCAGAATCGCTCTGACTCCGATATACTTCGCTTAGCCCTCATGGGGATATACAATTCAGTTAGATGTTATACAGCTCGCATGTGAGGGACAACAAAGGCCAAATAACAGCATCCCCATCAGTTGTGGGTTGTCCTGATCAACCTTTCCCAGTTCTTCTCATCCCCAGGTACATACCAGGTAACCATGGGTATGCCCGGGATCCACATACAAAATGCGTCCCATTTATTGGACGCAGCGGCCACTAGCACTAACCTTGGTGTATGTGCTGTTCCCTAAGTATACCCCGTTGCCTCTTTTGTCACAATAACAGGTGGTATTAACTGGGCTGTGGGGGCAATCCACTAATTTAAGCTGTGGTAGTTCCCAAACCCTGGTCTCATTTACCTTCCATCCTGGCTTAAAGCCGTATACCATCCCTCTTATATGGGGTTTGTCCTCGAGTTTGCCATTCTGAAGGCACCACTAGTTGCTGTTTATCGCGAAAACAGTGTAAGGCCAGAATCTCAGTGAGGTTAAAGGGTATTGTCAAGAAGGGTATTCCTCCACCATTATTAGGCGGTGGGCCGAGCATCAAAAATGTGTTTAGAAATCCATTTTTGTGACCCAGGAACAAAATGAAATTCTCCACAGATTTAGATGAAATATAATTGAGAAGGAAGTCATAACTCGTCAGTGCCAAAAGTTGCACATTATAAAAATAATATGAATATAATTGTGAGTTTTTTTAATGACACTGTCGCAGAGGTCCTACTCCTGAACCCAGCATAATTAATGGGTGAGGGCAGTTCTTGTGGGTTCCTCCCTTTACTGAACCCCACTGACCGCCAGTGTGCAGAGTGGGGGTCACGGCCATAGTGGGACTGGGGCAGTTCCAGGCTGGGGGACAGTCCTGCAAGGCATCTTCCAGTCGCTTTAATAGGAAATTTAATGAGACTGCAGCAGAGGTCCTGGGTTTTAAGGGCTCATGAACTTGCCTAATTAAAGGGTCAGGACAGATCCTCTGGGTTCCCCCGTTTACTGAACCCCACTGACTGCCATAGTGGGGCAAGTAAAGTTGTACTGTTTGTTTTGAGCTAGCAGAAGGACTGCTTTCTATGTTGTAACAATAAGAGGAGTGTGCAAGTTATGGATCTCTTGCTGATGTTCTTCTTTTGTCTAAAAGTTCAAATTGTGTATTGGTAATATAAATTGGTTAAAGTTTTAAGGTGAAGACCGACGCAAAGTGCTGGAGTAACTCACCTGGTCAGGCTGCACCTCTGGAGAAAAGGATGTGTGACGTTTTGGGTCGGGACCCTTCTTAAGAATGACTTTTCAGGTCCCGACCCAAAACTTCACCCATCCTTTTTCTCCAGAGATGCTGCTTGACCTGCTGAGTTACTCCAGCACTTTGTGTCTATCTTCAATATAAACCAGCATCTGCAGTTCCTTTCTACACAAAGTTTTACGGTGCAGGGTTGGATGTGCTCTTTTTGACAGTATATTTTCTCGTACATTTTGCTGATAGACTTTGTGGTTTATCTTGTTCTATATATTATATATATGTGTGTGTGTTTATATATATTCCAGTAGGCCAGATGCCTGGAGCTGGGCCAATGGTACCAGGGCAACTGATGGCAGGACGAATGATGCCCAACCTCCAGCCGAACTTGTCCTCAGGAGCACCTTCCCATCCAAACCCAAGCGCTGCACCACCGCCAACGCTCAGTAACGTGATGGGCCCACGACCAACGGCAGCCACCAACGGCATGTGTGAGTGTTTCTCTCAAACATACGTCCACTTCCCTGTGGTATGTGTCATGCACTGTGTGTGGTTCACAATAACTCTGCAGGTTGAACATAAAAAAGAATATATGAGGTTGATGGTAAGCTTGCCCGTTGTTTGGGTGAAGAATGTCCAAGACACCGTGGGAGCCCTGTGCTCAGGAAGCACAGTAGGGTGACGTTTTTGTGTGATTAGTGAGAATAATTTTGTTGGCAAACATTGCAACTGATTTGTGCAAAACAGTCAGAAGACCCAAAAAGTCACCTATTCCTTTTCTCCAGAGATGCTGCCTGACCCACTGAGTTACTCCAGCACGTTTAATGCGATGTAATTGCAGTCCATTAATTAGCTTTTCTGAGTTCTGGGGAGGGGGATGGAAATCACATCCCTTCGTCTCCTCAGGACATTTTCTTTTTGGATATTTATGTAGCTTTCCCCTGTATCATAATCATACAGCATGGAAACAAGCCCTTCAGCCCAACTCGTCCGAGATACCCCATCTAAACTCGTTCCATTTACCCATGTTTGGTACATTTCCCTCTTAGCTTTTCCTCTCCATGTACCTGTGCAGGAGTCTTTTAATGTTGTTACTCAATTACCTCCTCTGACAGCTTGTTCCATATACCCACCGCCCTCTCGGTGACAAAGTTGTCCTTCAGATTCCCAGTCAATCTTTACTCTCTACATTAAACGTATATCCTCTGGTTCTTGATTCCCCCACTCTTGGTAAAAGACTCTGCATTCACTTCATAATTTTATATGCTTCAATAAGATCATCCCTCAGCCTCCTGCGCTCCAAGGAATGAAGTCCTAGCCTACCCATCCTCTCCCTATAGCTCAGGCCCCCGAGTTCTTGGCAACATCCTCGTAAATATTCTCTTTCCATCATATCCTTACCTTTAAAAAAAAAAAAAAAAAATTCTGCAGCATTCATTATATATATATATATTTAGGTGAAGTCTCTGTCCTTAGTTGAAATTTATTTATTATTGAAGACTCTCAAACTATCTTTAATACTTTATCGCACTTAACTTGCACTAAACACCATTCCCTTTATCATGTGTCTGTACACTGTGGTCAGCTTGATTATAATCATGTATTGACTTTCCACTGACTGGTTTGCACGCAACAAAAACCTTGTCACTGTACCTAGGAACATGACAATAAACTAAAATAACTAACTTGCACACAGTGCCCTCCATAATGTTTGGGACACAGAAATGTCATGTAAATGAAAGTAGTCATGTTTAGTATTTTGTTGCGTATCCTTTGCATGCAATGACTGCTTGAAGTCTGCGATTCATGGACATCACCAGTTGCTGGGTGTCTTCTCTGGTGATGCTCTGCCAGGCCTGTATTGCAGCCATCTTTAGCTTATGCTTGTTTTGGGGGCTAGTCCCCTTCAGTTTTCTCTTCAGCATATAAAAGGCATGCTCAATTGGGTTCAGATTGGGTGATTGACTTGGCCATTCAAGAATTTACCATTTTTTAGCTTTGAAAAACTCCTTTGTTGCTTTAGCAGTATGTTTGGGATCATTGTCTTGCCAGCTAATGGGTTTTGAGGCATTTGTTTGAACTTGAGCAGATAGGATGTGTCCATACACTTCAGAATTCATTACGCTACTACCACCAGCAGTTGCGTCATCAATGAAGATAAGTGAGCCAGTACCTTCAGCAGCCATACATGCCGAGGCCATAACACCCCCACCACTGTGTTTCACAGATGATGTGGTATGCTTTGGATCTTGAGCAGTTCCTTCTCTCCTCCATACTTTGCTCTTGCCATCACTCTGATATAAGTTAATCTTCATCTCATCTGTCCACAAGACCTTTTTCCAGAACTGTGGTTGCTCTTTTAAGTACTTCTTGGCAAACTGTAACCTGGCCATCCTATTTTTGCGGCTAACAGTGGTTTGGTTCTTGCAGAGTAGCCTCTGTATTTCTGTTCATGAAGTCTTCTGTGGACAGCGGTCATTGACAAATCCACACCTGACTCCCGAAGAGTGTTTCTGATCTGTCGGACAGGTATTTGTGGATTTTTCTTTATTATAGAGAGAATTCTTACATCATCAGCTGTGGAGGTCTTCCTTGGCCTGCCAGTCCCATTGCGATTAGTAAGCTCACCAGTGCTCTCTTTCTTCTTAATGATGTTCCAAACAGTTGATTTTGGTAAGCTCAGTGTCATAATGGCTTCTTTGACTTTCATTGGCACAACTTTACTCCTCATATTGATAAACAGCAATAAAAGGTTACAAAGGTGATGGAAAGACTGGAGGAAAGACTAGGTGCCGCGAGCTCTCTTATACCTGCATTAAAGAGGCAATTAAACACATCTGAGCAATTACAAATGCCTGTGAAGCCATGTGTCCCAAACATTATGGTGCCCTGAAATGGGGGGACTATGTATAAACACAGCTGTAATTTCTAAATGGTGAAACCAAAATGTACAAAAATGGCCTTTATTAAAATCTGACAATGCCCACTTTAACCTCATGTGATTTTTTCTATAACAAATCTCAAATTGTGGAGTACAGAGGCAAATAAATAAATGATGGGTCTTTGTCCCAAACATTATGGAGGGCACTGTAGATCACTATATTCTGTCATTTTCAAACATCTGATTGCCTATCTCTGTGATATCATGTGTTCCTCATCAGCGGTCTTTAGCATTTCTCCATTCTATATGATGGAATCAGTGAATAAGTCTGTTAAACTGTGGTTAATTATGCCTTGAATAACTTACCGAATAGTGAAGGGTCAAGATAGAGTGGATGAGGAGAGGATGTTTCTACTAGTGGGAGAGTCTAGGACCAGAGGGCACAGCCTCAAAATGAAAAGACGTTTAGAAGGAGATGAGGAGACATTTCTTTAGTCAGAGGGTGGTGAATCTGCGGAATTCATTGCTGCAAAAGACTGTAAATTTTAACGGCAGAAATAGATAGATTCTCGATTAGTACGGGTGTCAGGGGTTATGGGGAGAAGGCAGGAGAATGGGGTTAGGAGGGAGAGAGAGATCTGCCACGATTGCATGGCAGAGTAGACTTGATGGGCCGAATGGCCTGTTTCTGGTCCCATCACTTATAACCTTATGATCTGTAGTTCCGACACATCCTTGTAATTTCTTCATTCCACATGCTGGGAGCAGCGAGTAAAACCCCTGTCCCACGGTACGAGTTCATTCCGAGAGCCCTCCTGAGTTTGCCCTGATTCGAACTCTGAGATTTACGGGAATGGCCACTCGTAGGTACTCGGGGTTCTCGTGGACATTTTTCAACATGTTGAAAAATCGTCACGAGTCTTCCCGTGCTTACCTGCCATTAGCGAGTCTTCCCGAGTACCTGCCGTTAGCGTTACGAGCCGCTAAGAGACGTCCCCGAGCTCCGCTACGTTCATTCTCCGTGCTTACCACGAGTTTGATTTTTTTTTAAACTCGGGAGAGCTCTTGGAATGAACTCGTACCGTGGGACAGGGCTATTAGTGTGCTCAACTGTGGTCCTGTTAATCAATTCACAAACACAAATGGACTGGGATTGTTTCTTTGGAAAGAATGAATTGCACCTGTCAGTGGCCTTTTGGTTTTTCTATTGAGTGGACTGGTGTTTTTCGATGTAAAATATTAACAGCCTTGTTTTGTTGTTTTGCCCCTGCAGACCCAGGGCCTGCGGCACAGCCGGATGCAGCAGCGGTCCCCACAACAACAGCAGCGACGCCTGTGGCTCCGTAACCAGCAATGCTGTCAGTGGGGGACCTGCTCAGTGAAACCCAAGTAACCGTCTCCTACGTTTCTATCCAGCTACCTCCCTTCTTGTCGACAGCACGTTCCAAAATGTTTGCCTCCAGTTTGTTTTTGCTCTCCCTTTTTACTGCAGTTGGTTTTCTTTTTGGAAAATAGATTTTCTTTGGGGAAAAAAATAATTAAAACCTGTTCTAGATACTTTTTCCACAAAAAAAATTGTTAATTGCCTACCTCATTTTGGTGGATCTTGTGGCAGACGGGTGTCAACCTGTCACGAGGGAACAAGGTCAAGGATCTGACTGAAGGAACAGAAAAAGGCTTGGGCGTCCATTGTTAGAAATCAGTTTCAGTGGCGAGAGAAAATAGACACAATACTTATCTCTATATGCGCGGGGCCCGTCTACAGCAGCAGACCCCTCTCCGCCTTGGTGAACCCCTCCGAAAATCACCTCACGGTTTATAAACAATAGACAATAGGTGCAGGAGTAGGCCATTAAGCCCTTTGGGCCAGCACCGCCATTCAATGTGATCATGGCTGATCACCCCCAATCAGTACCCCGTTCCTGCCTTCTCCCCATATCCCCTGACTCCGCTGTTTTTAAGAGCCCTATCTAGCTTTCTCTTGAAAGCAGCCAGAGAACCTGCCTCCACCGCCCTCTAAGGCAGAGAATTCCACAGACTCACCACTCTCTGTGAGACAAAGTGTTTCCTCGTCTCCGTTCTAAATATTCTTAAACTGTGGCCCCTGGTTCTGGGCTCCCCCAACATCGGGAACATGTTTCCTGCCTCTAGCGTGTCCAAGCCCTTAACAATCTTATATGTTTCAATGAGATATCCTCTCATCCTTCTAAACTCCAGAGTGTACAAGCCCAGCCGCTCCATTCTCTCAGCATATGACAGTCCCGCCATCCCGGGAATTAACCTGGTGAACCTACGCTACACTCCCTCAATAGCAAGAATGTCCTTCCTCAAATTAGGGGACACAATACTCCAGGTGTGGTTTCACTAGGGCTCTGTACAACTGCATAAGGACCGCTTTGCTCCTATATTCAATTCTTCTTGTTATAAAGGCCAACATGCCATTCGCTTTCTTCACTGCCTGCTGCACCTGCATGCTTACTTTCATAGACTGATGTACAAGGACCCCCAGATCCTGTTGCACTTCCCCTTTTCCCAACTTGACGCCAAATTTACCGGCGCCTGCCTTTATACCGGCAGAAACAAACCGCCGAAAAAAATCCTCACCACAGCCTGGTCATTAGCGCAGTTTTCAGATTCAAATTGTTACCTATGGCAGGGGGCTGCATCTGAGTGAGGGGCCTCCCCTTTTAGGAAACCAGGCGTTATCGAGCAGGTTATTCGCACGCAAAGCTCTTACTGCACGACCCTGTTTCCATCCTTGCACTCAAGCAGTTTGTGCTGTTCATTTGATTATCTCCTTCAGCTGGCAGTTCTGTATCACACTCGCTACTTGTAGACCGTACATGAATGGTCACTGGTTTTCCCATCTTGGAAGAAAGGAATCCTGTGGGGATACCAGTTTCGTAAGTTCTTGGAGCAGAATTAGGCCATTCGGCCCATCAAGTCTACTCTGCCATTCATTCATGGTCGATCTATCTTTCCCTCTCGACCTTATTCTGCTGCCTTCTCTCCATAATCCCTAACTTTCGTATTAACTTGTGGTGCAACGGTAGACAGCTTCACTTACAGCGCCAGAGACCTGGGTTCAATCCCAGTTACTGGTACTGTCTACAGAGTTTGTCCATTCTCCTCGTGCCCTGCATGCGTTATCTGCAAGGGCCTGTTTCTGCACTGTATCTCTAAACTAAACTAATCAAGCATCTGTCAATCTCTGTCTTAAAGATATCCATTGACTTGGCCTCTACAGCCGTCTGTGGCAATGAATTCCACACATTCACCACCCTCTGATTAAAGAAATTCCTCTTCAGCTCCTTTCTAGTGGAAACATCCTCTGCACATCTACTCTATCCAGACCTTTCACTATTCGGTAAAGGGGCTGTCCCACTGCAGCGACCTAATCTGCGGGTTCAGAAGAGTATCTTCAACCTTCAAGCTCAAGGGCACTCGCCTGAAAAACCTCGAGCCGGATCGACCGTCAGCGATGAAACCGCGAGCTGCCTCGACCGTCTGCGCGCGTGTGCATACACACACGCACACACACGCGTGCGCGCGAGGCAGGGGCCAGGGAAAGCGGGGGAGCGCTGTCTGAAATTCACACCAGCGATAAAGAGGAAGGTAAAAGACGGCTGCACAGTGTACGGTAAGTCCTTTAGAGGGGCGGAAGGAGGGAGGAGTGGAGACATTTTTAAGAAGCCAGACAACTTATAATAAAGTTTTCCTTGGTCCTGAAAACTCCAATGATCCAATTAAAATGCCCGGTCACCGAAGGAGATTGCCTGCGGCTCCCCTCGACTGCCTGTAACTACATTGCGACCCCACTCCACTGCACTACGAGGTCAAAAGAACCATGCCGACCAAATTTTACTCGTGGAGAATTTTTCAACATGCAGTCCCCCCACGCCACGTCTTCCTTTGTTCCCAGCGGCAATCTTGGCATCCTGTTCAGCACGGACATTGTGGGCCAAATGGCCTGTTCTTGTGCACCATCGCTCTATCTATGAAGCACAAAATTGTACATTTCTGCAACTCCAGGGCATTGTAGAGCCACAATGAGTCTTGCTCTCATGAATGAATTGGTTCATCTCCAAAATTAAAAGACTGAGATCTGTTCTTGTAACGACATACAAATTAATACCTTCTAAACTTGAAAGATGCTTAGGGCTTCGTGGTGAAATTATATTGCATGCTCAGACACCTCCCAGTAAGTTGCGGCTAATGTGCCCTTTAAGTGAAATCTGAGCAAGGTGCTCGAGCTAAGAGACTCATTGATTGAGGCAAATTAATTTGCTGCTGAGAAGCTGAAAATAGAAGTGATTTGTTTCTACTAAAGAAGGGGAAAGATTTAAGAGTAACCTGAGGAGCAAACATTTCACTGAGGCTTGTGGGTATACGGTCTGCCAGAGCAGGTGGTTGAGACGGGTACCACAAAAGTATTTAAAAGACATTTGGACTGGTGCATGGGCAGGAAAGGTTTAGAGGGATATGGGCTAAATGTGGGCAGGTGGGACTAATGTAGATGGGGCATCTTGGATGACATGGCCAAATTAGGCCGAAGGGCCTGTTTCCGTGCTGTGTGACTAATAGCACTTTCATGTGTAGTTAAGCTGTATATGGTATAAAAGTTCATAGATTTGGACAGGAAAGGTTTAGAGGAATATGGTAAAATACTTGCCTGGTTTGGCAGCCTCTTGAATGAGAAACGAGAGCTCACCTTCCAAGTGTAAATAGGGCTAGCTTAGATGGGGCATCTTGTTAGATTGGACGAGTTTATTGATACTTCATTGTCAGGTGTACTTGGTACAGGGAGATTCTGTGTTTGCATACAGTACAAGTATGCCGAAGTATTCAATATAGTCGCTCTTCCCCCCCCCCCCCCCCCCCCCCCACAACGTTCCCAGTCCCTCTTTGTTCTCGGGCCCCTCATGCCGGGTCCATCTTGCTCTTGGCAGCGTGTCCTCCACAGACTGCCAGGACTCGCGAGAGCCCGTCCTTGTCCCTGCCCGCCCGCCGATGCCTCTCCTCGCTCTGGCAGTGCGCTCTCCAGGAGATCGGCCAATGGGCCTCTTTCCGTGCTCCATGACTGTTTTCATTGCTCTGACCACAGTATTCCTTGGTAACAGAGGCAGCGAGCATCTCGCAGCCCTTGCCAAACCTGAGGCCCCAAACAATATTTTTGCCTCTTGTGTCATTGTGGGCTTCGGCGTGCAGTCCCAGCAAACCATAACGCGATGTCATGAATGTCTGCCTCTATTACGGAGGGAGAGCACACTTCCAGACAACAGTCCCAGTCGCGCTTTTCCTTAACGCAACGCCACGTCTTCAGTACATGTCCAAGAAAACTCGAATTGGGGGGGTGGGAGAATATGGTTGATTTACGTTCCCCCTCAAATTTCTAAGTGAATTTTGTCTTTCCAAATGGCTAAATGGAAGCTTTGCCACATGTGACAACAAAGTCACAGTGAAATTCTTACTTGTAACCCCACGGTAATGTAAAGAGTCGCCACAATGAATGGTGCTGTCAAAAGTCCCAAAGGAAGCCCCGCCGGCTTCCTCCCTTGTTCTCGTCCCCGGCCCCCCCCCCCCCCCCCCCCCCCCCCCCCCCGGATGGTGATCCCCATGCCAGGACTTCCTTTGTCCCCCCCTCACAGTGGTCTGCCCACGCTGTCTCCTATGGGTTTCCCCACCCTATGTCTCACTTTGTTCGGTTTGGCCATCGGTGGTGCATGGTGAATTTCCATAACCCAAACAACTAACGTCGGGGTAGTCTTTGAATTATGATTCTTTGAGTCATAATGTGATACAATGATTGTGTGCCAAACGCAGGCAGGTGGGACCGAGTGTAGCTGGGACTTGTTGGCCGGTGTGGGCAAGTGGAGCCGAAGGGCCTGTTTCCACGCTGTATGACTAATGATTCATTGAATCAAAGTGGTACACAGACTACCCCTACAGTAGTTGTTTGGGTTAAGGAAATTCACCTATGCATATTTCACAAATCGCCATTAAAAAAAATGGATGAAATATGATTCGGGATGTTTATTTTCTTACAGGTTGAGGTTATAACTTCAAAATTCCAACAGATTTGTCATTATTGAATCCATCTTTAACCTGCCCAGTCCTATTGCTATCCACGTGCCTTTTTACCAGTAATGTTCCAATATTTTGCAGACTTAACTGTTCTATGGGATAATTTCCTCTTTTTTTGAATAACTGGTTCGACACCTTTGTGCATAGGTGGAGGTCACTTCTCAACCTCTGGATTTCTGGCAGCGCAGCGGTAGAGTTGCTGCCTCACAGCGCCAGAGACCCGGGTTCTATCCTGACTACGGGCGCTGTCTGGACTGAGGTTGTACATTCCCACTGTGACCACGTGGGTTTTCTCCAAGATCTTCCATTTCCTCGCACACTCCAAAGACGTGCAGGTTTGTAGGTTAATTGGCTTGGTATAGATGTAAATTGTCCCTAGTGTGTGCAGGATAGTGTTAGTGTGCGGGGATCGCTGGTCAGCGCAGACCCGTCGGGCCTGTTTCCTTGCTGTCTCTAAACTAAACTAATGCATCCAATATCTCCACAAGTGTATCCTTCAAAACCCTAGGGTGTAGCATATCAAGTACGCGAGCAATCTCATTAAATTCTCCATTGTTTTTTTTATTATTATGCTGATTTCTTTGAGCTTCACTTTCATTCTGATTTTAAAAACAACTGAAGTGCTTCATTTTTTTATTTTTACTCCTTTACCTAATCCCTGCTTACATAGTCCAAAACAATTTTTTTGAAGTGCTGAAATGAAGCAATTTCACCACATTATTTATGCATTCTATTTATAAGCTGCCTGCATTCAGCAACTGAAGAGCCTTTATCTAACCAGCTTGAATATTGTAAGAATTCTGTATAAGACTGAAGCGTTAGGTTAGTTGCAATAAGAAAGGACATTATATTGACTGTGGTGCAGGTGCATAGCAATTATGCAGCATCTTGCTTACATTTTATATTTTGATGATGTCCACCCATCATCAAATGTGTTGAAGGTAGACACAAAATGCTGGAGTAACTCAGCGGGTGAGGCAGCATCTATGGAGAGAAGGAATGGGTGACGTTTCAGACTGAAGAAGGGTCTCGACCCGAAACGTCACCCATTCCTTATCTCCATAGATGCTGCCAAACCTGCTGAGTTACTCCAGCATTTTGTGTCTACCTTCGATTTTATCCAGCATCTGCAGTTCTTTCTTACACGTCAAAAGTTAATTTGCCTTTCTTTGCCATACTGCACTGGAGGAACTTAATGGGTCATTATCTCTCTGCCGACTGGGCTTGGATTTGCTGGAATTTAGAAGGATGAGAGGGGATCTTATAGAAACATATAAAATTGGACAGGGTAGATGCAGGAAAAATGTTCGCGATGTTGGGGGAGCCGAGAACCAGTTTAAGAATAAGGGGTAGGCCATTTAGGACTGAGATGTGGAAAAACCTCTTCACCCAGAGAGTTGTAAATCTGTGGAATTCTCTGCCAGAGAAGGCAGTGGAGGCTAATTCACTGGTTGCTTTCAAGAGAGAGTTAGATTTAGCTCTTTGGGCTAATGGAATCAAGGGATATGGGGAAAAGCAGGAATGGGGTACTGATTCTGGATGATCAGCCATGATCATATTGAATGGTGGTGCTGCCTCAAAGGGCCGAATGGCCTTCTCCTGCACCTATTTTCTATGTTTCTATGCCCCTATGCCCTCCATAGATGCTGCTTGACCTGCTGAGTTCCTCCAGCAGTTGGTTGCTTGTGTATTATTTAATTCTGTTGCTGGGTGTTGGAAAAAGGGCAAAGTAACACGAGGTGTGGAGATCACTGAAAAGTTTCAGCAAAATTGTGCGTTTTATCAGCCACTTGTACAATAGTCAAGATTATGGACGGTGGACAAAAATGTTGGAAAAACTCAGTGGCAGAATCAATGGAGCGAAGGAATAGGTGACTTTTCGGGTCGAGACCCTTCTTTAGAATGATGAGGTGGGGGTGGGGGGGGGGCAGGATGAAGAAAGGAAGAGGCGGAGACAGTGGGCTGTGGGAGAGCTGGGAAGGGGAGGGGAAGGAGGGAGAAAGCAAGGACTACCTGAAATTGGAGAAGTTAATGTTCATACCGCTGGGGTGTAAACTACCCAAGCGAAATATGAGGTGCTGCTCCTCCAATTTAAGGTGGGACTCACTCTGGCCATGGAGGCCCAGGACAGAAATGTCGGATTCGGAATGGGAGGGGTAGTTGAAATGCTGGGCCACCGGGAGATCAGGTTGGTTACTGCGATCTGAGCGGAGGTGTTGGGAGAAGCGATCGCCATGCCTGCGCTCGGTCTCACCGATGTAGAGCAGCTGAAACTTAGAGCAGCGGATGCAATAGATGAGGTTGGAGGAGGTGCAGGTGAACCTCTGCCGCACCTGGAAAGACTGCTTGGGTCCAAGGGATGGAGGTAAGGGGGGAGGTAAAGCGACAAGTGTAGCATTTCCTGCGGTTGCAAGGGAAAGTACCAGGGGAGGGGGTGGTTTGGGTGGGAAGGGACGAATTGACCAGGGAGTTACAGAGGTGGCGGTCTCAACCATAGTCAAGATAATGGTCTCTTTATTGCAATTCCAAAGTTTTGTGTAGAAATATCCAGTGCTACAGTGTTTTGCTTTGGGACTTCCTAAATCATGTGTTCAAAACCATTCTAATGACGAGCTGTTGAAGACTTGCTGTGGTGGGGGAGTGGAGTGTTGAAGCCTTAGGGTGGGGGGGGTGGGGGGTGGGGGGGGGTGATGGAAGGAGAGCAGCTGGCGAAACTCTGGGTCAGGCAGCATCCGTGGAGGGAAACGGATGGTTAAGGTTTCTGATCGAGACCCTTCATCTCCAGACCCCTTGACATCTTAATTGAAAGATGCAGCATGAAAACAGATCCTTCGGCCCATCAAGTCCATGCTGACCATCAATCATCCATTCACGCTAGTTCTCTGTTATCCCACTTTCTCATCCGCAGCGATTTAGAGGGCCAATTAACCTGCAAACCTGCACATCTTTGGGATGTGGGAGGTAACCGGAGCACCTGGAGGAAACCCACGTGATCGCAGAGTGAACGTACAAACTCCACACCAACAGCACCCGAGGTCGGGATTGAAATTTTAAGAATAAGTGATTTTAAGAATAAGGAGTAAGCCATTTAGAACGGAGACGAGGAAACACTTTTTCTCGCAGAGAGTGGTGAGTCTGTGGAGGCTGGTTCTCTGGATGCTTACAAGGGAGAACTAGATAGGGCTCTTAAAGATAGCGGAGTCAGGGGATATGGGGAGAAGGCAGGAACGGGGTACTGATTGGGGATGATCAGCCATGATCACATTGAATGGCGGTGCTGGCTCGAAGGGCCGAATGGCCTACTCCTGCACCTGTTGTCTATTGAACCCACGACTCGCAGTGAGGCAGCAGCTCCACCCGCTGTTCCTCCGGCTGCTTTTTTTGTCTTGCCACTGATTCAGCATCTGTAGCTTCCTGTGTCCCCCTTTCTGTGGGCATTAGCTACAGGATTTTCACAAAATGCTGGAGTAACTCAGCGGGACAGGCAGCATCTCTGGAGATAAGGAATGGGTGACGTTTCGGGTCGAGAACTACGTTACAACCTGCATGTCATCTATTAGAGGCTATGCTGCATCAAATTGCAAATCGTAAGCTCCATCCCGGAGGAGGAGGAGGTGTGGAGAGTCTTTGGGAAGAACGTCACCTTGAATAATGTACATCTGGACTTTGCCAAGCTGAATTAGTGTCCTGCAAACCTTGTACTTTGAGTGTCTCTTCATCACACGGGAGCCTTGGAGCACAGGGGGATGAGGGGTGACCTTAGAGAGGTGTTAAGATCATGAGGGGAATAGACGGGGTGGATGGTCATAAGGAATAGGAGTAGAATTAGGCCATTCGGCCCATCAAGGCTACTCCGCCATTCAATCATAGCTGGTCTATCTCCCTTTAACCCCATTCTCCTGCCTTCTCTCCATAACCTCTGCATAGAGTCTTTTACTGAGGATAGAGGAATCAAAAACTGGAGAGCAGTAATCTGAGGGGCAACTTTTTCCACGCATCAGGGTGATTGGTATATGGAATGAGCTGACAAATGAGGTAGCTGTCAAATACAGTAATAACAGTTAGAAGACATTTGGATAGGTACATGGATAGGAAAGGTTCCCAGAGAGCAATCCTGAACTACCATCTACCTCATGGGACCTTCGGACTATCCTTGATCGGACTTTACATAGAAAATAGGTGCAGCAGTAGGCCATCTGGCCCTTCGAGCCAGCACCGCCATTCAACGATCATGGCTGATCATCCAAAATCAGTACCCCGTTCCTGCTTTTTCATCCATATCCCTTGAATCCGTTAGCCCTAAGAGCTAAATCAAGCTCTCTTGAAAACATCCAGTGAATTGGCCACTGCCTTCCGTGGCAGAGAATTTCACAGATTCACAACTCTGGATGAAAAAGTTTTTCCTCATCTCTGTCCTAAATGGCCGACTCCTTATTCTTAAACTGTGACCCCCTGGTTCTGGACTCCTCCAACATGGGGAACATTTTTCCTGCATTTATCCTGTCCAATCCCTTAAGGATTTTACATGTTTCTATTAGAATCCCTTTCATCCTTCTAAATTCCAGTAAATACAAGCCCAGTCGCTCCATTCTTTCATATGACAGTCACGCCATCCTGAGAATTAACCTGGTGAACCTACGCTGCACTCCCATCAGTACCAAGAATATCCTTTCTCAAATTAGGAGACCAAAACTGCACACAATACTATAGATGTGATCTCACCAGGGCCCTGTACAACTGCAGTAGGACCTCTTTGCTCCTATACTCGACTCCTCTTGCTGTGAAGGCCAGCATGCCATTTGCTTTCTTCACTGCCTGCTGTACCTGCATGTTTATTTTCAGTGACTGATGTACAATGACACCCAGGTCTCGTTGCACCTCCCCTTTTCCTAATCTGACACCATTCAGATAATAATCTACCTTCTTGTTCTTGCCACTAAAGTGGATATCCTCACATTTATCTAACATTAAACTTCATCTGCCATGCATCTGCCCACTCACCCAACCTATCCAAGTCACCCTGCAGCCTCATAGCATCCTCCTCACAGCTTACACTGCCACCCAGCTTTGTGCCATCCGCAAACTTGAAGATCTTACATTTAATTTCCTCATCTAAATCGTTGATGTATATTGTAAATAACTGGGGTCCCAGCACCGAGCCTTGCGGTACCCCACTAGTCACTGCCTGCCATTCTGAAAAGGACCCGTTAATTCCTACTCTGCTTCCTGTCTGCCAACCAGTTCTCTATCCACGCCAATACCCTACCCCCAATACCATGTGCTCTAATTTTGCACACTAATCTCTCGTGTCGGACCTTGTTATGAAAACTCAAACCGAGCGGGAATGTTCAGCGTGCGTGTTGCCGCGACAACAAGGAGGTGGACGTGACTGCTCGCAGCCACTCATCTCCCCTCCCCTCACTCAGGATGTGAGTGTTTGGTGGTGCCATTGATCCAGCAATATTCCCCTATTTCCAGTGGCTTTCCCCACCCATGGACTTAGTGCAATCGTCAGAAAAAAGTCAATTCTATCTTCAATGCTGTCTGCTAATGAGGGGAGCAGAATTAGGCCCATCAAGTCTACTCCACGATCTATCTCGCCCTCCTAACCCCATTCTCCTCTCCGTAACCCCTGACACCCGTACTAATCAAGAAGAGACAACGAGCCAGGTAGGAGTCGCACCTACAATCTTCTGATCCGTAATCAGACGTGTTATCCATTGCGCCACTGGCCCAAGCTAATGGTTTGTTGACTGTCCAGAGAGGCTGGAGCTGAGGTCAGTAATGTTTGTGTTATGCATTGTAGCTACCAGCTAATGACATCTCCAGCTAGACCTTATCCATCTCCTGACATTTGCTCATATTGCTGTCACTACACCCACATTATCAACATCAGTGAGAGAGAGCATTGTCAGTGAAGCTAATTGGGAGCAGCGTATGTGGTCCACAACTTCAGGGAACACTGATGAGATGCTGTCATTGCTTGGAAACATGGCAGTATCTTTGGCAAAGCCACACCCTTGTCCTCCATTGCTGCACTGTTCCAGTCTGCAGTATATTGGAGACATGAGGAATTAAAAATGCTGGAATCTTGAGTAAAACACAAAAGTGCTGGAGTAACTCTGGGTCAGGCAACATCTCAGGGAGATATGGACAAGCGACATTTTGAATCGGGACCTTTCTTCAGAATTCGGGCATTCAGCCCATCAAGTCCACTCTGCCATTCAGTCATGGCTGATCTATCTCTCCCCATCAACTCCATTCTCCTGCCTTCTCCCCCATAACCCCCGACACCGTACTAATCAAAAATCTATTTCTCTGCCTTAAAAATAGCGTTGACTTGGCGTCCACATCCTTCTGTCACCTGTCCATGTCCTCCAGAGATGCTGCCTGACCAACTGAGTTACTCCAGCACTTTGTGTTCTGCTGTGGTATCTTTTCTAGTAACAAGTTGCAAACAAAATCTTTTACCTTGAAGACAAAACAGTTGATATGAGGGAACATAGTTATCGAAAGTCTCGGGTTTGGGCCTGACTACGGGTGCTGTCTGTACAGAGTTTGTACCTTCTCCCCGTGACCAGCGTGGATTTTCTCCGGGATCTGTGGTTACCTCCCACACTCCAAAGACGTGTAGGTTCATTGGCAAAATACATTTGTAAATTGTCCCCAGGGTGTGTAGGGTGGTGTTATTGTTCAGGGATCACTGGCCACTGGGGCCTGTTTCCGTGCTGTATCTCTAAACTAAACTAAAATTCATTGTAATTGATAGTCATACAGTGTGGAAACAGGCCCTTCGGCCCAACCTGCCCATGCTGACCAAGGTGCCCCATCTACACTAGTCCCACCTGCTCGCATTTGGCCCATATCCCTTTGAACCTTTCCCATCCATGTACCTGTCCAAATGTCTTTTAAATGTTATAGCATCTGCCTCAACTATTTCCTGGCAGCTCGTTGCATATACCCACTGTGTGATTATGCAACATTAATATGTCAGTGCCCACAGTTTTAACCCATATGATGATTTTCCTACCCTTAAATTATTTTAAGCAACAACTTGAAATGTGAAAGTAATTGTCTCTTGTACAATTTTTGCTGACATTATCTAAAGCACACCAGTCTCTGTGACTGACTGCACAATTACCACTCTGTCTCGAATGATTCACCCCATAAGTGCAGAGTGTACTCTTCACAACGTAGGTATTTCAACATCTCATTAAAGGCGGCTTCAACAGATCGTCCTGAACTATTGATCTCCATCTTCAAAGCCGACAAGGGCAGAAGCGTCACGTGGACATGTTATAGACAATAGGTGCAGGAGTACACCATTTGGCCCTTCGAGCCAGCACCACCATTCAATGTGATCATGGCTGATCATCCCCAATCAGTACCCCGTTCCTGCCTTCTCCCCATATCCCCTGACTCCACTATCTTTAAGAGCCCTATCTAGCTCTCTCTTGAAAGCATCCAGAGAACCTGCCTCCTCCGCCCTCTGAGGCAGAGAATTCCACAGACTCACCAGTCTCTGTGAGAAATAGTGTTTCGTCGTCTCTGTTCTAAAAGGCTTACTTCTTATTCTTAACTGTGGCCCCTGGTTCTGGACTCCCCCAACATCGGGAACATGTTTCCTTTCTCTAGTGTATCCAAACACTTAATAATCTTATATGTTTCAATGAGATGCCCTCTCATCCTTCTGAACTCCAGAGTGTTCAAGCCCAGCTGCTCCATTCTCTCAGCATATGACAGTCCCGCCATCCTGGGAATTAACCTTGTAAACCTACGCTGCACTCCCTCAATAGCAAGAATGTCCTTCCTCAAATTAGGGGACCAAAACTACACATCTCTAGATCTAGATTTCTTCTTGAAGTTAGTCAGGTCTGATAAGGTCCTCGAGGTATCGGCTGCGGGAGGCTCCCTGCCCATCGAGGTACAAAGGTGGATGGGCGCGGAGAGGAGAGGAGAGGCTTGCTGGTGGATCCACACAACCAAGATAGGCGACGGCTGGAGGCCCTGCAGCAGCCTGGGGGCTCGCCTGGATCGGGCCCCGCTCATAACTACTAGACTGGACTTGGAAAATGGAGCCAATACATGGCGCTTCTTGCATGGGGGATCAGTGGACTGTTTCTGTACACTTGCTAATCGGGGATGTGCGTAGTTACGGCAACACTCTACTGCACTGTTCGGCAACACTCTACTGCGTTTACACATGTGATGAAAAAAGCACCACCACCTCATAGGTACAGACACTTGAAAGCGAGCAGCACCAGACTCAGGAACTGCTTCCTCCACTCTGTTATCAGGCTTCTGGACAGTCTTTCCATAAGCTAGGGTAAAACATACATCTTTGCTGATATTGGATTTTTTCTCTTGAATTGTGTTACACTGCAATACTGAGAAACTATATTCTGCACTCTACCCCTTTGCTCTCCTTTTGTGGTGAGTTTGGCTCTATATATATATATATATATATACTGTATATATATATATATAAATGCTGGAGTAACTCAGCTGGACAAGTACATCACCGGATAGAAGGCAAAGGTGACGTTTCGGGTCGAGACCCTTCCCATTCCAGTTAACCTAAGAAGCATTGATGCATAGAGGTGCCTTAGGATGCACGTTCATAGCTCGGAGACAGTAGTGACACATAGAAACATAGAAAATAAGTGCAGTAGTAGGCCATTCGGCCCTTCGAGCCTGCACCGCCATTCGATATGATCATGGCTGATCATCCAACTCGGTATCCCATCCCTGCCTTCTCTCCATACCCCCTGATCCCTTTAGCCACAAGGGCCACATCTAACTCCCTCTTAAATATAGCCAATGAACTGGCCTCAACTACCTTCTGTGGCAGAGAATTCCACAGATTCACCACTCTGTGTAAAAAATTATTTTCTCATCTCGGTCCTAAAAGACTTCCCTCTTATCCTTAAACTGTAATCCCTAGTTCTGGACTTCCCCAACATCAGGAATAATCTTCCTGCATCTAGCCTGTTCAACCCCTTCAGAATTTTGTAAGTTTCTATAAGATCCCCCCTCAATCTTCTAAATTTTAGCGTGTACAAGCTGAGTCTATCCAGTCTTTCTTCATATGAAAGACCTGCCATCTCAGGAATCAGTCTGGTGAACCTTCTCTGAACTCCCTCTATGACAAGAATGTCTTTCCTCAGATTAGAAGACCAAAACTGTACGCAATATTCCAGGTGTGGTCTCACCAAGACCCTGTACAACTGCAGTAGAACCTCCTTGCTCTTATACTCAAATCCTTTTGCTATGAATGCTAAAATACCATTTGCTTTCTTCACTGCCTGCTACACCTGCATTCCTACTTTCAATGACTGGTGTACCATGACACCCAGGTCTCGTTGCATCTCCCCTTTTCCTAATCGGCCACCATTCAGATAATAGTCTACCTTCCTGTTTTTGTCACCAAAGTGGATAATCTCATATTTATCCACATTATACTGCATCTGCAATGCATTTGCCTACTCACCCAACCTATCCAAGTCAACTTGCAGCCTCCTAGCATCCTCCTCACAGCTAACACTGCCCCCCAGCTTCGTGTCATCCGCAAACTTGGAGATGTTGCATTCAATTCCCTCATCCAGATCATTAATATATATTGTAAATAGCTGGGGTCCCAGCACTGAGCCTTGCGGTACCCCACTAGTCACTGCCTGCCATTGTGAAAAGGATCCGTTTACTCCTACTCTTTGCTGCCTGTCTGCCAGCCAGTTCTCTATCCACATCAATACTGAACCCCCAATACCGTGTGCTTTAAGTTTGTATACTAATCTCTTATGTGGGACATGGTCGAAAGCCTTCTGAAATTCCAGATACAACACATCCACTGGTTCTCCCCTATCCACTCTGCTAGTTACATCCTCGAAAAATTCTATAAGATTCGTCAGACATGATTTACCTTTCGTAAATCCATGCTGACTGTCCAATGATTTCACCACTTTCCAAATGTGCTGCTATCCCATCTTTAATAACTGACTAGCAGTTTCCCCACTACCGATGTTAGACTAACTGTTCTGTAATTCCCCGTTTTCTCTCTCCCTCCCTTTTTAAAAAGTGGGGTTACATTAGCTACCCTCCAATCCTCAGGAACTACAGAATCTAAAGAGTTTTGAAAAATTATCACTAATGCATCCACTATTTCTGCGGCTACTTCCTTAAGTACTCTGGGATGCAACCTATCTGACACTGGGGACACAGGCAGATAAGGAGGTGAGGAGGGCATTTACCTTGCTTGCCTCCTTGAAAGTTACCGAATGGTGAAAAGCTTGGGTAGAGTGGATGTGGAGAGGATGTTTCCACTGATGGGAGAGTCTAGGATTAGAGGTCACAGCCTCAGAATTAAAGGACGTTCTTTTAGGAAGGAGATGAGGAGGAATTTCTTCAGAGGGTGGTGAATCTGTGGAATTCTTAGCCACAGAAGGCTGTGGAGGCCAAGTCAATGGATTTTTAAGGCAGAGATAGATAGATTCTTGATTAGTACGGGTGTCAGAGGTTATGGGGTGAAGGCAGGAGAATGGGGTTTGGAAGGAGAGATGGATCAGCCTTGATTTAATGGTGGAGTAGACATGATGGGCTGAATGGCCTAAATCTGCTCCTATTACTTATGACCTTCATAAGCAGGTGTGTTAATCATAAGCATTGGGATATCGTGTGTCTGTTGTACAAGGTGTTGGTTGCCACGTGTGGAATATTTTGCACAGTTCTGGGTACTAATGTTGAAATAATGGAATAACGGATAGAGTACAGAAGAGATTTTAGGCTTAAGACTTCATTGATATAGCGCGGAAACAAGACCTTTGGCCCACCGAGTCCATGGCGGCCAACGATCTGAATTATGTGAATGGTGGCCGATTAGGAAAAGGGGAGATGCAACAAGACCTGGGTGTCATGGTACACCAGTCATTGAAAGTAGGCATGCAGGTGCAGCAGGCAGTGAAGAAAGCAAATGGTATGTTTGCATTCATAGCAAAAGGATTTGAGTATAGGAGCAGGGAGGTTCTACTGCAGTTGTACAGGGTCTTGGTGAGACCACACCTGGAGTATTGCGTACAGTTTTGGTCTCCTAATCTGAGAAAATACATTCTTGCCATAGAGGGAGTACAGAGAAGGTTCACCAGACTGATTCCTGGGATGTCAGGACTTTCATATGAAGAAAGATTGGATAGACTCGGCTTGTACTCGCTAGAATTTAGAAGATTGAGGGGAGATCTTATAGAAACTTACAAAATTCTTAAGGGGTTGGACAGGCTAGATGCAGGAAGATTGTTTCCGATGTTGGGGAAGTCCAGAACAAGGGGTCACAGTTTAAGGATAAGGGGGAAATCTTTTAGGACCGAGATGAGGAAAACATTTTTCACACAGAGAGTGGTGAATCTCTGGAATTCTCTGCCACAGAAGGTAGTTGAGGCCAATTCATTGGCTATATTTAATAGGGAGTTAGATGTGGCCCTTGTGGCTAAAGGGATCAGGGGGTATGGAGAGAAGGCAGGGATGGGATACTGAGTTGGATGATCAGCCATGATCATATTGAATGGGGGTGCAGGCTCGAAGGGCCGAATGGCCTACTCCTGCACCTATTTTCTATGTTTCTATGATCCCTGTACACGAGTGCTATCCTACACACACTGGGAACAACTTCATAATTTTACCGAAGCCAATTAATTTAACCGAAGCAAATTATGTCTTTGGAGTGTGGGAAGAAACCGGAGCACCCAGAGAAAACCACTCGGTCACGGGAAAAACGTACAAAACTCTGTCTCCGACAATGATTTAACTGACATTGGCCCTCCTATTCTTCAGCACTGCCTCCTGAGCCGCTTTGGCTTCATGTCTGATAAGATAGGGAACAGTCTAGTCGTTTAGTTTAGAGATACAGCGTGGAAACAGGCCCCCTGGCCCACCGAGTCCGCACCAACCACCGATCCCAGCACATTAACGACAATTAACTTCCAAACCTGTACGCCTTTGGTGTTGGAGGAAACCGAAGATCTCAGGAAAAACCCACGCAGGTCACAGGGAGAACGTACAAACTCCGTACAGGCAGCACCCGTGGTCAGGACCGAACCCGGGTCTCTGGCGCTGCAAGAAGGCAGCAACTCTACTGCTGCACCACCGTGCTGCCCTTGTGGCTTTACCTTGCTTTAGTATCTATATGCCAACCAGTCAGCGGAAAGACAAAACATGATTACAATCGAGCCATTTGCAGTGTACAGACACATGATAAGGGAATAATGTTTAGTGCAAGGTAAAGCCAGTGAAGTCTGACCAAGGATAGTCCGAGGGTCACCAATGAGATAGATAGATGTGTTGAACATGATGCCAGGTTAAACTGATCTCATCTGCCTGCATGTGATCCATATTGATCCATATTCCCTGCATTTCCATTCGCATATCCAAAAGCCTCTGAAACACAGGTGGTGGAGGTAGATACGATAGTGGTGTATAAGAGGCGTTTAGATAGGCTCATGGATATGCAGGGAATGGAGGGATAGGGTCATGTGCAGGCTGATGAGATTAGTTTAACTTGCCATCACGTTGAACACAGACACTGTGGGGCCGAAGGGCCTGTTCCCGTGGTGTACTGTTGTATGTTCTATTAATAGGCAAGATCAGTCAAATATTTATTTGTGTGGTAAGGAACTGCGAATGCTGGTTTACACCGATGATAGGCACAAAATGCTGGAGTAACTCTGGAGAGAAGGAATAGGTGACGTTTCGGGTTGAGACCAATTTGAAGAAGGGTCTCGGCCCGATACGTCAGCAATTACTTCTCTCCGGAGATGCTGCCTGTGTTACTGAGATGCTGAGTTACTCAAGTACTTATTTGTCCATGTTTGCTTCAGGTGCTCAATGCAAATATCCGATTGCATTCCTACTCACTGAGGAGGGGAAGGATTGGGAAGGAGGGATGAACAGAGTGAGGGAGAGCAATGAGGGTGAAGTGGAAAGAAGAGGAGGGACAAATAGAAAAAAAGAAACCCCTTCCCCCAACCCAGCAACCCACTGCTGAGAAAACACTTTGCTCTTTCCGAGCACCAAACTGTATAACCTAGCAACGGCACAGATCTGTGAGCATCGCTGCTCTTACACAGGGCTCTGGGGTCAATGATAGAACACTGTAGATAATAAGGCAAGGATGTTTTATTCATTTTTTTATATATGGGTTAATTGGACATCAACAAAGATCGGACACAAATCCTTTGTGATATTTTTGCACAAATAGCTGTCCATACCCATTAGATCCGTTGTAAATCCATTGAGACAGCACTGCCTTATCTGGGTCAAATGCAGCTGCCGTTTGTATCACATGGTGATGGGTGGCGAGAAAGCTTTAGGTGATTCTTCATTTCACACACACACACATGGCATTGAAACCAAACAAATTTGACTGTAAAGAATTCTGATGATATTTCACTAACCTTATGGTTAATGTTTAAGCTAAGTGAAAAATACATTGTTTTCCTTTCAGCAGCGAGCACTTGGTTGAACTGTGATTCAATGGCAATGTCCTTATCTTCACCACTCCAGAGACATAACCGCTGCTGTCATTCCAGTCCAGCACCCAAGCTTCAACTTTAATTAAGGCACAATGTTGGAATAGAACATGCACTGGGGACCAAGCTGCCATCTCATCTTCCCATGATCTCTGTTCTGTCAATTGTGAAATATATATATATTTTTAAAGAGAGTCGTGAGTCTGTGGAATTCTCTGCCTCAGTGGGCGGTGGGGGCCGGTTCTCTGGATGCTTTCAAGAGAGAGCTAGATAGGGCTCTTAAAGATAGCGGAGTCAGGGGGATATGGGGAGAAGGCAGGAACGGGGTACTGATTGGGGATGATCAGCCATGATCACATTGAATTGCGGTGCTGGCTCGAAGGGCCGAATGGCCTACTCCTGCACCTATTTTCTATTTTTCTATGTTTATATTATACATATAAAATTGGTGCTGGTGTAGGCCATTCGGCCCTTCCATCCTGCACCGCCATTCAATATGATCATGGCTGATCATCCAACTCAGTATCCCGTACCTGCCTTCTCTCCATACCCCCTGATCCCTTTAGCCACAAGGGCCACATCTAACTCCCTCTTAAATATAGCCAATGAACTGGCCTCAACTACCCTCTGTGGCAGAGAGTTCCAGAGATTCACCACTCTCTGTGTGAAAAATGTTTTTCTCATCTCGGTCTTAAAGGATTTCCCCCATATCCTTAAGCTGTGACCCCTTGACCTGGACTTCCCCAACATCGGGAACAATCTTCCTGCATCTAGCCTATCCAACCCCTTAAGAATTTTGTAAGTTTCTATAAGATCCCCCCTCAATCTCCTAAATTCTAGCGAGTATAAGCCGAGTCTATCCAGTCTTTCTTCATATGAAAGTCCTGACATCCCAGGAATCAGTCTGGTGAACCTTCTCTGCAATATGTCCTTCCTTAGATTTGGAGACCAAAACTGTACGCAATACTCCAGGTGTGGTCTCACCAAGACCCTGTACAACTGCAGTAGAACCTCCCTGCTCCTATACTCAAATCCTTTTTGCTATGAAAGCTAACATACCATTCGCTTTTTCACGGCCTGCTGCACTTGCATGCCTACTTTCAATGACTGGTGTACCATGACACCCAGGTCTCGTTGCATCTCCCCTTTTCCTAATCGGCCACCATTTAGATAATAGTCTGCTTTCCTGTTTTTGCCACCAAAGTGGATAACCTCACATTTATCCACATTATACTGCATCTGCCAAACATTTGCCCACTCACCTAGCCTATCCAAGTCACCTTGCAGTCTCCTAACAACCTCCTCACAGCTAACACTGCCCCCCAGCTTAGTGTCATCCGCAAACTTGGAGATGTTGCCTTCATTTCCCTCATCCAGATCATTAATATATATTGTAAATAGCTGGGGTCCCAGCACTGAGCCTTGCGGTACCCCACTAGTCACTGCCTGCCATTGTGAAAAGGACCCGTTTACTCCTACTCTTTGCTTCCGGTCTGCCAGCCAGTTCTCTATCCACATCAATACTGAACCCCCAATACCGTGTGCTTTAAGTTTGTATACTAATCTCTTATGTGGGACCTTGTCGAAAGCCTTCTGAAAGTCCAGATACAACACATCCACTGGTTCTCCCCTATCCACTCTGCTAGTTACATCCTCGAAAAATTCTATAAGATTCGTCAGACATGATTTACCTTTTGTAAATCCATGCTGACTGTCCAATGATTTCACCACTTTCCAAATGTGCTGCTATCCCATCTTTAATAACTGACTCTAGCAGTTTCCACACTACCGATGTTAGACTAACTGGTCTCTAATTCCCATTTTTCTCTCTCCCTCCCTTCCCAAAAAGTGGGGTTACGTTAGCTACCCTCCAATCCTCAGGAACTACACCAGAATCTAAAGAGTTTTGAAAAATTATCACTAATGCATCCACTATTTCTGGAGCTACTTCCTTAAGTACTCTGGGATGCAGCCTATCTGGCCCTGGGGATTTATCGGCCTTTAATCCATTCAATTTATCCAACACCACTTCCCGACTAACCTGGATTTCACTCAGTTCCTCCATCTTCTTTGACCCCTGCTATTTCCGGCAGATTATTTATGTCTTCCTTAGTGAAGACGGAACCAAAGTAGTTATTCAATTGGTCCGCCATATCCTTGTACTCCATGATCAATTCACCTGTTTCTGATTGCAAGGGACCTACATTTGTTTTAACTAATCTCTTTCTCTTCACATATCTATAAAAACTTTTGCAGTCAGTTTTTATGTTCCCTGCCAGTTTTCTTTCATAATCTATTTTCCCTTTCCTAATTAATCCCTTTGTCCTCCTCTGCTGGTCTCTGAATTTCTCCCAGTCCTCCGGTATGCTGCTTTTTCTGGCTAATTTGTACGCTTCATCTTTTGCTTTGATACTATCCCTGATTTCCCTTGTTATCCACGGATGCACTACCTTCCCTGATTTATTCTTTTGCCAAACTGGGATGAACAATTTTTGTAGTTCATCCATGCAGTCTTTAAATGCCTTCCATTGCATATCCATCAGTCAACCCTTTTAGAATTAATTGCCAGTCAATCTTGGCCAATTCACGTCTCATACCCTCAAAGTTACCTTTCTTTAAGTTCAGAACCATTGTTTCAGAATTAACAATGTTACTCTCCATCCTAATGAAGAACTCACCCATATTATGGTCACTCTTGCCCAAGGGGGCACGCACAACAAGACTGCTAACTAACCCTTCCTCATTACTCAATACCCAGTCTAGAATAGCCTGCTCTCTCGTTGGTTCCTCTACATGTTGGTTTAGAAAACTATCCCGCATACATTCCAAGAAATCTTCTTCCTCAGCACCCCTGCCAATTTGATTCACCCAATCTATGTAGATTGAAGTCACCCATTATAACTGTTTTACCTTTGTTGCATGCATTTCTAATTTCCTGTTTGATGCCATCCCCAACTTCACTACTACTGTTCGGTGGCCTGTACCCAGTCCCACTAGCGGTTTCTGCCCCTTAGTGTTTCGCAGCTCTACCCATACCGATTCCACATCCTCCAAGCCAATGTCCTTCCTTTCCATTGCGTTAATCTCCTCTCTAACCAGCAACGCTACCCCATCTCCTTTTCCTTTCTGTCTATCTCTCCTGAATATTGAATATAGGACAGATAGGACAATGAAATTCTTGCTTTGCTTCAGCACACAGAACATAGTAGGCATTGACTACAAAACAGATCAGTGTGTCCATATCTATATTACTAAATCTCTGATCTTGACCGCTTTTGGCCGACTGTGCTGCGATTTCCGAGAGAACGCCGCCACCTAGGGCTGTCATTTTTGGCCACCTCGCTCAGATCCCCCCTCCGCCGTATGAGTGCGGAGGATTTTTTCCGTTGATGAAAAATCAGAGAGATATTAATGTTTTTACAAAATTCCCCATTCTCTCTGCTGGCAGCAGGGGGAGGGACTATAAAACCAGGAAGTGTCATGCCTCATTCAGTCCAGACCAGGAAGCAAGAAGGTTACGGCTCTCTGAGCTGCGAATAATACTGAACGCATGTCTACTCCACGGTGAGTCCCCTCGATGCGGCTGTAAAGTGGCTGCAGCCCTTTTTAACAAGTTTGTGTTCACAAAATGAATTTTGGTTGTCGGGTGTCTGCAGCCCAATTGTTTGCCTCGCCTTTTTTAAACAAGTTTGTTTTCACAAAATGAATTTTGGTTGTCGGGTGTCTGCAGCCCAATTGTTTGCCTCGCCTTTTTGACAGGTTTGTGTTCACAAGATGAATTTTGGTTGTCGGGTAGCTGCAGCCCAATTGTTTGCCTTGGCTTGGCTTTTAAAATCGTTGCAACAGTTGGATGCCTGCCCAAGCATCCATAAGGTGCACAATGTCTATACTAGCCCTCTGGAAACCAGTACCTTCAGCCCGCAACACCCATACTTGCGCAACAGACAGCTCCCCCCACTGGCGAGCAGTATTGGAATTGGTGGAGAGGTAGACTGTTGTGTTGGTGACCAGCCCTCCCGTGTGATGCTGGGACCCAACGGGTCCCACTTAGTTTAGTACCATTATATAAATATATACACACATGAATAAATAAACTGATAAAGTGCAAATAACAGATAATGGGTTATTAATGTTCAGAGTTTTGTCCGAGCCAGGTTTAATAGCCTGATGGCTGTGGGGAAGCAGCTATTCCTGAACCTGGTCGTTGCAGTCTTCAGGCTCCTGTACCTTCTACCTGTGGCCAGGATGGTATGGGTCTTTGATGATACTGCCAGCCTTTTTGAGGCAGCGACTGCGATAAATCCCCTCGATGGAAGGGAGGTCTGAGCCGATGATGGACTGGGCAGTGTTTACTACTTTTTGTAGTCTTTTCCTCTCCAGGGCGCTCAAGTTTCCGAACCAAGCCACGGTGCAACCGGTCAGCATGCTCTCTACTGTGCACCTGTAGAAGTTAGAGAGAGTCTTCCTGGACAAACCGACTCTCTGTAATCTTCTCAGGAAGTAGAGGCGCTGATGTGCTTTCTTGATAATTGCATCAGTGCATCAGTGTTCTCGGACCAGGAAAGATCTTCAGAGATGTGCATACCCAGGAATTTGAAGCTCTTGACCCTTTCAACCATGATATAAACGGGACTTTGGGTCCCCATCCTATTCCTTCCAAAGTCCACAATCAGTTCCTTGGTTTTGCTGGTGTTGAGGACCAGGTTATTGTGCTGGCATCATATGGACAGCTGCTCGATCTCTCTTTTATACTAGGACTCATCCCCATCAGTGATATGTCCCACAACAGTGGTGTCATCAGCGAACTTGATGATGGAGTTCGCACTATGACCGGCTACGCAATCATGAGTATAGAGTGAGTACAGCAGGGGGCTGAGCACGCAGCCTTGAGGTGCTCCCGTGCTGATTGTTATCGAGTCTGACATATTTCCACCAATACGAACAGACTGGTCTGTGAATGAGGAAGTCGAGGATCCAGCACTTGGTGCCTTTGTTGTAAAACAGCATCTCAATTCCTTGTGTCTCCAGGCTGAGGAATAGTTTCTTGAACACTGCACTGCACTAACCGCAGCAACGATGATCTTCAATGGATCGTGTCTTTGCTTGCACTACGAACTTTGGTTTTTGCACTATGATGGTTACTGAGTATTATGGATATTAATATATTCTATTTTGATTACTATACATTATTCATGTTCATAACTTAGAGCAGCATTTGGCCATTCGACCCATCAAGTCTATTCCATCATTCAATCCTGGCTGATCTATCTCTCCCTCTCAACCCCATTCTCCTGCCTTCTCCCCATAACCCCTGACACCCATACTAATCAAAAACCTGTCAATCTCCACTTTAAAAATACCCATTGATTCGGTCTCCACAGACGCCGATGGCAATGAATTCCACAGATTCACCACCTTCTGGCTAAAGAAATTCCTCCTCATCTCCTTTCTAAAGGTACGTCCTTTAATTCTGAGGCTACGCCCTCTGGTCCTAGACTCTCCCACAGTTAGAAATTCTTCCTCATCTCCTTTCCATTGTCCAGGTGTTATTGCATTGATGGGCCTGTAAGCTGCAGCAAGGAAGAATTTCCTTGTCGGTACATATTACAATTAAACATTCTTGACTCTTGACTTGACAGAAAGTGTAACGTTGCTGTTCAAACAAAACTGGGAATTGTAGATTAATTAACATCAGTTATCCTTCATTGACTAATTAAAGAGGCATACTTTTATTGAGCAGAGTCAAAATGATTTTATGAAATGGAAACCATGTTTAATAAATTTATTTTAAATTATTTCATTAAATAATTAACACAAGGAAGCCTGTGGTGTAATACATTTTAATTTATTTTAAATAAATGTATTTATTTATTTGGGGTGGCACGGTGGTGTAGCCCCACGGCGTCAGAGACCCCGGGTTTGATCCTGTCTGTACGGAGTTTGTACAACCTCCCTGAGACTGCGTGGGTTTTCTCCGGGTGCTCCGGTTTCCTCCCGCACTCCAAAGATGTGTGGGTTTGTAGGTTAATTGGCTTCAGCAAAATTGTAATGATAAGGAAATGTGGAATGATTCATTGTTAGCAGGTGACAAGGAAGAGTACAATCAGTAAAATTTAATCATGAGTGTTCATGAAGGAACTGCAGATGCTGGAAAATCAAAGGTAGACAAAAGTGCTGGAGAAACTCAGCAGCATCTATGGAGCGAAGGAAAATGTAATCAGGAGGACAGGTGTCAGAGGTTATGGGGAGAAGGCAGGAGAATGGGGTTAGGAGGGAGAGATAGATCAGCCATGATTGAATGGTGGAGTAGACTGGATGGGCCGAATGGACAAATTCTGCTCCTATTCCTTATAGACCTTATGATCTATTAATCATTTCTGAGGAAAGTGAAACTAGTCAGAGAACTAGGAAGGAGAAGGGAGAGAGAGAGAGAGAGAGAGAGAGAGAGAGAGAGAGAGAAAGTAAGGGTTACTTGAAGTTAGAGAAATCAATATTCATACAGCTGGGTTGCAAGCTGCCCAAGCGAAATCATTAAGGCACCTTTGTGGCAGAAATGTGATATGCCATTTATCAGGCCATGTCTGGATGTTTTAGTCACAAAATTGATGAACATTATACAATTATTAGTGACCACTCCATCTTCTGGAAGAAGTGTCCCAACCTGAAACATCATCTGAGATGCAACTTGACCCATTGAGTTCGTCCTGCACTTTGTGTTTTGGTCAAGGTTCCAGCATCTAGACTTCGTAAATCCTAGCTGACTCGGACCGATCCTGTTACTGCTATCCAAATGTGCGGCTATTTTCATCTTTTATAATTGACTCCAGCATTATAGACCAGTTAGCCTGACATCGGTGGTGGGGAAGATGCTGGAGTCAATTATAAAAGACGAAATAACCGCACATTTGGATAGCAGTAACAGGATCGGTCTGAGTAAGCATGGATTTACAAAGGGGAAATCATGCTTGACTAATCTTCTGGAATTTTTTGAGGATGTAACTGGGAAAATGGACAAGGGAGAGTCAATGGATGTAGTGTACCTGGACTTTCAGAAAGCATTTGATAAGGTCCCACATAGGAGATTAGTGGGCAGAATTAGGGCACATGGTATTGGGGGTAGAGTGCTGACATGGATAGAAAACTGGTTTGCAGACAGGAAACAAAGAGTGGGGATTAACGGGTCCCTTTCAGAATGGCAGGCAGTGACTAGTGGGGTACCGCAAGGCTCGGTGCTGGAACTGCAGCTATTTACAATATACATCAATGATTTGGATAAAGGGATTCAAAGTAACAATAGCAAATTTACAGATGACACAAAGCTGGGTGGCAGTGTGAACTGTGAGGAGGATGCTATGAGAATGCTGGGTGACTTGGACAGGTTGGGGGAGTGGCAGATACATGGCAGATGCAGTTTAATGTAGATAAATGTGAGGTTATCCACTTTTGTAGCAAAAACAGGAAGGCAGATTACTATCTAAATGGCGTCAAGTTGGGAAAAGGGGAAGTAGAACGGGATCTGGGGGGTCCTTGTTCATCAGCCACTGAAAGTAAGCATGCAGGTACAGCAGGCAGTGAAGAAAGCGAATGGCATGTTGGCCTAAATAAATAACAAGAGGAGTCGAGTATAGGAGCAAAGAGGTCCTTCTGCAGTTGTATAGGGCCCTAGTGAGACCACACCTGGAGTATTGTGTGCAGTTTTGGTCCCCTAATTTGAGGAAGGACATTCTTGCTATTGAGGGAGTGCAGCGTAGGTTTACAAGGGGCTGGGCTTGTACACTCTGGTGTTTAGAAGGATGAGAGGGGGTCTTATTGAAACATATATGTTTATTAAGGGTCTGGACACGCTAGAGGCAGGATATGGGGAGAAGGCAGGAACAGCAGCATCTATGGAGCGAAGGAAATAGGCGACGTTTCGGGCCGAAACCCTTCTTCGCTCCATAGATGCTGCTGCACCCGCTGAGTTTCCCCAGCAATTTTGTGTACCTTCGATATTCCAGCATCTGCAGTTCCCTTTTGAATACTGATTGGGGATGATCAGCCATGATCATATTGAATGGCGGTGCTGGCTCGTAGGGCCGAATGGCCTACTCCTGCACCTTTTGTCTATTGTCTATTATCTGCAGTTCCTTGTGGCTCTCCCCTCTTCTGATCGTATCATGGAAAGAAGATCATTGATGAAGCATGTGAAGATGGTTAGGTTCAGGACTTATGGCGGAGGATCTGCTGAAGTGACATCACAGGACCGGGATGAATGGGCCCAGAGTGTGAAGCTTTTTCCCAGATACCATGATGCCACATTTGGTTGAATACTGTCCTTGATGCCAAGGACAATTACTCTCATCTCACCTTCTTGGTCCTTGGTTCATTATCCTTAACCCTAACCTTAATTCTTGAGTCAGAGGGTGGTGAATCTGTGGAATTCTTTGCCACAGACGGCTGTGGAGGCCACAAGTCAGTCGGTATTTTTAAGGCAGAGATAGATGGATTCTTGATTAGTACGGGTGTCAGGGGTTATGGGGAGAAGGCAGGAGAATGGGGTTAGGAGGAAGAGATAGATCAGCCATGAATGGATGAAAGAGTAGACTTGGTGGGCCTAATGGCCTAATTCTACTCCTATCACTTATGACCTTATGACCTTATGATGGGCGGCCGAGAACAAAGAAAGACCCGGCAGGGGGCGGAGCCGCCAAGAACTAGGTGGGACCTGAAAGGGACGAATAAAATCCCCACTTGCAGCCGCACAACAGATGTGTGAACATAGCACAAAGTAGATATCATAATAAACAAGAAGTTCAATGAATAAGATTCTGAGAGGGGCTTAATTCTGGAGATGTTCTGAGGGGGTTTAGCTTGTGGGAAAATTGAGAATAAGTAAATAGAGTCCCAGAATTAGGGATTGGCTGCATGGGATCTTGTTTAGTAAGAGCATTCATTAAAGGTTATAGATCGAAGTCAGGATAATGGGGTTGAGAGGGAAAATAGATTAGCGTGATTGAATGGGAGAGCAGACTCGATGGGCTGAATGGCCTACTTCTGCTCCTAATGCCCGGTGGTTTTATGGACCGTGGTGAGGGGGAATTGGATCAGAAGTAGCAGCATCTTTAGCCACACTGTTCCAGTGCTGTCTCGATACGATTTGATCCCAGGAGGGAAATTGGTTTGCCAACAGTCATAAAACACAACCAGATACATGAAACATGAAATTAAAGTGGAACCAGTCTGTTGCTGAAGGTGCTCCTCAGGTTGACCAGTGTGTCATGGAGGGGGTGAGCTGTATTGTCCAGGATGCTCTGCAGTTTGAGGAGCATCCTCTCCTCGAAGTCCAACCTCCAATGAAGCCAACTCCACTCCCAGTACCTGGCCTTCCTGATGAGCTCAGAAGGTTGTGAATCTTTGAGCAGTGAGTTTTTAATTGTATCAATTTAAATTGATTAATGGCTACGTGGGTTCAGCAGGGAAAGGGAGATCTCATAGCATCACACAGAGTGGAAATGGGCCCTTCGGCCCAACTTGCCCACGCCGACCATCATGTCCCATCTACACTAGTCCCATCTGCTTGCATTTGGCCCTGATCCATCTAAACCTATCCATACACCCGTCCAAATGTTTCGTAAACGTTGCAATAGTACCAGCCTCAACAACCTCCTTTGGCAACTCGTTCCATACACCTACCACCCTCTGTATAAAAAAGTTACTCCTCAGGATCCTCTTTCCCCCCTCACCTTAAACCTATGGTCCTCGATTCCTCTACTCTGGGCAAGAGACTCTGTGTATTTAACCCATCTATTCCTTTTGATTTTGTACACCTGTACAAGATCACCCCTCATTCTCCTGCACTCCAATAAGTAAAGCCCTGGCCTGCTCAACCTCTCCCGATAGCTCAGGCCCTCGAATCCTGGCAACATCCTGGTAAATGCAGGATGAGAGGGAATCTCATTGAAACATATAAGATTTTTAAGAGCTTGGACACGCTAGAAGCAGGAAACATGTTCCCGATGTTGGGGGAGTCCAGAACCAGGGGCCACAGTTTAAGAATAAGGAGTAAGCCATTTAGAACGGAGAGGAGGAAACACTTTTTCTCACAGAGAGTTGTGAGTCTGTGGAATTCTCTGCCTCAGAGGGCGGTGGAGGCAGGTTCTCTGGATTCTTTCAAGAGAGAGCTAGATAGGGCTCTTAAAGATAGCGGAGTCAGGGGATCTGGGGAGAAGGCAGGAACGGGGTACTGATTGGGGATGATCAGCCATGATCACATTGAATGGCGGTGCTGGCTCGAAGGGCCGAATGGCCTACTCCTGCACCTATTGTCTATTGTCCACTGTCTGTAAATCTTCTCTGCACCCCTTTCCAGGTTGACAACATCTTTCCTCTAACACGGTGACTAATGATCTGATCAGCATTGTTTTGGTTTAAGGGTGAAGCGAGAGTGAGGGACCACACACATAGCTGCTACTTCACCAGCTCTTTGCTCTCATGGCCTCACTGTAAGATCTCTCCTGATATCCGGGCCAGAAGGTATCAACGCGGCCAAGAATAGATTCACAACAAAATTAATTGGCTGCGAATTCCTCTGCAACATGCAATGTGCTAAATACATGCAAATTCTTTCTTTCATGCGCTGCCTTTCTAACCGACGCCAAGTCTTGTTGCATCCACCTTCACAACATCTGCCCCCTGTCCTCGCTGTAAACCTCCTCCATGTTATTCTGTCACTTCAGGCACATAACCTAGTCTGAAGTCACCACTTCCGGCATCTCCTTTTTTGACCTGCCACTTCTTGCTTCCATTACTCCTTCTTTTCATTTTCCAATTTTTGTTTAAAATTCAAGCTCATTGGGACGTTTTCCACTGTAGGATTGCATGAGAATCACATGAGATCTGCAGAGCTGAATTGTTTTTGCATCAATGCTGGATCTTGGTGTGTGAAATAATAAAATGTTGCATGTAATATCGCGAACAAAGAGCGTGGAAGATGAAAGGGGAATGGAGCTGAATTATCTAACACAGGCAGCTGTCAATGGAGACCAATAAATCTTATTGCAAAACACAAAATGCTGGAGTAACTCAGCGGTTCAGGCAGCATCTCTGGAGAAAGAGGATGGGTGATATTTCGGGTCAGACTTCTACTTCAGCCTTTACACCCTTCACCAAACGTAGAAATACCAGGATCTGTTTGTTTGTCATCAAAATAAAACACATTTCTCATGAGTGGCTCTCCAAAGTGATTTGGGATGTGACCCTTCAACGTTGTCCATTCCCTCCGCAGATGCTGCGGGTCAGGCAGCATCTCTGGAGAAAAGAAATACGTGTTTAAGAAGGAACTGCAGATGCTGGAAAATCGAAAGTAGACAAAAGTGCTGGAGAAACTCAGCGGGTGCAGCAGCATCTATGGAGCAAAAGAAATAGGCAACGTTTCGGGCCGAAACCCTTCTTCAAACTCAAAAGAAATACGTGATCTTTTGGGTCGAGACTCTTCATCAACTTCTGAAGAAGGGTCTCGGCCCGAAACATCGCCCATCCTTTTTCTCCACAGATGCTGCCTGACCCGCTGAGTTACTCCAGCACTGTGTGTCTACGTTCCGTCTGTGTCGAGGCCGCTTGGCTGGTGTGTCTTCGCCACCAACTTGAATCGAGAATCTACAAGCCATGGTGTCTCTCGTCTACTGTCGCCCACTCTCGACCTCGTCAGGACGCCTCCTCCGTGTCAGATATCAATCCGCACCCTCTCCCTGTTCGCATGAGCTCACAGCGGCCTTTATAACGTCCTCGCCGTTGCATTAGGTCTAGGACACATGGGCGCAGACTGAGATTCCATCTTCTCCATCCACCCTCTCGCTGGTGGACTTCCTCCCTGATCTCTCCCTTATGGACATTCTCCATTCCCTATTGAAGGAGGGTCCTGACCCGAACCATCTTGGTTCTTGGTTTCTTGGTCCTCCAAAATATTCCAAATGGAATTTAAACTGGAGGTGGTGAAGGGAGGGCTTAAGCCAGAAAGGGTTATTGGGAAGAAAGAGCTACTTTAAATTTAGTTGCATCTGGTTGGGTAACTATAGTTGGGTGGAGATTATTCCATGTTGTAATTGTGCGGGGGAAGAACGAATTGCTGTACACATCTGTCTTTGTAGCTGGGATCACAAATTGGATCGAATGCCCTCGTCTGCTCCTAATTGGTTTGGGTTTAGTGTAGGTCTTGTAGTCAATGTCGAGCTGACCATTTAACATTTTGTAAAAACAGGTTAAACGGTGAGCTTCACGTCTGTCTTGGAGAGGGTTCCACCCCAGAGAATTTAGAAGTTTGGTGACACTCGCTTCTCTCTCATAGGTGTTAGTAACAAATCGAGCTGCCTGTCTTTGGACACGTTCGATGGAAGAAATGCTTTTATTTGTGTCCATCCATGTCCATTCCCTCCTCAGATGGATACAGAGTGCTGGAGTAACTCAGCGGGTCAGGCAGCATCTGTGGAGAACATGGATAGATGACGTTTCGGGTGGAGACCCTTCTTCAGACGCGCAGATGCTGCCTGACCCGCGGAGTTCCTCCAGCACTTTGTGCTTTGCTCAAGGATCCAGCATCTGCAGTTCCTTGTGCCTCTTTGCTCTCTTTGATTTCAGAGTGATGTGGTTTCTGCTCATTTTTATTGAAAGCTCTATTAGTAATAACCCTTGGGTGTCAAAGGTTATGGGGAGAAAGCAAGAGAATGGGGCTAGGAGGGACGATAGATCCAATGGCGGAGTAGACTCGATGGGCCGAATGGCCTAATTCTGCTCCTATCACTTATGACCTATTAGTCTCTTAGTCGCTGTCGCCCCATTCCCTTCCCATTTAACTGATTATTGGCCTATTATCCGATAGGTTGTTCAGTCTCTCTCTCTGCCCCATGTTCTGTGCTCTCTCTCTCCCCCTCTCCTCAACTCACTGTCTCTCCCACCCATTCCCCTCTCTCTCTCACTCTCTCTCTCTCTCTCCCTTCAATCAATAGTTTCGAACCCTGATGTTTACATTGTCTTTCTCCCTCCACCCAGTTCTTTTGATCCAATGACTCGCTCTCGAGGGGTCGGTGATAAAACGCTCAGGTCCCGACAGGGAGAGGGGAAAGGAGGATATTTGAAATTCCTCCATCATTCCCCTTAATCAGCGCGATGTTGAACGATTCTAGTTCAAGGTTAAAAGGAAAAACAGGTGTGAGACACTTTAGAGCAGTGGGGGCCAGTCATGGAGAGTAGCGATGGGAGCATCTTGATTGGGCCAACCAAATTGGTAACAATGCTGAGGAGGAGGATTTCCTGCAATGTATACGGGGTGGGTTTTTAAACCAATAATAAGAATTTAAGAACCTTTGGCCCCTGGTTCTGGACTCCCCCAACATCGGGAACATGTTTCCTGCCTCTAATGTGTCCAAACCCTTAATAATCTTATATGTTTCAATGAGATGCCCTCTCATCCTTCTAAACTCCAGAGTGTACAAGCCCAGCCGCTCCATTCTCTCAGCATATGACAGTCCCGCCGTCCCTGGAATTAACCTTGTAAACCTACGCTGCACTCCCTCAATAGCAAGAATGTCCTTCCTCAAATTAGGGGACCAAAACTGTACACAATACTCCAGGTGTGGTCTCACTAGGGCCCTGTACAACTGCAGAAGGACCTCTTTGCTCCTATACTCAACTCCTCTTGTTATAAAGGCGAACATACCATTCACTTTCTTCACTGCCTGCTGTACCTGCATGCTTACTGACATACAGTGACAGTTAGGAATGAAACATAAAACATTAAACATTAATAATAAATATGTAGAGGAACCGACTAGAGGACGGGCCATCCTAGACTGGGTATTGTGTAATGAGGAAGGATTAGTTAGCGATCTTGTTGTGCAAAGCCCCTTGGGCAACAGTGACCATAATATGGTGGAATTCTGCATTAGGATGGAGAGTGACACGGATAATTCACAGACTAGGGTCCTGAACTTGAATTAAGGAGACTTTGAAGGTATGAGATGGGAATTGGCTAGGATAGACGGGCAAATTATACTTAAAGGGTTGACGGTGGAGATGCAATGGTAAAGATTTAAAGACCGCATGGATAAACTCCAGAAATTGTTCATCCCTGTCTGGCGAAAAAATAAAACAGGGAAGGCAGCTCAACCGTGGCTGACGAGGGAAATCAAGGATAGTGTTAAATCCAAGGAAGAGGCAAATACATTGGCCAGAAGAAGCAGCAAACCAGAGGACTGGGAGAAACTTAGAACTCAACAGAGGAGGACAAAGGGGTTAATTAAGAGGGGGAAAAGAGCATGAAAGAAAGCTTGCGGGGAATATAAAAACTGACTGTAAAAGTTTCTATAGGTATGTAAAAAGGAAAGGATTAGTGAAGACCAATGTAGGTCCCTTACAGTCAGAGACAGGTGGATTTATAATGGGGAAACAAGGCAATGGCAGAAAAGTTAAACCAGTACTTTGGTTCTGTCTTCACTAAGGAAAACACAAACAATCTCCCAGAAATACTAGGGGACCAAGGATCTAGTGGGAGGGAGGAAATGAAGGGAATCCACATTAGTCAGAAAATGGTGTTGGGTAAACTGTTGGGACTGAAGGCAGATAAATCCCCAGGGCCTGATGGTCTGCATCCCAGAGTACTCAAGGAGGTGGCCCTAGAAATCGTAGATCCATTGGTGACCATTTTCCAATGTTCTCTCGACTCTGGATCAGTTCCTGTGGACTGGAGGGTAGCCAATGTAACTCCACTTTTTAAGAAAGGAGGGAGAGAGAAAACAGGGGAATTATAGACCAGTTAGTCTTACATCAGTAGTGGGGAAGATGCTGGAGTCAATTATTGAAGATGTTATAGTAGCGCATTTGGAAAGCAGTGACAGGATCGGTCAAAGCCGGCATGAATTTATGGAGGAGAAATCATGCTAGAATTTTTTGAGGATGTAACAAGTAGAATGGATAAGAGAGAGCCAGTGGACGTGGTGTATCTGGACTTTCAAAAAGCCTTTGACAAGGTCTCACACAAGAGATTAGTGTGCAAAATTAGAGCACATGGTCTTGGGGGTAGGGCATTGACATGGACAGAGAACTGGTTGGCAGACAGGAAGCAAAGAGTAGGAATTAACAGGTCCTTTTCAGAATGGCAGGCAGTGACTAGTGGGGTGCCACAAGGCTTGGTGTTGGCACCCCAGTTGTTTACACTATATATTAACAATCTAGACGATGGAATTAAATGTAACATGTTTAAGTTTGTGGGTGAGGCAAAGCTGGGTGGCAGTGTGAGCTGCGGGGAGGATGACTTGGATAGGTTGGGTGACTTGGATAGGTTGGGTGAGTGGGCAGAAGCATGGCAGATGCAGTATAATGTGGATAAATGTGAGGTTATCCACTTTGGTGGCAAAAACAGGAAGACAGATTATTATCTGAATGGTGCCAGGTTAGGAGAAGGGGAGGAGGCCTGGGTGTGCTTGTACATCAGTCACTGAAAGTAAGCATGCAGATACAGCAGGCAGTGAAGAAAGCTAATTGCGAGAGGATTTGAGTTTAGGAGCAAGGAGGTCCTACTGCAGTTGTACAGGGCCCTGGTGAGACCGCACCTGGAGTATTGTGTGCAATTTTGGTCTTCTAATTTGAGGAAGGACATTCTTGCTATTGAGGGAGTGCAGCGTAGGTTCACCAGGTTAATTCCCAGGATTGCGGGAATGACATAAAATGAAAGAGTGGATCGACTGGTCTTGTATTTGTTGGAATTTAGAAGGATGAGAGGATATCTTATAGAAACATATACAATTCTTAAGGGATTGGACAGGCTAGATGCAGGGAAAATGTTCCCGATATTAGGGGAGTCCAGAACCTACGGTCACAGTTTATGAATAACGGGTAGGCAATTTATGACTGAGATGAGAGTTGTGAATCTGTGGAATTTGCCATAGAAGGTAGTGGAGGCCAATTCACTTGATGTTTTCAAGAGAGAGGTCTAACGGAATCAAGGGATATGGGGAGAAGGCAGGAACGGGGTACTGATTTTGGATGATCAGCCATCATATTCAATGGCGATGCTGGCCGACAATCGAAGGGCCACCTCCTGCACCTATTTTCTATGTTTTTAATTCAACGTGCGTGTGTGTGTGCGTGAGTGCGTGAATCAGAGAGTGTGTGTGAGTGAATATGTGTGTGTGTGTGTGTGTGTGTGTGCGTAATTGTGTGTGAATAAGGGTGCGTGAGTGTGTGTATAAGTGAGTGTAATTGTGTGAGTGTGTAAATAAGTGTGTGTGTGTGTGTAATTGTGTGAGTGAATAAGTGTGTGTAATTGTGTGAGTGTGTGAATGTGTGTGTGTAATTGTGTGAGTGAATACGTGTGTGTGTAATTGTGTGCGTGTGTGTGAATAAATGTGTGTGAGTGTGTGTATAAGTGAGTGTGTAATTGTGTGTGAATAAGGGCACGTGTGTGTAATTGTGTGAGTGAATACGTGTGTGTGAGTGTGTGTGTAGGTGAGTGTGTAATTGCGTGAGTGTGAAAATGTGTGTGTGAGTGAATAAGGGTGTGCGAGTGTGTAAGTGTGTGTGTGTGTACAAGTGAGTGTGAACGCCCTCGCCATGCCTCGGTAACGCGTCACCGGGCTGTGTGTGGTTCATGTGCCGGTTGATCATCCAGGTTGTGAACGGATTAGGTCTCCGCTGCCCCGCTCTCTGTGTCTCTGTGTGTTTGTGTCACTCTGTGTGTCCGCGGGCAGCGGCTCAGGCGAGGGGGACGGGCGGGGGGCTGCGTCGCTACGTCTGCAACAGTCAGACTGGGAGAAACCCACCCACCCACCATCATCTCCTCATCTTTACCCGGCAACGCGGTCCCACCCGGCGCCTCCCCGCCCCCTCCTCTCCTCTCCTCTCCTCTCCTCCCCAATCAAACCCCATTCCGAGTGATGAGGATTGAGGAGGCGCTCGGGCGGCGGAGAGCGGCTGGGAGCCGGGCTGACTGCGGACAGAGAAGCACCGGCATGGCCAGGACCGAAGACCCCGGGCTCAGACCCGGACTGGCTCTGCTCGCTTGCGCCTTCTCCATCCAGTTCCTGGCAGCCGCCGTAACCGGTGAGTAACTCGGGGTCTGTGGAACAGAGAGGGGTGCTGGGCGCTAATGATGACCCCCCCCCCTCTCTCTCTCTCTCTCTCTCTCGTACACATTCACACTCTGTCTCTCTGTCTCTCACACACATTCATATATACACACACACACACACACAATGTCTCTCTGACACACTCATATAGACACACACACTCGCACTCTGTCTCTGTCTCTCTCACACACACACACACTCTCTCTGTGTCTCTGTCTCTCATACACACACTCCTCACATTCTCTCACACACACACACACACACACACACACACACACAATGTCTCTGACACACTCATATACACACACACACCCTCACTCACTCTCGCACACGCTCTCTCCTTCTCTCACACACACACACACACACACACACACACACACACACACACACACACACACACTCGACCTCAGCCACAATTGTCCCCCGGGAGCGTTTGTCCCTCCGTCGGATTTCACTGCGCACAACCTCACACATGCCGACCGACATGCAGGTGGTGAAAAGCCGCTTGCAGCCCAGGGGGCTGGAGGTTCGGACGCCGGTCTCGCCTTGCAACGTGGAGCAATGATTTATCCAGGCGAGCTGCCCACGGGGAAACATCCACTTCCCACAGAAGCATCTCGGATAATGAATGGGCTTCAGATCATTCGACCCATCACTGAATCTCGCCTGACATTCCTTCAATGCGCCCCATCTCTCCAGCCCTGTGAAGGGATGCTGGATGGAAACGTCTGTGCTTGGATGTGGGAACAAGGAACTGCAGATGCTGGTTTATACCAAAGATAGACACAAAGTGCTGGAGAAAGAGCGGGTCAGGCAGCATCTCTGGAGAAAATGGGATGGGTGACGTTTCGGGTCGGGACCCTTTAGAATATTGCTTGAATATTGGGAATATGTGGAGATTTGGCTGCCTGTTGGTATACACTATGCAGGGTTTGATATGAACCCATACATAGATCGGGTAACATCGATTGAATGATAAAGGCTTCGGTAATTTCATACTATGATATAGATTATATGTGTGGCATTTGTGTACAGATTGGATATTCCTCTTTAGATAGGCTTGGTTGGCGTGTGGCATATGGTTTAAGAATCTGCCTTACAAAATATACCGATTATATTATCCTACACGAATCTGTATTGAGTGTATTATATGGAATACACAGAGACTGAGATAGGGTTGACTGGTCGATGTTAAGATCGGCAATATAGCCTTCAATAATTCGACAGGAGCAGATTATGGAAACTTTATATAGGGCGTGGATGCGAGATAGGTGGTGAAGAATTGAATTCAGTTTGAGTAGTGAAATATATTATATAGATGAAGTGTGTGTATGGTACACGTGTTGAGCTTAATGCTGGACATAGATCGGATGGTACCGTTTAGATTGGTGATTTCGATGGTATTTTTGAATGGGCAAAACAGGATGATGCAGATTTGGGAGAAGGGGGGGGGGGGGGAATAAGACCGATTCATGTAGATTTGGAATTGGTTGACACAAAACCAAGTTTTTCCCGTGTTCCAAACTGAGTCCACGTTATAGCGGGGAATGCAGCCTCGTGTCTTTTTGTCCTTTGCTTCGCTGCTGTGTCAGAATGCTTCGGTTAAAATGTCTGCTGTGAGCTGGGCTGGGCTGGGCTATGTCCACCAGAGGTAGCCGGCGTTGCCAATGTTCTCACTGCTCGGTATGTCTTCTCTATTGGAGGCACGGCCGCCCCCCTTTGAAGGGGCGGGCGGGGGAGCTTGAAGTGAGAAGTCCGCAGCCGCTGACTGGTCAATCTTTTTCAGACAACAGATATCCCTTTATTCACAACGGTGCGGACTACATCTTCAGCCCACCCTGGCAATCAGTACAACGCGCCGTGTGCCTGTACAACGCTCTGTGATATTACACCCATTCATTACCGCACATAGACTTTGTGTGGGAAGGAACTGCAGATGCTGCTTTACACCTAAGACAGACGCAAAATGCTGGAGTAACTCAGGGGGACAGGCGGCATCTCTGGAGAGAAGAAATGGGCGACGTTTCGAGTCGAGACCCTTCTTCATCGGTCTTCAGCCCATCATTTTGTGTCTATTTACAGTGTACATACTATAAGGAATCGGTTTTAATCGCCATATTCCAGATCCGTACCATCGATATGTATCCTTTCATACCTCTAGAAACATAGAAATATAGCTGGAGTAGGCCATTCGGCCCTTCGAGCCAGCACCGCCATGCAATATGGTCATGACTGATCATCTAAAATCAGTACCTCGTTCCTGCTTTTTCCTCGTATCCCTTGATTCCTTTAGCCCTAAGAGCTAAATCTAACTCTCTCTTGAAAACATCCAGTGAATTGGCCTCCACTGCCTTCTGTGGCAGAAAATTCCACAGATTCACAACAGTCTGGGTGAATTTTATTTCCTCATCTCAGTTCTAAATGGCCGACCCCTTATTCTTAAACTGTAACCCCTGGAATCCCCCAACATGGGGATCATTTTTTCTGCATCTAGCCTGTCCAATCCTTTAAGAATTTTACATGTTTCTGTAAGATATCCTCTCATCCTTCTAGATTTCAGTGACTACAAGCCCAGTCAATAGACAATAGGTGCAGGAGGAGGCCATTCGGCCCTTCGAGCCAGCACCGCCATTCAATGTGACCATGGCTGATCATCCACAATCAGTACCCCATTCCTGCCTTCTCACCATATCCCTTGACTCCGCTATCTTTAAGAGCTCTATCTAACTCTATCTTGAAGGCATCCAGAGAATTGGCCTCCATGGCCTTCTGAGGCCGAGAATTCCACAGATTCACAACTGTCTGGGTGAAAAAGTTTTTCCTCATTTCCGTTCTAAATGGCTGACCCCTTATTCTTAAACTGTGGCCCTAGTCGACCCATTCTTTCATCATATGTCAGTCCCGCAATCCCAGGAATTAACCTGGTGAACCTATGCTGCACTCCCTCAATAGCTTGTGAGGTGAGGTGCTTGAGGAGTATAAAGAATGTAAAAAGAATCTTAAGAAAGAAATTAGAAAAGCTAAAAGAAGATACGAGGTTGCTTTGGCAAGTAAGGTGAAAGTAAATCCAAAAGGTTTCCACAGCTATATTAATAGCAAAAGGATAACAAGAGATAAAATTGGTCCATTAGAGAGTCAGAGTGAACAGCTATGTGCAGAGCCAAAAGAGATGGGGGAGATATTGAACAATTTATTTTCTTTGGTATTTACCAAGGAGAAGGATGTTGAATTATGTGAGGGAAGGGAAGCAAGTAGGGTAGCTATGGAAACTATGAGGATCAAAGAAGAGGAAGTACTGACACTTTTGAAAAATATAAAAGTGGATAAGTCTCCGGGTCCTGACAGGATATTCCCTAGGACATTGAGGGAAGTTAGTGTAGAAATAGCAGGGGCTATGACAGAAATATTTCCAATGTCATTAGAAATGGGAATAGTGCCGGAGGATTGGCGTACTGCGCATGTTGTTCCATTGTTTAAAAAGGGTTCTAAGAGTAAACCTAGAAATTATAGACCTGTTAGTTTGACGTCAGTGGTGGGCAAATAATATGATGAATATAATTGTGAGTGTGTTTTTTTAATGACACTGGAGCAGAGGCTGCAGAATAGCTAGAGAAAGAAACATCTCATAGTACCTAGGTCTGCATGGACTTCAATTCATAAAATGTCAACCTCTATTTAATGTCAATGAGACTTACACTGTAATTTACTACCATTGAGAAGAGTTCAAGTTCAAGTGGAGGGTCAGGCAGAGGCTATAGAAAAAAAAATCTCATAGTCATTAAGTCTGCATGGACTTCAATTCATAACATTTCAACCTCTTCTTAATGTTAATGAGAATAACACTAGGCTACTACCATAGAAAAATTAGTTCAAGTTCACATACACCAATTCATTTCTACAGAAATATCAACCATTTCTGACCATTTCTCACTCCAATGGAAGCCTATAAAGTGCGATCAATATCCCTCCATTTTTCTCCCGTGGTCGGGACCTGGAAAATGGCTGCTGCGGACGGCACTATGTAAATGTGAGTGAATGAATGAGTGAGTGAGTGAATGAGTGAGCGAATGAGTGAGTGAGTGAGTGAGTGAATGAGTGAATTAATGAATGAATGAATGAGTGAATGTACAGCTTCCAAATCTCATTTTTTCACATTATAAAAGGGTGCAATTAAATTAATTAAAGTCCATACAGATAGATTTTCATAAATTCAGACTTTAGATCTTACCTTTCAGTTCCAGTTGATTCACAAAGTTTGACTGCAGCACCTCAGCAGCGACTTTGCTTTCAAGACTTTCTTCCTCTTCTATCCACTTAGCAGCACATTCTTCAGCCTTCTTAATGCTTTTCTCACTAAATTCAATTACCCTGCTGCAAGTTTCCACGACATGTATTCCACAGAACAACAAAGAACCTTCATCTGAATCTCCAGTAAAACAGGCATCAGTGAAGTCCTCTCAGCCATGTTGTGTGCTAGCCTGAAGCAAAGCGCGTGATTGGCCAACTGGCAGACAACTCAATGTTAAACGTGCTTTGATTGGACTAAAAATACCCGACATTTTTCCGTTTTTTCTCTAATTTAATAAAAATGTGCAAGTCTTGTTCATGACTAGTTTCAGGGGAGATTTATATAATATTTTTACACAATATGTGAAAATTTCATGTAGTTCTGTGACTTAGGTCACGAAACACTGGAATAAATCTCCTTGGCCCACAGCCTATTTGATAAGGTTCCACATGGAAGGTTGGTTAAGAAGGTTCAATTGTTGGGTATTAATGGTGGAGTAGCAAGATGGATTCAACAGTGGCTGAATGCGAGATGCCAGAGAGTAATGGTGGATGGCTGTTTGTCAGGTTGGAGGCCGGTGACTACTGGGGTGCCTCGGGGATCTGTGTTGCGTCCACTGTTGTTTGTCATATACATCAATGATCTGGATGGTAGTGTGGTAAATTGGATTAGTAAGTATGCAGATGATACTAAGATAGGTGGTGTTGTGAATAATGAAGTCGATTTTCAAAGTCTACAGAGAGATTTAGGCCATTTGGAAGAATGGGCTGAAAGATGGCAGATGGAGTTTAATGCTGATAAGTGTGAGGTGCTACATCTCGGTAGGACAAATCAAAATAGGACGTACATGGTAAATGGTAGCAAATTGAGGAATGCAGTAGAACAGAGGGATCTAGGAATAACTGTGCATAGTTCCCTGAAGGTGGAATCTCATGTAGATAGGGTGGTAAAGAAAGCTTTTGGTGTGCTGGCCTTAATAAATCAGAGCATTGAGTATAGAAGTTGGGATGTAATGTTAAAATTGTACAGGGCATTGGTGAGGCCAATTCTGGAGTATGGTGTACAATTCTGGTCGCCAAATTATAGGAAAGATGTCAACAAAATAGAGAGAGTACAGAGGAGATTTACTAGAATGTTGCCTGGGTTTCAGCAACTAAGTTACAGAGAAAGGTTGAACAAGATCGGTCTTTATTCTTTGGAGCTCAGAAGGTTAAGGGGGGACTTGATAGAGGTCTTTAAAATTGTGAGAGGGATAGACAGAATTGGCATGGATAAGTTTTTTCCATTGAGAGTAGGGAAGATTCAAACAAGAGGACATGATTTGAGAATTAAGGGACAAAAGTTTAGGGGTAACATGAGGGGGAACTTCTTTACTCAGAGAATGGTAGCTGTGTGGAATGAGCTTCCAGTGGAAGTGGTGGAGGCAGGTTCGATTTTATCATTTAAAAATAAATTGGATAGGTATATGGACGGGAAAGGAATGGAGGATCATGGTCTGAGTGCAGGTAGATGAGACTAGGTGAGAGTAAGTGTTCGGCATGGACTAGAAGGGCCGAGATGGCCTGTTTCCATGCTGTAATTGTTATATGGTAATATGTTATATGGTAATATGGTTATTGCCACTCTGCTGTAGATGAGTGTCAATCATGTTATGAGTCATGCCTCCTTGTACCATGTTGGTCAGTGGCTTTGGCAGTGTGAACACAGGGATGAAGCTTCATTCTCGGGGTAAGGAGTTGGTCATTTAGGATAGAGATGGACAGAGTCATCTTTACTCAGAGGCTGGTGAATCATTGGAATTCTGTAGCCCAGAGAGCTGTGGAGGCTCCTTTACTCTCTGTACGAGTATATTAATAGATTTTTAGATTTTAACTCTTAGAAACATAGAAACTGGGTGCAGGAGTAGGCCATTCAGCCCTTTGAGCCAGCGCCACCATTCAATGTGATCATGGCTGATCCTCCAAAATCAGTACCCCGTTCCTGCTTGTAGAGGTGTACAAGATAATGAGAGGAATTGATAGGGGAAATGCACCCAGACTAGGGGGATCAAGAACCAGAGGATATAGGTTTAAGGTGAGGGGGGGGGGGGGGAGATTTAATAAGAATCCGAGCAGCAAAACTTTTTATATATATTTATTTTACAGAACCATGCACATGAGGCATTTTTATGGACGCACCTAGCACTTTTACTTTTACTATTTACCTGATTGGAGAGTCAAATGCAACAAAATTTCGTTCAAGGTGCACTGTGTCTAGGTGTATATCTGAATGACAATAAAGTTTTCATTCATTCATTCATTCATTCATTCATTCATTCATTCATTCATTCATTCAGCAGCCTTTATACACAAAGGGTGGTGGATGTATGGAACAAGCTGCAGGAGGAGCTAGTTGAGGCAGATACTATCGCAAGGTTTAAGAAATATTTAGATACGTAGATAGACACAAAGTGCTGGAACAACTCAACGGGTTAGGCAGCATCTCTGGAGAAGAGGGATGGGTGACTTTTCGGGTTGCAACCCTTCTTCAGACTGCCACAGGTCTTTAGACAGGTACATGGATAGGATAGATTTTGAGGATATGGGCCAAGCATGGGCAGGTGGGATGAGTGTAGATGGGACACGTTGGTCGGCATGGGCAAGATGGGCCGAATGGCCTGTTTCCACACTATATGACTCTCTGACTCTAAGTGAGTGGACAGAGTGGATGTGGAGAAGATAATTCCACAAGTGGGACAGTCTAGGACTAGAGACCACAGCCTCAGAATTAAATTATGTTATTTTGGGATGGAGATGTGGAGGAATTTCTTTAGTCAGAGGGTGGTGAATCTGTGGAATTCTTTGCCACAAACAGCTGTGGAGCCCAAGTCGGTGGATATTTTTATGGCAGAGATAGATAGATTTTTGATTAGTACGGGTGTCAGAGGTTATGGGGAGAAGGCAGGAGAATGGGGTTAGGAGGGAGAGATAGATCAGCCATGATTAAATGGCAGAGTAGACTTGATGGGCCGAATGGCCTAATTCTTTCCCATCACATGAACTTATGACCTCACTGCTCCACGCCAGCATCCTTTGTTGCCTGTTTGCATCTCTTTTTGCTGCTCCGCTTCCTGTTCCACTCAGCATCTCCTCGATGCTTCCTTGTTGCTTTCCCTGTCCTTCCCCTCATGGCCTCCTCACTGATTGCCTTCTCACCTCCTTGCTAACTCCCCCCCCCCCCCCCCCCCTTTCTTGCCTCACTGCCCCCTCACTGCCCCCCTTGCTGTCTCCTCACTGCTTGCCTCGCTGTTCCACTGGTTGTCACACTGTGACCTTCACAGCCCCCCCTTGTGTCCTCTACCTTCACCCCTCCCCCTTGCTGCCTCCCCACTGCTCCACTGACTATTTCCTCACTGCTCCTCAGAGGGTGGGTCATTCACTGCAGGAAACCAGGGTTGGGATCTGCTATTTGAGGAGCTGGTGTAGTTGAGTTTCTGCTCGCTGTTGACTCCTAAGATATCAATAGACAATAGACAATAGGTGCAGGAGTAGGCCATTCGGCCCTTCGTGCCAGCACCGCCATTCAATGTGATCATGGCTGATCATCCCCAATCAGTACCCCGTTCCTGCCTTCTCCTCATATCCCCTGACTCCGCTATTTTTAAGAGCCCTATCTAGCTCTCTCTTGAAAGGATCCAGAGAACCGGCCTCCACCGCCCTCTGAGGCAGAGAATTCCACAGACTCACCACCCTCTGTGAGAAAAAGTGTTTCCTCGTCTCCGTTCTAAATGGCTTACTCCTTATTCTTAAACTGTGCTTAAGTGGCCCCTGGTTCTGGACTCCCCCAACATCGGGAACATGTTTCTTGCCTCTCGCGGGTCCAAATCCGTAATAATTTTATATGTTTCAATAAGATACCCTCTCATCCTTCTAAACTCCAGAGTATACAAGCCCAGCTGCTCCATTCTCTCAGCATATGACAGTCCCGCCATCCCGGGAATTAACCTTGTAAACCTACGCTGCACTCCCTCAATAGCAAGAATGTCCTTCCTCAAATTAGGGGACCAAAACTGCACACAATACTCCAGGTGTGGTCTCACTAGGTGAGACAATGGTGGGGAGAAGCATGGAAGCGTGTTGGTGTGGGGGGGGGGGGGGGGGGGGGGCAGGGGGTGGTTGGGGGTTGTGGGGGGCGTCTTTAGAGGCAATGACTAAGAGGTGGTAATACCCTTGAATGTCATGGAAAAAAGTTCACACCTTAGACCTTCGTTTGTTGTAGAGTTGAGTTGGAACTGTCATAGTCTTAAGGTTTTTAAGTTACAGCGTGGAAACAGGCCCTTCAGCCCACCGAGTCTGTGCTGATCGGAGATCACCCCATACACTGGCACTATCCTACGCACAAGGGACAGTTTACAAATTTTACAGGAGCCAATAAACCTACAAACCTGCACAAATTTGCACGCGGTCACAGAGAGAACATACAAACTCCGTACAGAAAGCATCCGTAGTCGGGATCAAACCCGGTTCTCTGGTGTGTAAGGCAGCAACTCTACCGCTGCACCAACTGTGGGAGTCCTGGTTGAAATTTACGAGTCGTCCTTAAATACAGGAGAGGTGCCGAAAGACTGGAGGGTGGCAAATGTTGTGCCTCTGTTCAAGAAGGGATGTAGGGAAAATCCTGGGAACTATAGGCTGGTGAGCTTAAGATCTGTAGTTGGAAAGTTACTGGAGAGTTTTCTGAAGGATAGGATATACAGGCATTTGGATGGGCAAGGGCTGATTAGATATAGGCAGCATGGTTTTGTACGTGGGAGGTCATGTCTCACAAATATGATTGATTTTTTTAAAGACGTGACCAAAAAGGTCGATGAGGGCAGAGCTGTAGATGTTGTGTACATGGATTTCAGTAAGGCATTCGACAAGGTGCCGCATGGTAGGCTGCTCTGGAAGGTTAGATCGCATGGGATCCAAGGAGAGATAGCTGAATGGATAGCTAATTGGCTCCATGGAAGGAAGCAGAGGGTGATGGTGGCAGGTTGCTTCTCGGACTCGAGGCCTGTGAGTAGTGGTGTGCCTCAGGTTTTGGTGCTGGTCCCGTTACTGTTTGTCATCTACATCAATGATTTAGATGAGAACATACAGGGCAAGATTAACAAGTTTGCTGATGATACAAAAGTGAGTGGTTTTGCAGATAGTGAAGATGGTTGTGAAAGATTGCAGCAGAATCTGGATCGATTGGCCAGGTGGGCGGAGGAATGGTTGATGGAATTTAATATAGAGAAGTGTGAGGTGTTGCATTTTGGGACATCGAACAAGGGCAGGACCTACACAGTAAATGGTAGGCCTCTGGGTAGTGTTGTAGAGCAGAGGGATCTAGGAGTACAGGTGCATGGTTCCTTGAAGGTTGAGTCATAGGAAGATAAGGTGGTCAATAAGGCTTTAGGCACTTTGGCCTTCATCAGTCAGAGTATTGAGTATAGAAGTTGGGAGGTCATGTTGCAGTTGTACAAGACGTTGGTGAGACCGCATTTAGAATATTGTGTTCAGTTCTGGGCTCCATGATATAGGAAAGATATTGTCAAGCTTGAAAGGGTTCAGAAAAGATTTATGAGGATGTTGCCAGGACCAGAGAGTGTGAGCTATAGGGAGAGGTTGAGTAGGCTGGGTCTCTATTCCATGGAGCGTTGGAGGTTGAGGGATGAGATTATAGAGGTGTATAAAATCATGAGAGGAATAGATCAGGTAGATGCACAGAGTGTCTTGCCCAGAGTAGGGGAATCGAGGACCAGAGGACATAGGTTCAAGGTGAAGGGGAAAAGATTTAATAGGAATCCGAGGGGTAACCTTTTCACACAAAGGGTGGTGGGTGTATGGAACAAGCTGCCAGAGGAGGTAGTTGAGGTTGGGACTATCCCATTGTTTAAGAAACAGTTAGACAGGTACATGGTACACAAAAATGCTGGAGAAACTCAGCGGGTGCAGCAGCATCTGTGGAGCGAAGGAAATAGGCAAAGTTTCGGGCCGAAACCCTTCTTAGACAGGTACATGGATGGGACGGGTTTGGAGGGATATGGACCAAGTGTAGGCAAGTGGGACTAGTGTAGCTGGGACATTGTTGGCCGGTATGGGCAAGTTGGGCTGAAGGGCCTGTTTCCACACGTTTCACTCTATGACTTGAGGAATACTGTACCAGGGAATACGAGTTAAACTACACCTATGAAGAGCTCTGGTGAGACCCAAACTAGGACACAGTGAAAAGCCCTGAGAATGACACCACAGGAATTTGATGAGGACACACAAGGCAAGGACTACATGTTAAATAGAATTACACCAAGAAGTATCGAGAAATAGTAAGATCCTAAAGTACATGTCCATAAACATTTGTTCACTGGAGGGGCCATATCTGGTAGAAAAGGTTAACGATATATGTGTAGGAAGGAACTGCAGATGCTGGTTTAAACCGAAGATAGACACAAAAAGCTAGAGTAATTCAGCGGGACACACAGCATCTCTGGAGAGAAAGAATGGGTGACATTTCGGGTCGAGACCCTTCTTCAGATATATGGGATACTCAGCATTTATAGGACAAGGTATAAAAGCAGGGAGATCATTCTCGAACTAACGCCTGCTTGGCCACCAACTACAATGGATGTAGTGTCACTAGAGAGGGCATGGGGAAGGTAAAGGGGGGATATTCAATCATAGAAAGATAAAGCAGGGAAACTGGTCTTTCAGCCCACCGAGTCCACATCGTCCATCGATCTCCCGAATCACGCAAATTCTATGTTATCTCACTTTCTCATCCACTCCCGACACACTGGGAACAGCTTACCGAAGCCAATTAATCTGCAAACCCGTACAATTTTTAAACGGGGAGGGGATCGGTGCCTCTGGAGGAATCACATGCGGTCACAGGGAGAATGTGCTAACTCCACACAGACAGCACCCGAAGTAAGGATCAAACCCGCGTCTGTGGTGCTATGAGGCAGCAGCTCGGCCACCCATTACACCAGGATTGCAGCACTATTGTTATGAGAATCTATGTGATTTTTTTGAAGTGAAGGAGAATTTAAAAAATATGATTCCAGTTTACAAAGTTATAGGATATCTGTCTTGGGTGAACAGAAAAAAAGCAGTTCCTCTTCATTAATACTTAAGGTATACTGTATAAGGTTGACAAGTCAATTGGCAGAAGGATCAGAAGGAAGTTAAGGGAATTTTCTTTCTCTCATAGTATACATTCAACGCATTAAAAAATGTGTTGGATCATCACCTGAAGAGCTGTATCCTTCAAAGTTCAGACTGGGAGTTGGGAAGGGTAGAGGTCATATGCTGGAACATGGGCTTGGTAGGATGGGTGTCCATTGATGTACGGCTGTGTGACTCTAGAAAGCAAAGTCAAAGTCGTACTGCATGTAAACAGGCCCTTCGACCTAACTTGTCCACACTGACCAACATGCCCCATTTATACTAGTCCCACCCGCCTGCGTTTGGCCCATATCCCTCCAAACTTATCCTGTCTATGAACCTGTGCAAATGTTTTTTAAAAGTTGTGATAGTATCTGCTTCAGCTACCTGCTCTGACAGCTCGTTCCATATCCTAACACCCTTCCTGTACAAAAGTTGCCCCTCAGGTTCCTGTTAAATCTTTCCCACTTCACCTTAAATCTATCTCTGGTTCTTGATTCGCCAACTGTGGGTAAAGACTGCATTTACCCTATCTAATCCTCTCATGATCTTATATAAGTTTCTATAAGATCACCCCTCATCCTCCTGCATTCCAATGAATAATGCCCTTGCTTGCTCGACCTCTCCCTAAAGCTCAAGCCCTCGAGTAATCTAGATGGCTTAATTTAACCAGCAAGGACATATTGGGTTGAAGGGCCATCTTCTACTGCAGGTTTGACAAGCAGAAACGTAAACCTGGTACCCCCTCCCCCCCTCCCCAACCAACACAGCCAGACCCCAGTCTGCAAAGAGTTTGTCTGCAATTGAGTTTAGAAGGATGAGAGGGCATCTCATTGAAACATATAAGATTGTTAAGGGCTTGGACACGCTAGAGGCAGGAAACATGTTCCCGATGTTGGGGGAGTCCAGAACCAGGGGCCACAGTTTAAGAATAAGGAGTAAGCCATTTAGAACGGAGACGAGGAAACACGTTTTCTCACAGAGAGTGGTGAGTCTGTCACAGAATTCTCTGCCCCAGAGGGCGGTGGAGGTCGGTTCTCTGGATACTTTCAAGAGAGAGCTAGATGGGGCTCTTAAAAATAGTGGAGTCAGGGGATATGGGGAGAAGGCAGGAACGGGGTACTGATTGGGGATGATTAGCCATGATCACATTGAATGGCGGTGCTGGCTCGAAGGGCCAAATGGCCTACTCCTGCACCTATTGTCTATTGTCCATTGTCTATTGAACCCTTCTACACCCATTCCTCCCCAATCACCACTTCATACCTACTTAAAGCAAGACTCCAGTCTGAAAAGACTGGACCCTTTCCCATGAATCCCTCTCCAATCACCACTTAACACCCAATTACAGCCTGACTGCAAAAGATTGCAGCCTCGTCCACCACCCACCATCTTCACACTGTGTTTTTGATTGTTGTTTTTGGATTGAATTCTGTTTTTAATTTGTGTCTCTGTGATGTCTTTATTACTTGTTATATTCCGATTATATGTTATTCCGATTACTATGTAAGGTGTCCTTGAGATGTCTGAAAGGCACCCATTAAATAAAATTTATTATTATTATTATTATCACATCAATCTGGCCACTTCTCCATCATCAACAATAAAAATAGAGGCAGTAGAGAGGCTGTTCAGAAGACGGAAAAGCCGTAGATCTCAAGGACCGGACAATGTTTCCCCCTCCACACTCAAGCTCTGCCGAGCAATTGGCACCGGTCAACACAGACATTTTCAACCAGTCCCTGCAAACATGTACTGTCCCTGCCTGCTTCAAAGTCTCCACTATTGTCCCTGTACCCAAAAAACTGGCCTTAATGACTACAGGCCTGTCGCACTGATCTCTGTAGTCATGACGACCCTTGAAAGGTTTGTGCTGGCCAAGCTGGAAAATGTCACGAACTGGACCCTATGCAGTTTGCATATCGGGCCAATAGATCTGTGGATGACATAGTCAACCTGGGCCTGCACTTCATCCTCCAGCACCTAGACTGCCAGGGGACCTGTAGATTGGCTATTTCATACTAGCCAATTATAGTGTTTGTTAGTAGTGACTCCGCCTATTATGTGCTTCATATTATCAAGAGCTTGCTTACGCTAGTCAGTAGTAGTAGCAGCTCGGAGATGTAATGTCTGCAGACCCTTGCTGTAAGTAGATTTAATAAACATGTGTTGTATCTTGATGTGTGTTCAAGTTGACTCATGGTGTCAGAGAGTGAATCTTGCCCATCGCTTATGTTTATCCGGCTTTATTTTCTTTTGATTATTTTGTGTATTTGTTATCTCCATCATGGCAAATTCATGTTGCCGTTAAAATCCTTTGATCTTTGATTCTGACATTGCTGAACTCTGGCGTCTTTTTGAGCGTGACTACACTCATTCTGCTCACATCGTACATCACAATGACCTGCCCGAGGTGTGTGCCTCTGTACTGCTTAATTTGGCGGGACCTGAAGCAATGAATCGTGCCGATAACTTCACTTTTTCAGGTCAGAGTGCCTGTTAAGACAATCGACGACCCTGCGGTTTTGATCAGAAAGTTCAGGTAGCTGTGTGACCTGCCCTCAAACTACATTATTGAAAGGACCAAGTTCTATGCTTGTTTGCAGCAGGTCGACGAACCAGTTGAACGTTTTATCAGTAACTTGAAGCGCATGGCTGCACGCTGTCGATTTCGTGATTTAATGGATGAGCTCACCCGAGATAAACTTGTTGGAGGAATGCTTGATAGCAAGCTGCGAGGTGAGCTTCTTCGTAATACTGACTTAACCCTTGAACAAGCAGAGCATGCTTGTTGGATTTCTGAGATAACGTCTCCCCACACTGACTCTGTGCCCCTCGGTCACTATTTGCAGCATAGTGTTCATCTTGCAGACTTCTCCTCTCACAACCCCTGCTCCGGGTCTGCTGTTCGTTGTCAAAATTGCATCTATTTCCATGCTATGGGTCGTCAATTCTGTGCTGCCTATGGGAAAGTCTGTAATTTCTGCAAGAAATTAGACCACTTTGCTCGGTGCTGCCGTTCCCGTGTGACTCCTGTAGCTTCAAGGACGAGCCTGCACCTGCTTCAACATGAGCTTACTGATAATGATTTCCAAGAGCCTGACGCCATCCCCCGCACCACTCTCAGAGAATACAGATACCAGTTCTGCCATCCACTGTCTCCTCCCTTCTAATGAGCAACTTGACCCTGAGGTAACCATGTTTGTGAATAACAGGCCTTTGATCGCTAAGGTAGACACTGGCGCCAAATGCAACGTCATCTCATTAAGGGAGTTAAAAAAAATCTGTAATGCTGAACATATTGACAAGGCCTCCGCAACGCTTCGGGCTTACGGGGGAGAAGTTCTACACCCACTTGGACAAGCTGATTTAAAGTGCACCATCGATGAACAGACCCGTACCTTACAGTTTTATATTGTTAAGTGAGATTCAGAGACTTTGCTCGGTATCATTGCATGTCACGATCTAGGCCTGGTTTACTTTGGCCGCGCTGTACATAAACTCTGTCTCGCTGACGGGCCCACTCAACAGCTACTCTCAATGCAAAGAACTGTTTAACGATGAGCTTGGCAAGTTGCCTATCAAATACCACATTGGTGTTGATCCCAAAGTCACTCCTGTGGTCCGAGCGCCACATCGTGTTCCGTGTGCCATGCGTGACCGAATACACAATGAACTCAAGAGCATGGTCTCCATGGGTGTTATTGCAGAAGTTACTGACCCGTCTGACTGGGTTCCACCATGGTGGTTGCAACAAAGAAAAACAAGGAGGCGATCCATATTTGCATCGACCCCAGAGATCTTAACCCCGGTCATTTCCCCATTTCCCTCCCCGGTATTTTCTCCAGTGAAAGGAGGTGAGGCAGACTCGTACCACACACGAGATGGACGGGTTTGTAGGCCACCCGTTAGATATGGCGATTTTGTGTAATTTTGCAAATGTATTATTAACATTCCACCTATATTGCTTAGCCACCAATGACCTATGCGAGGATTTTGTTTGTTGATTTTAGCTCTGCATTCAACATCATTGTGCCAGAGCTACTACACTACAAACTCTCCCAGTTGACTGTGCCTGAACCCCTCTGTCAGTGGATCACCAGCTTCCTGACAGACAGGAAGCAGCATGTGAGGCTGGGAAAGCACATCTGAGACCCGCAGACCCTCAGCCCACTTACCATCAACAACACCACAGTCACATCTGTGGAGTTTTTTACGTTCCTGGGACCCATCATCTCCAAGGACCTTAAGTGGGGGGCTACCATCGACTCCACAGTCAAAAAGGCACAACAGAGGATGTACTTCCTGCGGCAGCTGAGAGAGCACAATCTGCCACAGGCAATGATGGTCCAATTCTACATGGCCATCGTAGAGCCTGTCCTCACCTTCTCCATCATGGTCTGGTTTGACTCAGCCACCAAGCACGACATTCGGAGGAGGCTGCAGCGAATCGTCCGATCAGCTGAGAAGGTTATTGTCTGCAACCTTCCCTCCATTGACGAACTATACACTGCAAGGGCCAGGAAGCGAGCGGGCAAGATCATCTCTGACCCCTCTCAACCTGACCACAAACTCTTTGAATCACTTCCTTCTGGAAGGCGACTCCGTTCTGTCAAAGCTGCCACAGCCAGACATAAAAACAGTTTTTTTCCATGAGTAGTAGCTCTACTCAATAACCAAAAATCTGTAGCCTCCTTTTGCTCTGGTATTTTATTTAATTCACGTTTAATGAATGATGTTTTATTTTTAATGTTTAATGTTTTATGTGTCATTCCTAACTGTCACTGTATGTCATGTTATCACTTGTGGGCGGAGCACCAAGGCAAATTCCTTGTATGTGAATACTTGGCCAATAAACTTATTCATTCTATGCCATCAACTTCTATTCCTAATACATTGCTGAAGAAGGATATAAATGTTAAAGCTGTTCTGCTTGCCACAGAGCTCATTGACCTGCTGAGCATGTCAGGATTTTTCTGCTTTTAATTATATAGAAAAGACATTCATTAATTATAGATGCCACATGAACTGAGCACTTTAATGTTAAACTTCTCTTACTCTCTGCAGGTGCTGTCTGACCTGCTGAGCGTCTCCAATGTATTTTTGGTTACTCTTCAGATTTCCAGCATCCACAGGTTTTGCTATTGTTACGGACCATTTCAGATAGACACAGATGTCACATGCACAATGACTATGATCAACAAGTGCATAGTGCTTTTCAAAAAATAGTTGTTCCAATAGACAATAGACAATAGACAATAGGTGCAGGAGTAGGCCATTCAGCCCTTCGAGCCAGCACCACGGGAGTTAGATGTGGCCCTTGTGGGAGTTAGATGTGGCCCTTGTGGCTAAGGGGATCAGAGGGTATGGAGAGAAGGCAGGTACGGGATACTGAGTTGGATGATCAGCCATGATCATATTGAATGGCGGTGCAGGCTCGAAGGGCCGAATGGCCTACTCCTGCACCTAATTTCTATGTTTCTATGATGCATGGCTGATCATCCCCAATCAGTACCCCGTTCCTGCCTTTTCCCCATATCCCCTGACTCCGCTATCTTTAAGAGCCCTATCTAGCTCTCTCTTGAAAGCATCCAGAGAACCGGCCTCCACCACCCTCGGAGGCAGAGAATTCCACAGACTCACAACTCTCTGTGAGAAAAAGTGTTTCCTCGTCTCCGTTCTAAATGGCTTACCCCTTATTCTTAAACTGTGGCCCCTGGTTCCATCCTCTGTACATCTGCATATCATATATAATTATATTCTGGAGTATTTTCAATTCTGTCTGTACATTATTTTGCATGGGCACATGTACATGGAGTTATGCAGCGTGGAAACAGACCCTGCAGCCCAACTTGACCATACCGACCAACATACCCCATCTACACTAGTCCCACCTGCCTGTGCTTGGCCCATAAACCTTGTGCCTGTCCAAATGTCACTTAAACGTTATGATACGTAGCACCTGCCTCAACTACCTCTTCTGGCAACTCGTTCCATAAACCCACCATCCTTTGTGTAATAAAGTTACCCCTCAGGTTCCTATTAAATCTTTCCCCCTCATCTTCAAATGGATGTCTGGACAAAACACAGTATGTCAAATGTTTTCAGAGGTTTACCAGAGTGCTGCCTCTATTCGGGGCTATTAGTATAAGGAACAATTTGAGAAACTTGGACTGCTTTTTCCAGAATGCCGGAGGTTGAGTGGAAGTATATAAAATTATGAGAGGCATAGATAGGGTAGACAATCAGAACTTTTTCCCAGGGTGAAAATATAAAGACGAGAGAACATTGCTTTAAGGTGAGAGAAGCAAAGTTTAAAGGAGATGCGTGGGGCAAATATTTTTACAGAGGGTGTTGGGTGCCTGTAACTGGCTGCCTGGGATGGTGGTGGAGGCAGATATGACAATCGACAATAGACAATAGGTGCAGGAGTAGGCCATTTGGCCCTTCGAGCCAGCACCGCCATTCAATGTGATCATGGCTGATCATCCCCAATCAGTACCCCGTTCCTGCCTTCTCCCCATATCCCCTGCCTCCGCTATTTTTAAGAGCCCTATCTAGCTCTCTCTTGAAAGCATATGATAGTGGCATTTAAGAGGCTTTTAGGCACATGGATATTGAGGGAATGGAAGGATATGGATTATGTGCAGCCAGAGTGATTAGTTTAACTTGGCATCATGTTTGAACGGACATTGTGGGCCAAAGGGTTTGTGCCTCCTATGTTCTGAGTTCCACTTATCTGTTATCTCTCCCGTCTCATTCTTATTTCTCTCTGTTCCAGGATCAGATGTTTCTGTGTCACCTTCCCCTGCTGAGGAGACCACGTCTGCCGCGCTAGTCGCTCAGAGCTCCCCAGTCCCCACCGGTTCCCCGACTCCAGAGGCCCAGACAGTCGTGCAGCATGTTCCCCATCTTAAGGATCTCCTGAATGCTTCCACTGTCCCCAGCACCTCCGCCTGGCCAACTCCAGGAGAGCCGCAGACTCCGATGGGTGGATTGCAGGCGAGGTCAGTGGAAGGGCAGGCTCACGGAGAGGAACAGGATTCTGGTGCTCGCATCGGTGCGGTGGACTGGGAGTTGGGAACGAACGGCAGTCAGTCTGCGTCGGAGTTACTGGGCACCTCCCCTCGCCCGGTCGAGGAGCCCGAGGACTGCCCAGGCTGCCGGAAGGCTGAGGGCATCTCGGAAGAGGAGCCGCTCACCCTGGCCAACCCTTCGAACAGCTTGGACCTGATTAAAGGTGTTGAGGGAAGTGGAGAGACCTTCGGCCTCATGAGAGGGACCACCATGCTGAAAGGGAACCAGGATGCCAAGCTGGTCAGCTTTGAAGAGGCCACCGACCTCCCGGCCCAGGGCATGGAAGGAAGCACTGACTATGCACAGGTGGACCTGGAGATGCATCTGTGGTCTGAGCTGAGCACCATCCCTGCCTATCTCCCCCTTACAACAAGTGAGCCTTCCGATCTACCCACAGATTATGATGCCACAGTTGGCACTTCTGATAAATTTGCCACGCTTGAAGATCTAGATGTGTCTATTACGTCATTCAACATGGACTCCACAAAAGAGTTTTTGCCAGGACTTCCTGCCCTGACTCCTTCACCTGATGGTGGCGTTTCTGGCGTTGAACTGGCCACATTACATTATTGGGATGAAATGGCCAGTGAGAAGGAACTTCGACTGACCACAGTCTCTCCCAAGGTACAGACCATGCTAGTGAGGGAGGAAGACGTCACCAGGCAAACGGCGTCCAACCTGGACTTCATTTCAGAATCCTACCTCACTGTCTTCACTGACACCTCTGACTCGGAGACCAGACAAGACATTAGTCTGTCTCCACTTTTCTTTGGCGAAGGCAGGAAGGAGTGCCAACTGGGGTATCTGAAGCAGAATAAGTCCTGCAAGTCCATCTGCGACATGGCCCCAAATTACTGCTACAATGGCGGGCAATGCTACGTCATGGAAAATGTTGGAGCTATCTGCAGGTGAGTGCCAACTTGTTTCTGCGGTAAGTTTTGTAATGCAAACCCGATCGAAACCCAAAGCAAGACTCGTATCGCATGGCATGGATCATCACAAGATTATAAGATCATAGGAGATAGGAGCAGAATTAGGCCATTTGGCACATCAAGTCTACTCTGCCATTCAATCATGGCTGATCTATCTCTCCCTCTTAACCCCATTGTCCTGCCTTCTCCCCATAATACCTAACACACGACTAATCAAAAATCTATCTATCTCTGCCTTTAAAATATCCACTGACTTTGCCTTCACAGCCTTCTGTGGCAAAGAATTCCACAGATTCACCACCCTAAAGAAATTCCTCCTCATCTACTTCCAATAAGAACGTCCTGGACTCCCACTAGTGAAAACATCCTCTCCACATCCAATCTATCCAGGCCTTTCACTATCTGTACATTTCAATGAGGTTCCCCCTCATTCTCCAACTCCAGCGAGTACAGGCCCAGTGCCATCAAATGCTCATCGTATGTTAACCTACTCATTCTTGGGATCATTCTTGTAAACCTCCTCTGGACCCTCTCCAGAGCCAGCACATCCTTCCTCAGATATGGGGCCCAAAATTGCTCGCAATATTCCAAGTGCGACCTGACCAGCGACTTATAGAGCCTCAGCATTACATCCCTGTTTTTGTATACAAGCCCTCTCAAAATAAATGCTAATATTGCATTTGCTTTCTTTACTACCTATTCGATTTGTAGATTAACGTTTTGGGAATCCTGCACCAGCGCTCCCAAGTTCCTTTGCATCTCCGATTTCTGGATTCTCTCCCCATTTAGAAAATAATCTACGCCTTTATTCCAATTACCAAAATGCATGACCACATTTATTCCATCTGCCACTTCTCTGCCCACTCTCCCAACCTGTCCAAGTCCTTCTGCAGAGTCCCTGCTTTCTCTACACTAGCTGCATCTTCACCTATTTTCATATCATCTGCAAACCTGGCCACAAAGCCTTCGATCCGCTCATCCAAATCATTAATATACAACGTGAAGAGTAGCGACCCCAGCACCGAGCCCTTGTGGAACTCCGCTAGTCACTGGCAGCCAACCAGAAAAAGCCCCCTTTATTGCCACTCTTTGCCTTCTGCCATCCAGCCAACATGATATCCATGCTGGTATCTGCCCTTTGATACCGTGGTCTCTCATCTTCCTTAGCAGCCTCACGTGTGGCACCTTATCAAAGGCTTTCTGAGAATCGAGGTAAACAACATCTACTGAATCTCCTTGGTCTGTCCTGCTATTTACCTCTTCAAAGAATTCCAGAAAATTTGTCAGGCAAGACCTCGCCTTCACAAAGCCATGCTGACTTCGGTCTATTTTGCCGTGAACTTCTAAGTACTCCGTAACCGCATCCTTGATAATGGACTCTAAAATCTTAACAACCACCAGCCAGACTAACCGGCCTATAGTCCCCACTATTCTGCTTTGCTCCCTTCTTGTGCAGCGGGGTAATATTGGCAATTTTCCAATCATCTGGGACTACTCCTGTCTCTGGCGATTCTTGAAATATCACTATCAACGCCTCCACAATCTCTAAAACCACCTCTTTCAGAACCCGAGGGTGCAGTCCATCCGGTCCAGGTAAATTATCTTATCCCACCTTCAGCCCTTTCAGCTTTCCAAGCACCTTCTGCCTGGTAATAGCCACTCCATTAACTTCCACACTCTGACTCTCTTGAACTTCATTGGCGGTATCTTCCACTGTGAAGACTGATGCAAAAACTCATCTGCAATTTATTTATTTCCCATTATCCATTATTTGTTCTCCTGCATTATTGCCCAGCTGCCCACTCTTGCCTCTTTATATAACTGAAGAAACTCTTGCTATCGTCTTTTATATTATTAGTTAGCTTACCTTCATATTTCATCTTTTCTCCCCATTTTGCCGATTTAATTACCATCTGTAGTTCTTTAAAAGCTTCCCTATTCTCTGGCTTCCCACTAATCTTTGCAATGTTATACGCCTTCTCTTTTAGTTTTATACTTTTCTTGTCAGCCATGGTCGTAGATGTAGAAGTTCATGTTCCTAAGTTCTAGGAGCAGAATGAGGCCATTCGGCCCATCAAGGCTACTCCGCCATTCAATCATGGCTGACCTATCTTTCCCTCGCCACCCCATTCTTCTGCCTTCGCCCATAAGTCCGACACCGTTACTAATCAAGGATCTGTCAATCACCGCCTTAAAAATATCCATTCAAGTGGCCTCCACAACCTTCTGTGGCAATGAATTCCACGGAACAGCAAGCTCTCTTTCTTGTGAACTCTCGACACCTTCAGCAGGTTAGTGCCTGAGATGCCATTTCTGACCTTGAAGTACTACAGTTTAGTTTATTGTCATGTGTACCGAGGTACAGTGAAAAGCTTTTGTTGCGTGCTACCCAGTCAGCTGAAAGACAATACATGATTACAATCGAACCGCTTACAGTGTAGTGAGATTTAAGAGTGTGGAGCGATTGTAATATGTGATTGTAGATCTGCTTCTGTGGCCAGCTCGCAAATAGTCACCTGCGTTGGACGCCATCTTGGCAGTTAAGAAAAAAAACCAAATGAACAAACAAACCAGGACCAATCAAGGCCGGTGAGAAATGACCTCAGGGCGGGTGGTGCCTGGTCGGGGAAGGTGTGATCTCAAGAGGGAAACAATGTGGAGAACTGTGGAACTGGTAAAATGACTAGGGTGGAGAAAGGGGACAAGAGGGGAGGGGAATGGGGAGAGTAGTATAATTAGAAGCTATTTTAAATTAGAGAATTCAATGTTCAAACTGTTGGGTTGTAAACTACCCAAGCAAAATATGAGATGCTGTTCCTCCAATTTGCATCCGGGCTCACCCTGGCGATAGAGGAGACCAAAGGACACAAAGGTTAGGATGGGAATGGGACGGGGCGTTTAAATGGTTGGTAACCGGGACATCCCAGAGGTCTCGGCGGACTGAGTTCAACACTCTTGTCACTTTCTCTCTAATCTTCATATGTCCCAATTGAGGAAACGGGTGTCAAGGATTATGGGGAGAAGGCAGGAAAATAAGACGAGGAGACAGAGATCAGCCATGATTGAATGGCGGAGTAGACTTGATGGGCTGAATGGCCTAATTCTACTCCTATAACTTGTGTGAACGTGTAAATTTCTAACCCAGAAATACCCCAACCCCAGTTCATTGACTGATGCACCCCTATCATTATTACTTGCTTGTGTTACACCAGCTCCCATGGCATTGTCAAAACCATTTGGGAATGGAGGGGGAAGAACCGTTGTTTCAACTTTTTTAGGAATTGCTGTAAGTTCCCACCACACTGTCAAGATAAATAGATAAAACTGTGGGCATCTACAATACAATACAATACAATACAATACAATTTATTCAAATGAATAACTCAATGAAGTTCAAACAAAATTTGGTTTCTGCAGTCCTACATACAAGAAGAAAAGAACCAAGACACACAACCAACACAATTTACACAGTCATCCATCACAGTGAATCTCCTCCTCACTGTGATGGAAGGTAAAGTCTTGTCTCTCCCCTGTGTTCCATTCTTCTACCGATGTTAAAGCCCCCGGCGGGCGATGGCAAGTCCTGAGGCCGTTAAAGCCTCGCAACTCGGGCGGGTGAAGTTGCCGTTGCGGGAGCTCCGAAAAGCGGTCTCCCACTATGGAGATTTGAAGATGTTACTTTAATGCCACTTGTACCTAGTGAGAACCAGTGAGATCGATGGATTTAGTGGGACAAGGAGCCTGTTTCCACACTGTACCTCTACCAGGTCGACCAGCTGCACCGCTGTGCCCTCCTGTTTAAATAACGTGCTAGTGTTAACTAAATATTTGTGTTAATACTGAATTATAAAAGTGTTAGTGTTCATTAGGAGCGGCCAGCATTTTTATGTTCTGAATCATTCACCTTATTTAAGTCATTTAACAATCACAGTCCAATGACCCACAGTAGAATTGGCAAATTCTGATACAGTCAGAGAAAGCAAGTTAATTTAGTTTAGTTTATAGATACAGTGTGGAAACAAGCCCTTCGGCCCACTGAGTCCACACCGACCAACGATCCCCACTCATTATAGACAATAGACAATAGACAATAGGTGCAGGAGTAGGGCATTCGGCCCTTCGAGCCAGCACCGCCATTCACTGTGATCATGGCTGATCATCCACAATCAGTACCCCGTTCCTGCCTTCTCCCCATATCTCTTGACTCCGCTATCTTTAAAAGCTCTATCTAACTCCCTCTTGGAAAGCATCCAGAGAATCGGCCTCCACTGTTTTCTGAGGCAGAGAATTCCACAGATTCACAACTCTCTGGATGAAAAAGTTTTTCACTCTCTCTGTTCTAAATGGCCTAACCCTTATTCTTAAACTGTGGCCCACCAAAATCGGGAACGTGTTTCCTGCCTCTAGCGTGTCCCCTCCCTTAATAATCTTATATGTTTCAATAAGAAACCCTCTCATCCTCCTAAATTATAGAGTATAGAAGCCCAGCCGCTCCATTCTCTCAGCATATGACAGTCCTGCCATCCCGTAAATTAACCTTGTAAACCTACACTGCATTCACTCAATAGCAAGAATGTCCTTCCTTATATTTGGAGACCAAAACTGCACACAATACTCCAGGTGTAGTCTCACCAGGGCCCTGTACAACTGCAGAAGGACCTCTTTGCTCCTATACTCAACTCCTCTTGTTATAAAGGCTAACATGCCATTCGCTTTCTTCACTGCCTGCTGTACCTGCATGCTTACTTTCAGTGACTGATGTACAAGGACAACCAGATCTCATTGTACTTCCCCTTTTTCTAACGTGACACCATTCAGATAATAATCTGCCTTCCTGTTCTTGCCACCAACGTGGTTAACCTCACGTTTATCCACATTAAACTGCATCTGCCATGCATCTGCCCACTCAACCAAGTCATCCTGCATCCTCATAGCATCCTACTCACAGTTCACACTGACACCCAGCTTTGTGTCATCTGCAAATTTGCTAATGTTACTTTTAATCCCTTAATCTAAACCAGTTAATCCCTCCATCTAACATTAGCTACCCTCCAATCCACAGGAACTGATCCTGAATCTATAGAACATTGGAAAATGATCACCAATGCATCCACGATTTCGAGAGCCACCTCCTTAAGTACCCTGGGATGTAGACCATCAGGCCCTGGGGATTTATCAGCCTTCAGTCCCACCAGTCTACCCAACGCCATTTCCTGCTTAATGTGAATTTCCTTCAGTTCCTCTGTCACCCTAGGTCTTCTGGCTACTAGTACATCTGGGAGATTGTTTGTGTCTTCCTTAGTGAAGACAGATCCAAAGTACCTGTTCAACTCATCTGACATTCCCTTGTTCCCCATAATAAATTCACCTGTTTCTGTCTTCAAGGGACTCACATTTGTCTTAACTAATTTTTTCATCTTCGCATACC